>NC_084480.1:263755288-264440442 GCF_030035675.1 Rhineura floridana | reverse complement strand
TGATCTGTCCATGACAGAGGAGCTGATGTAAGGCTCCCTATATACAGATCACTATCATCATGTCCCGTAGCAAAAATCAGGTCCAGAGTGTGACCTGCCACATGAGTTGGGCCGGTGGTGTATTGGGACAGCCCCATGGTCGTCATGGAGACCATGAAGTCCTGAGCCGCCCCAGATAAGATGGCCTCGGCATGAATGTTGACATCGCCCAGTACCAATAGTCTAGGAGATCTCAACAAAACCTCAGAGACCACCTCCGTCAGCTCAGTCAGGGAGTCTGTTAGGCAGCGGGGTGGGCAGTACACTAACAGGATCCCCAATCTGTCCCTCTGGCCCAGCTCAAGGTGCAAACACTCAAGGCCAGTAGTTACATGGACATGGTGCTTGAAGAGGGGGATAGAACTCCTATAGACCACAGCAACCCCCCCTCCCGGGCCCTCAGATCTACCGTGATGCTGTACTGAGTATCCTGGTGGGCACAGCTGAGAGTGACCAACTCCTCCCTGCTCACCCACCCAGGTCTCAGTTATGCATGCCAGATCGGCTGCCTCATCCACAATTAAATCATGGATGAGGGCGGTCTTATTATGTACCGATCTGGCATTAAAAAGCAGCATCCGGAGATCAGAGAGCTGGCTGATAGGACATCCTGCATACCTGTGGATGTGTGGAGGACTGGAACACGGGACAGCCGTCAATTGCCTGGGCCGCATTCCCCTCACCTGGCCTGTCTTCCACACAACGTGATATCTCCCTCTACCCGTCACTACACCTATTGGGGCCCCCACAAATTCCTCCTGACTATGATTCCTCTCTCCCAGGCACATAATATAAAATGTCACCACACACACTTACAGCATACACCATACATCACACAAACTCTCACACATACACACTCACAATCAACAGACAAAACAGCCAAAAGCCAGTCCGCGACTAACAAGCCCTTGGTGATGGAAAAATGGATCCAGCAGCGTCGCCACAGCTATCCCTCACTCTGTCAAGAGTAGCCCCAGCCGGCCTCCATCAAAACAAGCGCCAAGCCGGAATTCCTGCTCGCAGACCACAGCAGCGAATGTAAACAGCTCGTAAATCCAAGTCCACGCCAGCCGAAAATACCGTTGGAAATCCACTCCGAAGAAAAAGGAGTCCTCGCCTCGAACCTCGGGTCGTCAACAATTGCAGGGGACAAGCGAAAAGCGGAGGACAGGAAAACAGGACGAGGCAGAAGAACCTTCCTCCATCCGGCGCCCCCCCCTGCAAGCGCAAAAGCAACCCCAGTTGGCACCCCTCAACTCCACACGACACCACAGGAAGGAGGGGACGACCACACAGTCCAAAGTCGGCGGGAGGTGTGTGACGCCCTTCCCTGGCTCTCCCTGTCAGGTTCCTACCTGCTCGTGGTTACTGCCTGTCACTAGGCACCACCAGGGACTCCACCAGTCCGGACTGTCCTTTTTTATGGTTTCTCTCCCCACTCTAGTACAGATCTCAACAGATCCCCCTGCTAGGCAGCACCACCAGTCACGTCCTATAACCAGTATTCCCAGAGACTCTGCCTGAGTCTCTCTATCAGGTTACCTCTGTGACTGAGTGCTTAAGCTGTCCCCAATCCCTTTGATCTTTATATATAAAGCATACGATCCTGGTTTGCTCTGAATACTTGTGGTGTTATATTCTTCCCTTCACCGCTGCCACCAATTGTTACAGTTTCCCTTCAGCCTTGGTAAGCACCTTGCCCTCCCTTCTGGTCTGTATAACCCCAGCCAAGGATCAGGCCTTCGGTAAACCAAATATAGTTTTTATTAAATAACAGAGATAACAAGATTACTTTATAAAGGCACATAAGCATATGGTTTCATCTATTTCTGGTACTTGTCTTAGTATTAATCCGAACTCCACACTCTCCTCACATCCATCAACTCTCCACACAATCTCCTCTCAAAAACCCACCAAAACAACACACTCACGTCCACCCAGATTTAACTGTCATCCTTCCATTTATACTCTCAGCCATTCTAAACACTCAGCCAATCATCCAGCATTCTACTGCCCATTTACTCCCCCCTCCTCTTTCATTCCACTTACCATGTATCTCCTATACAAACAGCACTTACCATATATACATTAATACAGGAACATCACAAGGTGCCTCTCGGCTGGCCCCAGAACGGTCCCTCGGAGCCACGTCATCCACCAGCGACCGGAGCGGGCAGATGGATCAACAAGCGGAGAAACCCCAAATGGAAAAATCACGCTGCAACCCAGGCAGCGAGGCCCACGCTCCACACAGTTCGGACCGGCCTGAACCAACATAGGGACCACCCCATCCACAGCTGCAGACCACCTCCGGCAACAAGGTAAGTTCAATTTACCAATATTTGTTGAATAATTTGCTGAATAATTATCTGTTGTTATTCGTCAGCTAGCGGAGCTCCTGGCTGGGCGTCTTAGTCAGTCGCCATCTTTATCATGTTGTTATATGCCTTCAAGTCGATTACAACTTATAGTGACCCTATGAATCAGTGACCCCCAAGAGCATCTGTCATGAACCACCCTGTTCAGATCTTGTAAGTTCAGGTCTGTGGCTTCCTTTATGGAATCAGTCCATCTCTTGTTTGGCCTTCCTCTTTTTCTACTCCCTTCTGTTTTTCCCAGCATTATTGTCTTTTCTAATGAATCATGTCTTCTCATTATGTGTCCAAAGTATGAGAACCTCAGTTTCATCATTTTAACTTCTAGTGACAAATATCAATTTATATTCCTTATATTTGTTAAGGAGACTAGTTATGCACATGCTTTTTACGAATCTGTGCCTTTTAGGTATTTTCAATGGCTTTTCACTGTAGCTGAAAAGACTTTTCCAAACATTCATGGCTATTCGGTTTTCCCAGGATCCTCTCATTGTAGCTAGATTAGTATCTAGACAGAAATCTTGATATAACTGGGAATCTATCCTTTTCCTGTGCAAGCCAGGTATAAATTTCATTCATTTCAAAGTGTTTCTTCTGCAAGCACTACGTTGTTCAAGCCTTCTTTACTTTCAACTATACTTCTATTTCTATGCAAGTCTTCAAAAGAACTTAAGAAAGAACTCAAAGTCGTGTCCCCTGTGACATTTTATTTATTTATAAATATATTTGTATACCACTGTTTTGTTTAAAAATATCAAAGCAGTTTACAAGTAAAACAAAATACAGTAAAAACATGAAAAATACAGTAAAAGCAAAGGTCAGAAACAAAATAACATGTATGAATACTGCTTGTGCATCATGGGGAAATGTTGTTGCAGATGAAATACGGGAGCAGATGTGACCTTAATAGGTGTACAGAAGGGATAAACTGTGCAGGATATACTTTTCCAATACTGATGGGAAAAGCTGCCCCTGCCAAAAATTATCCCTTCTATGTAATTCTGAAATGTATTGCATAACCTGTAAGCAGGTATTTCTGTAAGGTTTCCCAGCAGAGGTCCTTTCCATTCTACTCCTGCTAGCTGAAACCCTTTGCATTGGTGGTACCAGGGCTCAAACCTGGGACCTTCTGAATATAAAGCATATGCTCTGCCACTATGAGCCATGAACCTTCACTTCGTTCTAACAAGTCCAAGTTGGCCCACAGGGGTTGGGGGAATTAGGGATCCAGCCTACTGGCCATATCCAAATCTCACTCACTCCCCAGCCTATGAGAAGCCTAGAAATGGTACATGAGTTGCCTGACAGCTGGTATTCAGAGATATATTGCCTTTGATACTGGAGATAGCGTATATCCATTACGACTAGTAACCAGTGACAGCTTTTTCCTCCCGGATGTGTATAATTCTTCTTCGATGCCATCACCACATCTTGTAATGGATTCCATAGTTGAATGATATACTGTGTAAAGAAGGATTTCTCTCCTGAAATTCAATTTAATCGGGTGAGCCCAGTATTGTGAATCCCTTGTTCATTTTGGTTGCCTTTTCTGTGCTTTCCAGCTCTACAGTATAGTTTTTCAGATGCAGCAGCAAGAATTGTACATTGTATTCCAAGTGTGGTCCCACCATAAGATTTGTAAAAAGGCATTATAAAATTGGCAGTTTTATTTTTAATTTCTTTCCTAATGATTCCTAACATGAAATTTGTGTTTTTCACACCTGCCACATACTGAGTCAATGTTTTCATCAGCTGTCCACCACAACCCCAAGATCTTTCCTGGTCAGTTACCTCCAGCTGAGACCCCATAAATCTATGTGTGAAGTTAGGATTTTTTGCCCCATTGTGTCATTTTACACTTACTTTCATTTAACTGCATTTCCCTGTAATAAACCAACCTTGCTTATTTTCCTAAACCTAGAGTTTCACTGTGATTAAATTCAGAGAAAAAAGTGTGCTACTTCAGATGTGATTCACACACACATAGCACAGCTACTGTGCTGTTTTGCTACTCTGCTAAACAAAGGTCCAAAGTTCATTCCTCAGTGTCTCCTGGCAGGACTGGAAAAGACTCTGTCTGAACTCCTGAAGAGCTGCTCCCAGCCAACATAAACAATACTGAGCTAGTTGGGACAACTTGTGATGGCTATATTTTTTGCTTATGCTGAACTGTTAAGATCCCTTTTAATATATGACAAAGATTTATACTGAGCCTATTTAGTAAACAAGTACTTTTTTTCTGTTTGCCCAAGGCACCTAACAAAAGTGATTAATAACAATATTAATTAATTAACATTAAGGTTGGAGAATCCTACATGTTTTTCATGGAATAAATTCCACTGAGCACAATGGGACTTCTAAGTAAACATGCATAGGATTGTACTGCAAAACAAATTAGAAATTCAGTGGTGATAATACATTTTAGTGTTGCTATGACATTATTATTTTGGGTTCTGTTCTTTAGTTTTAAATTGTTTTATAGACTGTATTGTTTTAGTTTTCTGAATGTCACTTTAGGTAAGTTTTTAGCAGGCACCAAAAAGAGTGCAGCAAAGGCACCTGTCTAATGTCAGTGGGCAGGAGGTTTCAGAGCATAGGAGCCACCAAACTAAAAGACTGATTTCTTACAAATGCAGAACGAGCATTCAGTGGCACTTGTAAAAGTGTCAGTTCTACAGCCAATATATAATGGCTATAATATCTCCAGTATATTATCTCCAGTATTTGAGTATTTGAATACTAGTTGCTGGGATCCTGAGTAAGGAAAGTGCTGTTGCACCAACAGCAGCCAGTGTGGTGGGGTAAACCCTCCTGACACCTGAGTCACTACAGCTTGCTTGGATGGTGCTGGGCAGGGCAGGGGCAAGGGCAGCAATGCTTAGATATATTGGCGGAACCAATCCGATACTCCCACTGGAGCATCTGCACAACCCCAACCTCAGGAGGGTGGCTCCGTGGCTGTGCGTCAACACATTGGCCACTGTGTTACGTTTATGGGCTTTCCATAGGCACATGGAATCCACTCTGGGTTCAGGCATGGTTATGGGACTGAATCGGCCTTGGTCGCCCTGATGGATGAAATTTATTAGGAGAAGGACAGGAGGAGTGTGATCCTGTTACTCTTACTGGATCTCTCAGCCGCTTTTGATACCATTAACCATGGTATCCTTCTGGGCTGACTTGCTGAGATGGGTATCGGAGGCACTGTTTTACAGTGGTTCTGATCCTATCTCCAAAGTCATTTTCAGATAATAGAATTGGGTGATTGTCTTTCGGCCCCCTGGCAGTTGTGCTGTGGGGTGCCACAGACTACCATCCTGTCCCCCATGCTGTTTAACATCTGTATGAAGCCCTTGGGAGTGGTCATCAGGAGATTTGGGGCAAGGTGTCAGCAGTACACTGATGATACCCAGCTCTATTTCTCTGTAACGTCTGAATTGGGAGAAGCCGTGCAAGCCCTGGTCCACTGCCTGGACTCTGTGGTGGGCTGGATGAGGGCCAATAAACTGACTCTGAATCCTAGCAAGATGGAGGCACTGTGGGTTCGTGGTTCCCAAGTTCAGATAATTGGTCAGTTTCCTGCTCTGGATAGGGTCATTCTCCCTCTGAAAGAGCAGGTCCATAGACTGGGAGTGCTCCTGGATCCATCGTTGTTGCTAGAGGCCCAGGTGACCTCAGTGGCTAGGAGTGCCTTTTACCAGCTTTGGCTGGTAAGGCAGCTGTGGCCATTTCTGGACTGGGATAGCCTGACCACTGTTGTCCATGCACTGGTAACCTCCAGGCTGGATTACTGTAATGCACTCTGTGTGGGGCTGCCCTTGAGGTTGGTCCAGAAGCTGCAGCTGGCGCAAAATGCTGTAGCGAGACTGCTCACTGGAGCAGGGTATCACCAACATGTCACTCTGCTGCTGAAAGAATTGCACTGGCTGCCCATTCACTACCGGGCCAAGTTCAAGGTTCTAGTCTTGGTGTATGTGAGGCGTCCTTCCCTGGCTCTCCCTGTCAGGTTCCAACCTGCTCGTGGTTACTGCCTGTCACTAGGCACCACCAGGGACTCCACCAGTCCGGACCGCTCTCTCTTATGGTTTCTCTTCCCGCTCTAGCACAGATCTCAACAGATCCCCCTGCTAGGCAACCACCAGTAACGTCCCAATACTAGTATTCCCAGAGACTCTGAATACTGGTATTGTTATTCTCTTCACCGCTGCCACCATTTGTTACAGTTCCCCTTCAGCCTTGGTCATTACCTTACCCTCCCTTCTGGTCTGAAACCCCAGCCAAGGATCAGGCCTTTGGTAAACCAAATTAAGTATTTATTACCAGAGCTTGGAAAAGTTACTTTTTTGAACTACAACTCCCATCAGCCCCAGCCAGCATTGGCCACTGGATTGGGCTGATGGGAGTTGTAGTTCAAAAAAGTAACTTTTCCAAGCTCTGTTTATTACAGATAACAAAGCTAACAAGATTAACAAGATTTCTTCTTAAGGCACATAAGCATATGGTTTTACTCAATACTAATCCGAACTCCACCTCCCTCCTGGCAAACAACTCTGTAAACCCCACCAACCAACCCACCCAGTTCTCTTCTCCCCCCCCCGATTCCACTCTCACTCTTCCTTTTATACATTCAGCCATTTTAAACACTCAGCCAATCATCTCGCATTCTACTGCCCATTCACTCCCCCTCCTCTTTCACTCCACTTACCATGTATCTTCTAAAACAACAACACTTACCATATATACATTAATATAGGAACATCACAATGCACAAAAAGGGTATGGTCCCCTCTTACTCTTTGAAGAGGTTGGTACAACTCTACATCTAGACTGAGTAGTAGTACCTCCTCCAGGTTTTGAGGGGGGCTGGGCAAGATATTCTCAATAGGCTCCTCGCTCAGTGAGTCTACCCCCCTCATTGCCATTGTTGCCAGCTGCTACTCCCCTACTTACCACCACAAGTATTGTTCATTTGCTCATCCCCTCTGGGCCACAGTGAGAGTCAAGGGAACAAGCAGGGTGCAGGGTTGAAGAGAAGCACGTCCAGGGAACTTGTGTCAGTGGGCCTCCTGCTGGGTTTTGGCCCTCAGCAGGTGCCTGACCATATTGACCCTTGACACTGGCCCTGTGGGGCAGCAGTAAGTTTTGTAGTGAGGGTTTCCTTTCAGAGGCAAAGAATTACATAGATCTGCTTCTCTTAATGGGATGCTGTTTTAGCTGCAGTGAAGAAAGTTATTGTTTCCACCACCACCACCCCCGTGCATAACTGGTTTAGCATGGGTTGACCTTAAGGTATATTTGTGAGACCCTAAGGGTCTGGAGGTTCAGGTGGGGGAAGGATTTGCTGCCTCATGTTCCTAACCACTAACCCACCCCTTATCTCTGATGCAACACTCATTCCAGGTAGACTAGTGCTCTTGCTGCCTCTTCCCTCAGGAAACAGGCTGTTTCATCAATCTTTCCTGGACCACTGTTGTAAGGATATTGCACATATGCGCCCAGTACATTTCAAACAGCCACAGAATGGGTACAGTGGTACTGGGGAAGATATAACTATCCCCAAGTCTCCCTGCTGCTTTCATAAGATTTTGCCACATTACTGCTGCAACTCTCACTCTTCCTCAGGGTTGTTGTTTGTTGTTGTTATGTGCCTTCAAGTCGACTACGACTTATGGCGACCCTATGAATCAGTGACCTCCAAGAGCATCAGTCATGAACCACCCTGTTCAGATCTTGTAATTCAGGTCTGTGGCTTCCTTTATGGAATCAATCCATCTCGTTTGACCTTCCTCTTTTTCTACTCCCTTTTGTGTTTCCCAGCATTATTGTCTTTTCTAGTGAATCATATCTTCTCATTATGTGTCCAAACTATTTATTTATTATTTAATTTGTATCCCGCCCTGCCTCCCAGCAGGAGCCAAGGGCGGCAAACAAAGCGCTAAAAGCACTTTAAGACATCATAAAAACAGATCTTAAAATACATTAAAACAAAACAGCGTTAAAAACATTTTTTTAAAAAACAACTTTAAAAAAGGGTTAAAAACATTATTAAAAAACATATTGAGCAATTCTAACACAGACGCAGACTGGGATAGGTCTCAACCTAAAAGGCTTGTTGAAAGAGGAAAGTCTTCAAAAGGCGCTGAAAGAGCCTGCCTAATATTCAAAGGGAGGGAATTCCACAGGGGAGGTGCCGCCACACTAAAGGTCCATTTCCTATATTGTGCAGAACGAACCTCCTGATAAGATGGTATCTGCAGGAGGTCCTCACCTGCAGAGCGCAGTGATCAACTGGGCATATAAGGGGTAAGACGGTCTTTCAGGTATCCTGGTCCTGAGCTGTATAGGGCTTTGTACACCAAAACTAGAACCTTGAACTTGGCCCTCAGTTTCATCATTTTAGCTTCTAATAGTAGTTCTAGTTTAATTTGTTCTAACACCCAATTATTTGTCTTTTTCGCAGTCCATGGTTCCTCCGTGAATGAATCTGTCATCGTTGCATCTCTTTTACAGAGTTCTTCAGTGTATTGCTTCCATCTTCCTTTTATTTCATTTTGGTCAGTCAATGTGTTCCCCTGTTGATTATTCAACATCCCTACTTGTGGTTTAAATTTCCCTTTCATTTCTCTTTTGGAATAGGGCTCTTGTTCTTCCCTTTTTGTTGTCCTCTTCTATTTCTATTCAATAACTATTGTAATAGTTCTCTTTGTCCCTACGTACTAGGCACTGTATTGTTGCATTTAGGGTTCTGACCATGTTTCTATCTCCTTTTGCTTTTGCTTTCCTTCTCTCTTTAACCATTTTAAGAGTTTCTTCAGTTGAAAATGTTCAGTATATAACCTGCACAGAATATTTTAAATATTAGTGTTCAAGGAAACTAGCAAGGGCAAGAACACATTAGGGGACTTTACTTCAGGGACGTGGCATGTGGCACCGGATAAGTGGCAGTGATCAAGCATGAATCTAAATTTCTGAGTCTGGTTTTTGTGATTGGAGGTTTGGCATTCACCTTATGCAGGAACTATTAAGATATAAAGGATTCTGGCACCAAAAAATAAAATATGGGATCTGGAGAGACATACTGTTCTTTGCAAATATTAAAACTAATACAATGATTCTAGATAAATGAAAGGGACATATGTTTAGGATTTTTGGGTACAACACATTGATCTCTTGATTCTGTTGTCTATTTTCATTGTGCAAATCAGTTTGAAGTTATTCAGTGGGTGAATCCAGACACCCAGCTGTCCACATGGTAAGGTTTTATGCTGCATGGTTGCTTGGTCATTTGTATCAGTCCAAACATGGTCTGTGTGTTTTGCCACATATTTCCTCACATTATCATTTGGTAAGGCTTCCCTCACACTACCAATCAGTATGTTTGTTTTTTATAATTCACTAATAGGCAAAAAACCTTGCAGGTTAAGGGAGTCCCTATAGCTAACAGATATTTCTATCAAACTTTAAAAAGCAGGGAAATTGGGCAGCTATAGTGAATGCACCAGGGGAGCAGGAGACCTGACCTCTCTGAGATATTGTACTGCCCTACAAATCTGTGAAAATGCAAACACAATTTGGGTTGGTCTTTCACAGTTCAATCCACTTCCTGTGTAGTTTGGAGGAATTTGGTAACACATGCCTCTGAACATAAAAGAAATGAAGGCAATAAAATAAAAATGTCAGCTGTACATCTCAAAATCATTAATGGACTTTTCAGGGTTAAAATCAACACTTTGTGAAGATGTATAAATTAGAACAGATATTACAGATCAGTTCTGATTCCATAAACAAGGAACCAGGAAGTAGTGGTAAAACATTGCAGCAATGCATGGATAGGTAGGACTAGCATCTTCAAACCATGGAAATAGAAGTAGTCATTAACGAGGGATGGAGCAACAGCAGCCAAACAATACTTCAATACCAGGCAAAATCATATGTACTGGGGCACTTTAGTATACATTTAACAAGTGGACAGGTCCCCACATTTACCACATGGTAAATTGGTTGTTTGTATTCAACTACTGTGAAGTGTGAAAAAATAATGTTAAGTGGTATTGGAGCCTTTTGAGGTTCCCCTATTTTTCTTAAGAAACATTATCCCTGAGGGTGTCCTTTCTTGCACATTAGAGTTCTTGGAAATGCTTTAATAACATGGCTGAACAAAGGCAGCGTGCTTTATCTACGTCAGGAGAAGCACTCTACGAACTTCTGGGTCTTGAGAAGAGGGCATCCCATGAAGAAATCAAGAAATGTTACAGGTATTTATGAAACTTCTAGCATAGCATAGCCTATGTTCTTGCCATATCACCATATCTTGCCTCCCTACCACCTTCGCACACATTATTACCATACTTAAATCATAAATAATGTATGTAAATAGCTTCCTTTTGACACTTTTCATAGACACAAAGTTTTCAAACCATTCATGTCTATAGTTTTGTGAAGATGTTGGGTTATTTTGCTTTGAGGCCTGGACTTGCTGATATGAGTCTCTCTCTCTCTCTCTCTCTCTCTCTCTCTCTCTCTCTCTCAGATGCAACTTCCACATTGCTCTTCAAGAGCAGCTGAGCATTTCCCTGTTTTATTCACAAAATAATCTCTGTGGCCCTTGCACACAACCATGAATCTTGCAAAATATGTGAACAGTTAACTTCTTTTGGTTAACAGAAGGATGATTATTGGTAATATTTTCAAGGCCACAATAACATCCCTGCAATAAAACATAGAAACCATGTAAATATAATGCATTGGCTCTATAAATAGGATTAACATCTATGCTTAAAAATAATAGCTCTAATATATCTTGGAACATATTATATCTATATAAGCAAATCTTAATTGCAGCTTCTGAGTTTGTTTGTTTCTTCTGCTCATACCAGTGGAGGAGTGAAGCTAACTAACATGGTGCCCTCCAAATATCATTAGGTTACAACTCCCATCATCCTTGACCACTGGCCATGGTGGCTAAGGCTGATGGGAGTTGTAGTCCAAAATATATGGAGGGCACTACATTGGCTACCCTAGGGCTGTCAGGTCTCTGGGTTTTGCCTAGAGACTCTGGATTTTTGGGTTGCTTTCGGGTCTCTGGGTGAGTCACCTTAATCTCTAGACTCTCAGCTTTCATTTTTTTAAAAAGTACATTTCTAGGTGATATACACCAAAAGATCAGTCACGCCCCCCCAACTTCTGTTAAATTAGCTTGTAGCTGGCTGCTGTAACCCCGCCCTTTCAGGTTTGTAGCTGATAAGTGAAGTCAGGGTTGTGATTGAAAAGGGATTTGTTGACCTCCAGGCAGTACCTAGACCCCACTGCAAGCCCAGAAAACTGTTGGTTTTTCCTGCTTATATGAAAATCTCATGAACTAAGTATATAGTTTTCAGCAGTAGCAAAAGTCTTTTTCTCCCTTGTGTGCAGGAGTCAAACAGTCCTGGGCTGTTGAAGAGGGCAGTATTTTGAAAACCTTCCCAATATGAAGCTTTAATCCAATACTTGCTTTTCTGGGGGTAAAGCTGCAATGCTAATCCCACATACCCGGAGTAAACCCCATTGAATTCAATAAGACTTACTTACTTTTGAGTGAACATAGCAAATAATTGTATTTGTGCTGTAAATCTTTCTCTCCCTCTCCAATCCTATTTTTGAAGCATTTAAACAGGGCTTCCTTAGGTATCACTGCTTTTATTATGTAAGAAATTAACAGATGGACAGATCACTGCTTGCTGAAGTTTAGACTCACAGCAGCTTTTCCCCTCTGCAAGGGTGGGGGACCTATTAAGTTGGTCCGCCCCCAGAGACTAATGGATCCGGATGGTTTCCAAAGGGCTCTGGGGAGTTTTCCGGCTGATAGGGCTGGCGCTCCTGTCGAAACCCTGGTTGAACTGTGGAATACAGAAATGACCTGGGCGGTTGACATGATTGCTCCTGAGTGCCCTCTCCTGTGTAGAGCTCATACGGCTCCATGGTATACCCCAGAGCTGAGAGCGATGAAACAATATAGGAGACAGCTTGAGTGCAGATGGAGACGAACTCCTGGTGGATGCAATTATACACTGGTAAGTGCCTATGATAAGCTGTATTTAGGGGCAGTGAGGGCAGCAAAAAAACAATATCTTGCTGCCACTATCAAATCATCAATCTGCCACCCAGCGGAGCTCTTCAGAATTGTCCGGGGGCTATTACACTCTGGCCCCAGGGACAAGGTAGAACCATCTGAGGCCTGCTGTAATGAATTTGCTAGGCACTTCCAGGATAAAATCTTTAGCATCCGCCAGGACTTAGACTCTAGTGTTATAGCAGATGAATCAAGCAAGGTATCCAGAGCATAGCCTTGTCCAGATTTCTTGGATGAGTTTCAGTTAGTGCAGCTTGACGACGTTGACAAGGTTCTTGGACAGGTTCGTGCAACCACTTCTGTGCTGGATCCTTACCCTTCTTGGCTAATAAAAGGTAACAGGGATGGAACAGCCGGCTGGGCCAGGGAAGTGATTAATGCCTCTCTGTGAGAGGGGGTGGTCCCTGGCTGCCTGAAAGATGCAGTAGTGAGACCACTCCTGAAGAGACCCTCCCTGGACCCAGAAAATCTTAATAACTATAGGCCGGTAGCAAATGTTCCATTCCTGGGCAAGGTCCTTGAACGAGTGGTTGCGAGCAAGCTCCAGACACTCTTGGATGAGACTGATTATCTGGATCCATTTCAGTCGGGTTTCAGGCCTGGTTTTGGCACAGAAACAGCCTTGGTCGCCCTGTATGATGACCTTTGTCGGGAGAGAGACAGGGGGAGTGTGACTCTGCTGATTCTCCTTGATCTCTCAGCGGCTTTTGATACCATCGACCATGGTATCCTTCTGGGGAGACTGGCTGAGTTGGGAGTGGGAGGTACTGTATTGCGGTGGTTCCACTCCTACTTGGCAGGTCGCCTCCAGAAGGTGGTGCTTGGGGAACATTGCTCAGCACCCTGGACTCTCCAGTATGGGGTTCCGCAGGGGTCAGTTCTGTCCCCCATGCTGTTCAACACCTACATGAAACCGTTGGGTGCGGTCATCCGGAGCTTTAGAGTGCATTGCCATCAGTATGCTGATGACATGCAGCTCTATTTCTCCTTTTCATCCTCTTCAGGTGAGGCTGTCAATGTGCTGGATGAGGGCTAATAAACTGAGGCTCAATCCAGACAAGACTGAGATGCTGCTAGTGGGTGGTTCTTCTGACCAGATGGTGGACATCCAACCTGTCCTGGATGGGGTTGCACTCCCCCTGAAAGAGCAGGTTCGTAGCTTGGGGGTTCTCCTAGAATCATCTCTGTCACTTGAGGCTCAGGTAGCCTCGGTGGCACGGAGTGCCTTCTACCAACTTTGGTTGGTGGCCCAACTACGTCCCTATCTGGACAGGGATAACCTGGCTTCAGTTGTCCATGCTCTGGTAACCTCCAAATTAGATTACTGCAATGCACTCTACGTGGGGCTGCCTTTGAAGACGGTTTGGAAACTTCAGCTTGTGCAAAATGCAGCTGCCAGATTGGTAACAGGGACCAGATGGTCCGAACATATAAAATTGATTCTGGCCCGCTTGCACTGGCTGCCTGTATGTTTCCGAGCTCGATTCAAGGTGCTGGTTTTGACCTATAAAGCCTTACATGGCTTGGGACCACAATACCTGATGGAACACCTCTCCCGATACAAACCCACCCGTACACTCCATTCAAGATCAAAGGCCTTCCTCCGGGTGCCTACTCCAAGGGAAGCTTGGAGGATGGCAACAAGGAAGAGGGCCTTCTCAGTGGTGGCCCCCAAATTATGGAATGATGGTGCTGACGAGGTGCACCTGGCACCAACACTGTTATCTTTTTGGCGCCAGGTCAAGACTTTCCTCTTCTGCCAGGCATTTTAGCATGTGTTTTATACTGTTTAAATTTTTAAATTGTGTTTTAAATTGTTTTTATAAGATCTGTTTTAAATTGTATTTGTTTTAATGTTTTTAGTTACTGTAAACTGCCCAGACAGCTTCAGCTGTGGGGCGGTATACAAGTATAATAAAATAAATAAATAAATATCAGCTGTTTAGGAGGAGTCTTAGTACGGAGGAACATGGGTGATGCCATCCCAATTTCAGTGATCATGGGTAGAGGGAAATATAGCCATGGGGATGTGATGAATTACCATAGAAGACAAGGGCAAGGCTATCTGCGACTTGTTCCTTGCTGCTGCTCCTCTAATGGATGTGTTCCGCATTGCTCATCTGCTGTGCCCACTGGCCTGTGTGTGTTGTTGTTTAACGCCAGATCGGTACACAATAAGACCACTCTCATCCATGATTTGATTGTGGATGAAGGTGCCAATTTGGTGTGCATTACTGAGACTTGGGTGGGTGAGCTGGGAGGATTTGATCTGACCCAGCTTTGCCCACCTGGATACTTGGTGCAACACCAGCACAGGCTACAGGGACGGGGGGAAGGAGTTGCTGTGGTCTACAGGACTTCCATCTCTGTCACCAGGAAACCACTCTGTCTTGGAGCTGGCTGTGAGAGCCTGCACCTGGTGTCGGGCCGAGGAGACAGTAAACTAGAGTTGCTACTGGTGTACCATTCACCCTGCTGCCCAGCAGCTTCTCTGACTGAGCTGGCGGAGGCCGTCTCAGCTGTGGTGTTGGAGGAGCCCAGAACTATAGTGCTGGGTGATTTCAATGTCCATGCTGAGGCTGCCTCTAGTGTTCTGGCTCGGGACTGCATGGCCTCCATGACAACCATGTTGGAATATATGAGGTTCAACTCCAACTTGGTGGGTTGAGGCTGCATGGGGTTAATAAGGGTAGCTAGAGAGAGCTAGACCTCTTGCTGGTTAAGGCTATACCTATCCCTTTGATCCTGCCGTTTCTTCCCTTCCTGCTAGACTGATAAGCAAAGGAATGTTGAATCCCAGTTCCTTCCCGCCTCTCTCAGTTTTCTCTTTCTCTCGAGAGGGGAGCAGACATCTTCTCTTTGTCTCTCCTCTCAACCAGGATGAGGGCAAGTACTGGGACCAGTGCTCGCTTCTCCAGCATAGCCAGTTAAGCTAGATATAGAACTCTTTCCTATCAAGCATGTACTTCCAGAATAAAGTAGTTGTTTCTTATTTTAAAGCTTAAAGTCTCTGTCTGACTAATTTGCAGGGAAGGTAGAATCTTAGCACAGATTCAAACACACACACACAGCTTGCTCAATACTCTCCGTTCCACAGCACTACGCAACTTTGCTACACATCTCAATAGAGAGCAATTCTGGCAAACCATGGGATTGTCTCAAGTTGTCACTGGCCCGACTCATAGGGCAGGACACACCCTTGACTTGGTTTTTGCTCCAGATGGAGGAAGGGGTGGTCTGGAGATAGGGGAGGGTGTATGTCACCTCCTTGTCATGGTCAGATCACTTCCTGGTGAAGCTCAGACTTATGGCTCCAATACTTCCCTACAGGGGTGGTGGACAGATTAAGATGCTCCGCCCCTGTAGCCTAATGGAATCCACTGGATTCCTGAATGCCGTAGGGGAGTTCCCAGTAGATAGAGCAGGTAACCCTGCTGAAGCCCTTGTCACACTGTGGAACAGTGAGACGCATTGGGCTCTTGACATGGTTGCCCCCGAGCGCCTCCTCCAGCATTGTGGAGCCCAGTCTGCACCTTGGTACACCAGTGAGCTAAGGGCAATGAAACAGGCTAGACGACTGCTAGAGCGCAAGTGGCGAAAGACGTGCTGTGAGGCTGATCAGGCACTAGTAAAACATCATAACTGTGCCTACTGTGTGGTGGTGAGGGCAGCAAAGAAGGCCCACTTCTCTGCCTCCATCACATCCTCAAGTAGCCATCCGGTGGAGCTTTTCCGTATTGTCAGGAGTCTGTTGACATCAACTCCAGGAAATGGAGTTTTAGACCCTTCGGAGGCCCAGTGTGAATTGTTTGCTAGGCACTTTGAGGGTAAAGTTGCTTGCCTCTGTAGCAGTCTTGATGCCCCCTCCACATCTACTGTAGTCCCCAATGAGGTGCCCAGTGCAAAGTCTGCTGCAACTTCTTGTGAACAGTTTCAGTTGATGCGACCTGATGACCTGATGATGCGGCCAGCAACCTGTCCTTACGACCATTGCTTCTTGGCTTATTAAAGCTTGCTGAGGGGGTTTGACCGAGTGGATCCAGGGTGTGGTCAGCGCATCATTGCAGGAGGCAGTGGTTCCAGCCACCTTGAAAGAGGCGGTAATCCGACCACTCCTGAAAAAGCCCACCCTGGATCCATTGGTTTATGACAACTACCGACCGGTTGCAAATAGCCCCTTTTTAGGGAAGGTGATTGAGACGGCTGTGGCGCAGCAATTGCAAGTACTCTTGGATGAAACAGATTGTCTTGACCCATCCCATTCTGGGTTCAGGCCTGGTTATGGGACTGAATCGGCCTTGGTTGCACTGATGGATGACCTTTATCGGGAGAAGGACAGGGGAAGTGCAATCTCTCAATGGCTTTTGATACCATTGACCATGGTATCCTTCTGGGCCGACTTGGTGAGCTGGGTATTGGAGATGAGTATTACAGTGATTCTGATCCTATCTCCAAGATCGCTCTCAGAGAATAGCATTGGGTGACTGTCTTTCGGCCCCCTGGCAGTTGTGCTGTGGGGTGCCGCAGGGTACCGTCTTGTCCCCTATGCTGTTTAACATCTATATGAAGCCCTTGGCAGCAGTCATCAAGAGCTTTGGGGCGAGGTGTCAGCAGTATGCTGACGATACCCAGCTCTATTTCTCCGTCACATCTGAATCGGGAGATGCCGTGCAAGTCCTGGACTGGTGCTTGGACTCGGTGGTGGGCTGGATGAGGGCCAATAAACTGAGTCTGAAGGAGGCGCTGTGGGTTGGTGGTTCCAGAGTTTGGATAATTGGACAGTTGCCTGCTTTGGATGGGGTTGTACTCCCTCTGAAAGAGCAGGTCCTTAGACTGGGGGTGCTCCTGGATCCATCTTTGTTGCTAGAGGCCCAGGTGACCTCTGTGGCTAGGACTGCCTTTTACCAGCTTTGGCTGATAAGACAGCTGTGGCCATTTCTGGACTGGGATAGCCTGACCACTGTTGTCCACGCACTGGTAGCCTCTAGGCTGGATTACTGTAATGCGCTGTATGTGGGGCTGCCCTTGAGGTTGGTCCGGAAGCTGCAGCTAGTGCAAAATGCAGTGGCGAGACTGCTGACTGGAGCAGGGTATTGCCAACATGTCACCCTGCTGCTGAAAGACCTGCACTGGCTGCCCATTTGCTACCAGGCCAAGTTCAAGGTTCTAGTTTTGGTGTACAAACCCCTATATAGCTTGGGACCAGGATGCCTGAAAGACCATCTTACCCAACCAATCACTGCGCTCTGCAGGTGAGGGCCTCCTGCAGATACCATCTTATCAGGAGGTTCGATCTGTACAATATAGGAAACGGACCTTTAGTGTGGCGGCACCTACCCTGTGGAATTCCCCCCCTTTAAATATTAAGCAGGCGCCATCTCTCTATCTTTTTGGCACCTTTTGAAGACTTTCCTTTTCCAACAAGCCTTTTAAGTTGAGACCTATCCCAGTCTGCGTCTGTGTTAGAATTGCTTTTAATTTATTGAATATGTTGAATATTCAATAATATTAATTTAATATGTCTTTTAATAGCTTTAGCCCTATTTTTAAAGATGTTTTTTTTAAAAATTTAAATGTTTTTAATGTTTTAATGTATTTTAAGATCTGTTTTTATGATGTTTTATCACTAGGCACCACCAGGGACTTCACCAGTCCGGACCGCCCTCTCTTATGGTTTCTCTCCCTGCTCTAGCACAGATCTCAACAGATCCCCCTGCTAGGCAGCACCACCAGTCACGTTCTATAACCAGTATCCCTAGAGACTCTGCCTGAGTCTCTCTCAATCAGGTTACTTCTGTGACTGCGTGCTTAAGCTGTCCCACTCTCTTTGTATCAAAGCAGATAATTCTGGTATGCTCTGGATACTTGTGGTGTTATATTATTCCCTTCACCGCTGCCACCATTTGTTACCCTTCAGCCTTGGTATTTACCTTACCCTCCCTTCTGGTCTGTGAAACCCCAGCCAAGGATCAGGCCTTTGGTAAACCAAATTAAGTATTTATTAAATAACACAGATAACAAAGATAACAAAGATTACTTCATAAGGCACATAAGCATATGGTTTTATCTAATACTAATCCGAACTCCACCCCCCTCCTTCTCCACGCTCTCCTGAGATACACCACCCAACACTTCTCAAACAACTCTCAGAAAAACCCCCACACGTCCACCCCGATTTACCTGACATCCTTCCATTTTATACTCTCAGCCATTTTAAACATTCAGCCAATCATACAGCATTCTACTGCCCATTCACTCCCCCCTCCTCTTTCATTCCACTTACCATGTATCTCCTATCCAAACAGCACTTACCATATATACACTAATAGAGGAACATCACAGTGTACAAAGCCCTATACAGCTTAACATAAGAACATAAGAACATAAGAAGAGCCTGCTGGATCAGTCCAGTGGCCCATCTAGTCCAGCACCCTGTTCTCACAGTGGCCAACCAGTTGCCTGAGGGAAGCCCACAAGCAGGACCCGAGTGCAAGAACACTCTCCCCTCCTGAGATTTCCAGCAACTGGTTTTCAGAAACATACTGCCTCTGACTAGGGTGGCAGAGCACAGCCATCATGGCTAGTAGCCATTGATAGCCCTGACCTCCATGAATTTGACTAATCTTATTTTAAAGCCATCCAAGCTGGTGGCCATTACTGCGTCTTGTGGGAGCAAATTCCATAGTTTAACTATGCACTGAGTAAAGAAGTACTTCCTTTTGTCTGTCCTGAATTGGGACCAGGAAACCTGAAAGACCGTCTTATCCCTTATATACCCAGTCAATCACTGTGCTTTGCAGGTGAGGGCCTTCTGCAGATACCATCTTACCAGGAGGTCCGTTCCACACAATATAGGAAATGGACCTTTAGTGTGGCGGCACCTACCCTGTGGAATTCCCTCCCCTTAAATATTAGGCAGCTGCCATCTCTGTTATCTTTTTGGCACCTATTGAAGACCTTCCTGTTTCAACAAGACTTTAGTTGAGACCTTATCCCAGTCTGCGGTCTGTGTTGGAATTGCTTTTTAATATGTTTTTAATTTTTTTAAAAAAACAATGTTTTTAACCTTTTTTTAAAGATGCGTTGAAAGCTTTTACAAATGTTTTTAAAGATGTTTTGTTTTAATGTATATTAAAGTCTGTTTTTATGATGTTTTAAAGTGTTTTTAGTGCTTTTGTTTGCCGCCCTGGGATCCTGCTGGGAGGAAGGGTGGGACATAAATCAAATAATAAATAAATAAATAAGTAAGGTTGGTCCCTGCGGGAACAAAATGCTAGAGACGACGGTGAAGTTGGTTCCTTGTTCCCAGTTCCGTAATTGCTTGAAAGTTCAAAACACTAAAAAGAAGAAACACTGACAGCTACAGCAACTTCAAGCCAAAGTTATCATGTCTCTGAATCGCAAAATATATGTTGGGATACCCTGTATGATATATCACTGTGATCGGGAGACTCTCCCCATGAAGAATAACAATACATTTCTTCAATCAAATCATCAGGCTTCTGAAATGGTCATAAATGCATAATGATGACATAAATGCCATTTTAGATCTTGCAAACGGACTATCATCCACACTGGTTTTTATGCCAATGTGGGAAGACTTATACCAGGAACTTCCATCTGCAGTTACATCTTCAGACTATACAGGCGAGAAGCCTTATTATTGAAACTCAGTTGCCTCTACCTTATTGTTTAGCTTTTACTGTTAAGTTTTTTTGATGTTTTCTGATGTTTTGATGCTTTGTATGTTTTTGCTTTGTACGTCGCTCAGAGTGGCTAGTTAATCCAGCCAGATGGACTAATAAATCGAATGAATGAATGAATGAATAAATAAAATCATAAAAAATAAGTAACTGAGGGTGCCCACCCCAACATTTGCTCTGGGCCAGGACAAATCATACACCCTAGGAAAGGGGAGGGTGTCCTCTATGAGATGCCAATGCTTCCCATCTGGCCCAGAACTTCTGCTGGGCACAGGGCACAGATAAGGACATCAACACAAAACCAAAATAGAAAAAAGCATGCAGAAAAACATAGGTAACTGGGGGTGCCCACCCCACAATCTGCTCTGGGTCAGGACAAATCATGCACCCTAGGAAATTGGAGCATGTCCTCTGTGAGATGCCAGTACTTTCCATCTGGCCCAGAGCTTCTGCTGGGCATAGGGAATGGATAAGGGCATCTATGCAAAACCAAAGTAGACAAAAACACACAAGAAAAAATAAGTAACTGAGGGTGCCCACCCCACAGTATGCTGTAGGCCAGGACAAATCATACACCCTACGAAATGGAAGGGTGTCCTCTGTGAGATCTCAGTCCTTCCCGTCAGGCCTAGATCTTCTGCTGAGCCTGGGGAACGGATAACAACATTTATGCACAACCAAAATAGACAAAAAGAGGCAGAAAAAAATTAAGTAACTGTGGGTGCCCACCCCAAAATCTGCTCTGGGTCAGGACAAATCATACATTGCAGGAAAGGGGAGGGTGTCCTCTATGAGATTCCAATGTGTCCTCTCTGGCCCAGAGCTTCTGCGGGTGCAGGGCATGGATAAGGGCATCAACACAAAACCAAAATAGAAAAAAGCATGTAGAATGACATAGGTAACTGGGGGTTCCCACCCCACAATCTGCTCTGGGCCAGGACAAATAATACACCCCAGGAAAGGGGAGGGTGTCCTCTATGAGATGCCAGTGAATCTCGCCCAGAGCTTCTGCTTGGCTCAGGGCACGGATAATGGCATCTAGGCACAACTAAACTGGACCAAAAGAGGCAGAAAAATATGTAACTGGGGGTACCCACCCCAAAATGTGCTCTGGGCCAGGACAAACTAAACACCTCAGGAAAGGGGAGGGTGTCTTCTAAGAGCTGCCAGTACTTCCCACCTGGCCCAGAGCATCTGCTGGGCGCTGAACATATATAACGGTAAGGAGGATTCTGGCCGCTGTTCCTTCTGAGCAGGGGAGTCATGTAGACAATAGTGAATGGAACTGCTGTAGCAGACTGAACATGTGCCAAGGATACTGATATCACAGGAATGCATAGAGGAGGGTAGCTAGTATGGGGGCAGAGCATCAGAGTAGCATAGAATAATTGGATGAGACCGTTGCTATGGCTATGATGAATGTAGGGGTATATATATGTCTGTACCCAACCGCCATTTTTTAGTCGAGTTTTGTACTTTGCTCCAGTAAAGCGCTTTGCTGAATAAATAACCTTAAAACAGGCTTTGACTTCATTATTGAGTGTCCTCCAAAAAGAACCTAGTCGTAAATTCCACGACAACAGCATCTATGCACAACTAAACTGGACAAAAAGATGCAGGAAAAAAATAAGTAACTGGGGGTGCCCACCCCACAATTTGCTCTGGGCCAGGAAAAATCATACACCCCAGGAAAGGGGAGGGTGTCCTCTATGAGATGTCAGTGCTTCCCACCTGGCCAAGAGCTTCTGCTGGGTGCAGGGCAATGATGAGGACATCTGCACAGAACCAAAATAGGCAAAAACATACAGAAAAAAGTAACTGGTGCTGCCCACTCCAAACTCTGCAATGGGCCAGGACAAATCATACATCCCAGGAAGCGGGAGGGTGTCCTCTACAAGATGCCAGTACTTCCCACCTGGCCCATAGTTTCTGCTTTGTGCAGGGTACTCATAAGGGCATCTATGCAGAACTCAAATAATGAAAAGTAGAGAAAAATATGTAATTTGGGGTCACCACTCCAAAACCTGCTGTGGGCCATGAAACACAATTACCTGAGAAAAGGGGAGAGTGTCCTCAACGAGATGCCACTGCATGCTTCCTGGCATTGATTTTCTTGTGGAAACATGAAATGGATATGTGCATCTATGCACAACAAGCAATGCAGAATGTATATAAGGAATTGCGGGTTCCCACCCCAAAACATGCTTTGGAAACTACATGTCATACACCCATGTATAGAGTTCCCACCCAATTCAGTGCTTATTTTGTATGTATGATACAGACAAGGGCATATATGTATTATAAAAATAGTGACTATGTAGAGGAAAGAAAATAAGAAAGTGGGGTGCCCATCCTAAAAGATGATTTGGGGCACCACAAATAATACTATGTATACATCTTGAAGAGTGTGTTCTATGAGATGCTATCCATGCATACTTTAGAGTGTCATCTATGAAATTACATCTTCAAGAAATCATTGTTTGTTGATCCTGCCACGAGTCCTTCTGTCACCAACATCAGTGACTTTTAAAAATAATAATAATTGAGCTATAACAAGGTAAGTAACAGGGAAGACCAATACAAAAATTAAACATTAAAAATTCCACAACGATCAAAAGCACTGACCATAAGCACTAGAGTATCATAGAGAACACCCTATCATTTTCTGGGGTGTTCGATATGTCTTGGCCTGGAGAAGATTTTGTGGTGAACACCTCCCAGATACTTACGTTTTCTTCATTTTCTTTTGGTTGTACATAGATGCCATTATACATGCCCTGCACCCAACAGAAGCTCTGGGCCAGGTGGGAAGCATTGGCATCTTATAGAAGACATCCTCCCCTTGCATGGGGTGTATGATTTGTCCTGGCCCACAGCACATTTTGGGGTGGGGACCTTAAGTTACTTCTTTTGTCTACACATTTTTTTCTATTTTGGTTGTTCATAGATGCCCTTACCCATGCCTTGCACTCAGCAGAAGCTCTGGGCCAGGTGCGGAGCAGTGGAATCTGATAGACACACTCTCCTTTCCTGGGGTGTATGATTTATCTTGGCCCAGAGCACATTTTGGGGTGGGTACCACTAGTTACTTATTTGTTTATGCATGTTTTGGTCTATTTTGAGTGTGCATAGATGCACTTATTCATAGCCTGCACCCAGCAGAAGCTCTGGACCAGGCGGGAAGCACAGGCATCTCACAGAGGACACCCTCCCCTTTCCTGGGGTGTATGATTAGTCCTGGCCCAGAGCAGATTTTGGGATGGGAACCCTCAGTTGCTTATTTTTTATGATTTTATGTCATCATTGTGCATTTATGACCATTTCAGAAGCCTGATGATTTTGACTGAATAGATCTATTGTTATTCTTGATGGGGAGAATCCCCCGGTCACAGTGATATATTGATTTTGAGTTGGGCACCCCCAGTTAATTGTTTTTTCTAGACGTTTTGTCTCTTTCGGTTATCCATTGATGCCCTTATATGTGCCCTACGCCCAGCAGAAGCTCTAGGCCGGGCAGGAAGCACTGAGATGTCATAGAGGGCACCCTCCCCTTTCATGGGATCCATGAGTTGTCCTGACCCAGAACAGATTTTGGGGTGGACACCCCCATTATTTATTTATTTCTGCATGTTTTAGTCTATTTTGGTTTGGGATTGATGCATTTATCTGTGCCCTGCACCCTGCAGAAGCTCTGGGCCAGGAAGCACTGGCATCTCATGGAGGTCACTCTCCTCTTTCATGAGATGTGCAATTTGTCCTGGCCCAGAGCAGATTTTGGGGTGGGCACCCACAGGTACTTATTTTGTTTAACATTTTTGTCTATTTTGGTTGTGCGTAGATGCCATTATTCATGCCCTGCATGCAGCAGAAGCTATGGGCCAGACGGGAAGCACTGGCATCTCATAGAGGACACCCTCCCCTTTCCTGCGGTATATTGTCTGTACTGGCATAGAGCAGAGTTAGGGGTGGGCACACCCAATTACTTTTTCTTTTGCATGTTTTTGTCTATTTTGGTAGTGCATTGATGGCATTTCAAAGAGGACACTCTCCCCTTTCCTTGGGTGTATGTCTTCTCCTAGCCCAGAGCAGAGTTTGCGGTGGGCACTTGTTTATTTTCTGCATGTTTTTGTTTGTTTTAGTTGTGCATTGATGACCTTATCTATGCCCTGCACCCAGCAGAAGCTGTGGGCCATGCGGGAAGCACTGGCTCTCATAGAGTACACCCTCTTTTGTCCTGGGATGTATGGTTTGTCCTGGCCCAGAGCAGATTATGAGGTGGGCACCCCCAGTTACTTATTTTTTCTGTTTTCTATTTTGGTTTTGAGTACTTGCCCTCATCCATGCCCTCCACCCAGCAGAAGCTCTGGGCCAGGTGGGAATCATTAGCATCTCGTAAAGGACATCCTCCCCTTGCCTGGGGTATATGATTTGTCCTGGCCCAGAGCAGATTGTGAGATGGCACTCCCAGTTACTTATTTTTTCTGCCTCTTTTTGTCCATTTTGGTTGTGCATAGATGCCGTTATTTGTGTCCTGTGCTCAGCAGAAGCTCTGGGCCAGGTGGGACGCAGTGGCATCTCGTAGAGGACACCCTCCCCTTTCCTGGGCTGTATGATTTGTCCTGGTCCAGAGCAGATTGTGGGATGGGTACCCCCAGTTACTTATTTTTTTTGCGTCCTTTTTTCTATTTTGGTTTTGCTTTGATGCTCTTCTCCATGCCCTGCGCCCAGCAGAAGCTCTGGGCCAGGTGGGACGCAGTCGCATCTCGTAGAGGACACCCTCCCCTTTCCTGGGTGTATGATTTGTCCTGGCCCAGAGCAGATTGTGGGGTGGCCACTGTTATATAAATTTCTATAAATGAACAGAGATCGTCAACAATCTGAGATGCATGTGTGCCAGTGTGTGAGTTAACCTAAGTGGCAGGCTTTTACCTGAGTAAATTAGTATCACTGAGACTTAAAAGTTAGTAAAATAAGAAAAGCTACTTTATTTATAGAAATACAGAGCAGATAGGAAAGGCATACCTGGTTCTAACTAACTAAGTTGAAGGTGCAGTGCCTAGGCGTGGGTACTGCCCTCATGGCTCAGGAGAGAGAGCAAAGACAGAGATGTCTCCTCGCTCTCAGACAGTCGAAAAAGAGAAGAGGAAGGGCAGAAGGAAGAGGGGCAGCTAAGCTTCCCTAAGCATATCAGTCTGCAGCGGAAATAAGTCAGTCAGAGCATCACAGGTAAAGGTAGTCAAGCCTAGCCATCTGGAGGACCCTAACTCTATCTCCCTTCTGGAACATAAACAAAAGAACAAAACAGGAGTTGCTCTTGCCCCACTTCCAACAGGCACCCCGTTACTTATTTTTTCCTGCGTGTTTTTGCCTGTTTTGGTTGTGCGTAGATGCCCTCATCTGTGTCCTGCACCCAGCAGATGCCCTGGGCCAGGCGGAACACACTGGCATCTCGTAGAGGACACCCTCCCCATTCCTAGGGTGTTTGATTTGTCCTGACCCAGAGCAGATTTTGGGACGGGAACCCTCAGTTGCTTATTTTTTATGATTTTATGTCATCATTGTGCATTTATGACAATTTCAGAAGCCTGATGATTTTGACTGAATAAATCTATTGTTATTCTTGATGGGGAGAATCCCCCGGTCACAGTGATATATCATATGGGGTACCCCAACATATATTTTGGGGTTCAGAGACATGTTAACTTGTTAACTTTTATTTTTTCTGTTTTGAACTTTATAGCAAATAAGGAACTGGGGACTAGGAACCCACTTCAGCGTCCTATGCTAGAGTAGATACTAGGCTTTTGGTCCAGTCTAGCAGGGCCCCTTTTATGTTCTAATCAGAATCTAATGGAGTTAAGGAAGCAAGGAAGCTGTTCCAACATTGATACACCTTTCTGTCTTCTCCAATGTGATTTTTCTAATCGCCTTATTCATTATTTATGACGCAAGAGCCACACGTCAGTGCGATACCTCTGTAGAATTAACCCGAATCAGCGTCGAGGAAGGTTGTTTAGAAGAGCGGGCGATTCCCACCTTGATTTTCTTACTCTCCTTCCCAAACAGGATCTTCTGCATGCACTGATTCCTACAGAGGCATTTCTAGCAACTGCCCTTCCTTTTAAAACTATTTGTTTTGCGTTGGAAAAACTTCAAGGAAGGAAGAAGAAAATGTGTTCCAAAGAAGAAACGCCACCTTTCAGAGACCAGCCGCCCTAGGACTACATTTCCCAGGATGCTGTTGGCAGCCGAGAGGCGTCCTAAGTGGGCGGAGTTGCATTCGCTTGTCGGCGCCCGAAAGTTCCGCGCGCAGGGGAGAGGCGCGCTGTAGACTTCCATTGCTCAAAGGTTCTCAGGAGGGGCTGGTTGCCGAATGACAGACGGGCATGGCGAGCCGGCAAGGATTTCTGTGCACGGTGGGCGTCTGCTGCCTCCTCGGTTTTTTCTGTAATTCCGCGCTCTCGTTTGTGCTGCGGGGCAATAATGACAGACCGATTATTGGTGAGTCGCCGCGCGGTGCAGTAGCACCGGGTGATCCTCTACTTCGTCCACTGCTTTTAAGACTGAAAGAAAGGGAGCTTTGATAAGGGGTGTGGGATTTTTAAAATTAAAAATCTTCCCTCCCCTTCAGCTGCTCTAGTTCTGTGGGTCAGATGCCTTTGTGTGGTTCCAGAGGGAGCATCCAAAGGGATCGTTGGGAGAGACCAGGTGGCTGTTTTGGCCCTGACTGCACCATACCTGATATCTAAGGTGACATCCTGTATACGCCCTGATCCTAAATATATTTTCTTAGAAGAATGTACTGTTTCTATTGGAAACAGTAGCATTTTTTCCAAGTAATTGATCTTGGCTTGAGTAGGAAGATTCCTAAGGTTCCCTCTCACTCTCAGAGGTGTAGTGGTCCAGGGTCTCAGGGGGTCTTTAGACCCCTTGCTTTTTTGGGAACAGAGTCCCAACAGGGTCTCTATGTCTCCAGCATCCTACGAGCCAATCAAAGGAAATGAGTCAGCCACTGAGAAGATTCTTCTCAGTAGCTAACAGTCTCCTCTTTCATGCTTATTGGTTCTTAAGAGTATCTGTTGATATGGGAGAAGGCATTAACAAGGCTTATTCTCAACCCAGGAGCAAAAAGGGAGGGGGAGGGGGCATGGCTGTGACTAATATAAAGAGACCCTGCACTTCTGAATTTGCCACTACACTACTGCACACTCTTGACTTTAGATCAGTATTCATCTGTCGCTGGCAAGACAGGATACTATTGACTGATTAAAATATATGCCCTCCTTCTAGTATCTGGGAGATTTAGAGCTACTGGAATTGTTGCTTAATTTCTTCTGCCTTGTTCAGCTCCTTCACTTTAGAAGATCCAGCAAAGGCCGAATGACTGGAGTGTACCCATGGTTGGCAGCCCATTCCTATGTATGTTTATGTGGAAGTAAGCTGCCCCTCTGAATTCAGTGGGATAGGATTGTGGCCTTAGTCCTCAAAATCTTTTGAGTGATGTAATAAAGAGTTTAGCCTTTGTGAAAATATCAATCTCACACACACACACAACGGCATGTTGGGGGAAAGGTATGTCAACAGAAATCTTGAAGCAAAGCTAGGAATGCAGTTTACAAGCTCTTCTTTTGCAAAAGAGACTTGCTGTCTTTAGTGGAGCTGCTCTGGATCACGTTTTCCCAACCTGTTGTCCAGATATTTTGCACTAACCAAACGATGTGTGCTGTGAAAATTCACTTTTGTGCTATTTTAAAGTAACTGTTACAGTATTTATTTTGATTTGTGTTGGATATATATACCAGGGGTTGACAGAAGGGGTATCAGGACCTACTTGTAGATCTCTTGGTGATTTGCAGTTGTTTTGCAGTAGCAACAGAATGACTTTCACACCTAAATTAGGCCGCTGAAATAAAGAAAGCTAATCAGGGGTGGAGTTTTGTGCAAAAGAAATGGGACCTCTGTTCAGTTCTGGTATTGAAAACAAATTCTTAGGCTTGGAATATGCTCACAGGCACCTGTCCTTAATTCTGAGTCTTTTCCACATTGTTCTGGATGCTAGATCTAAAGGTTCTAGTCAAAAGCAAAGTAGATCTGACCATTGTAAAGTCTGCCAATCCCTGATATATATTCCTTGATGGAAACTGTGTCTGTGTCAGTAATCTTTGGAGCATGTGTGACTGCCAGTAACTTTAGAACATCCTTGTTTTTAAGGTTTCTATTTCCCCTGCATCATCATCATTCTGTCATTGGAGCCATTATTCTGTCAGCTAGTTTTATTCTGTCAAGGAAGAAGTGCTAGGTCAGACAATACCACTTAATGGTTGAGCTGGCTCTCTGGAGTGCCCCAACTTTTGTTTGTTTACAAATGTTGGTGCAATCAATTTTCTGATAGGATTGCATTACTTACTCGAAAGTATAGAGTGGTATTCTGCTTTGGCTAGGTCATGACCTTTTGGAAAGCTGGTTCAAAATCCCTTCATAAATACATATTTGTGATACGCAGAATGTGACAGAATAAATGTTTGCTGGAACTTGCCCACTTCCTGGATCGAAACATTCATCTGCGTTTATTCAAACTGTGAAGAACTCAGATGATCAAAAGTGTCTCATATTTCAACAAGTCAGGTTAAAAAGGATAATCTAGTTACTTTAAAATATGGCATTCAAAATATATATTGGAATCTCTGTATTCTGCCTTTGACTTTTCAGGGTATTCTATACATTACAGCACTTTTCATATGGAAGTATTTCAATGTAGCACAAAATCCTTTTGTAAACTGTCACGTGTGATGATGACGGAATGTCCCAGAATGTTCGCCCCCCGTGTACACATAGTGAGATACACATTCAGTCATTGCACATAATTTATCCTGGTTTCACCAGATACGATTTCTCAGCAGGAAATGAGTAACATGCAAAACAGTCCCAAATATAGTTGTGTCTAACTCCACATGAACAGGTGATATTTCTGATGGGTTGTTACTGTGATGATATGTCAAAAACCACATTCTTCTTTTCATGGATTCAGACATGGACAATATTAACTGTCATTCTACCTACTGCTAGTTTATCAGTGGTATCTGAATGTATCTATCGCACCATCAGTGTATAACATATGTACTTTATTTTTCTGGGTTTCTTAGGAATATTAGCACAGGAAACCGACTTTAAAAGCTTCCAAAAATTTGGAAGTTCTTACATTGGTGCTTCATACGTGAAGTTTCTTGAGTCTGCTGGAGCACGGGTAGTGCCAATAAGGTAAGCTTACATGAATACTATGTTCACGTTACATATCCTGTAATACAGAGCAGAAACTTGCTCAGTCCTTAATATTTGCCAGTATTTAGGGTAGAAGCAGATTAGTACTCTCCAGTATGGTTGTACCTGTGGAGATATTGTGTTGTGGCAGTTGGAGTGTTGGATTGGGACTGAGGAGACCCAGGTTCAAATTTGTACTTAACCATGAAGCTCACTAGGTGACCTTGGGCAAATCTCTCAATTTAGGCTACTTTGCAGGGTTATTGTGAGGATACATGAGGTAAAACATGTATGTTGCCTTGATCCACTTAGAGGACATAAATGTGACTATTGATAATACTTCCCAGTATGTCTGCACTACTGACTCACTTACCATGAATTTAACTTGTGGCACAAGAAACTGTTATAATCTTTTAGCTCCTTTGCTAAAAACTGTTCTAAACTGATGCAGGGAACTTACACTGTAACTTTTTTAAAATTTTAATTGCTCCAGACTGAATCGTTCAGATGAAGAATATGATAAGATTTTCAATTCTGTCAATGGGTAAGTGTATTAATGAACATCTCTTTTGTTGTTAATGGCAGTAAAGTGCAGAGCAGGGGGTTAGGATCCAAGATGATATCAGAAACTCAGTTCGAATGTCCACCCAGTTATGAATCTTACTGGATGACTGCACCTCAGAGTAGCTTACCTCGCAAGGCTGTTGGGAAGGTGATAAGATAAGGTTTGTAAGGTACTTTGTAGGGTACAAAGTGTTATAGATAATAAAAAATATGTAGCAATAATAGTGTACTAAGGTTGTGGCCAGAATGGTGGCTTTTTATATGATTTGCTGTACTCAGTGATAATTCTGTGTGTTTTTGCAGTCTGCTCCTGCCCCCCATTTTCTGCGTTGTTTTTGTGAGCATTAGAGTACCTTAAAGATATACAAACCTTCCTATGACTAATCTAGAAAAATAATTTTGTTCCGGGGAATTTCCCACCCCTCGTCCATTATTTAAACCTTTTCCCTTAAAAATAAAAACGTTTTTAAAACATACCAGGTCACTTTAACCAAGTTCAGCTGCTATTTCCGTCTCCTCTCCTTAGGATGAGGAAGTTTCTTCTGGCTGTAGAGGGGCTTTGCTACTTGTCCAGGTTCTCTTTCCACACACAAGCACCTTTTGTATGCTGTCTTAAGATTATTGGTATTTTGTATGGGCTTACAAATGCCTATTTCTCAAATTTGGCATTTGGAATGGGGATGGATTTAAAACCTGGGCATGCAGTCCTTAACACAGAAGAAGTGTGTAACTGAAGGCCTATCAATACCAGAATAAGAGGCAAACTAAAATGAAAATGAAAGACAAATCTGTATTGGGGCAGGCACACCATGTGTATTTAACATCAGTCTTTTGTTGAAAAGTGCATTTATCATAATTCTGGGAGACATTTTGTATAATAACTGCCAAAAGTGCATATTTACCCACATACTACATAAGTTCACAGTGGTTTATTTGAACTGACTTTGGCTGTTAGTCACTAGATTTTATTATTTATTTGTACAATTTCCAACCTGCCTTTCATCATCAGTGATCTCAAGGCAGGTAGCAACAATCTGAAATACAATTATAAACAAACAAAGCACATTCAGTGAAAATAGTGGAATTTTAATACAATACAGCATATCACTCATGTGTCTGAGTGCAGGTGCAATGAGATCATAGCTGAAATGCCTGGTGGAAGAGGTCTCCAACTGGCACCAAAAGATAATGTTGGTGCCAGCAAAACCTGGGAGGGAAGGTAATGCCAAGAGTGCTCTCTGGTAGGTCACAGCTCCTCTGACTTCAATTAAAGATGATATAACCAAGAGGGCTACCCCAACGGATCTCAGTGTTTGGGCTGGACAATGTGGGGAGAGTTACTTCTTCAGGTAATTGGATCCTGAATCATTCAGGGCTTTATCCATCAAAGCTAACAACCTTGAATTGGGCTTGGTGATGAACAGCCAGCCAGTGCAAGCCTTTAAAGACATGTGTACATTGGTGGCATGGAGCCCTAGCAGAGGAAATATGTAAATGCAGGACTGTCAATACCAGGATAAGCCATTGATAGCTATGCAGTTGATGTCCAACAAACCCTAGACAATTCCTCAATGCAGATCCCAGGCTAATCCAGCAGATGATGTAAAGTGTCTGATGAGTGTTTTGGCATAGCTGCAGGTCAGGCAAAATCACCAAAAGTACACCACCTGAAAACACCCAGAGCTATATTTAATCTTTTTATGAACATGTCCCTCTTTTAACTAGTCACCCCCATAAGGTGATTGTGTGGTTTGTGCTGGCAGCTGAGAAACGTTTCACAAAGTTAAGGGCATGGGTCACATGGGTTGCCCTGATGGCTCCTGTTGGTGAGAGGGACCTAGTGATTCCTCTCAGTGAGGTCATTTCCAGGACTGACAACAGTGTTATGGAAAATCCAGATGCAATAGAGCATTAGCGTTAGGAACCCCTAGGAAAGTGAGGCTTTTATTTCTGATTGCTGTTTTCCTCCTCCTCCCACCACATTCCATGATTACTATTTGAACAACACTTCCTTGTAGTAGTTGGAAGAGGTGAAGAACTGTTCCATTGACCCAACAGCTGACTTGTTTCTTTAGTATCTCACTTTTCTTTAAAGATTGTCTTGCAAATCATTCCATTATTACAACCCAGGATTATCCATATTACCTTTATGTGATCAACTGGTAGTTCATTGCTCCTGACAAACATATTATCATTTTGTTTGCTTAGGATTCTTTATCCTGGAGGTAGTGTTGATCTTAAGACTTCTGAATTTGCCAGAGTTTCAAAGATATTCTATAGTAAAGCACTAAAGGTAAATATTTGAGCATACATTGTTTCTGCATTGGGAGGTTGGCAGTGTTGAGGAATGAAGCTGACATGTGGCATACCTTATCTTTTTATGGATGGCTTCAGAACTAGTTGTAAGATATAAATAAAGTAGATCTATCCTAATGGTATATATCGGGAGTCCCCAACATCTTTTGGCCTTCCATCTTCCGAGGTAGTTATATAGTGGGGAATATAAATATCTGAGATCTGTATATATATATTTTCTTATTGTTCTCAAGGCTAATGATAGAGGGGACTATTTTCCTGTATGGGGGACATGCCTGGGACACCAGTTGCTTAGCGTTCTCACTTCTGGAGAAGACCTCCTCACTTGGACTAACACGGATGGCTTTGCATTGCCACTCAACTTTACTCAAGGTAAAAAATTGCAATTTTAGTTCATAAAAGACTCAGGAGTGATATGAAGCTGGCCTATTAATACATTCTGAGTCAAATTGAAATAATGACTTCAAGAATACATTGTACTCTGGGGTCCTAGAGATGTTTAGTCTTAGATTTCATATGTTTGTGGCCTGATACTGTACTGCACTGAAGATCAGCAGCAGCAGAATATAAGGTCTGGTGCAAGTGTCTCTTCTTTCTACTGCAGTTTGGTTCTATGAGCTGTGCTGGAACAGACGTCTGCTGATAGTACAGCTGTGCTGCACAAGGATTTTTAGGGGACTGGAAGAAGAGGATAGGGTAGGGGTTGGGAACCTGCAGCCCTCCAGATGTTGCTGAACTGCATCTTTCCTGAACTCTGACCATTAGCCATGCTGGTTAAGACTGATGGGAATTGTGACCTCCCAGATGTTGTTGGACTCCCGTTTTCCGTCTCTGGGATAGAGTCGCGGATGGCCCCATTGCCAGAATGGTGGCTCTGCCTCCCTAGCAGCACTGATAAGTTGTGCTGGCTGCTTAGAGCAGCAGTGGAAATTAAGGGTCTCATAACGTGTGGGATGCTGCTACTTTTCAATCCTCTGCTTGAGAAATTAATGGAAAATACCAGTGAACTTAACAATAAATTAAAATCTGTATCTAAAATGTTTGATCATAATATAACTGTATCTCACTACGTGAGACATTTGATTTGAATTTTGCAGTCTTGTTCCTATTTAATTTTTAAATGATAGCACTATTTTGGTAGTAGCACTGAGCTGTGAATAATGCAGGATATCATTTAGTAGGCAGGTCATGCAAAGCAGGAAGTTAATTTGGTAGCGAGGAGTTTTCTGGAATATTCTTGGTGTGATTTAAACACACAGTGTCATCCTTAAGTGCTTGCATTTCAGGGAAAGGACATTGCTTCATGTTGCAATACTTTCTTCCTGTGACGTCATGCTTCCATTTCAGTGCCAAGTGCTCCAGTGTGAAAAATGCAAGAGGAATGTGACTGTGCAAATGTGATGGGCACTTCCTGGGCAGTAACACATTCAGCAATGAGAAAACAACACCCCCTCCCAATGCTATGTCATAAAATTTTAAAAACAATTGCTTTTAATTGTCTTAAAGAAAATGTTAGATGCTGAGCATTCTCCTATTGTATTACTCAGGTACAGGAAGGGCATATAGCAACCGCAGGAATGTGGTGACATTAGCTGCTGTCCTGAGGGAATACTCCACCATTTTTCAGATTTTTCACTTTGTATTTGTTCAAAGGCCGAATGATCTTCATTCCCCTGTCCTGGAGCCCAACAGCATACATCTACCCAACTCCTCTTCATTACAGAAGAAGAACTAAAGAGCTGCACACAGCTATTTCCCTGCAGCATGGGTACCCCACCCTCTATTGATTGCAAATGGGGCACAGCATTACTGGGGCTGGATTACATTCATGCGTTTATAAGGAAATGCTTACTGGTTATGATGACTCTGTATTATGCTACCTCCAAGATCGGAGGCAGTGTGCCTCCAAATTCCAGTTGCTGGGGAACTACAGCAGGAGAGTTCTGTTGCCCTTGAGCCCTGCTTGTGAGCATCCCAGAGGCATCTGATCAGCCATGGCAGGGAAACAGGCTGGACTAAACAGGTCTGCTCCTACGTGTGGGTTAGTCTGTGTTATTGAAAGGTCCTAAGCCATATCCCGGTGTGGTTCTTCCTCCAGCACTAATAGATGGTTTGTCATCTCCTTGAGTTAATCCTGAATCTGTGGATGATAATGAATTCCATGAAAAAATGCATACGATTAAAAGGGTGCTTCTGAATATTTAACACATTGGGTAACCATTGCTGTCCCAGAACAAGGGACACTTACAGAATTTTCTCACAGGGTACGTTTTATGATTATGGTTGACTGTGGTTTCTGCTATTGGCTACACTTTCACACATAGAAACCATTACTGCTTCATTGAATAGCAGCTGTGCTTTTGTAAGTGCTACCTGAACTCTTGTGGAATAGGGCAAGGCTTTAAAGCTAAATAAACAAATGAGCACCCTGCAGATGGTAAGGTTAACTTTCTTGCCTTTTTTGGTTATAAGATACCAAAGGTGGCAGAATGTTCCAGGATTTCCCCGATGATTTGTTGCAAGTGATGGCTTCTGAGCCTGTAACTTCAAACTTTCATTTCTGGAGCCTTTCCGTGCAGGTAACTTTTATTTTTAATTTTTTTGTCAAATATTTATTTAAAAAGTATTGATCTGCCTTCTAGAGCTATTCCCTCACAAAGTGAGAGAAAGACAAGGTGCCAATAGCCGCAGCAGGACAGATGTACATGTTAATATGAGAAGAGGAATTTGGAGAATGATGCAATGGAAAAGTGCCCTGTTTAAAAGTAAATTTAAAAAAATATATTTTCTTATCTTACAGAATTTTACAAATAACAAGAGATTGAGCAAGTTCTATAAGATCTTGACAACTAATGTTCACAACAATGTGGAGTTCATATCCACCATGGAAGGTAATGTAAATCAGAGGCGAAGAACCATTTTTCTGTTCCTTGGGGGGGGGGAGTCTATCAAGAGCTGCATGCTGGTGGTGGGCGGGGCTGAGGCTGGCAGTGGGTGCGGCCACTCTCTCCCTTTTTCTTTCTTTCTCCCTTTCCTCCCTCCTAGCCCTGTGGATTGCTGAGTGGTGGTGGTGACAGATCTGAGCTGATGGCTTGCAAAGGTCCCTCCCTCCTTTCCTCCTCCCATTGCTCCATCAATTCCTCCTTTTCTCCTTCTGGGCCTCAGTATTGCCTCTGCCCCATTCAACTCACTAGGTGGCCAGCCACTCTGTCTCACTGCCCCCATCCACAAAATAAGGATGATAGCCCTGACCTACCTTACAGAGTTGTTTGTAAGAAATGCAAGTGTAGTGAAAGCAGGGAGTTCCCCTCCTCCTACTTTTACTGTCCCAGGAATCAATCCCCAACCTTGGGCAATTGATCCTAGCAAACCTGGTCTGCTAGGGCTGTGTATGTTTACACCAACCCTGCACGGTAGTACTGCCACCACCCTTCTATTGGTTAAACACTCTGGGGTGAAGGGACCCCCAGAGCCCACTGAACACTCAAGCCTCTCAGGACCAGAGGCTCAATACCCTCCTGGCCCCTTCAGAAGTCTTAAGTGAAAATGTTCCTCTAGTACACGGTAGTTTGGTCAAGCAGCCAGGACTGAACTTAGTAACTGAACCCCTTCTCTGGAATAAACACACGTTGCTTTAAAATAAGTAAAGTTTATTAAAAAGAAAATAAGAAAAGGGGTAAAGGGTACAAAAGATAAAAAGGTACATACAATTAGTTGGAGCAGCAAATCAAATCCTAAAACCAACACCCAAAAGGGGCAAGGTATATAACAAACAAGATATAAAGGTTCTTGGCACAAAATGAAAATAATAAAACTAACTGCCTCAATTGTACTTACAAGCCTCAGCTCTTTCTCAGGAGTTAGTATCTTTCCCCTCAGGGACGGTCAGTCAGGAAGTATAGTGGAGCCACCGCAGAGCATCACCATAAGCAAGGTGGTGCCCACAAGTGGAACACAGCCCAAAAGCTGAGGCCTTCTCTTATAGAGAAAAATCCTTGCCTCAGCTGGGAGCAATCAACTAATTTAGCAGTTCCAACACAGGAATGATGAAACGATGTTCCCACAGTACCAGGCCCGTCTCTCCTGGTTTCCCATAACAAACCGTAGGAGTTTTTACGGCCTTGACGGAACCAGGCCCCTCTTTGCTGATAAAGAGGTGCCAATTTGCAGTAAGCTGATACAGCTGGGGCTGTAAAAATCACCGGGTCTCTGGGATGAAAAAATATCAAAGGAGTTAACTATCTATGACCAGGGACCCAGGAAAATAATTAAGGGGATCAACTGGCATGACAGCAAGGACATTTGTGAAGCGTTTTGAAAACTCTCAAGCACCACATAGAAATGCTTATTTTTATTACATGTCTCCATAAAATCTTTGTTAAAATTATTATTATCTTTTAGGCTGTTGTCTTGTTTGTATACGTTGATGGACACTGTTTTGTGTTCTAGCTTACAGATACCCTATATATGGTGTCCAGTGGCATCCAGAAAAAAATCAATTTGAATGGAAAAACTCAGCAGGCATTCCACATTCCCGATCAGCTATAAAAGTAGGATTTTATACAGCTGACTTCTTAGTCAATGAAGGTATGGAGTCTTTGTAAGGAATGTATTACGCGCAGTATCCAATGCTTTTGTTTTTTTAGTGCAAGGATTTGTGCTTGCAAAATGGAATTTGTCACCTCTCCTTCCCCTACCTGCCCCCCCCCATCTGCTCTGGAGGTTTAGGAATCCCCAGAGCAGATTTAGGGAGCATGTGGGGAGGGGGGATTCAATTGCGCAAACATAGACCCTTGAGTGAGTTACTTAGAGCTATATTGGACACAAGCCTAAAAGTTGGTAGATGGAGGTCATTGAAACTTTATTTGAAAGGAGAAACACTTGTATGTTGAGTGGCATTTTTTTCTGCCACCTTGGGCTCCTTTTTAGAGGAAGAGTGGGATATAAATTGAATAAATATAAATAGGAGCTAAACTGTGGAAATATAAATTGGAATAGCAGATGACAATGCAAGCATATTGCCTTATTCATGAAAACTTAAGCAAAATGGTGCCAGCTTTTATCCACACATTGTAGAGAGTGGTATTAGGATAGCATTCAATAAGTCATCTTGTTTGTGTAAGATCTGCCATTTCTCCAATGGAACTTCCCCCTCCCTCTCCCCAAATCTTCTCTGGAGGGTTGGGGGAACCACAGAACAGGTTTGTGGGGAGAGGAGTGGGAGGGAAAGTCATTGTGTGAATGGGACGACTTTGTTGGCTGCAATCCTTAATTTTTTAACCTAACCATTGAGCAGAGAGACCTTTTCAAAGGAATTGTAGAAATACAATTTCTTCTCAGAAATTCTGAGAAGGCTTCTCAGGTGTGACACCCTGGTTATAGAACAGCATCCTCAGAAGGGCTCACCCGGTACCATCCTTACGATCTCTTGGGCACCAGGTAAAGACGTTCTTTTATTTACCCAGGTCTTTTTAAACCAGTTGTAGTTTTACAATCTGGGCCTCTCAGTTTTATGATTTTTGTGTTATTGTAGATACGTCAGAACAAATTGTTTAATTTGGCCAGCTGTCCACAGAATGAAAGTTATTGTGTGGAGTTAATATACTGTATAATGAAAAGTTGGCCCAGGTGGCTGGTTACTAGAAGCTGCCATACTTACTCAAACTGCTTATGTCACCTCAATGTCATTGATGTCAAGAGGACTACTCTAGAGCAGGCCTACCCAAACTGTGGTCTATGACCTTCATTGACGAGGTCCATGGCATGTTTGAATTAAATATTCATATTGAATATACAGTTACAAACATACATCATCTAGCACAGCACATCACTATTGCTGCAACAAAGAGAAAAAACTTTAAGTGGTCCGTCAAGACTCTCAGCAATTTTCAAGTTGCCCATGGGAAAAAAAGATTGGGAACCACTGCTCTCAAGTAATGAAGGGCAGAACATCTGCTTGGCATGCAGAGGGTCTGAAGTTTGATCCCCAGCATCTCCAGAAGGGGTTGGGAGAGACTCCTCTCTGAAACCCTGTAGATTCTCTGCCGTTTAGTGTTGACAATGCTGAGCTAGATGAACCAGTGGTCTGACGCAGCATAAGGCATCTTCCTATATCTTGTGGCTGTGTAACAAGGCTGCCTAATATCTTCCTCTATACTCTTTTATCAATGCTGCTTGCAGTGAAACATATACCCTATGTTTGCTTGTACACAAGAGTGTTGTTTTTTAAGTATTGGGGCTGAAAAGTGCTATAAAATGTGTTTTTTAAAAATATAAATGAAATAAGATTAAATTATCCAAAGAAGCACAGGGGGCATTTCCTGTTTTCTTCTAGAGGAAAAGAAGCTGTATGTGTGGGTGACATTTCCTACATGCACTTCTTTTCTCATAGAGGAGGTCATGAAGTCTTTGTGTGGTCTGGGCTCTGAAGTGTTAGAATTAGTGTAGAGTTGCATTTGACAAAAGTTGGTCTTTCACAAATGACCAAAAGCCTGAAGTAAAGAAAATTATCCTGACCAAAAACCAAATGGAAAAACAACAAGAATCAAGGTCTAAACAGACATGAGAAGGTTAAAAAATATGCAAATGGATAATAAGTATGTACACTTAACTAGTAATTGACAGAATTGACAAAATTGCCCAAAATAAAATGCACAAGCTCTTTAATAACAGGGTGTGCTGTAAGAGGTTAACTCTGAAGGCAAAATACCACCCTATATTACAGTGGAATGTAAAAAAGAACAATTACATAAATATGAAGATAACATGAATGAAATGTACACCAAAAGTCAAATAGTATGCCAAATATGCCATATGTAGATAAAATGCACAATAAAAGTTAGTTGGTGTGCCAGTTGTGCCAAACGCGTTTTGATTAAGCTCAAGTCTTCATCAGTGGCTTTTCTTTGTGCGTTGGTTCAATTTGTGCAATACTTTAGAAACAGAAAACAAAAAAAACTAAATAACATAAAAATATATAACCATATTTGTACATACTCAATATTAAAATTATTTTTTTAAAAAACAGCTTACCAGATGAACTATCCTGCTGCTGCAGATAGCATATATAACTATTACAAGGCAATCCTTCTCTAAAGCAGCATGATATAGGCCCGTGTAAAAAACTGCTAAAAATTATAATCCAACTGAAACAAAAATCTTTTTTAAAAAAACTTTTCAGAATTATCAATGCAAATATCACCCAATGATAATAAATTCTTGCTTATATACAGCATACATATGCATCCAATCAAAGGTCCATGCTCAAAAATAGGCTGGTCAGTGTGTTCCTTTATATATATGCCATGAGTCAGCATCCAGCATAGGGATGATGTAACATTGAATAAACCACATGAAGCAAAGTCAACACCCATATACAAGAACTTCATTCTGTCAATACTTAGCATGCTAAAAGCAATGAATGGAAATAAGAGAACTTAAAATAAAATGCAAACAAAAATTCTTGAAATGGAACCAAAATGGCTCACAGACAATGGCTAGGAATACTAAATACAAAAATTGATAAACAGAAGGATATAACTCTACATGATAGGCATCCAATCTAGCTCTTCATTTAAACCATTTGGCGTTAAAGTGCCTAATTTATAATTCCAAAATATTTCCCTCCTTTTGATCTGTTTAGATAGTTCTTTACCTGAAGTTTAAATTTTTTCTACACACCAAAATAAAAGAGATTTCTCATCATGTTTGAATTCCAAGAAGTGTTTTACTAATGGGGCATGTACTTTCTTGCTTCTAATACAACTTTTGTGTTGACAAATGCGTGTTTTAATTTTCCTGGTGGTCATACCCACATACAAAAGTGGGCATGGACACCACTATGTATATAATCCCCTTAGTACTACATGTAAAAAAGTATTTGATGTGGAATAATCTCTGATTTCCAGGATTAGTAAATGATTTTATTCTATAACAATTGGAACAAACACTACAATTGCCACATGGGAATTGACCAACAAGGTTGCTGTCATCTATAGGGCCATTACACAATTTAGGTGTTTTCAGGCTGGAGTGTACTAGCAAATCCCTTAGATTACGTGCACTTTCATATGCAAACATGGGATAATTCTTACACCGTGGAATATCCTGTAGGAGATGCCAATCTTTGTTAATAGTCTCCTTTACAGATGCTGCATATGTGTATTATGTAACTGGTACAATCATCCTAGGCCCTGAAGTAGGTCTAATCTTGAGTGTGAGTAGGGTTGTACGATTTACACTTTTAGCTTTGTATAATGCCTGTTTTAAAATCCTACAAGGATATCCCTTGTGTTGTAGTTGTCTCATCAACACATTGGCTTGTGTAGATTGCGTCTAAGGTAAATGGGAGATATCTGAGATATGAATTAACATCCGTTGGTTTCCTATAAACAGTAGTAATAAAAGTCACATGATTATTTTTAATCTCAACATCCAAAAAATGGATACAGTTGGAATCATAAGTGATATCAAACTTAATAGTGGGATGCACGGTGTTAATAAATTTATCAAAATCCTTAAGTCTGTCCTCTGTACATGTCCAAATCATGAAGATGTCATCTAAGTATCTTTTATTTACCAAAATATCATTTCTAAAATGATATCTTAGAATATAAGATGTTTTAGTCTTTCACAAGTGACAACATGGAAGTAATCTGTATTCCTCCAATATTTTGCAGCCCGGAAGAGTGACCATCATTTTTCCAGCAAAAAAGAAGAGACCAATGCACTGATCTATAATTTTAGCCCTGTTTACACTGGATTATTTTCTTGCTTTGACCAAGCCTATTTTTTTGATTAAATGTCCAGCCAGAAGTATGGGAGAGGTTGTTTTAGAAATGATGTAGCTGTATTTTTCAAGATTAAACGAATGCAATGCAGCTGCATAGAGCAAGATGACAGATGGCTTACAGCTCTGGCTAAACTTATTTTTGCAGTCCTCTGTAAAATTGCACATTTTTTGTTCTGAAGTTGCACAATCCACCAAGAAGGGCTCCTTTTGAAAATCTTGTTGAAGGGCATGCTATCCTGGCTAGGAGCACTGTAATCTGTGAAGCTTGTGCAGGAAGATTTCTGTCTGTCCTAATTTAATAATACACTGGGAAGACAACACTTGCAACTCCTACACACGTTTTCATTTATTCATTTATTATGATATTTACATTCCACTTTTTTCCACTATGCAACTCAAGATAGTGGACAGAGGGAATCCAGACCTAGCTCTGTTTAGCTTCAGCAAGGTGGCTATATTATGCGTGTCCCCCCCATCACCTGACTGTGTCCTGGCCCCATCAGGAGGAATAGAAAGGAGCAGTGTTGGATGGGTTTTTGATTATAACCCTTAAACTGCAAACCACATGGAACAAGTTTACCATCCAGCTTTATTTGTATATTTGGTGAGGCAGACACACGTGTGTAATGGTATGGCAAACACCCCACCCCACCTCTGGCACAATGATCAGTTCCTAATCATGTGCATGGTGTGGCTGTGTAGTAAATGCTGTAAGTTTTATTTCCTGCTATAACTGTACTTGTTATCACTTCTTGATCCATACAACAGAGAAATACTTTTTGCATACCAATGTGAATTTTAAAATCTTACTTATCTGAAGATATTGAAGATGTCAGTCTTCTGGTGGATTAAAGCAATTCTGCTGTTGAGTCCCTTCTCCCTGTGCTTCATATGTTGTTTTTCCATGTCTGGATCAGACACCATCATCCACCCCAGTGATCAAGATGGCACCTTCTCCTCTACAATTTCCTTTCTTGAGATCCACTTCTTGAGAAAAAAAAATAAAGTTCCCTGAACAATGTTAGCTTTTACAAATGTTTTATATCTTGCTCTTCCATTACAGAACTTGAACCATGACCTTGGGGCTCACACCAAGCATGTCCACACCACATTAATTCATTCATTTAAAGCATTTTATTACTACCTTTCATGTAGTGTACAACTACACAACAATTATTTAAACTACTATAAAACATTAAAATGGCAATAAAAATCTACAAAACAATGAAAACACAGCACCAAACTGAATACCAGTAAAAGCTAAGATTTCTCAAAGTCCAGCAACACACTAGGACATAGCTGCACCACTGCTGTAGGGTTAAGTGGTCTTTGACCAATCATTGGACCTTGTTTTTATTTATTTGACTTATTAGTCGCTTATCTGGCTGAATTGTCAGCCACTCTAAGCGACGTACAAAGCAGAACATGTAAACATCAAAACATTAAGAGACTAACAATAAAAACTAACAATAACATAAAAGCAACAATTTAGTTAGTTGTAAATTCTCTGAATGCATTAAGTGGTATATAAAAATGCTAATATACTGGTCTGTTCCACTATTTAAAAGAAAGGTATAGGTGTGTAACAAGTCACTATATAGATTAAGGGTCCCCAGCATACCATCCATGAGAGTCACCCCACCCCCCTTCCTTGTGTCTTGGACATAGGGTGGTTACTTTTCAAGGGAGGGGAAAAAAGTACAGAACTGAAGCTGGAAGATATGTTTTCTCACTTCCTCTTTCAGCTCAATGTATTTCAAGGTTCAGATTAATTCTACTGGATCTGACTTTTGTTAGTCTTCTTACGCCCCACCCCCTCCATTTTCTATCCTTCACTTTCACCCAACCCTGTCCTAATCAGGTCATGTGTTGTCCCTCCAACCTTATTATGACTGGATCTTCTATGCAGTCTAGGCACTGGAGGCAAGTAGAGCAGCATAAGTTTATATGTATACTCAAAATTTAGCACTTGAGTTAACGTTTGTGTTCAGTGAGGCTTACTTTCAGGTAAATGAGTGTAGCCTTAGTTTAGTGGGATCATAATTTTTTTAAAAAACTACTTGATCAGATCAAAGGTGCCTCCTGTATTTTTTTTTAAAAAAATACTTTTGTTACAAAAACTGCAGGTGTTTGGTGCCAGTTTAGAAGAGGAATTCTCCTTTCTTGGTTGCACAGCAGGGAATATATCTTCTATGATGGTAGTGCCATGCCATGTGCAAATTCTCTAAAAAGAATTTGCTTCTTTTTCTTCAGTGTTGTTGGATATGTTCACACAAATGTATGCAGATTTGATTGCATGAATGACTGAGATTTCTCTTGATTGGTTGACAGCATAGGTGCTAAATATGCTTAGTAGCAGTAATATGTAAATTTTAATGGACTGTATATATTGAGCACTGTAATTAAACATTGCAAGGTGAAGTTTAATAAACAGGAATATCAGATTTTCTATACGTCAGGAGCAATTTGGCAACTTGGAAGGCTGGATTCTTACCTGCAACATACATGGGCTTTCTGCTCCATATATCATCTTGAGTCTCATTTTGCTGAAAAGTCTGATGCAAGCCATTTTGCTTCTGGAGATCATTTGGCCTCTGAACTAGATCCTATTGGCACAAACCCATGTGTGTTTCCATCATAGCCTATGGGGAAAGGAAATTCTGTATTTTAATGAGGTGCATGCTTTTGCCCTTTCCATAGATGAATCTGACAGACATGTACACTTTCAGCCTTTTGGTTTGGGGGTATTTCCAACAAGCTTAAGTGAATTCAGGACGAGACTTTAGAGGACATAGGATTATTTGTCTCTGTAGCTAGGGGTTATAATTGCACTTTTTCTATAGCTGTTTCCCATTCAAATGTCTAATGATAATATTCAGACTGGCTGGGATCAAAGCTGAACTTTGATAAAATAATAATGTGGATATATTTGTCATTGCTAGTTACCTTGTTAGTTAAATGTAACCATTCATTACTGGTGACCTTACTTCTAATCAAACCCTTATTGCTATACAATAAAGGAAATTACAACAGACTCAAATAATGCTTGCTTTTGACACTACATCTCATGCATCCTTAGCCTATCTGCATATTGGTGATTTTCAGTATAAGAGGGATGGTGTTGGAAATGAGGCAAGAGCAACTCCTGTTTTGTTCTTTTGTTTACTTTCCAGAAGGGAGATAGAGTTAGGTCCTCCAGATGGATAGGCTTGATTACCTTTACCTGTGATGCTCTAACTTCCTTCCGTTGTTGGATTGATACTTAAGGGAAACTTATCTGCCCTTCCTCCTTCTGCCCTTTCCTCTTTTCTCTTCCCAACTGTCCGGGAGCGAGGAGACACCTTTGTCTCTGCTCTCTCTCTCCTAGCCATGAGGGCAATTCCCACGCCTGAGTATTGCGCCTCCAACTTAGTTAGAACTAGGTATGCCTTTCTATCTACTATGTATTTCTATAAATAAAGTAGCTTTTCTTATTTTACTAAATCTTAAGTCTCAGTGATCCTAATGCAGGGTAAAGGTCTGCCACTTAGGTAAACACACACACTGGCACACACGCATCTCAGACCGCTGTTACTCTCTGCTTAACAAATTTACACCACAACAGATGGGAAGGATAGCTGGTTTCCTCCAAAACTTTTAAGACTGGCATTTATTGCTGGCCTGATGGCTAGTTGTCTTTGAAAAAGCTATTATTATTGTGTAGCATCAATTCCTCCAACTAGGCCTATGTTAGTAGGGAGCTACGCCTCTTCCAGTGCTATAACAGAGGGATTGGTTTCAAAGACTCCTGTTTTGTTTGGTTTCATACAGGAGGCAGCTTCACCTGTTCACTTTGGTTAAGACCTGCTTTGACAGACTGAAGGAGGGTCTTACTTTCCCCCATGCAAGTCAGTGGAGACAGTACTGCCCCTGTTGATTTTTGTATTGTAGGGCAGAATATGGAATGTACACCTGAAACTGGCTAATGAGGGAAGCCCAGCTCCACCATTGAGAAGCCTTGGGGCATCAGGCTCCCTGGTGTGCTTCCCCAACAGACACGTTTGAAGGGCCAGACTTCCTCCCTCTATGTAAGTCAGTGAAGAAAGCCCTGTCTCCATTGACTTCTATAAGGAGGGAGGGAGAGAGAGGCTTGCAAAAGCCCCAGTGGCTGTCTTCAGAGTACTCTCTGCTGATCCAAAGCTTCAGGAAGAATCTGTTCCAGGCTGTTCCACTGCCCCTAAAGCATCCCCCCTTTAGTTCGATATTAGATACTAGTCTCTTGCATAATTGTAATAAGCAAAACAAAACACACCTTGTCTATGTGTTTGTATGCCAATCTACTAGCATCTGCCACACTTAATTGGGCTGATAGACAACTGTCATATTGGAGACAGAGCATGAACTATTATTCACTGCCACAGGCCAGAGGTAAAGTATGATTTTTGTTCATTTGCCTAACTGGGACTGGTATAGAACTAGGTCAGTCGATGCCTAGAACAATGTGACTTCCTTTGGGACTCTGAAAACTACCAACTGCATTACAATGATTTTCTGCCTTCCTGGCCTGGGACTGTTTCAGTGACCTGGAATTGCATCTTGAGCAGCTGATGTAACAGCAGGTGAGTTTTTTTAATTGTACTGTTTCATGTTTGGCACTAGATGGCCTACATGAACCATCTTATTAAATTTGCAGTTTGATATACAACCAAACTGCTTTCCAAGGGCTCTAAAGCCTTCAGAAAAGGTTTATTACAGAATGCATTTTTGTGGATAATGGCATGTATGTTTTGCCATGCTGAAATAATTCACTGGAAGCGTAAAACCACCAGTTGTTTAAAAAAAAATAGTGGAAAGCATTATTCAGTCACAGGTAAACATATATTAATTTAGAACAAATTTAGCCAAAGCAAAGGCTCTCTAAGTACTATTGATTTCCATTGTGAGACTTGCATCCAAAGCATCTGCATGTTTACTCGGAAGCAAATCCTACTAACTTCACTGGGATTTGTTCCCAAATAAATGGGCATGGGATTGCAGACTAAAATTGTTTCCACTGAAGCTGATGGGATTTAAACGTTCTCAGGTTTAGCTGGATTTCTAAAATTATTAGAATAATCAAAACTTATGCATGTAATCAGTAGTACATTAAAAGCCTCATTTTAAGAAATAACAGAGTGCAGCCTTATATGTAGATTGCAAGATTGAGGTGCAATTCCCAGCTCTACCACAGAGTCTGTTTAGCAACTGCATATATGTGTGTATGCAGCTTGAGGACAATAACCTTTAATGTTTGTTAATTATCTTTGTTCCTTTTATATGCATAACACCCTGTTTAACCAGCTGGCCACGTCCCTAATACAGATTGTATAGGGAAATTAGACTGGGGCTAAGCTTACCAAGACCAGGTAGTAAGTAATTGTGTCATGTCAATGTCTCAGAGGTTGGTAACTTGCTAATTGTTAGTGAACTGGGAAGGCAAAGAACCTGTCTCGAGTTCCCCAACTCTAAATTTGTTAAAGGCTGAGCTGTAATCCTGTAACTACATGATAAATTCACCTGTCAGGAAGGAGTGGCTTCTGTTACAATCATGGCTAGTTCCCCGTTTGTAAAAAGGGGAACATTGCAAATGCTACCCTCTGCACCCTTACAGATTTTATTAAAATGTACATACTATATTAAATCATATTGGAATATGAGAATAGCTGAAAACAACCTGAATGAATAATTATGTGAAGTCACAGACATACTGTCCTCAGTTTTATCATTTTGACAACTACAACCTTCCTGGAATCTGGATAGTTGTAAAAATTGAAGGAAGCTACAGACATGATTGGTAAATTATGTTGTAGCTACTCAGTCTTCCTAACTAAGGCTACAGTCCTATATTTTCTAGGAGGATGTCCCAAAGGCCACATGATGCTTCAGATCCCTAGCCTCCCACACCCCTTTTGAGGGATTGCATGGTTAAAAAAAGTGAAGCAATTGAAATGTGGAATGTCTTTTCTGCCTAATTAAACATCTGACAAGATGTGTCTAGTGCCGCTCCTCTTAAATCTTTTTTGTTTGTTTAATTTTCTTTTATAAGGACGTCTCCTCAGTAAATAAGCCATCTGTTGTTGCTGCTGACTCATTGAGGGCTGCAATATTAAGAATCTACAGAGCATTCTCATTTTAATGTATCAAGCATAGAAATCTGGTGTATAGGAAAAGCTGAATCTGTGAGACCCTTTCGGTTAGAAGGTCATTCCACAAGTGATGCAAAGGCAAACTTGTATCAGTCACCACGTGTGTATTCAATTTGCCACATTCACACTTAAAAGAACTTGGCTATGTACCTAAAAATGTATGAAGTAGCCCTGAGTCTTACATGTATAGATTGTGTGGCACAACTGAAACAACCTCCACTTTATTATTACATGGATATTAACTGATGTTGGCACCTTGATAACTGTAGAAACAGAATAAAGACAGGGAACCATTCTGTGAAAAGGCTGATATGCTCACCTCCCACTTTCCCTGTTTTAACTAGTGCTGTACTGAAGAATTCTTCTGTAGTCCTTTCTACCATTCTCTGTCAATTAATGAGAAAGGAAATTGCATTTTATCAAACAGGAAAGAAAATGTTGAAATTCTAGGGTGCAGGGTTTGTGTCACACTCACCTTACTTTTGAGTTGGCCAGGGGGTTCAGTGGGCATCCTTTCTTTCATTCTATAAGTCATCTATCCAGTGGCCTCCATTCAGCAACCTTCCTGAGCTGAGCACTCATGCTTCCTGAAAACTCCATGATGCCCTGGGCTGGGCTTTCCTGTAAGTGAAATGCACCTGTTCACTGGTGTTTTTTTTAAGTGAAGTCTTTATTTTTAAAGAAATCAGTATGGAAAGATTAATTTTAATGGTAAAAGGAAGTGCTTCCCATAAAAACAAGATCAGTGAGTGTGCTGATCTCAGGCATTTGGTATCCATCTTCCCCCTTTTCATAAAGGGGGCATCTTCTTCATGGTGATTTTCAGATCAGGAAAGGGTGCAGATCCAGGAAGGCTGCAGAGTTCTGGACAAATGTTTAATGGAAAGAAAAACTTGTGTAATGCCCTTGGCCACCACGCAACAAGCAAGATGAACTGCACACCCATTGAAATTATGAGGAAATTCTAAATAAATGTAAATGTTCTGCCTTCAAGTCGATTCCGACTTATGGCAACCCTATGAATAGGGTTTTCATGAGGCTGAGAGGCAGTGACTGGCCCAAGGTCACCCAGTGAGTTTCATGGCTATGTGGGGATTCGAACTCTGGTCTCCCAGGTCTTAGTCCAGCACCTTAACCACTACATCACACTGACTAAAGTGCCTTGAGAATGAGGCAGAAAAACAAGCCACTTCTGAGAAGAAAATTGGGGGAAATGGAGGACAGGTTTCAGCATAGCACTAATTTCCCCCTATGTATGTATGTATTGCCTTCAAGTCGATTCCGACTTATGGCGACCCTATGAATAGGGTTTTCATGAGGCTGAGAGGCAGTGTCTGGCCCAAGGTCACCCAGTGAGCTTCATGGCAATATGGGGATTCGAACCCTGGTCTCCCAGGTCGTAGTCCAACACCTTAACCACTACACCACACTGACTCTCCAATTTCCCCCTAGTTTGATAATATTAACTAGGCTACAGCACAAGCAGCTTCTGATTTGATCAATTTCACTCCTCCTGAAAATTGTATATTCCCTCATGTTTAAAATACAGACTCATCTTTGCATGTACAATGTTTTGTTTTAATAGCACCCCTCAAAACAGTTCTACAACTGCTCCAGGTATGACTGAGGGGGGAAACCCGACAGGAGCTGAGGAAGGTCCGGTTCGGAATAAACCTCCCCCCTGGGATAAAGACCAAAGAAATGAGGGAATTTTAAAAGGGGTAGGCCTAGAAGTAGGCATTGTGAGAGCAGGGGCACAGGATATCAATTCAAAAGGGCAAAATTACCACAGGCCAAACCAAAAGTGCCAAAGACACTTGAAGAGAGACACTGCTTACAAGTGCTAATGATACAATATAAATAAAAGTATAACATCAAAAAGGTAACATAAAATTACCTTTATTCTGCACAAAAGCATAAACAGTAAAAAGCAACAACAGGGGTACAAAGATAGAGGTTTTTTTTTTTTTTTAAATAACCTTGAGGGTCAGTAAAAGCCTTGGCAAAAAGGTATGCTTTCAGGAGGCACTTAAAACAGATAACTGATAGGTGATGAAGGGTGTCCCAGGCTACAGGAGCAACCATGGGAAATGTCAGCTTCCGTGTCGCTGTCCTGCAATAATCTGTAGGGCACAGTGTCACCAGTAGGGTTTCCCTTGATGATCTAAGTGGCTGAATAACAGGCGGTCTTTGAACAGGTAACCAGCCCTGAGTTTTTCAAGGCTTGATATGTCAATAACGAGACATTGAACATGGCTCAGCAGCTAATCAGCAACCCATGCAGTAGCCTCAACACATGTATAATATGTATGTGTCTTGATGCAACTTGGCCACAGTGTTCTTTTGGCACTAGTTGTAATTTTGGGGCCAATCTTAAGGGAAGCCCCACATGAGTCCATTATAGTAGTCCACTTGTGAGGTTAGCAATGTATGAGTCAGAGTGGCTAAACTATCCCTCTGAAGGAAAATATGTAGTTGGCATACCAATCTAAATTGATTAGAGGTCATCCTCATCATGGATCCACCCAGAGATTACTATAGGAGCACCTCCAAACTACATACCTGTTTCTCCAGAGGAAGTGCAACCCCATCCAGTATTGATACAATTCCCAGTTCCCAGATCAGGGAACCCATTCATGCACACAGTTTCTGCCTCCATTCTGTTTGTTAGTACAGTAGGGCCCCGCTCATACAGCGGGTTACATTCCGGACCCCCGCTGTAAAGCGAAAACCGCTGTAAAGCGGATCCCATTTACCTACATTGACCAAAATGGCACCCGGCGGCAAAAAATCACCATAAAAGCGGAACAAGTGCTGTAAAGCGGGGCCTTTCTACAATTCACAACTGCTGTATTAGCGCAACGCTGTAAAGCGGGGCCCTACTGTACTCATCCAGCGCACCACCAAATCCATATTCCGGTTCAGAACAGTCATAGCCTCTCCTTATTCACATATTAATTAATTAAATTTATATCCCACCCCTCCTCCTAGAAAGAGCTCATGGCAGCAAACAAAAACACTAAAAACACTCTAAAACATCTTTAAAAAGACTTTAAAACATTTTTTAAAACTTCTTTTAAAACATATTAAAACAAAACATCTTAAGAAAAAAAGATGTTAAAAAATAATTCCAACACAGACACAGGCTGGGGTAAGGTTCTGCTTAAAAGGCTTGTTGAAAGAGGAAGATCTTCAGCATGTGCCAAAAAGATAACAGAGATGGTGCCCATCTAATATTTAAAGGGAGGGAATTCCAAAGGGTAGGTGCCACTACACCAAAGGTCCGCTTCCTGAGTTGTGCGGAACAGACCTCCTTATAAGATGATTTCTGGAGGAGTCCCTCACCTACAGAGCACAGTGATTGATTTGGTCTATTCACTAATAGGCAAAAAACCTTGTGGTTTAAGAACATACCTATAGCCCACAGATATTTCTATCAAATTTTAAAAAGCAGGGATATTGGGCAGCTATAGTGAATGCACCAGGGGAGCAGGAGACCTGACCTCCTCTCTGAGATATTGTACTGCCCTACAAATTTGTCAAAATGCAAACACGATTTGGGTTGGACTTTCACAGTCCAATCCACTTCCTGTGTAGCTTGGAAGAATTTGGTAACATGTGCCTCTGAGCATATGGTGAGTGGTGGCAACACCTACCATCTCCAAAGATGGAGAATTATATTTTTGTATGTTTGTTGGTACTTTGCTTTTCCTGTGTTACTAATGTTTCTACAGAGAATCTAACCTAGATTTCCCTCATTATTCATCCTAGAAACGTGTGTTGAATTTATTTTTATTAATTTCAAAGCCTTTTTATTGGTCAATGTCATATGATGGTGAAACATTTGTGTTTCAAATTGGAGGTTATGTTCTATTTCTATTTTGGGTGCATTAACAGTTGAATCTGAAACTGCAGACTGATTACAATATGTTGCTACTTCAGCAATGACTCTAGCTGTTGGAAAAAAGAGGATGCATGTTTTCAGCCTGCTATGTTTAACCCACTTCATTTAAGACAAGGTGGGCATGGTCAGTTAAAAACATAGAGTACACCTAAAAAAGGAAAACATTGTGAACAGTATGATTGCTTTTCAGCATTTCCTCCACCTTTTTATTCTACAGCAGGCACATGTAGCCTCCCACCCAAATGTAAACCAAATTTGACCTTGGCCACTTCCACACCAGGACTTTATTTCACTTTAGACAGTCATGGCTTCTCTCAAAGAATCCTGGGAAGTGTAGTTAGTGAAGGGTGCTGAGAGTTGCTAGGAGATGCCCTGTTCCCCTCAGAGCTTTAATCAGAGTGGCTCACTGTTAAACCAGCCTGGCCACTGGAGCTCTGTCAGGGGAATAGGAGTCTCCTCTCAGCACCCCTCACAAACTACACTTCCCAGGATTCTTTGAGAGAAGCCATGACTGTCTCAAGTGAAATCAAAGTCTGGTGTGGGTGTGGCCCCCTGATTAGGCAAGCCCAGCAGCTGGGAGTCTGGCTTTTAGAACCCTGACAGTTGATTCTTACTGAGCATGCCCGACACTATCATTCAGTTCAATGCAAAATTTATTAAATTAATTAAAAATCAGCCAGACATTTTTGTAACTTTTAAACTGCAGAAGATGAAGGTGAGAGTATGGGGCAAGGTCAGTAATAGGATTCCAGGTACTCTGTGAACATGGCTGATTGTTAATGAATTTCAACAGATTATGAGGACTCTGACAGAAAACAGTCCGAAAGGGATCTGGGATTTTTCTCTCTCTTTTTACACTTTGAACTCTGGATTCTCTCTGAGTGTTTTTGTATTGCCATGAAAATTTAGAAGGTTGTTAAGCAAGCGTTTCTGAGTTCAGGACTATAAGTTTTGTAAGGTTTTGTTTTGAAATGAGCTTATGGGAAGCATCAAAATGGCATGGGGGTATTTTCAATTTAACATCGCGGAATGTGAAAAATCCACGCTGACTACAGTGTACAGCCACAAGAGTATAAGGAATAAGACATTCTCTCAGGTATCTTGGTCCCAAGCTGCATAGGGCTTTGTACACCAAAACCAGCACCTTGAGCTGAAGATATTACAGAGAAGTAGAATCCTAATATAGGAAAATGGGTTTAATGTATCTGACTTCAATGCCCATGTATCCTGAGCTGGTAATGGGGAATTTTATATATCTATACATGTATGATCAAAAATTATTAAAAGGGGTATATGTTTTACAATCATAGGGATCTGAGATTCAGGCTAACAGGGAGTCCTGAATCTTAGCATTTTATTCAGGCTAACAGGAAAAACCTGTTGCGATGGAAACAGGTCACAGTGATCTCCTGGTTCTTTGCTAAGACCTGGCTGATGGATGATTAATTACTTTATTGTTTGGAATCAAGAAGCTGTGATTGATGAAATGAGTAGGGATTGCCAGTGTTTTATTCTTGAATGCCATGTAAAGGAGAAAAGTTTTATAGCATAATCAAATGTTTTAATGAAGAGAAATAGTGATATTTTAATTTTAAAACAATCCAATGTATTAAATTTACAACTTTATAAGTGTGTTTTCATAAAGAAAAGAGTACATCTGGGGTGGCCTGCTTACTAGTTAGCCAGAGTCATCCAGCTTTTTCCTTAGTCTGTGTGGTTTCACAATGTAGCTCAGAGGTTTTAAATAAAATCCTCTTTCATGAGCTATGTATTTTATAAGAAAAGGAAATTGGATTTCTGAGAAAGTATAAAGACATAAGAACCCCTGTGGCAAAGGAATAGAACTGGGGGTACTCATACATTCATAAACACCCTGAGTTAAGTTCCCAAACTTAACTCAAGGGAACTTGTCCAAATTTCTCCGATGTACCTGGGTCAGCCTGACTGATCAGAAACAATGAAACAATGGCATATGGAATGTACTGGGTATGCCTGAAAACATTCACAGTAGTAACTGTTCCAACTAGTACCAAAATTAATTAGTCTTGAAGAGACGGTAGGACAATGGTAACATTTATGATATGGACAGAATTTTGGAATCACCACTGGAGTTAGCTAATGCTTTCTTACTGGTTTGGAATGATGTTATGTGGGCAAGGACTCATGAGATTGGTGAAATCATTGTCACATGCTGTTATTGTACTCTATAGGGGAGCTTGCAGTGCAGTCTCTCCTGGAAGTTTCTGAGCGGCTGACCCTGCATATGGCCCTGCATATTCTTGTAAAGAATAAAGGCCTATATGTTTGCTTCAAGCCTGTGTCCTCAAATATTTTCTTTAAGGACCCCCAGCAAAAGATCCCAATGGAGAAAAATTTCTCCTACACTGGATGGGGAACTGGGTATACTGCACACAGTGGAGGCTGGCCCATTAGAGCTAATGGGACAGTGCCCCAGCCTCAGCAAGCCGCCCTCTTACCTTCCCTCTTTCTTACAGCCAGTCCAAGCGGTGGTCGTAACTGTCAGCTTCCTCCCCCCTAGTCTCAGCATTCCCCTGGTAGAACTTAGTAGGGAAGAGGGTGGGGATAAAACTAGAATGAGTTGGCTCTGCCTCTCATTGGCTCTGACACCACCTACTATTTGACTCCCTTCCTTCTTCCCTACCAATCCCAATGGGCACAAGCCACCACTGGCTGCACACATGGCTTTCCCCTCTGATCCAGTGGCTTGAACTGAATGCCTGGAGCATTTTCATAAAACCTACATTCATTGTTTGACTCAGGACTAAACTATTTCTGCTCCTGTTACATGCCTTACTATAAGCCCTGTGCTGTTGAAAGAGTGCTAGGGATGTTCCATGTTCCTTAGGGTTGGACTTGAAGAAAGTCACACACAGTATTTGATAATATCTATCTCATACCGCACCCAGTTTTTAGACATTCTGCAATGGTGCCTTTGACACAATAAACTGTGGGGGTTGACAGCACAGTGGGAAAGAATGGTGCAGAGTGACATCTCAAATTATAATATTACAATAGCACAGCACATGCATTTATCATCTTAAAAAGACATTACGTAAGTAATATAGGAATTTGCCTTATACCAAGTCAATTTTTCCACTTAGACCAGTATTGTCTACTCTGGGTAGAGACACACTTACTGTTCTGCTAGTTCCAGTGTGTCTCCACTTCTCTTTTCTGAAAATTGGGGCTCACAATGATTCAAACCCCACCCCTTTTTTACTGTAAAACCTGGTGGAATCAGCTTGAGTGCATTTTGTCAATTAAAAAATTCAGCTTCAAAGAGATTTTGCAACTGATTGGCAGATCAACTTGTTCCCCCTCCAGGTGTGGCCAGTGGAAACACTTTGCTGTAGGTGACTAGTGTGTCTACAGACTCTGACTGATAGTATCAGGCACAGCTCTTTCCCATCACCTGCTATTTGACTTTTAAACTGGAAATTAAATCTGGAGCATTTTACATGCAAAGCATATGTTTCACCACTGAGCGATTTTTTCTTCCCAAAGGAAAAAGTTTAATTCTTTAGCATGGCAGCAGAAATTGTATTATTGTAACCTCCATTTACTGAAGGCATGATTCAGCCAAAGTTAATACTTGCACCACATCAGTTGAAATCAGTAGTACTTCAAAGTGCTCAACTTTGGCTGGAACACACTCTGATTAATCTTGTTCATCAATACACATCACATGAAGTACAGTGCGGCTTATACAATGTGTATGTGTGTATGAAATCACATTTATCTGAAAAAGCACAAATTAAATTTAGTTTCAGTGTTAGCAGATATCTCTAAAATATGGAGGATAACTTTCAGTTAGTGATTTGTGCATTTTAAGTTAATTGACATATATAATCCTTCTGGGATTTGATGCCTCTGGCATTATCTTTCATATAGATAAGGAGTTTTTAATTGCTTTTTTCATTAAATATGACTTTGTATTGCAAAGGAGTTTCTGCTGTACTAAATTTACACTTGAAGATAATTCTTTGAAGTCCAGCATTCTGGATCAGGTGCCATCTACTTCATGTGATGGGACTGCACTCATGTTCAGGATTTGATTTATACAGTAGTGTGAGCAGAGTGGTAGCCACTAGAGGGCGATGTAGGTCCCCCAGAGACATTTGAGGTCAAATGCTGAATTTCCAGCTTTCCTTAAAAAAGAAAAGGAGTAAGCAGAATAGGCATATTTTCCACATGAAAACCTGATTAACCTTTCCAAAAATGCTTAACTCTATGTAGGACTTCCAGCCCTTTGTTATGGGCCCTTGGTCTATATACTACAGCTGCTTCCCTAAATACCAACTCCCCAGTAAAAGCCACTTGAAAGCTATTACTAATCTAAAACGGAAATTCTAAACCCATTTACCTGACAGTAAGTTCCATTGAATTAAATGGAACTTACTTCTGAGTAGGCACTGTTAGGATCACAATCGAAGCCAGCAACAGTCTCAGACTCACACTCCAGTGGGTCGTTGCCTGTTTTATATCTGAGGAATTAGGTTTCAGATTAATTCACTTATTAAGGGATGCATTGCTTTTCTTCTGTATTTCCCTCTCTTTTTTTGCCTGACATTTATGAAGAAAGCAGAACAATTTATCCCTTTTCCTCTCCGTGCACTTGCACTTGTTTTACCAAAATTGGAAGCAGACTTAATAGCTGTTATTATAGTATGGGTAATATAATGTTATCAAAGGCCTCTGTCTCTCAGTATAGTTATACTGTTATAGTCTCCTTACTTCTGATCTTCTGCTAGAGCAAAAAAAAAAAAGATTATATAATAATATATAAACATCAGGACAGTAGAACACAAGAAAGGTGGCAGAAGTCATCATGTAAGCTGTGGAGTGGGATTGTGTAGTGTGATGGGATTTAAATTTCTCCACCCCTTCTTGTGGCATATGGAGGCTTGGGGGTGGGGCCACCTCCAAAAGTGTAGTGTAGTGCAGGGCAGAGGTGGGGTGGTGGTGCATCAGAGGGAAAGCTGAATTCGATACTGAATTATGCATCTACACACTTTCTCCCTTTCCAATTTATTCCCCAGTCTCAGCACCCCAGGTGGATTATCTGCAGTCCCCTCGAGTATGTGAGTGCTGTTAATGAATACCCAGTCAATCAATGGCAAAAGATCTGTTACTTCTGACCTGGCTTCTGTCACCAAAATCTGGTTAAACAAGAGTTGTTTGTGTTCATTTCTCCCAAATGTGTCTACCACGCTTCTTTGTATAGCACAGAACTAGACTTGAGGGCTAGAGGGGAGTGGCTTTGGTCTTCAGAGATTCTGTTCCCTTGGTTAGGAACCCTGTCTCACAGTCAACTGAGTATAAATGGGTATGAATGGCAAGGGGTGGAACTGGATGGCCTTGCCCCACTGGCACAGGGTGCTACTTTACTGCAGTGATGCAAACCAGTTCAGCCATCATGTAGGATCAGGCTGCAAGCCTTTCATGGCCCAGTCCTAATACTGATTTCTTCAGCAGATACATTCCTAGGGTAAGGGACACCAGTGACTGCACATGTTATACAAGGATATTTACACTAGCATTGTAAATACAGACTAGCCATTGCAAATGTTTAGAGTCACAGTGCCAGATGGACAGAGGAAAAACACCACCCAATCACTTTCTGCTACAAAGGCTTTTTATGCTAGGAATGGGCTACAATGGGTCCTCAAAGGGAGGATGTAGAAATAATGTTTATACGTGATGAATGTTTTACAGGGCTAGGAGGCAGTCTCTTTCTTCACTGCATAAAACAGCTCCGGGCCTGTAATTTATTATAATGATACTAAACGAGACTGAATTTAGAAGGAGGCAGGCCAATTAATTTGGCACATCAATTTTTGTTTGCTGCTGTCAAATACTGCAACAGGAACTTGACAGATTGCAACCCTGGATTTTCTAATCAGGTGATTCTGAAGCGAAAAGGAGAGAGAACTTGGCAGAGGAACACATACAATATCATAGATGTCTGGCTGTTCATGGCTGTTTTGAAACAGCTCCATACCATATATGTAAAGCATATTCAATGTACAGTTAAAGCACATGGCTGCCCCAAAGAATCCTGTGAACTGTAGTTTAAGGGTGCTGGGAACTATGGCTCTGTGAGGGAGAAAATAGTCCCCCAGAAATCTTGGAAGGCATGTGCTTTAAATGAGCATTAGATGTGCTATGGTGTGGATCTGCTAATGATAAACCCAGTTCCAAAGGCCAATATTAGGTGTTCAAAGAGGGGCCCTTACAGAGATGTTGCTCACAGAATTTTGCATGATTAGATATTGCCGAAAATATGTGCTTTCCCCATCCTTCAAGTGCAGAAAACCAAGACAAGTTATCAAAGGTATGACATTTGATGGATATTAACATCTGTCTATTCAGTATATTGTTATGAGCATGGGGGTTGGGATGGATGATTCCTGTGGATCCCCTTCCCAGCCTCTGAGTTGGAATCCTATGCCTTGGGGACAGAAACTCACTCTGCTGGTCAAATAGATTGGCCAGGTAAGATAATGGGCTTATCAGTTGCCCAGCAACAGTGAATGAGCCAGGAAGACCCTTTTGTCATTGAAACTCTTCAGGAGAGCATCCCCCGCTTCTTGGAGCCCAGCAGAGGCTTGTAGTTTTGAGTTGGGTCTAGAGAATGCTTGGAGACTGAAGGCAGGAGAGAGACTGGCTCTCTGCACTATGGCATTTGGGGTGCCTCCTGTAACCCAGATGGAAAAGCTGGATATTGGACTGCTGATGCCTTGAACCCCCTCCATCCTTGAGCTCAGGTTGGAATGTGTGTAAATAAATAAACAAACCATATTTCATAAAGACACTGCAGTCTCCGCTGACCTTCTTCCCAAAGGAAACCAAACCCTGGAGGAGCACAGGGACCCCAGAAATCTCACAGCTCGGAGATTTGGGAGGTGCTCAACAATATATATTCACTAATAGGCAAAAAACCTTGCACTTTAAGAATGTACCTATAGCCAACAGATATTTCTATCAAACTTTAAAAAGCAGGGAAATTGGGCAGCTATAGTGAATGCACCAGGAGAGCAGGAGACCTGACTTCCTCTCTGAGATATTGTACTGCCCTCCAAATTGGTCAAAATGCAAACACAATTTGGGTTGGTCTTTCACAGTCCAATCCACTTGCTGTGTAGCTTGGAAGAATTTGGTAACATGTGCCTCTGAGCATATGAAGTTTGCTTGGTGACCTTGGACCAGTTGCTGTTTCTTAACTTGCAGGTTACAGGTTTGTGTGGATAACATCAGGAGAGGAGGGGGAGAACCATGTAATCCACCTATAGCTCCTTGGAGGAAAGATGAGATATAAATGCAATAATACATGAAATAAATACATAATAAATTAATGTTAACTAGGCTTGCTCATAACCAGCACTAGCAAACCCACTTCAAATTCTGGTTTCAGATTCTGAGTGCAAACCTGCCTAGCTTAAACCAAGGTTGGCCTCCAGATGCTGCTGGGCTGCAATTTCTATCACCCTTGACCATTGGCCATGCTGGCTGGATCTGATGGGAATTGGAGTTCAACAACATCTGGAGGGCTACAGGTTCCCCATACCTGGCATAAACCATTGTTAGCAGAGGTAACACTAAGGCAAACAAACAAACAAAAAAGGAATAGGCAATTTACACCCAAGAAGGGAATAGAGACTGGAAGGGAGCATATGTTCTTGAGAGTAGGTCTAATTTGTAAACCATGGTTTCTGGGAGTCAAGGTTATAAATGGACCAGACCAGACCATCATGTGGAAGCACCATAGACGAGCCCTTCCATAGAAACAATTTTGCACATATACATCTATGAGGATAATGTATGAAATCATGTTGTAGGTGTAAAATGCTGCAGCAAAGCTGCCTTTCAGATTAGCAGTATCAATTTAAATAAGAACAGAAATGAACTTCACAAATACAATAGTACAAATGCGATAAATGTTCAGTGTTCCCTCCCACATGGAGTTCAAGAACAATGATTGGGCCCCCAGGAAAACTTCTAATTCTGCACATAGTGAAGAACTGATTTTACAAACAGCTTGCAAGAGTCCCCAGGAATATGCACCATGAGAATTGAGCTAAATATTTTCCTACAGCACACAGAAGAGAAAGACAAGCAACTAATTCAGTGCCAAATATATACAGAAAAATTATTTGTGTGTGTCACTTTTTATACCATTGGAAAAGTAATTAAAAAAAAAACACCAAAATGCCACATTGATACATATTCTCATTCTAAAGATATTTACAGATAACTTTACAAATTTTTATACACAATTTCATAATTAATACCTTCTGGTCACCTTTTAAATTAATGGCATCATGAATCATCAGAGGATCATAAGGCTGTCGTTGGTGCCACCTCCTGACTCTTTACTGCAGTGTAGTACACATTCATATTTGGCTCCTTCTTAGGAGAAATAAAAAAACCCCAAAAAACTGCCATGTGTGCAAATTACAGGCACTTGCCCTGAATTTCTGCAGAATGATAACAGTATTTCCATTCACTTCTCTACCAGTCACCGACAGCTACAGGTAATGCATGTGGGAACAGGGCAACCTGAGAGATGAAGCCATATGCGAATTAGGTTTGCAAATCCTTATGCATACTTATTTACTTGTGAGAAAGCACCATTGAACTCAGTGGGGCTTCCATCTGAGTAAACATGCACAGACTTGGGCTCTTAGGACATATAGATAACATTACAACAAATGGAATGTAACTACAACCGCATAGAATTCCTACATACACAGTAGGCTAATAATGAGATTTTAAGTGCTCTCATACGCCCATCATGAAAAGCCACGGCTAATGGTTTATCATGAACCTGGAGCAACAAGCCACAATTCCTCGCATAGCATGACACCTGAACATGGTTTCTTTCAAACAAATGAACTGCTCTCAGAAAGTCAAGAGCAAACCTTAGCTTCAGAACATGGTCTGTTTGGAGAGAATCATACAGAGAGTGCTTCCAAACTCACTATTTTCAAGTGGGATTCCATCACATACTTGCAAGTTCAGATTGGGTAACTATAGTTGATTTGGTGGTCTTGTGCAAACAAACCTGCTTCCCCAAAAGATCAGACTTGTTGCGATAAGGGCACTGACAGGGGAATGTACTGGAAAGTGCAGGATAACACTTGCTTTGAGACAATGTCCTCCCTGCAAACAAATCGGATAGAATGTTCATTAAAAAGCAAATGTTTTGTTTTCTGCTCTTCCTGCAAACAGGACAGGATAAATGCTCAATAAACAAGTCATCTGGAAGTGTCCTAAATCAAGGATTGCGGTTTGTTGCTTCTGCATGAGCTGGGGTGGAGCAAAGCAGGAACTATCTGCTCTTTCATGGTAAATTCTTACCCATGGCTTACTGTGGCAAACCCACTGTGAGTACAAGGTCTGATGTCATGTCCCAGCTGTACCTCCTCGCTACCACTGCCCCCAAACCTGGTGCTTTTTGAGAAGAGTGGGTGTGTCAAATTATCACTAGCACATGCAGGTACAGTATGATTGTATTAATCCAAAAATACTGGCTGAATTTCTGGAAAAAGACTTTCCCCCCTTCACACGCATTCAGTTATTTCATGCCTTAAACACTAGATATTTGTAAAAAAAAAAATCTTTTCAAAAGAAAAAAATACAATTTACAAGTGTACATAAAAGTGAATAATTAAAAGAAGATTCAAGATCATCTAACAGGGATCCACCTAACAACAATGATAAGAAAACTGTGACTGAACTATTCAGCCACACATTTGGTAGAGGAATCCACGGTCCAGGTAAAACGTGTGTTGCGTCTCTTCTGTGAGACGGTCTCGCAGGGCTGGTGCTTCCTTGGAACAGTCCGATTCCTCAGCAAAATACTGCTGAACACAAGCGTTGCATCTACGTTCATTACTTATTTCGACCTGAAACAAGAATATACAAGTTACTGAGGGGAGGATGGAAAGGGGGCTATTTTCTACATTCTGTGAACTCTGATGTTTTTGGTGCATCAGCAAACAATGCCAAGCATTTCATTCAGACTAGTCTCTGCAAGATCCTTATACAGCTCATTCTTTTCAAATTCAGATTGTGTTTACATTTGAAGTCTTATGATGGGTTCTGTTGACGTTACCGATGTTATTATTGCATTTGAGTGTTTTAAACTATTTCTATACAATTTTTACTATTCTAGAAAAGCAATTGTTCTGAATATTTTTAGATGGTATTTTAGAACCTCTGTCCTGTGGGCAGTGGTTTTTATAATTAAGGTTGCAATTTAGCCCCACTGAACTCAATGGGACTTATTTCTGAGGAAGCACATATAGGATTGCGCTATCTCTTTATCTCTTGCTATTTATTTCTTAAGCAAGAGATAAATCTTATAAATGAAGTAACGAGAGCATTTTGCTTTATTTAAAGCATATTCTGTCAAGATAGGGTATAAAATATAGAATCATTAGTATTTGTTTTCCCAAAACTAAAAAGATGTATTAAAACATTCAAGAAAAAGAGCCCAGGATATATGTCCACACTCAGACATTTTATAACTTCACATTGCTGCTTTGGGTACCCTGCAAATGTGGATTTTAGTTATTTAGGTTTTTTTTTTTTTTTTGAGTCAAGAACATTGTTTCGGGTCATTAAAAATAGAGCTGTCGATCAATTTAAAAAAGCTTGTTAACTGTATGAGTTTGCTTGATTCAATTAGCTGATTAAATCTGCATAAATGTGCAGTTTGAATCCCATCACTAAGTAATCTTGGGCACAGCTATTCACAGCCATCAGTCCCCCTGCCTCGTCTGCAATATAGGATATGATAATACCAGTTTACCCTATAGTTGTTAAGAATTAAGATAAGGCATGTGAAATGCTTTGATCATTAGTAAGCACTTTACAATTATTACTATTCTAGAAAAGCAATTGTTCTAAAGATTTTTAGATGGTATTTTAGAACACAGGAGGGGAACCTCTGTCTCCTGGGCCTTATTAGACCAACCAGCCGTGGAAGCTGGTCTGTTGTCACCAAGTAAAATGCCCAACAATTTTTTTTTAAGTTTCACCAAAATCTTAAAGCCACATTCTTTCCTCTCCCACACATTCTGCTACAATCCATTTCAATGTAGAGAGAATCCTGGATATTTTTCTGTCAATCTCTTGTTTCCTGGCCAAACAGCCCCCTGCACTACTCAGCCAATCAAATCCAAAACGATTGCTATGGCCAAGAGTTCCCACACATCTATCTCCCAAGCAGAAAGACCACGTGACAGTGTTTTGGGTTTTTTTACCTTACTGGTGCTACTTGTTTATTTGCCCCGGTTGTGCAGTTTTCCCCTCCCTTTTGTTGTTTCAGACCAGGTTGTTGTTGTTATGTGCCTTCAAGTCAACTATGACTTATGGCGACCCTATGAATCAGCGACCTCCAAGAGCAAGAGCTAGAGCAAGAGCAGGTAATGTATCCAAAATTAACTGGTCTACCTTTCTTGCAGCCCCAGGAGCTATTCTGAACATGTTCAGAGCGGTTTCCTTCAAGGCTACATCTCTAAATAGCTTGAAGCAGGTTCTTTGTAGGCAGGCAGGAGAAGGGAGTGGTAGTTAGTCTGAATAGCTTTTTCTATTGGCATTTGTTAACAGAGAGAGAGATAAAGAGAGAGATGGAGAGCAACCAACCAACCAAACAACAGTGTACAGTGTGAATCATTATAATAAACATTTTTTTAACTTTTCAAACTATTTGCACTTATTTTTGTGAATTGGCTGGGGGATGTTATAGGAGAATTGGGAGGAGAAATGGTGACCTGTAGTCCTATATTTGATAGTCTGTTGAGAGTGGGGGTAGTGGGTGAAGGTGAGTAATTTTCCAATTCCTACTCATGCCACTTGCTCTCAAGGGCCTTCAGAAAGCAAGTCTCCACTTTCCTAACGTCCCACCCACCTTTCTGTTCTATAAGCCCACAAGATTGCTGTGAAAGAGTTGGGAGAAGGCAGTGGATCATTGTTCCTACCCGTTCACTCCGCTCGACGTCTAAGGCCCTTCTCCGGGTCCCAACCCATACAGAGGCCCGTAGAACAGTAACAAGATCTAGGGCCTTTTCGGTGGTGGCCCCCGAATTATGGAATGCCCTCCCAGATGAGATACGCCTGGCACCTTCTCTGTCATCTTTTCGGCGCCAGGTAAAAACCCACCTCTTCACCCAGGCATTTTAAAGTATTTAAGCTTTTAATCTTATTTTTTTTAGTTTTCTTTCACTTTGTTTATATAATGTTTATATTGTCTGCGCAATACACACTTGCTGTATTTTCAATATTGTGGTTTTATCATGTTGTACACCGCCCTGGGAGCTGCTAGCTATAGGGCGGTTTAGAAATGCAACTAAATAAAATAAATAAATATTCCAACCCAGCTTTTGCTCCCTTGCTAAAGCTGAAATCTGAAACCCACTTACATGGCAGTAAGCCCCAGTGAATCCAATAGGACTTAGTAGTAGATATGGTTAGGATTGCACTGTAAGGTGGTGACTTTCCCAATTAAAAACTCCTCTTCTACAAGCTTGTTTGCTCACAAAGGCTTTTGGAAAGTTAGGAGGAGATTGCAGTAAGTATATCTCCTGTACTGCCACCCGGACTCCTCTTTCTGCAAGTATGTTTGCTCAGAGGGGCTTTTATAAAGTTGGGGGGAAAGAGAATATTGTGGCCATAAGTCTCTGCTCTCCTATGTCCCATCACTTTCTTCTTCTGCAAGTTTGTTTGTTCACAAGGTGTTTTTTGGGGGAATGGTTGGGTTGTGGCTGCATTCCTCTTCCGTTTGTTTGCCCAGGAGAGTCAATGGAAAGTTGGCAGGAAGTGGCAGATCGTTGTTGTACTCCAGCTTTTGATCTCCTTGCTAAGGCTGCAATCCTAACCCCACTGACCTGGTAATAACAACTAGACATACTTCTGAGTACACACATTTGGGACTGCATTGGAAAGTAGTGACTTGCCCAACTGAAAATTATGTTGTTCTTTAAAAGGTAAAGCTGCTACATATTAAAAAGCAATTCCACCACAGATGCAGACTAGGACAGGTCTCAACTTAAAAGGCTTGTAGAAAGAGGAAAGTCTTCAAAAGGTGCCGAAAAGATAACAGAGATGGCACCTGCCTAATATTTAAGGGGAGGGAATTCCACAGGGTAGGTGCCACCACACCAAAGGTCTGTTTCCTATGTTGTGCAGAACGAACTTCCTGATAAGATGGTATCTGCAGGAGGCCCTCACCTACAGAGTGCAGTGATTGACTGGGTATATAAGGGGTCAGACGGTCTTTCAGGTATCCTGGTCCCAAGCTGTATAGGGCTTTGTACACCAAGACTAGAACTTTGAACTTGGCCTGGTAGCAAATGGGCAGCCAGTGTAATTGTTTCAGCAGCGGGAAGACATGTTGCGATACCCTGCCCCAGTGAGCAGTCTCACCACAGCATATTGCAGCAGTTGCAGCTTCTGGACCAACCTCAAGGGCAGCCCCACATAGAGTGCATTACAGTAATCCAGCTTGGAGGTTACCAGTGTGTGGACAACAGTGGTCAGGCTATCCCGGTCCAGAAACGGCCGCAGCTGTCTTACTAGCTGAAGCTGGTAAAAGGCACTCCAAGCCACTGAGGTTACCTGGGCCTCTAGTGACAAAGATGGATCCAGGAGCAACCCCAGACTATGGACCTGCTCTTTCAGAGGGAGTACAACCCCATCCAAAGCAGGCAACTGACCAATTATCCGAACTGGGGAACCACCAACCCACAGTGCCGCCATCTTGCTAGGATTCAGTTTATTGGCCCTCATCCAGCCCACCACCGAGTCCAGGCAGCGGTCCACGGCTTCCACGGCCTCTTCTGATTCAGATGTTACAGAGAAATTGAGCTCGGTATCATCAGCATACTGCTGACACCTCGCCCCAAAGCTCCTGATGACCACTCCCAAGGGCTTCATAGAGATGTTAAACAGCATGGGGGACAAGATGGTACCCTGCGGCAGCACACAGCACAACTGCCAGGGGGCCAAAGAACAGTCACCCAATGCTATTCTCTGAGAACGACCCTGGAGATAGGATCTCAACCACTGTAAAACAGTGCCTCCAATACCAATCTCACCAAGTCGGCCCAGAAGGATACCATGGTCATTGGTATCAAAAGCCGCTAAGAGATCAAGTAAGAATAACAGGGTCGCACTCTCCCTGTCTTTCTCCCAATAAAGGTCATCCATCAGGGTGACCAAGGCCGATACAGTCCCATAACAAGATCTGAACCCAGACTTGGATGGGTCAAGGTAATCTGTTTCATCCAAGAGTACTTGCAAGTGCTATGCCACAACACTCTCAATCACCTTCCCTAGGAAGGGGGTATTTGCAACCGGTCGGTAGTTGTCACAAACCAATGGGTCCAGGGTGGGCTTTTTCAGGAGTGGTCAAATCACTGCCTCTTTCAAGGTGGCTGGAACCACTTCCTCTCACAATGATGCATTGACAACAGCCTGGATCCACTCGGTCAAACCCCCTCGGCAAGCTTTAATAAGCAAAGAAAGGCAAGGGTCAAGAGGACATGTTGCTGGCTGCATCATCGCAAGCACCTTGTCTCCATCATCAGGCTGCATCAACTGAAACTATTCCCAAGAAGTTGCAGCAGACGTTGCACTGGACACCTCATTGGGGACTACAGTAGATGTGGAGGGGCCATCAAGACTGCTATGGAGGCAAGCAAGTTTACCCTCAAAGTGCCTTGCAAACAATTCACAGTGGGCCTCCGAAGGGTCTAAAACTCCACTTCCTGGAGTTGATGTCAACAGACCCCTGACAATATGGAAAAGCTCCATTGGACGGTTACTTGAGGATGCGATGGAGGCAAAGAAGTGGGCCTTCTTCACCGCCCTCACTGCCACAGAGTAGGCACGATTATGATGTTTTACTCATGCCCGATCAGCCTCACAGCACATCTTTCGCCACTTGCACTCTAGCCATCGTCCAGCCTATTTCATTGCCCTTAGCTCACTGGTGTACCAAGGTGCAAGCCGGGATCCACAATGTGGGAGAGGGTGCTCGGAGGCAACCGTGTCATGAGCCCGATGTGCCTCACTGTTCCACAGCGTGACAAGGGCTTCAACAGGGTCACCTGCTCTAACTACTGAGAACTCCCCCAGGGCATTCAGGAATCCTGTGGATTCCATTAGGCTCTGGGGGCAGACCATCTTAATCTGTCCACCACCCCTGCAGGGAAGGATTGGAGCCATAAGTCTAAACTTCACCAGGAAGTGATCTGACCATGACAATGGGATGACATCCACCCCCTTATCTCCAGATCACCCCTTCCTCCATCTGGAGCAAAAACCAAGTCAAGGGTGTGCCCTGCCCTATGTGTCGGGCTATTGACAACTTGAGACAGCCCCATGGTAGTCAAGGAGGCCATGAAGTCCTGAGCCGGAACACTAGAGGCAGCCTCAACATGGACATTGAAATCATCCAGCACTATCGTTCTGGGCTCCTCCAACACCACAGCCGAGACTGCCTCTGCCAGCTCGGTCAGAGAAGCTGCCAGGCAGCATAGTGGATGGTACACCAGCAGCAACCCTAGTTTACTGTCTCCTTGGCCCAACACAAAGTGCAGGCCCTCACAGCCAGCTCCAAGACAGAGTGGTTTCCTGGTGACTGAGATGGAAGTTCTGTAGACCACAGCAACTCCTTCCCCCGCCATCCCTGCAGCCTGTGCTGGTGTTGCACCGAGTATCCAGGTGGGCAAAGTTGGATCAGATCAACTCCTCCCAGCTCACCCACCCAGGTCTCGGTAATGCACACCAAATCGGCACCTTCATCCACAATCAAATCATGGATGAGAGTGCTCTTATTGTGTACCGATCTGGCGTTAAACAACAAGACACATGGGCCAGCGGGCACAGCAGATGAGCAACAAGGAACCCATCCATGAGAGGAGTGGCAGCAAGGAACAAGGCGCAGATAGCCTTGCCTTCACCTTCTCTGGTAATTCACCACCTCCCCGTGGCTATATTTCCCTCTGCCCCGTAATCACTGAAATTGGGGTGGCATCAGCCATGTTCCTCCTTACTAAGACTCCTCCTAAACACCTAATATGGACCCAAAACGAGCCCACCAACAAAACCTGTCGGAGCCAATTATTCCAGTAGGCCTCTGTGAGTATTGGGAACAGTCATACCCATTCAAACTTTTTCACACAGGGCCCATCTACTCCCCCTCCTGTATCACACCCAGGGAGGGCCTGCCTTCTGCCAGTTACAGACTCTCACTCTGAAGGCATCTGGCAGTTTTCTCCTATCGTTCAGTTTATTGCACAGGCTCCCACCCTCTGCAGGATCTACACATGCACCACACACCCTCCCCACCACCAATCTCCTCTGGATTGATTGTATTCATTTTTAACTGAATAGTTTATTTGTTTTTAATGGATTGTCATCTGCCCTGATGTTTTGGTGATAGGGAGCAGAAGAATCTAAATGAATAACTCAATAGCAAGAATGCTGGGGGGAAAAAAATAACCAGAAGGTACATAAATGCTTTCAGGTTTTAATGAAAGTTAGCAAATACATTTCTTTTTCACCTCCAGCTTTCAGCTTTAAAGAGTGCTGAGTGTTTCACAGTTTGGATAGTGAAAGGCCCATTAGTTCTGAATACAGCCCATTTGCAACCGATACTGATACCAATTATCTTATTGTGAATCCAAGTGGGCAGGCTGCCACACCACAGACAGATAAGCATCTTGAAAGTGGCGGATGGCACAGTTCACTGACTACCCAAATTGTTTTCTGCAGCTAGGCTTTTAATGGAAATTCACCTTGATCACTGAAATTCTTCATTCTTTAGAGCCTGTTTGCACTCTGTGACTGTTTTTGTACCCTCTCTCTCCAGGGATAACCAGGAGGGATAACACAGTCAGCTCCCTTGAAGCAAGTCAGACAATAAGCCCAGGGTTGACTGCTACTCTGCTCTGCCTGACAGTGGCTCACTGGGGTTTCAGACAGAGGTTCACATCCTCTTTTAAAGCTGGATATTCTAGAGCTTGAATCTGTGAACTACTGTCGTTCTCCTAACATCGCACATGCTAAATCGCATATCACCTGGTCAGTAAGAAGATGAGTACACAATACAAAAAAATGCACTGAAAGATCTAAAAATTATATATGCATCTTATTTTTCCGTTTTTGGTTCTGTATTTCAGGCTTAACCTATTCACTAAACCTCTTGTTTAGAGCTAGATTTATGTGTTCAGGTATCTTAAAAACTGCCTGCACCACTAGTTGCTAGTTCTACTCAGACTAGACCTATTGAAATTAATAGACATGATTAACTTAGATCCACTAATTTCAATGGGTCTACTCTGAGTAAAATGTAGTTGGCCGCAACCCATTGCTTTCAACATACTGTTGATAAGAATATGGAAAACTCTTTTTGTTTTTGAACTCCAGACATGCTATTGCATCAAACTGCAGGCAGCAGTAAAGGCTGTGCAAGGCAAAAAATTACTTCAGCTCATTCCTGGAATGTCATTTCAGCTCTTCCTTTCAGAGTTGAAGACCTTACCTGTCCCCTGATTGTGCAAAACCCAAATACATTTTACACGGACAGCTGCATCTAGTGCTCCCAGCCAGGTAATGAACTTACACTCAAGAATGTGGGATATGTCTTACTGCACAAGTGGGCAGTCTCCAGGCTGCATGATTTTTTAAATAATAATAATAATAATAATAATAATTATTATTATTATTATTATTATTATTATAGTAGAACCTCAGGGTCCACTAGCCAGAGCCAGATCCAAATCCAAAGCCCAGGATGTTTACAGTTCCAGAATAGAGTCCACTCCTTTCACACAAAAATCCATTCTTGGCTTCCTACCAAGCATTTTTAGGTTTGCCACCCTAATTTAGAGAGGAAAGGAGAGATCTTTTTGATATTGCTGTTGGGAACAATTGGGAGTGAGAAACTCTTGCCAATCTACAGCAAATCCAGGAGATCATGATCTACATTCTGCCCACAAGACATGAGACTCATAACTTCTCCCATACCCACAGTAGGATGCTACTTTTTTGGTAGGTGGAAGCTACCAGTACAGACTGCAGAGTCCCTCACATCTGAACTGTGCCCACTAGGACCACTGAAACAGCCTTTGGCTGAAATCAGCCTGTCTTGGGATGTCTTTATCTTTCTCTTCAAAATAGAGAAAATATTCTGCTACAAAAAGGTGGGGAGCATTCATTGGTAGATTGGTTATCAGTCACATAATGCAAAGTGACTGTGCCAACAAATTTTTAAATGTGTTTTGCACTTTGAGGGGGTTAGAGATAATGAAATGGTTAGTAATCTCATGCCAAATCTATCTGAGCAGCGGATTAAATTTTCAGTGCAAGTAGAAGGATTAATGTTGTCCCTTTGACCAAACTCTTCCTTACAAACTTTACAGGCTTTAACTCACTAAGTTCCTGGGGGGTTGTTGGTAGGAGCAAGTGTCAACAAGTCCACCTATGAAATCAACTGAAAATACAACATAGTTCAACATGAAATTGGGGGAATCAAAGTGTACACACTGCCTTAAAGCTAATGTAAATGAAAAACAGTGTCAGTTAGAGCTGTGTGTGAATGGGCATGCATACACACACTCCTGAAATGTTAAAAATATTCTGACACTTTAAAGTCACCAGTACACACACACACACACACACACACACACAGAGAGAGAGAGAGAGAGAGAGAGAGAGAGAGAGAGAGAGAGAGAGAGAGAGAGAGAGAGAGAGAGAGAGAGAGAGAGATGTAACCTGAACTTTCAGTACTAAACAAAGCTGCCATTGATTATGACATTCTATGGATGCAGATAGGATACCACTCTATCCCTATTTCTCTTTGGTGGAAGTTCTATATGCCTAGCAATTAGAATGGCAGCCAGTTCCATTCAGTGCTGACATTCTTCACAGCTACGTCAGGGGCAAATTTCCTCCCAATGCCCTGAAGAGGTGAAAGAGGGAGGTTTGTCATGTGCAGGAATGCTGCCCCCACCCTCAAGCAACCCAGTCTTTCCTCCAAGTGGCAACCCACAATTGTAGGACAGCATTGATGCTGCTGAGTAAGAAACTTTTTTGGGGTCATTACAATTGGCCAGTGGCACTCTCCTTTTGTTTTGCCTGCTTCATGCTGCCCTGGCAAGGAAGCATATTGATTTATTAATGTGGCTAGAGATGCTATTGCTGGCACAGCTGGTGCGGGCAGGCAGGGACTGCAAATCAGGACACTGGGAATATCTACATCCAAGTACAATTACTATCTATCAAAGTAGGCTTTTAAAATGCAGGCTTTTTGACATTTAAAGAGTTAATGTATGGACAACATAAACCTACTTATAAACTCTCCAGTGAAAATTGTATCATTTACTCCAAAGGTGGCATCTGCAAACCTATTTTATCTATCTCATGCCTGGTTGATGTCTGCAGGTAATAGCTATTACAGGTTCTCAAGAAGATGGAAATAGGGTTGAATTTGGAAAGTCACAAATGCTGGGAATATCATCAAATGTAGACACCATTATATCTTCTATACAGTCAAACAGCCTATGCATTAAGAAACAATTTAGCAGCACTGATACATTCCTACTACGAAAAGAGCCCTGCGTGGAATCCAGTTATTAAGTAACGTCTTGTGGAGATGAAGAGATGATTTTTCAGCTACCTGCAGATCACTGCTGGTTGCTGGAGAAACTAGTAGTTTTAGCCACTACCGCCTGTAAAAGATTATTTATCTTCCAATGACAGCTGCTTTGTGGCTGTGCAGGATTCACAATGGCTGGCACAATACAATGTGGTGGAAAACTATCTACGTCACCTTAAATAGCGAAGGTAATGCTGCGGGAAATTGGTACCAAAGGAAGCAATAAAACAATGTAGGAATAAGCAACAGTTGGCAGTGAGTCCTCTTTGCCCCTTTCCCTAATGTCCCAAACCAGCAACTTCTCCTACTCCTACTCCTCTTTTGGAAGGGAGGAGGAAGACCATAAAAGGAACAGGTGGGTGGTACAGCTTGTAGTTTCCTGCTATATCCTATCCCTCTTGAAAATATCTGTAAGGATGATAGCTAGGACTAAAAGTCTCCTTTTACATGTTAGAAAAATATAGATGAGCATTAGAAGCATACGGATGGGTAGTGGGTCAACTGACAAGGGAGGAGGACTGTGTCACCTGAACCCCCCATGAAATGCGAAAGAAAGAAGGGCAGTGATTCTGCTGTAAACATCTCACATGAAAGCAGCCTGTGTCTTTGATGCCAGGTGGAGTCTGGCCTCTTTGCCCAGCTTCTTGAGATTAACAAGCGATGGTGTTTTGTCAGCTAGGCTGCTGTTTTATCTACATTTATTGATGCCTACATGATTTTAACTGTAGTGCTTATTAGCCACTTGGAGAGCCATTTACAATATAAAGATGTGACACACGTCATTTAACAAAACAACAAGAACATGGTGTTCTTCGTAAGACAACAAAGTGTTCTCAGTCCCCTCTTATGTTGGAGGACACAGCTTAGAGCTGCTCTTGGTCTCTCCTCATGGGAGTGGGGGTGGCAGCTGAGGACAACCTATCCCACCCCACCCCCTTCAACAGACCAATTATTGGTTCCTAGAATCTCCTTACTTCAGTGGTTTTGCTGCTACTTTGTTTCCTACGCAGTCTTCCTCTATTCTGAAAGTCGTCCTACTCCTCTCTTTCCTACCCAGCGGTCTCTGCAGCTTATAATGAGGAAGCGCACCTCCTGCTTCTTCTATGCCTCTGCTCTCTGACACCCACCAATATTAAGTCTCTGTGTCTGTGTGTGTGTGTTATGTGCCTTCAAGTCGATTATAACTTATGGCGACTCTATGAATCAGTGACCTCCAGTAGCATCTGTTGTAAACCACCCTGTTCAGATCTTCTAATCCATCTCGTTTCCTCTTTTTCTACTCCCTTCCGTTTTCCCCAGCATTATTGTCTTTTTTAATGAATCATGTCTTCTCATTATGTGTCCAAAGTATGATAACCTCAGTTTCATCATTTTAGCTGCTAGTGATAGTTCTGGTTTAATTTGTTCTAACACCCAATTATTTGTCTTTTTCATAGTCCATGGTATCTGCAAAGCTCTCCTCTAACACCACATTTCAAATGTCTGTTTTTCTCTTATTCACTTTTTTCACTGTCCAGCTTTCACATCCATACACAGAGATCGGGAATACCATGGTCTGAATGATCCTGACTCTGGTGTTCAGTGATACATCTTTGCATTTGAGAATCTTTTCCAGTACTCTCATAGCTGCCTTCCCAGTCCTAGCCTTCTGATTTCTTGACTATTGTCTCCATTTTGGTTAATGACTCTACCAGCGTATTGATAATCCTTGACAAGTTCAATGTCCTCATTATCAACCTTGAAGTTACATAAGTGTTCTGTTGTCATTACTTTAGTCTTCTTGATGTTCAGCTGTAGTCCTGCTTTTGTGCTTTCCTCGCTAACTTTCATCAGCATTCATTTTGATCATTATTATTTTCTGCTAGTAGGATGTTATCGTTTGCATATCTTAAATTATTGATATTTCTCCCTCCAATTTTCACACCTCCTTCATCTTGGTCCAATCCTGTTTTCCATATGATATGTTCTGCATATAGACTAAACAAATAGGGTGATAAAATTCACCCGTCTCACACCCTTTTCAACTGGGAACCAATCGGTTTCTCCTTATTCTGTCCTTATAGTAGCCTCTTGTCCACAGTATAGGTTGTGCATCCACAATCAGATGCTGTCGCACCCTCATTTCTTTTACCCTCCATAGTTTTTCGTGATCTACACAATCAAAGACTTTGCCGTAATCTATAAAACACAGGGTGATTTTCTTCTGAAATTGCTTAGTCCTTTCCATTATCCAACATATGTTTGCAATATGATCTCTGGTGCCTCTTCCCTTTCTAAATCCAGCTTGGACATCTGTTCCATATATGGTAACAGCCTTTGTTGTAGAAATTAATTATTATTATTTTACTTGCATGGGATATTAAGGCAATAGTTCGATAATTACTGCATTCCCTGGGATCCCCTTTCTTTGGAATTGGGATGTATATCGAGTGCTTCCAGTCTGTGGGCCATTGTTTAGTTTTCCATATTTGTTGACAAATGTTTGTCAAAATTTGGACAGATTCCACCTCAGTAACTTGTAGCAACTCTATTGGTATGCCATCTGTTCCTGGTGATTTGTTTCTTCCAAGTATTTTAAGAGCAGCTTTCACCTCACATTCTAAAATTTCTGGTTCTTCATCATACTGTTCCTCCATGAATGACTCTGTCATCCTTGCATTTCTTTTATAGCGTTCTTCAGTTATTGCTTCCATCTTCCTTTTATTTTATTTTATTTAAGTCTCATTGATATCACTTGCTTAGACCTTGAATTTTAGCTCCTAATTGCTTTTGCTACATCACGTCTCACTATTAAAGCAACCCCGTTTCTTCTTAATTTCTCATTTTCTGCATAAAATATTTTGTAGTTGCCTGACTGAAAGGGTCCGATACCCATCCATTTTAATTCACTCACACCAAGTATTGTAATAATATGTTCCATTTCTTGCTTGACTATTTCTAACTTTCCCTGGTTCATGCTTCTCACATTCCATGTTCCTATTGTGTACATTGTACAACTCTGGACTCTCCTTTTCCATATGTGTGCTTCAGTCCCTGGGCTTCCCTTCGGCTTTGCCCAACTGCGTCATTAGTCGCAGCGCTACTCGTACTTGTCCGTTGTTCTTCCCCAGCAGCTCAATGAGTGCCATCTGACCTGGGGGTCTCATCTTCCAGCACTATCTTGTGTTGCATTTGGGATGGTCTGTTCATAGGGTTTTCATGGTAAGAGGTATTCAGAAGTGGTTTGCCATTGCCTTCCTCTGAGTCTGGATGCATCTTAGTCTGGTGTCTCAGCTTTGACCATTCTGCATTGCTCTCAGCTTCTTCGACACTCTCAAACCACCTCACCGTGTTAAGGTGTGCATCCGAAGAGGAGGATATTAAGTCTACCTGGGCTTAATTCCAGCCAGCTGGGAGCCAAACCGCCTCACTGTCTCTCCCAGAATAACCACAAATAATAAAAAGCGACCACTTGTAACAACTTATATTACTTACAGTGCAATCCTGTAATGTTTATTCAAAAGTAAGTCTAACTGAGTTCAATAGGAGAGGTAAATGAATACTGGAGGAGGAGGAGATAGAAGAAGAGGAAACAGAAGGTGAGAAACAACTCTTGGTCTTACCTTCACTGTAGATACACTAAACTAATGATGATGTAGCATTCATGAATGCACACCGACATGAATAGTGGTTGCCTGTGCAGTTGCTAGATGTTGGTTCAGCCAAGGTAAATAACAGGATAGCAGTGTGCTGAAAACTGAGTTGAAGAGTGATACCTTTGACTAATTAAAAGAAAATTACTTTTCTGGGTTTGTCCAACAGGAAGTGCTCCTCTCCAAAAAACTGTCTCCTTTCCTAAAATCTAGAGCTTTTCATAAAATGCATTCACAGAGTGTTTCCAGGACAGAATAGATTCATCCTTTTTTTAAAAAAAACAAAACCCCTTGTTTTTTGTAATGTTGCTTTCCACTTTCCACACACGCACATATACACAAGGCTTTCCCAACAGAAATTGCCTTGTGTTCTCATTGAAATTCAGTAGCAACTTGTCTCACTTTCAGTGGCATTTAGACTGAGATTTGAGACAGCACAAGGACCTGTCACCTTTAAAACTCCTAAGGCACAAAAGGAAAGCCACAGACACCACATCAAGCTATCATATCTGATGAAGCATCATCCTGTGTAGCTGTAAGTGCAAATAACTGGTAGCATTTTATATATAAAAAAGCCACTCTAATCAAATCATGGCAAGCTATCAGGCCAATTCTATATGAAACAACCCCGCCCCACAAACAAATATTCAGGTACTTTCTCTCCTCCCACACACTCCCACTCCACGTGCCTCAAATGAAACAAAAGCTGATATTCTCTTTTGCAGTTGTGTCCTATACAGAGAAAAGCCCAAGAGAAAAACCAAGCCCTGCATGCTAATATGCTGCGAAAGGCAAACTAATTCACTCTTAAACAAAACAAACAGACATGTAAAATATCATTGAGGAGATTTATCTAAACTGAAACCCAAGACTATTCACCAGTATATAATTAAGTTAATTTATGGGCAGGGCACATAAGGTGTAGGGCCTGATTAATTAAGTCTATAATCTATTCTGCACCACACATTGCCTCATAATATATACAATAATTACCTCTCCACCAAGGCTGCCATAATACAGGCAATGCAGCTGTTAAGATGGAGGTCTTGTGTGGGGAAAGCCAAGGTAGGCAAAGTCTTAAAAAGGAGGCTCGAGGTAGAGAAATCGATTAAACGATACAATATGCTGCCCAGCGATCAGCAGAACATGACAACGTGATATATACCAAAATGCATTGTGCTTACTGCATTATGTAGAAACCTATCCACCCCAAGCATCATTTTGAAATGATGCCTCTATTTTAATTTTTTTTATTGTCCTTGCTTCTGTCCCTTCTGCTTCCACCTCCAAGATGGGGAAAAATGCTTCTAATATTGACAACTGATGATTGAAAGTGAAGCATAGAAATTGTAGGAAGAAAAAGTGACACTTAACATAATGAGACCTCTTTAGATTGATGGCAGTACAAATGTCTGGGGAGTGGGAAATGATCCAGTGGCCTGGGTCTTCATGCTAAATGGCTTGACCAGCTTCACAAGTACGGCATGCTCCACCTGCCACACTCTTGCCAACAAGGTAATTTTCATATGCATGGGAATTTTACTGAGGCGTAGCCATGCCAGTCTCTTGAAGCAAAAACAGCAGAGTCTTAAGACATCTTAGTCTTTAAGGTGCCACAAAATTGTTTGGGCCAAACAACATGGTTACACTTAATGCACAGCATGCAACTATGTCTCCTGATTTTCATTAGTTAATTACAGGTGAGGAGAGTCCTCATGTTTTTATCAATACAATGGGACACATAGAGATTTATCTTTTCCTACCTAGCCTCAATCAGGATGAAAAGCATCTCCTTCCCTGTGCAGTTTACACCAATGGGCAACTTTTTCTAAGCCTCCTCTCTCTCTCTCTCTCTCTCTCTCTCTCTGTGTGTGTGTGTGTGTGTGTGTGAGAGAGAGAGAGAGAGAGAGAGAGAGAGAGAGAGAGACGGGGGGGGAATTCATCCTGATTGCAGGGAGGGGAGAGAGAGAAACTAAAGAAAAGCTTGCATACTACACATTAAGGATAACACGTTGTTTAGGGCTTTCTGAATGAAAATCACTCCTGTAATTAAAACTGCAAGGTGGAAAAGATATACACTCAAGTCTATACACAAGTCAGACATTAACATGTCATCCAAACATGGGATTCACTTGTGGCATACCCAGGATAGAGGGGGCAGCACCTATCTTCCAACATTTTGCAGGTAGTGCAAAATGTTATGCTAGTGTTATGAAATGTGTTTGTTCTTTTCGTTGAAAATCTGCTAGAAAAGCAAAAAGTTCCTATAATATATCAACATTTCAAATTGAAACTCATCAGCTGCAGAATGTAGATTGGCAGGCTATGCACACTAGGTGGCATTTTCATGTTCATCTGTGCATATTTAAATAGACAGTATGCATCTACTCCTACCTTGCACCAAAAGGTTTAATTTCTGGAACAAAACAGGGGAAACCTCTGGCCCTCCAGATGCCATTGCACTCCAATGGCCAGCATCCCCAGCCTGTTGTAATCTAACAACGTCTAAGAACGTAAAAAGAATTTGCTGGATCAGGCCAGTGGCCCATCTAGTCCAGCATTCTGTTCTCATAATGGCCAACCAGATACCTATGGGAAGCCCCAGGCTGGTGCCAGACTGCTACGGGCCCCTGGGCAGCAGACGGCTATGCCCCCAATGTATACATGTGTGCATTTTGATAACCCGGTTATGTTCCCTGTTGTGTCACTGTGTCACAGGCATGCCTGCCATCACCCAAGATGGCAGCAGGGGTGTCAACAATCCCCCTCTGCCATTTTAGGTGGTGGCATGCATGCATGCTGATGCGGTGACACCTCTGCTGCCATCTTGGTCTTATAGGCCCCTTCCAACCCTCTGCTCCATGCAGTAATTTAAGTTAATGCATACCCGACAGGTGGATTTCCAGCTGCTTCTTGAATACCTCCAGTGTTGGAGAGCCCACCATCTCCCTAGGTTCCATTGTCATATTGCTCTAACAGTTAGGAAGTTTTTTCTGATGTTCAGTCGAAATCTGGCTTCCTATAACTTGAGCCCATTATTCTGTGTCCTGCACTCTGGGATGATCGAGAAGAGATCCTGGCTCTCTTCTGTGTAACAACCTTTCAAGTATTAGAAGAGTACTATCATATCTCCCCTTGGTCTTCTCTTCTCAAGGCTAAACATTCCCAGTTTTTTCAGCCTCTCCTCATAGGGCTTTGTTCCAGTCCCCTGATCATTCTTGCTGTCTTCCTCTGAACCTGTTCCAGGTTGTCTGCATCCATCTTAAACGGCAGTGTCTAGAACTGGATACAGTACTTAAGATGAGGCCTAACCAGGGCCAAACAGAGAGAAACTAGTACCTCATGTGATTTGGAAACTATACTTCTGTTAATGGAGCCGATAATAGCATTTGCCCTTTTTTGCAGCCATATTACACTGTTGGTTCATATTCAGCTTGTGATCAACAACAATTCCAAGATCCTTCTCACATGCAGTATTGCTGAGCCAAGTATCTCCCATCTTATAACTATGCATTGGATTTCTTTTTCCTAGGCGCAGGACTTTGCACTTATCCCTTTTAAATTTCATTCTGTTGCTTTCAGTCCAACGTTCTAGCCTATCAAGATCACTCTGAATGTTTCTGTCTTCCAGAGTATTAGCTACCTTCTCAATTTTGTATCATCTGAAAATTTGGTTAGTCGCCTCTGTTCTAGATACGCAATGGAAAGAGCTGTAATCTGAACCTCAACTGTAGTCACTTTTTTAAAAAAAAGTATCCCTCCCCCCAAAAAAGAGAAAAGAGACAAAATTGCAACAGTCTATGACTGGAACCAGAAAACAGAGATTGATGGAATGCATCCAGTGGTACAGAACATATGCCTTTCCTTTTATTTATTACATTTATATCCCACCTTTCCTCAAAAGAGCTCAAGGTGCCATACATAGTTATCCTCTTTCTCATTTTATCCTCAAAACAGCAACCCCATGAGGTAGGTTAGGCTGAGAGGTAGTGACTGTCCCAAAGTCATCCAGTGAGTTTCATGGCTGAGTGAGGATTTGAACCCTGTTCCCCCAAGTCCTAGTCCAATACCCTAACCATAACACCATACTAGCTCTCATACAGAAGGTGCCAGATCCAATTCCTAGTCTGTCTGGGTAGCAGGATTTGGACAGCCACTGCCAGTTGGAACAGACAATACTGGGTGGATACAACTGGTGGTTAAACTCAGTATAGGATATCAGATTATAAAATAGAAGCTTCGGATATCTGACTTTTAAAAGATCCCAATGGGAGTTCCTGCATGTGGGAACATTCCCTGAGCACAGTTCTGATTAGGGGATATTTCTGTTGGCTAATGGACAAGGGAGGTGACCCTTCCCCCTGCAACCTCCAATCCCCAATTGTTTCAGAGGGCTTGGAGACACCTCCCCCCAGAACTGTGTGGGAGGTGGTAGTGGGGACTGAGGGAGGAAATCAGCAAAGTCAACTGCCCTCTGTCAGTGGGATCTCTCTGTTGGATCAAAAGGAGCTTTTCCATTTGTGGAAGGCAAAGTCTAAATCTAATCCAATATGAATCTTTCCCACATTCAGAGTATTTGGCTGTGAACACACTAGTTGCCTACCCCAAAGCGGTTCCATTTGCCACACTTGGAGGGGGAACAGGATGATCTGCTGATCAGATGGGAAATTACTTTAAAACAATTTTAAAAAATGCACTCAAGCTGATCCTACCAGGATTTACAGTAAAAAAAAGGGCAGGGTTTGACTAGTGTCGTGTGCTCCCGTTTTCAGAAAAGAGAGGTGGAGATGCACTGGAACTGGCATAATAGTGTGTCTCTACCCTTAATCACTTATCCTCAAGTGAAGAGGAATTGCATCCACAGATGTACTCTTGAACTGTGTCTTGATAACATGTGCTAATATGAATAAACATTATTCAACTGTACATGCTCCACAGTTTACTAGAAATCGTTATTCATAAACATTTTGATTATAGGTATAATTAAATCAATTGCAATATAGCCTAAGCACAGATTTCCCAAGTAATTGATATAATGTCTAAGGCAACTTACAATGGCTGCTCCCAGAAATAAAATGGAACAGAAGAGGCATGAAGGAATAACGCCCCCCTCAAAATGTCACACGTGAGAAAAGCACTACCTTCAAATACTGAATAGTGTCATTTTGAATTAGGCTGGAAACAGCCAGTTTGTGTGATCATACCTGTCTTTACGATACTTAACAGATTTTTTTTTGCGGAAACATCCGCATAATATGGAGAGGGGGGATGGACCAGGGCATTTTCCACTCCAGCACAATGTTGTTTGAATGCATGCCTAAAACTTAGTTCTGGGACACGGCAAATACAAAGTACACAGCTGGTATAGAAGTGGCCAGTGTTTATTATTGGGGAAACTCTTTTTTAGTACTACTATGCTGTTTACTTCAAAACCATCTAGCCAAAGAAATCAGGGTAGGTTCTAGTGCAGCACTGTTAATAAGGACAATAGGTTGGATCCAGACTTTAATCCCACTGAAATCAATGAAACAAGTTAGTCACTAACGTAAGCCCTATTGCCTTCAGTGGTGGTAAAACATGCCTACCGTAGCCTGGATCTAATCTATAAACAGATTTATGAAAATGCTTTTATTAATTAAAAGTTATTCAGAGATACTGTGCATACTACCTAACACTAAATATTGAATGCAACAGTTAAAATAAATCTCACAGTATTTAGGATGTTAGCAACAGATGGTGAGTGTTCATGTGCAAATTCTGTATTATATTTCATTCACTGCAGTCAAATATTAACAGCTTTAGAGGAAGGGCAGTAATGTATTATGTGTTAATTAATATCATTGCTAGCAATACCAGCTGGCTATTTCTCTGTGGGAGTCAGGAGATTCTGTTATTATGCAACAGTCCCCTTCAAGAACTGGCAAAGAATAATATGAGGGCTTCTAGAATATATTAACTTTAAATAATAGCTTGATATATGTTACAATGTGTAATGAATTTAGGAACTGTGACTTTACTTCCTAGACATCAGAAAAATATTTTTGGTTTCACTGCTTTTAGGGCCTAAAAAAATATTATCTTTACATTGAGAAGCCACATTATATCTGTTTATTGTTTTGCCTATGCCTTTCAACTCAAGTGCATTAAAATGCCACATGTACTTCAAGCTGCACATATACAAATAGTTACCTATTAATGTCCTATTGTTTCAATAAAGTTTTCAGTGGCCCCACATGCACACACTTTTTGTGTATGACAGTGTGTGTAAAGACTAATAATGTGTTTATATTACATTTTTACTGAGATTCAGACTGCTATGCAATTTATCAAGGGAACCACCTTTTGAGTTTGCTTTTCATTTGTTCTGAATGCAAATTTCACTTTTTATATAGTGCAGATTAAGGCTAACACAGGTACAAATGAAGGACTGACAAATGAAAGGAATTAAAATAAATATTTTTTCATTAGGCTGAGAGATGAAAAGTATTAAGACTGTTCCTGAAATACTTCTTTAACATGTTTTTCATTATTATCCTTTTGAGCTATCATAATTTTTACACTTGGACTGATGCATTTTTCCACTTTCAAAAATATGCGCAAAGGTAATGTGAGAACACTAACTATGGGAACTAGCTTTGCCAGAAGACCAGCTAGTAAGGTCAAGAATCTGGAAGCAGTTCTTCAGTTTTTTGTAATAGCACACATTCTTTCTCATGAATGCATCCATGCATGCATGCACACATACACACGTACAAACCATTCACTTGTGAGGATAGTGGGCAGAGAAAGGAAATATATTATTTCCAGCCTTTCACTTCTCCTTCCCTTCAATCCACATATGCCTCCCCTGATAGGTCCTTCTGCAAGGTGATTTCATGGAGCTTATTGGTGCTGCTAGCAAAAAGCCACTTAAACCTTGGCATGTCATGCAATAGCATGTTTGGGCAAACAGAAACTTGTGGAGTGGGGGATAATTTCCAGTAGGGAAAAGGGTGTGGGGAAAATAACAAAAACAAAATACTGTATTTTGCATAATAATGAGGTGTTCTACACCTCTCGCTTGGAATGTGGGTCCCCAAGTGGATTACATACATTTAAAAATACAATGCACACGTAAAACCATATAGAAATTTAAAAATACAAAAACATACAAAGAACCATACATACACAAATCCATAAAATCCTGAAAATCCTTAAAAGCATCAATATGAAAGGGTAAAAATTTAACCAAATGCTTTAATAAAAAGACGGGTCTTCAGCAGCCATCTAAAAATGGGAAGAGATGGGGCTGATTTTATCTCACAGGGGTGGGCATTCCATAGTCTAGAGAAAAAGATTAATCTCCATATCCCTGAGTCTTTATTATCTGGACCATCTCTCTTTCTGATGACTGCTATTTTAAAGTGTGTGTGTGTACAAATTAGATGAAACACTGGAGAACCAGTTGGATTGTTCATATCTTTAGGAAGCTTAGCAAATTTAAGCAAATAGCAGCTGTACAGAAGACCCACTTCAGCTTAGGACCGTAGTGCTGGGGGAGTTAATCCTTCAACCAAGTGAAAAAAAGAGTCTGCTAATTGCTCGGTTGAAGAAAACAGATGTGTACTGTTCTTCAGGATTTCTCACAGAGGTTTTTCTGAATGTTACTACTTGAGATTCATGAATGGAAAATGATGGGAAATGAACCTGGGACATCATATCTGTGTTGTGACCACTGAACTATGATTTCTTATAAGGTAGTGATTTGTGTTTGTATACACAGATCTTTGAAAGGGATAATGAAAGATGTCCCCATGTGAGATAAAAGGTAGAAGAACAACAGCTTTAAAGATCATTCCTTCATTAGTTTATTGCCCTTTTGAATGTGATCATTGGCTGATCCTCAGCCATATCCATTTAAGCCTTCCATGGCAATGAAAGAGGTGGCTTTTATTAATTTTTAAGCCTTCCTGACAGGTTTCAGACCAAGAATTTTGGTGAGCTGAATAAGGCAGGAACATTTCATTAAGAACAGTCTTAAAGGGCAATGAGTGTGGGCTAACTGGACGCTGGAACTATGCAGTAAACCTTTATAATTTTGATGGTTTCCAAAGCAGAAGAAGCTGCCCATCTCTCATATTTAGAGAAATATTAAGCTATTATAGATACTCAGTGGTGGCTGGTGCCCATTCGGAATGGTAGGGTGGAAGGCAGAGGGACCAACAGTAGATGAAGCCAGAGCCAATGACAGGCAGAGCCAACTGATTCCAGTTTTGTCTCCACCCTCTTCCCTACTGAGTTCTACAAGGGGAATGCTGAGACTAGGGAAGAGGAAGCTGATAAGCAGTGCTATCTCTCCCAGACTGCTTTTAAATAAGAACGCAGGCAGGTGAGGGCTGGCTGAAGGTAGAATGAGCTTGGTGGGGCAGTGACTCATTTGTCCTAATAATTAGATGCTAGTGTAGCTTAGAGGCATAAGATGGACAAAGAGCAAAAAACATCCTTTCCTTAGGATCAGGCTGACCCATAAAATAGTTAGAACAGTGCTATATATGGTAAGGATGTCAGAACCTTCTTTTCAAAGAATTGTTACAATCATGAGGAAATTGGATCTTATGGATGTGAGAATTGTTTTTGTTCCTTAATATTATATTAACTCTGGTATCATCTCTCCTGTGCTTGAACTTTTCAGGAACAATAAAATGTGCCTCAAAAACTGCAGGAAAGTGGGAAGGGAAATGGAGGGTGGTAAGCAGATGGGTTGGGGGGGGAAGGATTCAGACACCTACAGATATACTTGGAAAAAGAGACATGATGACAGTTGTGGGGCCACAATCATGAGTCCTACCCTCCATCAGTAACACAGACGGTAGACACACCTTTCAGCATCTATGCATTTGAACAGTATGTGAAGAGGCTCTATGCTTCACATGAGGGCTGAATGTGCGACCAGTGCATGTGTGGCCACAGCATACACAGGCAGGTCAGGAATAGCCCATGAAACCCCCTCACATGGTCTTTCAATGTATGTGGGTGTCATCTGAACCCCACTCATGTCAGGGTTAAATTGCATTATGGGAAACTATTACTGTAATGGAAAATATAGCTTTCCCAATATCAGTTTATCATGGTCAGTCAAGGTGGCATGTTAAATGTCAGTGAACATGTAGATACATTTTTGCAAAATAATGTAGATACATCTTTGGAGAATGTTGATTTTGTACAGCTTGACAAAACACATGCAAGTGCTTGAACCTGCTGATGTATTGATGGAGAAGAAAATGGATTTTTCTTCTTATATATTCATAAATATAAACATTGATATAAAAAGGTATAGGTTTATATAATAAAATCACAAGGAGCTAAGGAATCAAACAAAGAAGGCCACAGGCTCTCTGATCACAGAAAAGGAATTCAGCTTGCACTGCCCAACCCAGGGCCGGCTCCAGGAATGCGGGGGCCCTTGGGCATTAGCCTACCCCGGGCCCCTCTGCTTCCTTTCTGCGATCCTGCGGATCGCAAGACGAGCTTCCAAACCGCCCGCCATCCCCCGTCATCCCCAGTGCTTCACCTACCTTTCTCTGCTGTTCACGCAGGGTTGCCATCAATAAAGATGGCGGCCGAGGTTTCCGTAAGGGACTGAAGCCTTTGCCACCATCTTGGTTGATGGCATGCAGCGTGCGCATTGCTGTCATCAACCAAGATGGCGGCAGAGGCTTCAGTCCCTTACGGAAACCTCGGCCGCCATCTTTATTGATGGCAACCCTGCGCGAACAGCAGAGAAAGGTAGGTGAAGTGCAGGGGATGGCGGGCGGCTCGGAAGCTTGTCTTGCGATCCGTGGGATTGTGGTAGTGGAGGGCCCCTCAGGGGGTCCCTAGGGGCTCCTAGAGCTGCGGGGCCCTCGGGCCAGTGCCCAACCTGGCCACCCTTTGGAACCAGCCCTGGCCCAACCCATGACAAGGAGGCCTATGTGTATGATTAATTATATATTGTTGATGAGCAAGCATGCATGTAGGGAAAAAGTAACTAGTGTTGAAGAGGGCTGGTTAGATCTTCCCATGGTAAAAATGAGGGGTTAAGATTATGGAGAATTTATGTATCCTTTTGTTTATGTTTGCCTTTATATAGATATATAAAATTAAGAAATATATCCAGAGGATCATAAAATCCTAGAATCCTGTGACTGAAAACCTGGTTAGCAGGCAAGGGTCACGCTCACCTCACTATGAGTGATTACCTTTAATGAGTATTTTGTCCTAAGGAAAATGTGTACAATCTTTTGATTAATATATTTTTTACTATTTGATCTTGGAAAAGAGATTTCTGGTCTCGTATGCTGCAGAGCAATGGCCTCATCTAAGGGAAATCTTCATAACAGAATCAAGGTAGAAAGGAGATAAAATTTGAGCTTGATACTGATTTTTACAATAACATGACGTGTATAATTTTACTTCATAAATATAATAAGTGTGTTCTCGAGGTGAGAGGTATTCTGAGGTGGGCTGCCTTCTTCATCCCTCTGTGTTTGATGGAGAGTGGCTGGCTCAGAATTACCCCTTTTCTTTACTGTGTTCCCTAATCACTCTTTGTACTGTGTGGCTTTCAGCTATAATATGGTGATTTAAAAATAACATTTTCTCTATAGCAGGGTAGTTATAAGTGGAATTTCATATAGAAACTTCCAGTCACTATAAGGAGAACCAAACTTGGCCTTGCATCATAGTATCACTTAAAAGAACATGTTGCAATGTCCTAGAGATGTTCCTGGCCAGCTTGGCTGATCAGGACTCATGATTGAATGGAATGTATGGTACAAAATCATTAGTAACGTAAGACAGGAGAATAGCGGTAACCCAGGTCAAATAGACAGTAGGATAGATTGAGGATATCAATCTGGGAAGACAAGACAATAGGATGGGAGGTATCTGCAAAAATATGAATATACATGTATTCATTTAAATAAAGTTATCTGGTTGGGTAGAAATATTGTAAGAGGGAAGAACTGTGATGTTATGTGGGAAGGAACTTATGTGATTGGTAAACTAATGTCACATGTGTATTCAATACTGTATAAAAGATCTGTGCATACTGTTCCTTATTGCAGTCCTCTCCAGAATTTTCTGGAGGACTGACCCTGCATATGCTTGTCAAGAATAAAGGCCTACTTTTTTGCTTTAAGCCTGTGTCTTAAATTACTTAAAGGACCCCCAGCAAAGATCCCACAGGACAAAATAAAAATTCTCCACCGGTATATTGCCTAAAGGAAATTGATTAATTTGGGACAGAGCCACCTGTGCAATTTTGCAAATATATGCCTCCAGTTCCATACAGTTGGCTATAGTGTAATACTAAATCTCACCCCAGGATTGTAGCTCCAGAGATGGGTAGATGTGTATCAGTACTTACAGCTGTCCTCTTCCTCCATGAAAATGCTGATCACGTAACAGGCGTAAACAAAACCAATCAACTGTGGGAAAACAATAAGGGGGGAGGAACCAGTTAGTCACACAACACACAGTAAATACTTGCATGTAAGTGCCAAGGATACAGTTCAAAAGTTTTATTTACTTAAATTTAAATTATCTTGTTTTTTCTTAAAAAAAATGCATTGTTAACACAGTATTGAACTCATACATGCAACCAGCGTAGGGTTGCCAGGTCTCCAGGTTTTGCCCACAGACTCTGGTTTTGGGGGGTCTTCTCTGGGTCTCCTAGTGAGTTACCCCAATCTCTGGACTCTTAGTTTTCCTTTTTATAAAATTAAATTTCTAGGTGGTCTGGTTTAAGAGATATACATCAAAATGTCACCCACCCACCCCCACAACTCCTGTTAGAAGTTGGCTGCTCTAATCTCTGCCCTTTCAGGTTGTTAGCCAATAAGTGAAGTTGGGGTTGTGATTGACGAGAGATTTGCTGACCTCCAGGCAATAACTAGAACCCACTGCAAATCCTGAAAACAGTTTCCTTTTCCTGTTTGTCTGCACATCAGAAGTTGAGTGAGTGTATAACTTTCAGCAGCAGCAATATTGCCTTTGTACAATAATATACCAGGAAATCTAGAACTGAAGATCACAACAGGATCTTGGTAGGTATACACAGTAAACAATTTTAATTATTATGATAAATGTGTACATGCAGGTTACTTGCAAAAATAGCATATTATACATTTTATCTTTCAAATAATTTTTGAACAGAAATTTGAAAAAGTGTACATGCTGCAGCTAATGATGCCATTACAATGTGTTATACTTTTCTAATTATGAGGAGACAAACAAGTTTAGATTTTCCTGGGCTGTTGGAAGAGGGCACTTTACTTGTTTAATTCATAACTTGTTTTGAAAACCTTCCCGATATGAAGCTTTAATCCTATACTCACTTTTCTGGGAGTAAAGCTGCAATGCTAATACCTGGAAGTAAACCCCATTGAATTCACTATGACTTACTTTTGAGTAGACATGGTTAAAATTGTGCTGTAAAATCAATGGGACTTTGAGTGGACATAACAAAGGATTGTGTTGTAAATCTTTCTCTCCCCCTCCAATCCTTTTTATGCAAATAGGCAGGGCTTACTTAGAATTATTATTAGAATTAGAATTTATTATCCTCCCTACACCCAAAGGTAGCTGCTTTTATTTAGTAGGAAACTGATTTTTTTTTAAAGAAGTTCTGCAATGACCAACTGGTTTTGACAATAAACTATTACATGGGATGTATGTATTTTTATATCTCCAGTGCGTGTGTATATGGAATCTTTCCACCAACCCTGTGAGGTAGGGATGGAAACCAAGACAGCTCACAACAAGAAATAAAGCCAATAACCATAAAACAAGTTGCAAAATAGCTTAAAGTGGCATGATTCTGAATTTTGGGTTGGGTGAGTGACGTTCCTTATCACTTGAGGTTGCAGTCCTGTGCACACTTCCTCTTTTGAGTAAGCCCCATTGAATGCACTGGGACTTGCTTCTGAGTAAACAAGCATAGGATTGCACTATAAACAGCTTTATAGATGTGTAAATAATAAACATCTTTGACATTCATGCTTATATAAATATTTGTTCATACTATGTCTCAATATGTACTGATTTCACACTATGGTTGCACATGAGTACTTCCTCTATATTTTAAGAGTGCTCTTCTTGCTTGGAGTGGTCATGGTTCCTTCCTGTTGTTTTCACCTGGAGGGGCAGATTAGGCTGAGAGATGGTGAGTAGCCCATGGTCACCAAGTAAACTTTGTAGCTGATTTCCATTTTAAAAGTTAATTAAAATGATTTATATGCAGGCAAAGTGTATGAAGTAATGCAGATCCACACAATACATTTAAAGCACATCCAACTCGTATTTAAAGTGCATGATGTCCCCCAAAGAATCCTGGGAAGTATAGTTTCCTCCTCACAGTTATAGTTCTCATCACCCTTAATAAACTACAGTTCCCATGATTCTGTGGTGGGATTCATGTGCTTCAAACATATGTTGAATGTGCTTTAAATGCATGGTGGGATCTGTCCTGTCAAGCCTTCCCAACAGCACAATCCTAACCATATCTACTAAAAAATAAGTCCTGTTGAGTTCTATGGGGCTTAGTCCCTTAGTAAGTGCATTTAGAATTGCAGCCTTCAGGGGCATCCATCTTTACTGAGTGTTCCCATCTAACATCTCCACAACACTAGGCTCCTTTCCTCCTATAATGGCCTTCTGGTGACTGGCCTGGCCTGGGGGCACTTAAACCTTTCTTGCCAAAAGCCAGTAGGCTAGATTAAATGTTCCCTACCCAGGCTCCCTAAACAGGTGAGAAGGAATGAGCCTGTCGCTTCAACTTGACTTGGGAACACCTTCATTTAGCTAAGATTTCTATCTTAATTTCCAATTGTAGAAATTTTGGTTTGAATAGTATGCTCCAAGCAACTGTGGTTGAAGCTTAACATATCATGCTTAATGACATCACTAGGGCTCACCCGTGACATCTCTAGGGCCCATCCCTGTAAACTCAGGATTTGGGATGCTACTGATGTGGCAACCCTAAACCAGCATAGTACTGTGGGCACTGTAAAGGGGTATGCACATTTTGGGGGGTTTATTTTTTGGTTCATATTAATGGATCAAGGCATAGAAGCTTAGCTAAAGTGAACTCTGTGATACAGCCCTCACAATGACCTCAACTTCAGGATGTCCAGAACTGGCTTGCTGACCTCAGGAAAACACATGTTTACAAGTTAGTAAATAATAAGGAAGGTGCCAAACTGAAGATTTACCTCAGGAACAATCCCTTTAACTTAACAATGATCCTCAACCCAATGTATGGTTAATGTAACACACACATAGGATATAAGTTCCTTCCAGAAACAGGAATTTATGCTCATACATGGCACAGAATACAGCAGGTAAATTCTTTAACTTCTCCTAGGTAAGGCAAATAGTCCAAAGGAAATCCTTTCATGTCACTAGATCACTCACCTGTACCCTCTCAGTTTACATGCAAACCTATGCAGTCTGAAAATACATTTAAGGTAAAGGTTTTGCCAGGTTCTAATCAGTACACTCTGACTCCAATGGTTTCCTGGACACATTGTTCTCTAGGAACATCACTCCCTGTGTGCTCAGGCCAAAGAAGGGTGAAATCTTCTGTGTCTGATTGCTGGTTATTGCAGAAGGGAAAGCTTAACTCTTGCCAGGTACGGAAATCTTGTTCCTGACTTTGTGTCTTGACAGTCTTCAGGAAAGGAATATTCCTTCACTATTTTCTTCTCTCTTTTTCTTGTTTCTTTGGTGCGAGTCTATGTGCTCACTACCTTGGTGTAGAATGTCTTTATATTCTTATAATTCTAGTGTGTGATTGTATTAGCTAGCTGCTGCACATATTTAACTGTAAATCTAATGTTATATTTTTCCTTTTTCAATAAACCAACTTTTATTTTATCTTTCATGTGTGTTTTCTTGGGTTATTAAGGGTAGGATCACATATTTAAAGCAGCGTGCAGGTTTAAATTCCAGAAAAGCTTCCACTATGCTCTTGGGGTGTGTTTACGTCTCGTGCGGAGTGGACACGCATTTGGGTTTCAGATGTCCATGTTACAGAACTTTCAAGAATGACATCAACTTCAAAACAATAACTGAAAGCCAGATAAAGCTTTGCACACTGAAAGTCCACTGAAATTAATGGAATTTAAGAGCACTGATTAAGTCTCATTGATTTTAATGGGATGTATGCACAGTGACTTTCTCTAGTTTTCCTACATTATTTTTGATGGGTGTTTGATTTGGAATCTGGGGCAACCCTTGGTTTTCTGTGAACTTCAGCTTCCATTTTGAACTAAGAAATTTCTAGCCCTCACACCTGCAGGGGGTGCATGGAATCAAAGATCTACCTAGCAGGTTCTTGATTTTGAAAAGTATTTAACATTGTTTATGCTATACATAACAGCTTTGTAAAACCCATTGTTTCAGCCATCAAAGGCGTGTGATATCATTCAGCTCCAGAACATTCTTACCCTCAGACATTGTAAACTAACTAAAATACTTTCAAAATCATAAGGAATATACCAGACACATTGTGACAATATTTTGAATAAGGTGGTATTCTATAAATCTCTCTTAACCTTATTCAGCCGGTGTCAGACTGCTTCAGGAGAGGAAGCACAAGAGCTTAGGGAATCTAATCATTTGTCTTCCAACAATGACAAAATGTTTCCTTAGCCACAGCCAATAAAAGAAACCTTGTCTCTGGACAAACAAAACCTGTTAGAGTATATTGCCCTGGATCTGTGTTTTGTGATGAATAAATACACCAAAGGCCAGAGAATTCTCCGATTGTGCAATGGAATTATTTCACAAGACTGCTGACAGCACAATCCTAACCATGCCTACTCAGAAGTAATTCCTATTGTATTCAGTAAGGCTTACTCCCAGGTAAGTAGAGTTAATATTATAGCCTGAGTCACATTCAGAGCAAGCCAATAAAATAATAGAATAATAGAACAGTGGAGTTGGAAGGTCCTATAAGGCAATCCCCCTGTTCAATGCAGGAATCCAAGTTAAAGCATACCTGGCAGGTGGCTGTCCTGCTGCCTCTTGAATCAATGAACTTTAGGTTTGAATTTAAGTTCACTTATTTCAGTGGATCTACTCTGAGTATGGCTTAGATACCACCCCTTCTGTCTTTCCTGGTGCTTCATACAGGATTTTTGTTATGATTTCTTTTACTGTAATTTTAACTTTTTGTTAAACTCTGGGAATTTGTTGAAGACTGGGATATAGATAAAATCAATCATCTAAAATATAAATATATAAGCAAACAAACAAATAAAAAGATACTTATCTCATCTTTCCAAAATGAATCTTAAAACAAAACAAAACAAAACACCATCACACACAATATGAATCTGAGAGGAAACCCTTCCTGAGGAAGGAGATATTGCAGCATTTGTTGTAAGGTATCAGCTGTATATCATTAACTCCAATCCAAACACTTAGGTTCTAACAGCACATTCCTATACATGTCTGCTTGGAAGTAAGTCCCATTGGGAATAGGACTCAGACTAAAATACACATTTGAAGTCATATAGTCCATTGAAATTAATGAAATTTAAGAGCACTGATCCATAAAAGAGTTGGAAGGGAATTTTATTTTATTTTACAGGTTTAAAGAAAATTGTTCTTGCTTAACATATATGCTTTTAGAAAGTAGAAGTAACATGACATCTGAATGTACAGTAAGTACTCTTGCAATTTTAGTTATTTAATACTAACTTTTGTGGGTTACCTTCCACCAATAAAATAGTACATTTATTCAACTTTAAAACATATTTTTTTAGATAAAGGTCAAAAGTAAGTGACCTTCCTTTTTTTCACTTTGTGGTAAATACAATCCTGACTACAGTTAATAAATAAATTGTCAACCAAAAAATAATGTCTGCTAGATTTCTTCATGTTTGTAGACCAAACAGAAAGCCAGGAATATTAGATAAGAATTTCATATCTGTGTATTTCAGAATCATCTTTCTCCAATACATTTCTATCTGGAAACACTACCACAAATGTCTAAGATCACCACTTTCTTTGTAGGTATGCCAAGATTTGTCGGAAAAAATATATTTTCCCTGAGATAATACTGTTCTCAACTTGGAGGACAATGAGTCAGTACAAAGAAGCATTAAACAAGTATTTAGTGCCTCAAGTAATTTCCATATTCTCAGAGCAATGGATATGAAAGTTCTGTTTGCTTTATGCTACTAAATAATTACTTTGACCTATTTGATAAAAGGATCCTTTTATGAACTGTGTTTTTTCTTTGCATGTGGGTCTTGGCTGTAGAAAATTCCCAAACCAAAGTCATTAAACTTTTGAAGTTGTCAGTTGCAGATATTATTGATGTGGCATGGAGCATTAACTTGCAAAAGAGGTCGTCATGCCACAATGATAGATATAAACTGGCCTGAAACAGCCAATAAGCTACCCCAAGGATCAGCTCTGGATCTGGCTGAAACTTGTAAGAGAATTGCAGCAGGAAGTTGTAAAAAGCCTTATGCAAAATATTATTATGAAATGTGTGTCTGAGACACTGAGACATAACATGGCTTAATGCTGGATCATTTTTAATTACAACATACTTCTTTGATAGCTGCTAAGATTTGAAAACCTATGTTGTAGATCTTGATTTTATTTCTGCACTTAAGTTCCATATTTCCAGCCAAACTGTCCATTCCCATGATACAACTATTGCACATCCTGCAGAACCATATGAAGGTTAATCCATAACACTAGCAACCAATTCACAGAGGATTTTTTCCCCATAGAGATCAACATGAACTGATGTTTTTAGTAGTTTTACAGCCTTGGGAATGTTTTAAGATCACAGCACAATGGCTCTGGTGGAGTCTTTGACAAGTATGATGCATCTAAATGTATTCTGTAGCTGCATAGGCATATGTTGGGCACTAAGGTTCACCACCATTCATCAGTGACTTGAAGGGGGGGCGGTGGGATTGGAGGCAGTAGCAGTAGTGTCCTCCCAGTGGCAATGGTGCTGCAGTCATTGGGATGGAGTGGTGCAAGGTGGTAGAAGCCAAGTCTAGGGAGCTCTGGAGTGGCAATGGCCCCACAGGTGTGCGCACACTCTTGAGGTCACCAGCACAAAACTCAAGCTACCCAGACCTCACCACAACTGCCTCACCTCATCCCTTCCCCTTGAGTGCAGAGCTGCTGCCAGGTGGACACTACTGCCTCTGCCCCTCTTCACTAGCACCCAACACCATTAATGTGAACATAACCAGTGTGGTGTAGTGGTTAGAGTGTTGGATTGGATCATGGGAGACTAGGCTTCAAATCCCCACTCAGCCATGAAGCTGACTGGGTGACCTCGGGCCAGTCACCGTCCCTCAATCTAACCTACCTGACAGGGTTGTCGTGAGGATAAAATCGGGAGGGGGATGACCATGTTTGTACGGCACCTTGAGCTCCATGAAGAAATGGTGGTATATACATGTAATAATAACAACAATGATGATGGCTGCTTCATACATTATGAAAAACACCTCCAAGTAAGAAAGATTATGCAAGCTATATTGTTACATAGTATGATTCCACATAAATGTATTTTGTATCATGCACATGTGCTGAGATACCACTTACTGCAAAATACATTTCAACCTCACAGGACATTCTGCAACTGACCTTAAAGAGGCCATCTTTGTACAAAGGAACTTCAAAGGGAGACTGCAATATGAAAACACTGCATCACTGCTCAGGGGATTCAACACTATCACCAGGACAAAGGGGATATATCGCACTTTTTGTGTTAATTAGCTTAATTACCATAACAATGCCAGGATGTCTGCATGAACAACAACTATTTTATGAATGCCAGCTGTTAATATTGTAATGTAATTAATGACCAGTGTCTGTACTTTCTGTATTTCATCTCCCTCTGGCCTCACCCCCCCCAAACCTTGTTTAACTCAGGATAACACTTTATACATCTGATGAAGGGGACTCTAGTCCATGAAAGGTTATGCCATAATACATGCATTAGACTTTAAGGTGCCACAGGACCCTTTTTTGGTTTTATAAAACGCCTCTGTGTGGATCATCAGCTGAGAAGATCTACAGACAGGTTTCATCTGCTGAACTAGTCACTTAATGTTCAGAAGAAAGTGCTGTCCCTCCTGCCACTATAGGCTCAGATTCCCAATTTACCAGAAAGAAACCCTGATAAGAGTTGTTCACAATGTCCACAAATAGTTAGCTGAAGAAATTAGAATTAGAACTGAAGAAATTTAATTACACCAGTAATTAAATGCATGGCTGAAAATCGAGCAATTTGTGCATATTGAATGACCTCCTACCCAATGGCAAATGTTAAATCCTACAAATGTAGATATTAAAAAAAAATTTTTTTCCAGATACTGGTATCCACAGTCTGAACATTACTACGAAGGAATTCATTAAGATATTTCCTTTTGCTTTATTAATGGACATGGCAATAAAACATTTATTCCTACAAATTGGTTTTGGTATCTTGATTAACCCAACTGATGCTTAATTAATAAGGCTGCACTCACAAAAGTCCATCTAACTGTTAGGTTAATCACCAATTTGCTGTGGGATGATTGGTGTGCACGGCTTGGTTTCTCAACATCTTAATGAAACTACCCTCTGCTGGCAATTTGCCCAGCTCAACTGGCAGAGTGTAGCTTGTACTGATAACAAAAAGAAAACTAGGTGCACCTAATTATCCATGGATAATTTTTTAGATCATCTTGGAGCTGAATAAAGTTTGACTGCAATAGCTAACAGTGAGATTTTAAGGAATCTGTATGAGTCTTTACAGCTAAAGATATGACGCCACCCATCCCAGAATGTGATCTTCCATTCCTTCCACTCCTAAAGATGTACCCCAAATATACCACCACCCACCCAAAACTGATAATCAACCATTTGGTTGATTTAGAACAACAGACTCAGAGAAGTGGTGAATTAACACCGTCTGTTGTTCAAGCAATGTCCTGTAGCTCAGAGATATCCAACGTGGAACTCTTCAGGTGTTGTTGGACTGCAATCCCCATCAGCCCCAACCAGCATGGACAATAGTAAGGGATGATGAGAGTTGTAGTCCAACATACTGGCTACCCATGAGCACCATACTGAAAATGGAAATGGACCGCCTTCAAGTTGATCCAGACTTATGGCTACCCTATGGTTTTCATGGTAAGTGGTATTCAGAGAGGGTTTACTATTGCCTCCCTCTGAGGCTAGGCCTCCCCAGCTGGCGAGGGCCTGCTCAGCTTACCACAGCTGCACAAGCCAGCCCCTTCCTTGTCTGCAACTGCCAGCCGAGGGGCAACTGGGCTCCTTGGGACTATGCAGCTTGCCCACGGCTGCACATGTGGCAGGGCACGTAACCCCTGAGCCACTCCCTGTGGGAGTGATCTATAGCTGGCCCTTTACACACAGGGGACACGAGTGGGGATTTGAACTCACAGACTGGACTCCCAGCCAGGCTTTTCTCCCACTGTGCTACTGTCAGCACCATATTAAGAGGAATTAATTTAACAACGTGAAATGTTCATTGTTTCCTTTTTTAGGCCACAATCTCCGCAACACATTCTTTCAGCACCATATCTAAGAAGGTGCCAACATATATGTTGTGCTCCCTCCATTCCATTTCTGGCAGCTGGTCTCCCTGTCTCCCCCTCCCACCTCTTCCAGGTGAATAACTCCTTCTTCACTCTCCTCAAATACTAAGTTTATTGGAATTCATAGGGCAAAGCTCAATCCTCTTGAGAAAATCTCTCTCTAGAAGTACCCATATAAATGTGTTCATTTAGTGCTGGGTGCTGCGTTTCTTCACTCTGCTGCTCAGAAGGAATCCTCAGGCTTGTATAAGACCCTGGATTTTATTTACCAGACACTGTACAATAATTTGATGGAGAACTTGCTGCAGCTGGGAACTGCTTTACATGTTACTTTTGAAGACAGACATGCATAAAGATGTTTTAAGACACAAAAGTACTGTTGGAAGGGGAGCATTCATTTTGTTCCTCAAATAAGACATCAAGGCTGAAACCCAAAGGGGGCTGGGCAAAATCTGAAAGTGGTTCACCTTCAGATGAAGCACCTTGGACAGCTCCTTGAAAGTTCAGACTAAAACCTAGAGCAGATTCCACTGACATGGAGCCACCAGCCATCAGTGCCTACATAGTTCTGGGCTTGAGCTAGCAGGGCAGACGTGAGGGCAGAGGCACTCTGTGTTATTCATACACTTCCAGGTTATTCATTTTTTAAATTTCTTTTTGTGTTTTTCCTCTCACTAGAAAAAATGGAAGAAATTTTGGACTCTCCTGAGTGTGTCTTCCCAGTTTGGGGGTGGGTCAAGGAACTGGGATGGCTTTGGATCCAAGCTGGTTCTTGATCCTCCCCTGACATCCCCCCTCCTTTTGGCACTATTTATGTCGGAGTTCCAATGATGGCTGTGACAAGGCATCAGGGGATCCAGGAGCAGCTGGGAAGGAGAGAAGATCCAGCATAGAGCTCTGACTCCAGCACTGAAAAGGGGGATCCAGTTGATCATATGGCCCCAGGATGCCCTCCCAATGGTTATTATATCACAGCAACCATGTTTTCTAACCAGCTTCCAGAATTTGTTCAAATGTACACCTTCTCTTGAACACAAACATGCCTGTTACCTTTCCCATGTCACTTCTGCATTTATTTCTGAATATGGGAAAAGGCTAACCTAGCATGTGTTTGCAAGCAATATTTATCTTCTCACATGTATCACCTACCTTTCAATGCCAATTGATGTTGCTAAGGCAACTTAGCAAAAGTAAGTTGGGTTGGATCCAGAGAATGGTGCACAGGAAGGAACTGGTGGATGATGACTTCCCTGCCCCTTCTCTTCTACCAGCCTCCCTAAAAAGTCTTTCCTAGGGCTCAGAGGACCTTGCTGAATGAGGAGAATCCCATAAAGATGGGCAGAGGCGACTCCTGCAACAGACCGTCCATAAATAATTGTCTAACATCTTTTGTAATAACAGTAATAACATTTTAAAAAATTGCATACCTTACTCTGTAACCAGTCATTTAAAAAATGTTGACTGCTGGGCACAATCTTGCTGTATGTACTAGTGGAGAAGCACTGATAATGCAGTGCTGCTGAACAGAGTTTTGGAGTGTGTTTTACTTTCTACATATTATGTAGAATATTATATATTTTTTTGCTAATATCTGCCTTTGGTCTGCCTGATACCATGCTTTGGACTGATCATTTATTTAGTGCCTGAAAGTATACTAACCTGAAAAACTCAAGTTAGAAAGAACTTAAAGGCTTCTACCTAGGCTTCTACCTAGATAACTGTAATCTGAGATTAGAAGACGATGAGTTGTATTACATGGTCTAGTTGATATGACCCATCATTGCCTCAAGCTCTTTAACAGACACATTGATTTTTAATACAATGGGTTTACTCCTCTGTCTAGGGATGTCATGTTGACCCAATTAACTTAATGAACTTTTTCCATGGGGGGGCTGATACCTGCCTCTTACCAGTAAAAAGAGCAGGATGTGAACGCTCTGAGTTTATGCTATAATTTCCAAGGTTACACTGTAATATTTGTCATATTCGTCTGAAATAAAAGCCTGCAGCCAAAGAATTGCTTGGGCAGTCCAAAATCTATATGCAAAGTTCTACCTCACAACTGCAAAGTTTATAGGCCCTCGGTGCCCCCTTACAGTTGCTGCAGTAAGTCACAACTGGCCAAACTCTAGGAAAATTTTAAACTTATAACAGCACTATGTGGCTCCAGAATCTAGACCTATCAACCCTTTGGCCTCTTGAGTGACTCACTCACACAGCTGATTTGCACAAAACAAATTACTTTTACCATATACTGTGCACTCTTTTACAATATATCTTTCATCTTCCTTATTGGCTCATTGCCTGATCTCACATAACTGACTGAAACATTGTCCCTGAAAAGCCAGTTACGTGAAAGAAAAAAATTGCATTGAGAAGCAATCAGTCCTGAGATCTCATAAGAACATAAGAAGAGTTGTATTGGATCTGCCCAAAGTCTTATCTAACAGCACGCAGAACACAGAATGCGGCTCTATATTAACTTAGAGCATTGGTCCATCTAGCTCAGTATTGTCTATACTGACTAGCTGTGGATCTCCAGGATGTAAGACAGGAGTCTCTTCCAGCTCTACCTGGAGATGCTGGGTATTGAACATGGAATCTTCTGCATTGAAAGCAGATGCTGTACGCTGAACTATGGCCCTTCCCAGAGCTTGGAAGATTACTTTTAAAAAGTAATAAATTACAGTTACAATTACATGGCCCAAAAAAGTGAGCTGGATTTAGAAAGGGAAGAGGCACCAGAGATCATATTGCAAACATATGTTGGATAATGGAACAGACCAAGGAATTTCAGAAGAAAATCACCCTGTGCTTTATAGATTACAGAAAAGCCTTTGACTGTGTAGATCATGAAAAACGATGGAACGCTTTAAAAGCAGTGGGGGTACCACAGCACCTGATTGTCCTCATGCACAACCTATACTCTGCACAAGACGCTACTGTAAAGACAGAATATGGAGAAACAGATTGGTTCCCCATCGGAAAGCGTGTGAGACAGGGGTGTGTTTTATCACCCTATTTCTTTAATCTATACGCAGAACATATCATACGGAAAGCAGGATTGGACCAAGAAGAACGAGGTGTGAAAATTGGAGGACAAAATATCAATAAATTAAGATATGCATATGATACCATACTACTAGCAGAAACCAGTAATAATTTGAAACGAATGCTGATGAAAGTTAAAGAGGAAAGCGCAAAAGCAGGACTACAGCTGAACATCAACAAGACTAAAATAATGACAACAGAAGATTTATGTAACTTTACAGTGGACAATGAGGACATTGAACTTGTCAAGGATTATCAATACCTCAGCACAGTCATTAACCAAAATGGAGACAATAGTCAAGAAATCAGAAGAAGGCTAGGACTGGTGAGGGCAGCTGTGAGAGAACTAGAAGAGGTCCTCAAATGCAAAGATGTATCACGGAACACTAAAGTCAGGATCATTCAGACCATGCTATTTCCGATCTCTATGTATGGATGTGAAAGCTGGACAGTGAAAAAAGCGGATAAGAGAAAAATCAACTCATTTGAAAGGTGGTGTCGGAGGAGAGCTTTGCAGATACCATGGACTGCGAAAAAGACAAATAATTGGGTGTTAGAACAAATTAAACCAGAACTATCACTAGAAGCTAAAATGATGAAACTGAGGTTGTCATACTTTGGACACATAATGAGAAGACATGATTCATTAGAAAAGACAATAATGCTGGGAAAAACGGGAGCAGAAAAAGAGGAAGGCCAAACAAGAGATGGATTGATTCCATAAAGGAAGCCACAGACCTGAACTTACAAGATCTGAACAGGGTGGTTCATGACAGATGCTCTTGGAGGTCACTGATTCATAGGGTCACCATAAGTCGTGGTCGACTTGGAGGCACATAACAACAAACAACTGTTACAATTACAACTACTCTGAAAGTAACTGATTCCTTTTCTCAAACGTAACCACCAATTAAGGGACACTCACCCATGTAAAGATTTCCCCCTGAGATGCAAACAAGTTAAAATACTGCAAATGCAGCACAGTAGCCAGAGAGGGTGGTAAAGGCCACTATGTGTGCCAAGTGCAAACACACACACACACACATATATTATCCACTCCATTCTTCACCACCACCATCCATTTTTTTAAACAATTGTTTTCTCCACTCTGCCCTATCTATTTCTCCACCTCCTCCCTCGTCGCCTCCTACCCACCCACAGAGCATGAGGGAAAAGCAACGCTGCACAGAAGCCCAGGTTGAGGCACATGACTTTCATCCACAAATCAAAGGAGCAGAAGACTTCCCCTGTCCCCCCCAAGTAATGCCCGAAAGTAATGCTGTTCTATTACAACCAGAATGTAAAGGAATTACCCACCCGTTCCTCAAAAAAATAATGACTTACAAGTAATTCGTTACTTGTAACAAATTACTTCCAAGCTGTGGCCCTTCCAGCATCCTGTTTTTGCACAGCGGCCAACAGGTTTACCACTTCAGTCAGAACCAAAGCACACACTCTGTCAGGTGATTCATAAGACCTTCTAATTCCAACAAGCCTTTGGAATTGAAGGCTAAGGATAGGGCGTGAAGGGTGCTGCATTGCTAATGTCTATTATATTATTTTTAAACTAGTTTGAACTCTTTTAGCTATATGTGTGTATGGTTTTAATATTGGAAATAGTTTAATCCTATTTTAATGTAGACTTTGTATGTTTTTAATTATATGTATTTTTTATCTGGAAGCCGCCATGAGTTCCAGTTTTGGAAAAATGGCGGGGTATAAATAAAGACAACAACAACGACAACAACAACAACAACAACAACAATAATAATAATAATAATAATAACTGATCTCCCAACATTTTTTTTTGTTAAATAAATGCAGTCATGGTGAGCAGGTGGAGGCTGGTAATTTGACTAGGAAAGTGGCTCAGGGACTAGAAGCATTTAATAATTTCCTTCCTGGCACAATTTTCCCACTCTGAATCAAATCTATTTTTTCTAGAGGTGGGATGGAGGAGAAATACAGGTGCCTGTATCATTGTCTATATTTTTTTCCCCTATGGATCAAGCAGCAGCTCAGGGATGGAGCAATTGAAGTCAGGTACCTAACAGCTCATTCTCAAATCAAATAAGCAGACCTTGTGGGTGAATGTGTGTGTGTGCGTGTGTGTGTGTGTGTGTGCGAGAGAGAGAGAGAGAGAAGAATTTGGGATACCAATTATGAATCTATCACCGTAGTCTCTCAAGACTAGGCTTGAACCAGCTTGATCAACAGACTCTGTTGCCATCAGGGGAGGCTGCTTCCACCTGCCTTGCCCCACCCTCCAGCCTTCAAAAGGGAGCTGCCTCAAGAGAAGGACTATGAGGGGAGAGAGACTCTGTTGCCATCAGGGGAGGCTGCTTCCACCTGCCTTGCCCCACCCTCCAGCCTTCAAAAGGGAGCTGCCTCAAGAGAAGGACTATGAGGGGAGAGAGACTCTGTTGCCATCAGGGGAGGCTGCTTCCACCTGCCTTGCCCCACCCTCCAGCCTTCAAAAGGGAGCTTCTTTAGGAGGACTTTCTGATCTTTGGGTTGGGCTGTGTGGGTTGGGGGATAGCTTCTACTTTGTTGTTTAGTTTTATTGCTTCTTTTTTGATGTTTATATGCTTTTATGTCTGATGTTTATATGCCTTTATTTTGTACGTCGCTCAGAGTGGCTGGGTTTCCAGCCAGATGAGCGACTAATAAATCGAATAAAATAAATAAATCTTCAGGCTTCCCAATATTTTCCCCAGCATTGGCCATAACCATTTTGCTGGACCTAATCCTCAAGAGTTCATGCTTGGCCTGAACTCCTTAGGGATAGAGAAAGACAGGTCCCAACACATCTAGTTCTTCTAGTTTTCTAGAAACTCCTACTAGCATATTAATAGGACTAACAACCAGGAAAGTAAAACAGCCACCACAGGGATGCCATTTTGAATTAGATTTCTGGTGGTGTGGTAAAAATGTTGTAAAATGCAGGGTGAGCCATTGCACACTAGCAAGCTACCACATGGAGAGAGCCCACCATCATGGGCTATTTAAAGCAGTCACCAACATGGTTGACATTTCAGATGCACCACCTTCTTCGTAGAGTCAGGCCCCATCTGCACTATATATTTAAAGCAGTGTTATACACATTAAATAGCAATGGCTTCTCCCAAAGAATCCTGAGAGCTGCAGTTTGTTAACAGTGCTGAGAGTTTAGGATACCCCTATTTCCCTCACAGAGTTATTGGGAAGAAGGATTGATTGTTAATCCACTCTTATTCAACTATGTCTATCACATTCCCCCCACAGATAGAAACTGTATGTACGTATATTTTGTGATTTAAAAATACTTCTGCATGCCTGTATAATCTTAATAATTTGAATTAGTTAGTTACAGAGCTTGTTTTCTACTACTTTTCCACTTTTTAAAAAAACATCCAAGTTGTATTACTGTAGGGCCTTTTAAAGCACGTTAAAAGCTGAAAGAATACTATACTATTTCAACGGACATTAATTTACAAGCTTGACTTAAGGACTGTAGAAAATAAATGCTTAGGTAACACTATTAATAACTGTTATTGCATTCTTCTCCAAACCTCCCCGCATGCCAAGGGTGGGGATTCACCAGCAAAGGATACCTAAGGCACCATCAAATCAGTTTATCTTAGAAAACGTTCAATGATCTAATGGACTGTGTGGATGCATTTCTCTCTGCCTTTGCCAGGCTGACTTTATTAGGCCCTCTAGAGAAACCCTCAGACAGGATTTGCAGGAAATGTGGGTAGAGAAATATACTTCAAAAGCAAGCTCCAGAACCTGAAAGATGTCCACTTACCCCTGCAATAACTGAAATCACACAACAATGCATCCAGACAATTCTGAGTGGATGATTAAAGTTTATTAACTGTACAGAACATTTCACTTCAGCACTTCATCAGTAGAATAAAAGAAGTTTTAATTCAACTTCCAGATTGTTAGGTATGGTAGATGTTGCATCTGATAAAATGCTTGAACCAGATACTTTTAACATTCAATTTCAAACAGAGATTATACAAATTCTGCTTGGAAATTGTTGTTTTCTGCTCTCTCTCTCTCTCTCTCTCATCTTAGAGCAGTTGGGCATTAAGGGTCAGTCTTCTTTAAGGAAAGGAGTTTTGGGGTACTATGTGGTCCCTGAACATTTACAGGTAGAAGAATAATGTTTACGAACAACCAGTGAGTACAGGTAAGACTATAGGCCCATTCCTGGATCAGGGTCTAACAAGCTCAGAAGCCCCAATGTTGAGTCCCTGTTTCAAATATCCCATAATCTAGAGGTCCATCTTTCCTGAGTTTTCTTTCCTTATGGAGTGCTGTAGTTCACATGTAGCTGGCCAGAAAAGCAGATGTTGTTAGTCCACAAACCGCACCACTGCCCATAGGACTGGCCAATAATTGACCCAAGGCTCCAATTAATCCTGGGTATTACTCTGATCAGTACACTGCCATAACCATGTTGTATTCTCAAAGATATACATGCAAAAGCTACCTGATCTTAACAAAACTAATTAAACTAATTAAGTTTATATGGACCCATAATGGAGACCTGTGAGCTTCCTGTAACAATTGTCCAACCAAAGTTCGGTTACTGAAAATGATGCACCTGAGCTAAACCCCTGTTCTGCCCAAATATCTATTATAGCAACGCTATTACAAGATTTAAGAATGTCATCCACAACATCAAGGGTTCATTCACAACATCAGAAGTTTATTCATCTTCCAATGTGATATATGCCATCATCTGCCAGCAATGTTCTTCAGCATTCTACATGGAACAAACAGGCCAGTCTCTACACAAAAGAATAAATGAACACAAATCTGACATCAGAAATAGAAAATGGAAATGGACTGCCTTCAAGTTGATTCTGACTTATGGTGACCCTATGAATAGGGTTTTCATGGTAAGCGGTATTCAGAGGGGGTTTACCATTGCCTCCCTCTGAGGCTGTGACTGACCCAAGGTCACCTGATGAGCTTCATGGCTGCGTGGGGATTCAAAACCTGGTCTCCCATGTCTTCCAGGATACACTGTAAAAGACCTTAAATGAATGAATGAATGAATTTTATTATTAAGGTCACAGACCAGATAGTAAAAAAAGAGACATAAAAAGGCAAACATACAGGATGAATGAATAAATGAATGAATTTATTTCGGTCCATGACCAGCAAAAGTACCACAATACAAAAGAATATAGCAAAAGTGACAACAAAATATTAAAAGAGAAACAAAAAAAATAAGGGTTAATATTTAAATCAAGGTCACCGAGGTTAAGACAGTTAACAGCACTAAAAGTTGATTACAAAGAGCTCATTAATTCCTTCCTGCGGGCCATGGCTGCAACACAAAATGAAGCAACCTTCATGGTAATCCGGGGATCCAAGTCTGCCAATAGGCGCTGCAAGAGAACCGTCTCCAAACCCGGGTGAAAATCATCCAAAACTGGGTAAATAAATTTACGGTGAAGGTCCGAGTATAAAGGGCAGTACAGCAATACGTGCCATATGGACTCCACTTTCTCAGCTCCGCAAGGGCAAGTCCGTTTGGAGAGGGGAACACCCTTATACCTACCCTCCAAGAGTGCTGAGGGGAGGACATCAAATCTTGCTAAAGCAAATGCTCTCCTATATTTAAAATTGAGCAAGTTTGAAATATAATTAACAGGGGGGACAAAGGGTTTCAAATTGATGTAACAGAGAGAATTTGCAGCGGCCAGGCTCAAATTGTTCTGAAGTTCAATGTCTTTGAGGCATTGAATAATGGTTGTTTTAGCCCTCATATAACCTAAGACCCCAATCGCTGGGAGCGAGAAACCAAGGGTTTCCAATTTTTTTGTCAGTGCCTGCTTCCATTGGGACTGGAAGGTATCTACCAAAGTTAAAGGGGCCAATCCTGTGGGCACAAATAAAAGTTTCAGCCAATAACTGAATCTATACATCCAGGCTCGGGTCTCAATTGAGAGGGCTCCCAATTCTAAACGTATGGCCACATTAGGGACACAGCTCGGGATGCCCAATACAGTCCTCAGGAATTTAGATTGAACAACTTCCGGCAGTGTATAGTTACCCCTGCTGCAGATCTGCGTCCCATAAAGTAATTGGGCAAGAGCCTTGGCAATGAATACCTGTACAGCTGCTGGCACATATGAACCACTCTTTGTATAAAAAAAAGAGAGCAGAGCTTTAACCGTTTTCTGAGCAATCTCAGCAGACCTGGTCAGATGTGCCTTCCAGGAGCCCGAGAAATGAAATAGCATTCCAAGGTAACTGAAGGCATCGACTTGGTCAATAGGATAATTATCAATTAGCCACCGGTGCTTGTGTCTTCTTCCAGAGAAAACTAACACCATACATTTGGCATAGTTAATTTTCAAAAGTTCTTCAGTACAAAATAAGGCAAGTTCTCTTAGCAGACGTTTGGGATATAAGAACAATGTCATCAGCGTACAATTGAGAAGACAGGTGTCTCCTCGCCAGATTGGGGGTGTGTGAATTTACCACCACTAAATGTTTAACCAATGAATTAATATAAAGATTGAATAAAGAGGGCGCGAGGACACATCCCTGTTTTACTCCGTTAAAGGTTGGAGTTGGTGCAGACAAATGTCCAGCCTGGTTACATCTGACTCTTAGCTGGGTCTTCTCGTGCAAGCAGCAGATTAAACAGAGCAGGCGTCTATCAATATTTCTATCCTTTAATTTCTCCCAGAGTCTTTCCCGGGATATTAGATCAAAAGCTGATTTCAGATCTATAAAAGCAGTGAAAAGTGCTCCCCCTTGCAAGAAGAGGACTTTTCAACCAAATGCTGAAGGACAAGACCCTGATCCACGGTAGAGCGACCCTTGTTCATCAGCCAGAAGATTCTCATTATCCATCCAAGAGCTTAACTTCTCAAGGAGGTGGCTAGCATAAAGTTTGCTGATGACACTAAGAAGACTAATAGGTCTGTAGTTTGATGGATCCGCTCTTTTACCCTTCTTATATATGGAGACAACAATAGCCATCCGCCAATCATCAGGAATACAGATTGATTGATCTATAGCTGTAAACAAGGCCGCCAGAATAGGTGCCCACCAATCTAGATGTTCTTTTAAGAAACACCTGGTACTTTGCACATCTTTAGATTATTGATAAGTGCGGTTATCTCACAGATGGAAACTGGGGGCCAGCTGGGCAAGGTATTAAAATCGTCCCACGGTAAACTATTAGTATTGTAACTCTAGGCAAAAATGTCAGCAAAGTAAGATTCCCATTTGCTGGCCGGTATGTGATATTCAATACACGGCGGAACAGACTGGCACCCTCTGGAGACCAGCCTCCAAAACCTTCCTGAGTCTTTTAATCTGGAGGCTTCTATTAATCTTTGCCAGGCTTCCCTTTGATGAGATATCTTTTTCTCTTTAATTAAGATTTTATAGTGTCTTTTAATAACTAGATATTCTGCAGGGAGAGCTGGTAGTTCAGAAACTCTGTATCTCCTCTAAATCTCCATAAGGGTATTCTTCAGTAAGACACAGTCCTGGTCAAACCAAGGCTTGGACACCCTCCCGATGGCATGAGATCTTAACTGATTTTTAAAATTTGGGGAATTATTTATAGATCTCAACAGGTCTTGATACAGTATACAAATAGACTCTGGGGCAGTTTCAAGCAAGAACCTGTCCCTGAGGCTAAGTATGTCTGCAGAATAGAGAAATTTAGAAATCTTATTGGCTGTAGTGGGAGTCCACCTAATACGGGCAACTCTTCTCTCTGCTGCTAGCTTGTGCAAGCGTTCACAAGCCAATAATAGTTTTCCATATCCCAGATTTAGTGTGAGAATCGGGGGAGATGATCACTGTCATCCCTTATATCTATATTACATCTTGAGACATACTGCAGCAGGTTGGGTGAAACCACAAAATAATCAATAGTGGATGCCCCATGGCACGTTACATAGGTGTATTCGCCGTGCAGATCTCCCGCCACACCTCCATTTAACACAATCAAGTCAAGAGCGTGGGTCATCTGTAAAAGGCAAAGGCCAGCGAAATTACAACCTTTACGCTTAGATTGTCTACAAGGGAAAAGGGGGGCAATTCCACTATTGGAGGAACTAGCTGGAAATGTTCATATAAGGCTTCATCATTAGCACCGGTCCTTGCATTAAGATCCCCCGCCAGAATGATATGAGCTGAGGGGTACTTAATCATAAGTTTAGTAATATACTCCTGTAACCTAGACCATAGCTCTCTGACTGATTGTTTTTTAATTGCGGGGGGGGGGAGGTAAGCATTGATCACCACAAAAAGATCAGCTTGCAGGAAGAATGTTACAGCAAGTGCTGTATCCTCCAACCCCTCTGTTCTCGTCATCGTTAAACCTAATTTAGTTGAGATCATGGTTGCTAGGCCACCTTTTGGACGTCCACCTCTAATACTTGGGACAGCCTCAAGTGAATAACTTACAAATCCACTTAAGTGTAGTTCCTCAGTGAGCCTGGTCTCTTGAAGCAATACAATGTGATGCTTATTAAGGAACGTAAGAAAATCGGGGATAAAGCACTTATTGGACCAGCCCACCACATTCCAGGAGATTATTGATAACAAATCGTCTGACCGAAGTGCCTTATGTCAGACCGTGGAACACAGTACATTGCCTACTAAAGAAGAATTAACCCCAGACTGACCAGGAGGGATTTGTGAGGGGCCTATTTGAGCAGAATTATCCAACATCACATTTGGGGCATTAGATGTAAAAGGGGAGACACCCTGCAGAGTATGAGCTTTCGACTCCTTCAATTTACTTGAACTATTGAATAACATTATGGCCTCCTGGACCTTGTTAGGTCCCTCAGAGGGTAGGATCTCCTCTAACGCAGTGCTCCACCAACTAACGTTAGAAGTGATCCTAGTGGGCAGCTTCTCCAAAGGAGCAGGGCAAGAGGTAACAGTTTCAAAATTATCAAAAGTATCCTGCTCGATGGTCTCCATATCCCTCGAACCCAACAAATTAGGGGGATTGGGCAAAAGGGAGGAAAGACCATCCACCACATTACACTCAGGAGAGTTCAACAAATCCAGGGCGGAGAAATTGTCAATGGAAAAGTTAATTTCCGCCAACACCTGTACATCTGGCTTATTCTGTCGAGGAGAAGAGCTAACTTTGTTATTTGGTGGTAAAGAGGTTTCTGTAGCCCAACAGCCACTATGGCTAACAAATTCCTTAGTGTCTTGTACAGATGAAAGCAATCGGGATTTAAGGAAGTCTAGTCTCGATATTATGTCCTTTTGGGCTTGTATTGGAAGAGCTCCGAAGGACTCAAACAGTCTGTGCTCCTCCATATCAAGTGAATCATTAGCCAGTTCATTATTCAGCGATACAGGGGATCGCTGGACAGATGCCACAACTTGGGAATGCTCCACATGTAGTTGGTCTTCTTTCACGTTGTGAGCAGGAGCAATCAACTCCTCAGTTAGAACCCCAGCACAGTGTTCAGATGAATGCTTGACTTCGCTAGGGTAAAAACAGTCATTCGGGTGGAATACCAGAGACATAGGTGGTGCCACATTATCAAAGACTCTTTGCACCGCGATGTTGTAGGTAGGCAGAGCATCCCTGCAAGCGTATAATTTCTTTGCTGCACTGTCCTCTATGAAGGATATCATTGCCCGGGCAGCAGCCCCAGAGTAGTACAAATATTCCACAGGCTCAATGTCCTCGGTGGAAAGAGTGCTTGAAGGGAACCCCCTCAAGAGATCTACAAGATGTAGTTTCTGCTGCGACTGTGTGAGGAAACCCCACGGTTTTGGGTAATTGCAGAGGGTAAGCTTTTTGCTGTTTAAAGCCAAGTTCCAATTATTAACTTTGTAGGGCTTCTCCCGACCAGCAGTTACTATTGGAAACTAAATCGAACTTGAGGCTTTGTTCTTAAGCTTATCATCCGGAGTTTGAAGAGAAGACATATCCGGAAGAGCCACATTCATTGTCTTCAGAGCCTGGGCAGCCACAGGTTCGATGATACCATCCTTTTTTGGAGAAATTATACTGTTTTGAAGTGCCACTCTAGGGGGAGGTCTCGCACCAAGAAGTCTGAATAGTTTGCCAAATTGCATTTTCTTATATTTAGGGGCCTTTGGATTTTTTATGTTTTTGCTTTTCTTGCATTTTTTAGCCACTAGCTTAGAAATACGTCTCTTAGACCCCCTGGAGGTTGCTACCTTGGGGTTTTTTATCTGGGTCTTATTCGTATTAGTTGGTATATCCGCATTCATTTTGGATAAATCAAGCAAAATTTCCCGTGCAATTTCGGCAACAGTTGTTAGCAAGGTATTGCTCTTGTCCAGGAATAGTTTTATACGGTCAATTTCCCTCATAATAGGATAAAGCCACCTCTGGCTTGAGGAATCTTCACAAAGGGGTGACTCTGGCTGGTTTATAGATCCCTTGGTGGAATTTTCACACTTAGGTGAGGCTGCAACCACTTGCTGCAACATTAAATCAGGGGACGGAATCCCTTGAGTGTCTTCCCTTTCATAGTCCAAGATACTGACAGACGTAAGCAAGTTAGTCACTTCTGCTTGAGAGATCTCATAAGCCAGGCTGTGAGTGTTGTCATTTCCCTTTAACTCAGGGACGTCAGTTTTCCAACCGAATGTCCAGTAGTGACTAGTGCAAGATTCCTCCTCCATGTTCTTTTCTAGCTGCTTTTCTGCGAAGAATTGCGTAATCTTTGTCTGGGTAACTTTCTTCTGCAAAGGACCATCCTGTGAAAAAGGGGAAATTCCCAGGGCCTTGTACCCAGTTCTAGTGAGTACCATGCTTCGTATTTATAAAAGTTTAAAAGTCTCAGGATAATTTGCCTGTGAGCTGCCAAAGAGTATCTTATTTCCTTATTTCCTTACCTTGTTTCCTTAACTTCTTTCTTTCTTTCTTTCTTTCTTTCTTTCTTTCTTTCTTTCTTTCTTTCTTTCTTTCTTTCTTTCTTTCTTTCTTTCTTTCTTTCTTTCTTTCTTTCTTTCTTTCTTCTTCTAATTTACTATTCTACTCCCTGTTCGGCAAAGGGAAATTCTTAAAACAAACGGCTGAAAGATCTACCGGAGACATTAAAACACAGAGGAGGGGGAGAAAGTTTCTCCATAAGTAAATGAGATAAACGAAATAAGGCTGCTATCAGCAAGAACCTCAAGCTATCAAATAGAAGGAGGGTCCTTCGTCAGTACATGAGCACTTGTCAGTCATTTAAATTTTTTAAAAATAATAAAAGGTTACCCTGAAAATATAAAATAAACTTATCGGAGAAAGGAGCTCACTCTGAGGGCTGCCGACGCCGTCCTCCCCCTGACCTGAAAAAACATACAGGATGGAGGATTTGGATATTTAGGATACAGAACTACCATAGTTCCAAGAGCCCAATTCTTTAAAAGAGCAGGTTGGCAACTTTTTTTCCTAATTTGCATTGAAATAAGGAGAAACTTTGCAACATTAGCAGTGATATAAGATGACACATCACCAAGACAGGTCGACACAAGATTGGCGGAATTGCCCTTAGGCAAAGCTGTTACCAAAGGGGAAATTAGCCTTCTCCTGTATTCTTTATATAGCTCACAGAATAGAAGAACATGTTCTACAGACTCCACTGCACCATCTCCACAGAGGCATAACCATTCACTAACTGGAATCTTGTTAAAACAACCCTCCAACAGTGCCGAAGGGAGCACGTTAAATCGAGCAAGGGTAAATGCTCTCCTATATTTTGGAATGGTTAGTGAGAACATATAGGGGACTACAGTGATTCCATAGTTGAAGTTCCTATAGGTTAATGGGGAGCAGTTTGTTAGCTGCATTTCTTAAGTACTGCAAATCTGTATCAATTAATCTTTGAACGACTGAAAACTGAGCCTTCTCAAGCCCATAATTCCCCAGCACTTCAAGGGAAAAACCCAAGGTGTTTATTTTCTTCGCCACCGCATGCATCCAGTGGCTCTTGAAGGTATCTGAGAGCAATAGGGAAAGATAAGTGCCAGGAGATGCTAGGAAATGTAATCGCAACCACCACTTCAAGGCGTCGATCCAAGCTTTGCAAGCCACCAAGCAGATGCCTACTTCTAAGTAGATAGCAGCGTTACTCACACAGAGGGGAAGACCCAGTAATTTCCTAATGAATATTGATTGGATTCTTTCCAAATGGGAGTTAAAGCCCAAGATCCAGATTGGGACACCATATGTGAGCTGGGCCAGAGTCTTTGCTTTGTAGATTTGGATAGTGGCAGGGATGTATTGGCCACCTTGTAAAAAGAAAAATCTTAAAATTTGCTGTTGACTAAGGCTCGCTAAATTGATTCCCTGCCTACTCTGTTGGGACCAAAGCCCAGAGTTTTGCATTTGGATTCCAAGATATTTCATGCAAAAGACTTGCTCAATGGCATTGCCATTTAGAGTCCATTTATATTGTCTTCGGGCTATAGAAAACACTAGAATCTTAGATTTACTGTAATTAATAGTTAGCCGATTGTTAAAACAATATATTCCAAAAGTAATCGGGTTAACCCTGTTCTGGACAGAGATAATAACACAGTGTCATCGGCGTAGAGAAGCAGTGGTATCTTAAGGTTGGACAATTTAGGGGTATGAGAGTCAACTTTCTGAAGAGAAGGAGCCAAATCATTTAAAAATAAATTGAAGAGAAAAGGGGCTAAAATACATCCTTGTCTTACCCCCCTAGTGATCATAATTGGGTTGGTAATTTGTCCTTGCACACCACACCTGACTTGGCTGCAGGTCCTGTCATATAGTGATTGAATAAGAAACAGAAGACGCTTGTCCATACCGCTACTCTGTAGTTTTGACCATAGCAGGTCTCTCGGGACCAAGTCAAAGGCAGCTTTAAGGTCTATAAATGCAGCAAAGAGTTTGCCACCAGTAACAGTGGTGAATTTCTCGGCTAAGTGTACTAAGATACAGCAGTGGTCTAGAGTTGAACAGCCTGCTTTAAATCCAATCTGCTCAGCACCAATTATGTTGTTACCCTCCATCCAGGATAATAGCTTGTGTTTTAGAAGCCTGGCATAGAGTTTCCCAATTGTAGATAGAAGGCTAATGGGACGATAGTTGGCCGGGTTAGTCCTGTCGCCTTTCTTAAAAATAGGGACTATAATAGCTTTGCGCCAAGTTTCTGGGATTTTTCCGGTGCTATTTATAAAAGTGAAGAGAGTTGAAAGCAGTGGAGCCCACCAATCGGGGTTAGATTTCAAAAGATCTGGGAGAACAGAATCTGGCCCCGGAGCTTTCCCAGGTGTAAGCTCAGTAATCAATTCATTGATTTCACCTGCAGTTATGGGTTCCCATTCTGGGGCATCGATGGGTACTTGAATGCTGCATGTAAACGGGGTACTGGGGTCATGGAGATTTGCAGAAAAATATATTTCCCATTCATATGGAGGGATGCAACAAGGAGACAGCCCTTGGGGATGAGCCATTGCCCCCGTAGCAATCCTCCAGAATAATTTGCTGGTAAAGACCTTAAATAGCTATCTTGAAGCAAAGGAACCACTGTGAGAACAGGATTGCTTATTATTATTATTATTTATTATTATTTTATTTAACAAAATTTATATACCATTTGAATGTAAAGACCTCTAAGCGGTTTACAAAAAATATTAGAATTATCAATGAAACAGTTAAGAACAAGTAATTAAAACATATTTAAAACAATTAAAACAGCTACTAACTAAAAAGATTAAAAGATTTAAACATTTTAAGCATTAGATGTGTTAATTGGCTCATCAATGTCAGGATATCTGTGTCATCAAAAACTGTTTTGAGAATTACCACTGTTAAGTATGTAATTATCACTGTCTTGTAGTTTACTGCATTTCATTTTCCACTAATCTCACTTTTTACACACACACATGAATTTATGTATCTGCAACTCAGGACAGCACTCCATGCATCTGTCTGTAATCAATAAAGTTTATGCCATAATTTGTTAATCTTTCACAAGACTGTGTTATTTTAGCTACAAAAGACTAACATGGCCACCCCTTTGGAAACACATAAAAACAAATTCTATGATTCAGTCATGGAAGTTGACACTAATATGAGTATCAGAATTTGCTTAGAGCCCCTGAATGGTTATATTGTGCCACAGAAGTGACTTTTGGCAGAGTAGAAAGCCTAGTGCTGCCCCTGTCTATGGCCTCCTAAAGACCATGGTTGTAAAGCCATGCATAAATGACGCCCTGCTCGCCGCGCAGCTGATGGGCGGGGCATAGTTGCTGATGGGGACAAAGCAGCCACTCCCATCTTTAAAAAGGGAGTAAAGTCGCACGTCGCGCCTATGACATGAGCGTGACTCGGCTGAAGGGAGGGGCGAAGCTGGTGGGCCTATTTAAGCCCAGTCACCCCTCCCACCTTCCTCTTCCGATTTGCGACGTTGACGGACGACGAGGGACGAAGAGGATGACGCTGAGGAGAGCACAGTGGCCATTTTATTCGGCGTGAGTTGAAGTGATTGGCGCCATTTTGAGGCGCTGGTTTTTCAGCCGCATAGGCCATTGTTCCAGCATTATTTGCAGTGGCTCAGGTTGGTTTCTTCTGGCCGGTTAGGCCTTGTTTACCCCAGAGGGGGTGGTGATTGTGGCCGAGCAGCAGGGTGTTGAGGAGCGCGGCGGCTGATGTGGGCCTCTGCAACGGGGCCTGCTCAGCAGGACGCTGCGACTCCCCCCCCCCGGCGGCAGCAGCCAGTTTGCACAAGCACACTCTGTCAATTATATACAGTTCCTGAAGCCCCTTCATATGGCAGAGCTGCAAGGCTTGATTAATATTCAAGGCTTCTCTTGCAGCTGGTTAAGCAAGCTATGCACACGTTTCCCCTTTTAACATTAGATGGAGTTAGGTACTATCAATATTTCAGGGTAGGGCAGGCTTTTCATATAAAAGCTGCATACCTTGCAGATAGTAATTGTTACAGTTGGCAGTTTGTATTGGTGGCTTATAATATTGATAATTATATCAATAATTATATATAATTATATATATATATATATAATATATTATATATATTATAATATTGATACTACTACTACTAATAATAATAATACATTGTGTCATAAGCCTGAGTTGAATTTATTAGCTATGCCATCCAAAAAAGGGAAAGGGGGGGCAAAAGGTAAGGGGAAGGCCTGCAGGCCCCCCCAAAAGCGCCCTGCCCCGGTGCCTGGCTCTTCTGATGAGGAGGAGGCGCCACCTTGGGCTGCTATCTTAGCATGCCTAGAGGCTTTAGAGCAGTGGGGTTGGGTGGTGCCGGATCCTGGTCCCGGGTTACCTCTGGCTGCAGCAGAACAGGCAGCCACTCTGGGTACGTCCACAGGTGCTGTTGCTAGGTCAAAACGGGCTAAAGACACGGCTTCGGGGGAATACAACTATGGGACAGCGGCAGGGTGCTAACATGGATGTCCTTGCATTAATTCTAGCATGGCTGGACGCATTAGAGGCCCGCCCTGTGTTGGACCAGATGGGGACTGAGAGGCAGGTTACTCCTGCGGCACCATCAGCAGCAACAGGGACTGGAGGCGAGCTGGCTACACCTGAAGCTGGTGTTACATGCATGGTCCACTACACCTCTTTTGATACTGCGATGCGCATGGTGCACGCTTGTGGCTGGGGTGCATTCATGGGCAAGTGCAACATCAAATCCGCCTTCCGCCTTTTATCTGTCCACCCCGAAGATTTTGAACTGCTGGGTTTTGCTTTTGATGGCAAATTTTACATGGATCGAGCATTGCCTATGGGATGCTCTATCTCATGCGCTGTTTTTGAACATTTTAGCACCTTTTTGGAGTGGGCTATTAAAGGACGGACTGGGCTGGATTCGGCGGTGCATTACCTGGACGATTTTTTATTTGCAGGAAGTGTTGGCACAGGTGTATGCCAACACTTGATGACACAGTTCCATGGCTAAACGAACCCCAAGGCTACACTCTGGACTGTTAGCTTTTTCTGAGATAACCATTGCTTCTCTTTTACATCCTAGAGTATTCATGGCCAGGAACTCTACCTTTTGCAGAGTTCCACATTGCACAGAGATAGCCTATGCACAAACAACTTGTGTGTATGCGGTCTCTTTTACATTGTCAGCTGAACACAGAAAGGTTAGGGAAGGAACCAAGAATCTTGATCCTCCTTTACCTTCCAATTACTCCTCTATAGGGTTGGATTAGAGCGGTTAGAGTGTGGAGATATGTGTTCAAATCCCTTTGAAGCTCATTTAATAGCCTTGGACCAGCCACTGTCTCTCAGCCTCACTGAAGAGTTGGGATAAAAAAGATGCAAAAAAAACCATGTACACTTCCTTGGGAAGAAAAGGAGGGGAGGACACGTAATAAATAAATGAATATTTGTTTGCCAGTATTGGTAAATAACCCAAATGTTTCATGCAGATCCTGGCTGTGCTTGATTGTTTTTGCCATTTTCTGTCTTTCTCTATGCAAATCTGACACAAGCAATAGCAACACTTGACAGCCTTCACTCACTTGCCAGAACAAGGAGGGTCTAATTACCTTGGTGCTTCAACAGATCATCACTCCCGATATTAAAAAGAAACCTTGTGGAGCAGCACTTCTCTTCATTTTCCCTCCACTGCACCACTGCCTAGAAAGTTCTATTTTATTTACAGTTTAATTTACTTTAATTTGCATTTTGCCGCATGCATATAATATTTTCAAAGTATAATACCTGCTTATGCAGGTGTGTGCAGGAGGCCTCTCCATTAATCACTCTAATTGCATAAATGTAAATTAAAATCGAATGCTTATTTACATTTATATATCTGCATGTGTGTGTGAAGGAGAAATAATACTTTATCTATGAAAGAGAAACACTTGTTACACTTCAGGTTTTCTTTAAAAAAGAAAGGCTACTAATAATAGAGTGGAAGGGTTCGGATTTGTTAGGCACTGGGGAACATTTTGGGACAAGCCGGGCCTGTACAAAAGGGACGGGCTCCACTTGAACCAGAATGGAACCAGACTGCTGGCACTTAAAATTAAAAAGGTAGCAAAGCAGCTTTTAAACTGACTGAGGGGGGAAACCCGACAGGAGCTGAGAAAGGTCCGGTTCGGAATAAACCCCCTGGGATAAAAACCAAAGAAATGATGAAATTTTAAAAGGGGTAGGCCTAGAAGTAGGCATTGTGAGAGCAGGGGCACAGGATATAAATTCAGAAGAGCAAAATTACCACAGGCCTAACCACAAGTGCCAAAGACACTTGAAGAGAGACACTGCTTACAAGTGCCTGTACGCTAATGCTAGGAGCCTCCGAACCAAGATGGGAGAACTGGAGTGCTTGGTCTTAGAGAAGAGCATTGATATAGTGAGCATAACCGAGACCTGGTGGAATGGAGAAAACCAGTGGGATACGGTTATCCCTGGATATAAACTATATCGGAAGGACAGGGAAGGACGTATTGGTGGAGGAGTCGCTCTATACGTGAAAGAAGGCATTGAATCCAGCAAGCTCGAAACCCCAAAAGAGGCAGACTCCTCCACAGAATCGTTGTGGGTGGTGATACCGTGCCCCAGCAGGGACTTAATACTGGGAACGATCTATCGTCCCCCTGATCAAAATGCTCAGGGAGACCTTGAGATGAGATATGAAATTGAGGAAGCATCCAAACTAGGAAATGTGGTAGTAATGGGTGACTTCAACTACCCGGACATAGATTGGCTGCATATGTGTTCCAGTCATGACAAAGAAGCAAAGTTTCTAGATATTCTAAATGACTATTCCCTAGATCAGTTGGTCATGGAACCGACCAGAGGGACGGCAACCCTGGACTTAATCCTCAGCGGGGACCGGGACCTGGTGCGAGATGTAAGTGTTGTTGAACCGATTGGGAGCAGTGACCACAGTGCTATTAAATTAAACATACATGTAACTGGCCAATTGCCAAGAAAATCCAACACGGTCACATTTGACTTCAAAAGAGGAAACTTCACAAAAATGAGGGGATTGGTAAAAAGAAAGCTGAAAAACAAAGTCCAGAGGGTCACATCACTCGAAAATGCTTGGAAGTTGTTTAAAAACACTATATTAGAAGCTCAACTGGAGTGCATACCGCAGATCAGAAAAGGTACCACCAGGGCCAAGAAGATGCCAGCATGGTTAACGAGCAAAGTCAAGGAAGCTCTTAGAGGCAAAAAGTCTTCCTTCAGAAAATGGAAGTCTTGTCCGAATGAAGAAAATAAAAAAGAACACAAACTCTGGCAAAAGAAATGCAAGAAGACAATAAGGGATGCTAAAAAAGAATTTGAGGAGCACATTGCTAAGAACATAAAAACCAACAACAAAAAATTCTATAAATACATTCAAAGCAGGAGACCATCTAGGGAGACAATTGGACCCTTGGATGATAAGGGAGTCAAAGGTGTCCTAAAGAACGATAAGGAGATTGCAGAGAAGCTAAATGAATTCTTTGCATCTGTCTTCACAGTGGAAGATATAGGGCAGATCCCTGAACCTGAACTAACATTTGCAGGAAGGGATTCTGAGGAACTAAGACAAATAGTGGTAACGAGAGAGGAAGTTCTAAGCTTAATGGACAATATAAAAACTGACAAATCACTGGGCCCGGATGGCATCCACCCGAGAGTTCTCAAAGAACTCAAAGGTGAAATTGCTGATCTGCTAACTAAAATATGTAACTTGTCCCTTGGGTCCTCCTCCGTGCCTGAGGACTGGAAAGTGGCAAATGTAACACCAATCTTCAAAAAGGGATCCAGAGGGGATCCCGGAAAGTACAGGCCGGTTAGCTTAACTTCTGTCCCTGGAAAACTGGTAGAAAGTATTATTAAAGCTAGATTAACCAAGCACATAGAAGGACAAGCCTTGCTGAAGCAGAGCCAGCATGGCTTCTGCAAGGGAAAGTCCTGTCTCAGTAACCTATTAGAATTCTTTGAGAGTGTCAACAAGCATATAGATAGAGGTGATCCAGTGGACATAGTGTACTTAGACTTTCAAAAAGCGTTTGACAAGGTACCTCACCAAAGGCTTCTGAGGAAGCTTAGCAGTCATGGAATAAGAGGAGAGGTCCTCTTGTGGATAATGAATTGGTTAAGAAGCAGAAAGCAAAGAGTAGGAATAAACGGACAGTTCTCCCAATGGAGGGCTGTAGAAAGTGGAGTCCCTCAAGGATCGGTATTGGGACCTGTATTTTTCAACTTGTTCATTAATGACCTAGAATTAGGAGTGAGCAGTGAAGTGGCCAAGTTTGCTGACGACACTAAATTGTTCAGGGTTGTTAAAACAAAAAGGGATTGCGAAGAGCTCCAAAAAGACCTCTCCAAACTGAGTGAATGGGCGGAAAAATGGCAAATGCAATTCAATATAAACAAGTGTAAAATTATGCATATTGGAGCAAAAAATCTTAATTTCACATATACGCTCATGGGGTCTGAACTGGCAGTGACCGACCAGGAGAGAGACCTCGGGGTTGTAGTGGACAGCACGATGAAAATGTCGACCCAGTGTGCGGCAGCTGTGAAAAAGGCAAATTCCATGCTAGCAATAATTAGGAAAGGTATTAAAAATAAAACAGCCGATATCATAATGCCGTTGTATAAATCTATGCTGTGGCCGCATTTGGAATACTGTGTACAGTTCTGGTCGCCTCATCTCAAAAAGGATATTATAGAGTTGGAAAAGGTTCCGAAGAGGGCAACCAGAATGATCAAGGGGATGGAGCGACTCCCTTATGAGGAAAGGTTGCAACATTTGGGGCTTTTTAGTTTAGAGAAAAGGCGGGTCAGAGGAGACATGATAGAAGTGTATAAAATGATGCATGGCATTGAGAAAGTGGATAGAGAAAAGTTCTTCTCCCTCTCTCATAATACTAGAACTCGTGGACATTCAAAGAAGCTGAATGTTGGAAGATTCAGGACAGACAAAAGGAAGTACTTCTTTACTCAGCGCATAGTTAAACTATGGAATTTGCTCCCACAAGATGCAGTAATGGCCACCAGCTTGGATGGCTTTAAAAGAAGATTAGACAAATTCATGGAGGACAGGGCTATCAATGGCTACTAGCCATGATGGCTGTGCTGTGCCACCCTAGTCAGAGGCAGCATGCTTCTGAAAACCAGTGGCCGGAAGCCTCAGGAGGGGAGAGTGTTCTTGCACTCGGGTCCTGCTTGCGGGCTTCCCCCAGGCACCTGGTTGGCCACTGTGAGAACAGGATGCTGGACTAGATGGGCCACTGGCCTGATCCAGCAGGCTCTTCTTATGTTCTTATGTTCTTATGTTCTTAAGTTGAGATATGATAGCAGCTGCCTTAAATTCTAAGTTTACACAATATTTTCGATATTAGTTATAATATTTCAGTTTGATAAGTACAGAATTTTTTCAACACACACATGCATGCACACCCATACCCACACCCACACCCACAGTGAAATGGTCAGTCAGACGCAAGATGAAAAAAAGGGGGGAAAGGGTTGCCATAAAAATAGCAGCATTATCCATCTACACAGGTACTTCCAGTTCAAATTTGTGCTGCAAGGTTTTAGAGTTTTGTTCCCAGCGGGCAGAAAAACTATCAAAAGCAGCAACGAAGCAACACTTTCTGTCAAGCTGCAATGCCTAATGAGTTTCAGAGGCTGCCTTTGTAGGTCATACGTAACCCAGTGTGATCTTTTACACTCCTTTAGAATGTCACAACTTATAAATTTAAAAGATGCTATTCCCTTGCCTCACTCACGCTGGGTTTACAGCAGTGATTTTGGGTCCCACGTTGGTCTCTCAACTAGAACTGGACCCCACTACACTGCAGTCCTATAATTCAAAGAAATGTTGTTAAGTCGCAGACAAACACCAGAGGTGATCCAGTTCTCTAACAAAGGTTATTACAATGAATCAACAGAGCCAACATGATCTCCTGAAAGTAATTTTGGGGGTAATACATTCTTCCGTGAGGTTTACCAGAAGGGATTTGGGTTGTCACAACATTTACATTATTCTCTGTATTTATCATCATTTAAATTTATTCTGGGAAAAACAAATGTGAAAATTATCATTACAATGGTTAACATTTGCTTCACCCCCTCAGCTGGTTTTTTCTTATGCAGTAGGGCCCCGCTTTACAGCGCTTCACTTTACAGCGATTCGCTAATGCGGCGGCTTTCAATTAGGGAAAGTCCCCGCATTAAGGCACTTGTTCCATTTTTACGGCGGTTTTTTTCCGCTGCACGCCATTTTGACGTCATTTTCGCGCAACGCATCCCATTATCATCAATGGGTTTCACTTTACGGCGAATTCTGCTTTACAGCGGGGGTGCGGAATGGAACCCGCCGTATGAGCGGGGCCCTACTGTGTTTACAGATATGCATAATGACTAAGCCTTTGCTAACCTTGTGCTGTCTAGATGTTTTGGGCTACAACACCTATCAGCCCAGCCTGGGGCTGATGGAAGTTGTCATCCAAAACATCTGAAGGGCACCAGGTTAGTGAAGGTTGTTCTATGTGTTGCTAATATTCCACTGGCTAATCATAGATAAAATATGTCTACACAGAAACAGGGCTATTGCCTAGACTAACTGTGCTTCTCATGCAAGCCATTTCATTTATTTAGCAGAATGTTTAATTATACTAGTTCATTGTGTTTGTCTAAATATCGATACCATTGATTCTTGTGAAGCACAAATGAAAACTTCCAGAGGCATACATCGTGACTTTAAAAAACAGTCCTCTGGGTATCTCACTAGAGTTGAAATAAAACTGCCAGAACTGCTACATCATAAATGATCAATGGATTCATTAAAAGGTAGAATTTTAGGATCAGATAAAACAACATATTTTCTGTTTTCAGTCTTATTGGACTCTATAAGACATATTGGTTCTTCTGTTTTACAGATAAATCAAAGACACGAAACCTTCTGTTAACAAACACTATGGAATATTTCAAAGCAGAAAATATATTTATGGCTCTTTCCCCATAAGATATATTATACAGCCACTCTTGTGGCTGTACACTATAGCCAGCATGGATTTTTCACACTCCGCAATGTTAAATTGAAAATACACCCCATGCCATTCTGATTCTTCCCATAAGCTCATTTCAAAACAAAACCTTACAAAACTTATAGTCCTGAACTCAGAAACGCTTGCTTAACAACCCTCTACATTTTCATGGCGAGAGAGAGAGAGAGAATCCAGAGTTCAAAGTGTAAAACAAGAGGGAAAAAATCCAGACTTGGACTTTTTTTCTGTCAGTGGTCTCATAATCTGTTGAAATTAATTAAGAAGATGAAGGTCAGAGTATGGGGCAAGATCAGTAATGGATTACAGGTACTCTGTGAACATGGCTGATTTTTAATGAATTTCAACAGATTATGAGATCTCTGACAGAAAACAGTCTAAAAAGGGGTCTGGTTTTTTCTCTCTCTCTTTTTACACTTTGAACTCTCTATTGACTCTGCATGTTTTGTGTATCACCATGAAAATTGTTAAGGGTTGTTAAGCAAGCGTTTCTGAGTTCAGGACTATAAGTTTTGTAAGGTTTTGTTTTGAAATGAGTTTATGGGAAGCTTCAGAATGGTATGGGGGCATCTTTTCGATTTCACATTGCAGAATGCAAAAAATCCATGCTGACTATAGTATATAGCCACTCTCGTTATTGCATAATCTACTCAGAAGTCCTATTGAATTCTATGGGGCTTAGTGTGTTTAGAATTGCAGCCTTGAGGGGCATTCATCTTTACTCCTGAGTGCTGCTATCTAATATCTCCACAACACTAGGCTCCTTTCTTCCTACAATGTCATTCTGGTGATTGGTCTAGCCTGAGGGCACTTAAACCCATCTTGCCAGAAGCAAGTAGGTTAGATTAAATGTTCCCTACCCAGGCTCCATCTTTTAGCTAAGATTTCTATCTTAATTTCCAATCAGAGAAATGTTTTTGTTTGAATTGTATACTCCAAGCAACTGTGGTTGATGCTTAATGTATGATGCTTAATGACATCACTAGGGCCCACCCCTGAAATCTCAGGGTTTGGGATGTTTCTGACCTGGCAATCCTAGAGCACCCACATTCACACCATACAATTATTCCATTATTATTTCACTTTGAACACTTGTGGCTTTCCCCAAAGTATCCTGGTAAGTGTAGTCTGTGAAGGGTGCTGAATGTTGTTAGGAGACCCTGTTTTTCCTCATAGAGCTACGATTCTCAGAGTTTTCTGAGAAGAGAGACTGATTGTGTAGTGGTTAAGGTGTTGGACTATGACCTGGGAGACCAGGGTTCGAATCCCCAAATAGCCATGAAGCGCACTGGGTGACCTTGGGCCAGTCACTGCCTCTCAGCCTCATGACTGGATGAGGGCTAATAAACTGAGGCTCAATCCAGACAAGACTGAGATGCTGCTACCAAATTAAAACCCATAAAAACTGATAGCAAGTTCTTAAAGGAGAAAAACACCACCAAACACCACAAAAGCTATATTTATATATCATATTTTGTTTGAAGAAACTACACAAGAATGACAGTTCACATGTGGTAATAGCAACAACTCTTTTTAAGGCAATATAAAGACAGGACTATTATAAGGAAATATGCCTTAGGATGTGCTGTTTTATAGAACAGAAAATACAACTGCACATTCCCAAACTAGGCTTCAAAAATAATGTATACAAAAGATCCAACAAGAAAAGATCCAAAATAATCCTTTGTAGAAGGAATTCTTAACAGCATTTTGTTAAATAAAATAAAAGCATGTTTCAGGCTATGTAATACTTGCCTTTTCTTTTATGACGTTGATTCTGTAACACTGAGGACATCTAGTTTTTTCAACATATACCAGGAATATTGAAAGACTGACAGACACATCCAGTCCAGTTACCCACAATGGGGAAAGTTCCTCCATTTCCATTATGCTTGTCTCTTCATCATCCAGATTAGAGTGTTATACAAGCCCACTTCTACTGTCAGAGGCAGGACACCTCTGAATATCACCTGCAGGGAATTAGAAGTGGGAGAGTGCTGTTGCACTCGGGTCCTGCTTGCAGGCTTCCCATAGTGATATCTGAATGACAAGATAGGTCTTTGTTCTGATTTAGCAGAGCTCTTCTTATACGCTTATCAAGAGCAAGTGAATGGGCAAGGTCAAAGCTACCCGTAAGAAATGCCTTAAAACACACACACACACACACACACACACACACACACAAACACACACACACCCCAATAGCTCAAGTAGTTAATGATAGTGCCATGGCACATGCATGCATGCACACACACAGAGAGAGAAAGAGTTGACAGTCAACGTGTACTAGGGAAATGTTTTTTCAAACCTCAGATATGGCAGTTAACCTTTGTGAAACAGCTTGTGAGGTTTTGGGGTTTGTTTTTTGGTATGAGATTTCTTATAAATAGTTTTAATTATTGCTTCTCATTGTGGGGTCCCATTTCATGACTAGCTCTCTTAAACAGTACATCTAATGCATTATAATAAATACATCAGTGTATTTTACCAGTGCTTTCATTATTTATTTATATACCACTAGCTGCCAGTGAGTAAAACTAAAGCATGAAAGTAAGATCCAGAATGAATGCTCCACAAGTAATCCCATTGGCTCACAGACTGTTACTTAAAGGCACAACATCTAGGAATACTAAAAGAGATTGTAAAAAGCTTAGTCTTTTCCTACTGACTAACATGTACTTACTTCCTTGAAGGAGCAGGTACACAGCCTGGGAGTACTCCTTGATCCAACACTGTCACTGGGGGTTCAGGTAGCCTCAGCGGCTAGGAGTGTCTTTTTCCAGCTCAGGCTAGCTTAGGCCCCTTTTGGACAGAGAACACTTGGCCACAGTGCTCCATGCTGTGGTAACTTCCAGACTGGATTACTGCAATGCGCTCTACGTGGGGCTGCCCTTGAAGATGACTCGGAAATTTCAACTGGTCCAAAATGCAGCAGCCAGATTACTGGAGGGGATTCCTTTTAGAACTTATATAACTCCTGTTTCAAAACAGTTACATTGGTTGCCAGTTCATTTCCAGGCCCAGTTCAACATGCTCACATTAGCGTTTAAAGGCCTAAATGACTTAGATCCCAAATATCTGAAAGACTGCCTCCTTCCCTACAGACCCTCTTGGATGTTGAGATCAGCAAATCTCAATTTGCCACCTTCAGACGTTTGGAGGGGTGGCCCGGGAGAGAACATTTTCTGTGGCAGCCCATAGGCTGTGGAACTGCCTCCCCACCGAGGTGCGCCTGGCAACTTCATTGTAAAACTTTTGGTGAATGCTGAAGATGCACCTCTTTATCCTGGCCTTTTGACACCTGCAATGTATATTTTTAGGGCACACTCTATTTTCTGTGATGTTGTTTAGATTGTTTTTAACTGTTTTAATTATGTGTTTTAAATTTGTTGTAACCTGCTGCCCTGGGACTTCTGGGTGAAGGCAGCTAATCATCATCATCATCATCATCCTTGGCTGCTTGTGGTCTGGAAGCTTGTGCATTAGGGGGTGATAACAGGGGCTACATTCATTTCTATTGTTTTTTGAAGGACAACATGGTATTTTATCATGCTTAAAGGGATAATGGGAAGAATGGGCAGGTTACAACCCTGAGACAAACAATGTACCTTTCAAATCTATATTAGGGCAATACCTTTATTAGGTTGACCAAAATATAACAGAGCCATCTAGCCTGATGAAGAGTTCTGGGAAACATGAAAGCTTCCACACTGTGTTGTGGTATTTTTTTTCATCTAATAAAGGTATTACCCTAATATAGATTTGGAATTTTCTTGTGGGCCAACACAGCTACCTTCACTTTTAAATAATGTTAAGACTCCTGGTGAAGTAAGAGTTGATTTTTTCCTCCCTGTGAAGAAGTTTTTTTCCTGACAAATTTATAACTTTCAGGTGGCTTCATCTGTCTATTTTTTCCCTTGGTCCTTTTGAATGTGTCCTTCCCCAACTTCTGTGCAGCACAGCTGGCCAGCATCAGGGGTAGGGATTGTTAGGCACCTGTCAAGGCCCATAACACTTCAGGGTCCCACTGGCATTCTCTGGAGACCCCTGCTCTTTGCCGTGGCTACCTGTTCACCTGCCCTCTTTGAGCATCAGGCAATGACAAGAGTGAGGAGACAGTGCAACTTCCTCCATTTCCCTCATGCTCTACCACTGGTCAGTTGTCCAGAAGGAGAGGCCAAATGAATGAGCAGAGGCACCTTGGAGAGGAGGGAGCACTAGTGGCACCTTCCCAAGGGCGCCCCAAACCTGGATCTGTCACAACAGCAGAGTGTAGGGAGGTGATCAGACGGAGGGAGAAACAGGAGGAGAAGCTGCATTAACTCTTACTTTGCCAGGAGTCTTAACATTATGACATAAATGGAGTTCCACAATCTGGGTGTAACAAGTGAGAATTTTTTCTCTTTCATCCTGGCCAAATGTCCCTCTGTTCCTGGGACATACAGAAGAGTCTTCCTTGTTGATCTTAATTCAAGGGCAGGAAGGTAACCTGGCCAAAAGTCAGGTTACCTTTTGACTTCAAAAGTCAAAACGGTCACATTTGACTTCAAAAGAGGAAACTTCACAAAAATGAGGGGATTGGTAAAAAGAAAGCTGAAAAACAAAGTCCAGAGGGTCACATCACTCGAAAATGCTTGGAAGTTGTTTAAAAACACTATATTAGAAGCTCAACTGGAGTGCATACCGCAGATCAGAAAAGGTACCGCCAGGGCCAAGAAGATGCCAGCATGGTTAACGAGCAAAGTCAAGGAAGCTCTTAGAGGCAAAAAGTCTTCCTTCAGAAAATGGAAGTCTTGTCCAAATGAAGAAAATAAAAAAGAACACAAACTCTGGCAAAAGAAATGCAAGAAGACAATAAGGGATGCTAAAAAAGAATTTGAGGAGCACATTGCTAAGAACATAAAAACCAACAACAAAAAATTCTATAAATACATTCAAAGCAGGAGACCATCTAGGGAGACAATTGGACCCTTGGATGATAAGGGAGTCAAAGGTGTCCTAAAGAACGATAAGGAGATTGCAGAGAAGCTAAATGAATTCTTTGCATCTGTCTTCACAGTGGAAGATATAGGGCAGATCCCTGAACCTGAACTAACATTTGCAGGAAGGGATTCTGAGGAACTAAGACAAATAGTGGTAACGAGAGAGGAAGTTCTAAGCTTAATGGACAATATAAAAACTGACAAATCACCGGGCCCGGATGGCATCCACCCGAGAGTTCTCAAAGAACTCAAAGGTGAAATTGCTGATCTGCTAACTAAAATATGTAACTTGTCCCTTGGGTCCTCCTCCGTGCCTGAGGACTGGAAAGTGGCAAATGTAACGCCAATCTTCAAAAAGGGATCCAGAGGGGATCCCGGAAATTACAGGCCAGTTAGCTTAACTTCTGTCCCTGGAAAACTGGTAGAAAGTATTATTAAAGCTAGATTAACCAAGCACATAGAAGAACAAGCCTTGCTGAAGCAGAGCCAGCATGGCTTCTGCAAGGGAAAGTCCTGTCTCAGTAACCTATTAGAATTCTTTGAGAGTGTCAACAAGCATATAGATAGAGGTGATCCAGTGGACATAGTGTACTTAGACTTTCAAAAAGCGTTTGACAAGGTACCTCACCAAAGGCTTCTGAGGAAGCTTAGCAGTCATGGAATAAGAGGAGAGGTCCTCTTGTGGATAAGAAATTGGTTAAGAAGCAGAAAGCAGAGAGTAGGAATAAACGGACAGTTCTCCCAATGGAGGGCTGTAGAAAGTGGAGTCCCTCAAGGATCGGTATTGGGACCTGTACTTTTCAACTTGTTCATTAATGACCTAGAATTAGGAGTGAGCAGTGAAGTGGCCAAGTTTGCTGACAACACTAAATTGTTCAGGGTTGTTAAAACAAAAAGGGATTGCGAAGAGCTCCAAAAAGACCTCTCCAAACTGAGTGAATGGGTGGAAAAATGGCAAATGCAATTCAATATAAACAAGTGTAAAATTATGCATATTGGAGCAAAAAATCTTAATTTCACATATACGCTCATGGGGTCTGAACTGGCGGTGACCAACCAGGACAGAGACCTCGGGGTTGTAGTGGACAGCACGATGAAAATGTCGACCCAGTGTGTGGCAGCTGTGAAAAAGGCAAATTCCATGCTAGGGATAATTAGAAAAGGTATTGAAAATAAAACAGCCGATATCATAATGCCGTTGTATAAATCTATGGTGCGGCCGCATTTGGAATACTGTGTACAGTTCTGGTCCCCTCATCTGAAAAAGGATATTCTAGAGTTGGAAAAGGTTCAGAAGAGGGCAACCAGAATGATCAAGGGGATGGAGCGACTCCCTTACGAGGAAAGGTTGCAGCATTTGGGGCTTTTTAGTTTAGAGAAAAGGCGGGTCAGAGGAGACATGATAGAAGTGTATAAAATTATGCATGGCATTGAGAAAGTGGATAGAGAAAAGTTCTTCTCCCTCTCTCATAATACTAGAACTCGTGGACATTCAAAGAAGCTGAATGTTGGAAGATTCAGGACAGACAAAAGGAAGTACTTCTTTACTCAGCGCATAGTTAAACTATGGAATTTGCTCCCACAAGATGCAGTAATGGCCACCAGCTTGGACGGCTTTAAAAGAAGATTAGACAAATTCATGGAGGACAGGGCTATCAATGGCTACATGATGGCTGTGCTGTGCCACCCTAGTCAGAGGCAGCATGCTTCTGAAAACCAGTTGCCGGAAGCCTCAGGAGGGGAGAGTGTTCTTGCACTCGGGTCCTGCTTGCGGGCTTCCCCCAGGCACCTGGTTGGCCACTGTGAGAACAGGATGCTGGACTAGATGGGCCACTGGCCTGATCCAGCAGGCTCTTCTTATGTTCTTATGTTCTTAAAGTCAGCCTTTGCCAGTTTGGCACCCTCTAGAAGTTATGGACTGCAAAACTCCAGCCAGCACATGTATTTTAAATGGAATGGGCGTCACAGTCCAAAAGAGGTAGAGGGCATCAGGTAGTCCAAAAGATCTAGAGAGCATCAAAACATCTACAGGGCACATGCTGGGGCTGACAGAAGTTGAGGTCCAAAATATATAGAGGACACAATGTTAGAAAAGGCTATCCTAAGTTGTATTTCAGCAGCAACCAACTAGTGGTTAAAGGTTAAACAGAGGAGTGGCAGAGGTACACTAACCAGAAGTTCCAGCAGTCAACATGAATACATCTTCTTAAGGTAATTTTTAACCAGTGGACATGTAACAAGATGAGACTTCAGAAACATTTCAGAAATTATCAAGGGGGGGGGAGGATTATGCAGAAGTGTTTGCAGGATCAAGTGTTTATTTTCTCACTGACAAATGAATGATTTTGAGATTGACATTTACAGAATTACAAACATGCCAGCACTTACAATCTGTTAATGACAGGCAATATTTCACATTTTAATATTTCTTGAGATAAAACTAATTGCAGATGGCTAATCTAAAATCCACGCAGTCTGGAATGTCAGATTTCCTAAAAGTCTAATTAAACTTGTCTAGAGAAGGATGCACTCTTACTAAACTGAATCTTCTAAAGAAAAAGTACTTGGGACAAATGATTTGTAAAACTATCTACTTGATTAATTGCTGCTGTCAAATTCCCAGTAAGGTGCAATCCTGTCAGTTCTCTGAGTACATTCTACTGACTCCAACCAACTTTTGTAATACAAGATTGACAGTGTGGCATAGCGGCTAGTGTTGTAGTTTAACCAGGGAGATATGGGATCAAATTCCTGCTGAGCTATGAAACTGACAAGGTGACCATGAGCCAGTCACACTACATCACAGGTCTGTTGTGAAGATAAAATTGTGGCATGGAACAAGTATGTTGTGCTAATACTCCTTTAAAAAGGGTGGGGGGAAATGTAACAAATTGTCATGATCTAAGAGCCCAGCAGGGACCAGGACACCAAATGACAGGCTAAAGGGCCACTAGCTCAGCAGCTGGACAAGGTTCCTGGCTTTAGGCTCGATACTGGTGATCAAGGGCCAAATGAATCTGAGGCTGGCAGGGAGTAGGCTGCTGAACTGGATACCACAGCATCAGGGCTGCAGAGTCAGAGCTGAGACACTCATGGGTGCCATCCCTGGAGCTGAAGTGCCTCCCATAGTACCTTGCCAGTCCCACAGAGCACCAGTCAGGAGGCCACAGAGCAAACAAGGCTCCTCTATTCAAGCCAGGGCTTTAATCCTAAGCATCTCCAGGTAGGGCTTATTCTTATTATCTCACCCTTCCTCCCAAAAGGAGCCCAGACTGAAACCCTGGCCATTGAGCTAGACAGACCACTGGTTTGACTCACTATAAGACAGGCTTCTACGTTCCTAGTTGTTCAACGAGGGTGGCTGACGATAAGGAGGGGCTCAAGGCAGAGGCTCAAAAGGCCCTCTTCAGGGCAAGTTACTCACTTGGAGCTTTCCATGGTGCTGCAACAACCTAACTGCCTTGCTGTGCCCTGTGGGATCCTCTTTGGCACCTGAACAGGGCATATGTAAATAGATAAGGAAAATTGACTGAATGCAATGGTGTCCTTTGCACTGACAGAAGCTTCCAGTGGATCAGTGACCCTTCCATCAGTGTGAAGGACACCACTGGATACAAGCCACTAAAGACTGCAGCCTTAGTCCTTCAATCCAGAACCCTATGTGCATTAGAGAGTACACAAGGAGCTGCCTTCTACACAAATGAGCTCTTCCATTAATTTCAATTCAGAAAGGAGTTTCACTTGTGTGCTTTGTCCACTCCATTGCAGAGAACGGGGAAACCCTTGTAGATGAGCTTCTAATATACTCCACAGGCACATGAGAGTTCTCACACACAGACATGATTTACTGGGTCTTATGGGTCAATGTGTAAGCCAATATGAAAGCAGTAGTGGAAGTACCTACATAGTTCAACTTAGTGCTTTGGTCACTGTAAAGATACAGTTGAAGCTGGAAAGATGAAAAGAAAAGCCACAGATACACAAACAAATGCAGGGAATAGTTCTCATATTCGTGGATCTAAGGTCTCTATCAGCCAAGAGCTAACAAGAGTGACAGAATTCAGAAGCATTATAACCCTGAATATAGCACATTGGGGTCAAACAACAGAAACCCACGATCTTCAAGCCCAGCTTATGGATTCACTTTTGCTAGCCACGGCTGAAGAGAAAATACTGTACTAAGTTATTCCTTTTTTTTTTTTTCAATAATTTTTATTCAGATTTTCATAAAACATACAAGACAAAATCATAAAACATTCAAAGACAAAAAACAAAATCAAAAATAGTTAAACAAAAAGAAAAAAAGAAAAAAAAAACAAAAATAAAAAATAAAGAGTAAAATATTGACTTCCCATTTGTCAAAGATCAAATCAGTTATAAGTCTATAATATATAACAATCCTGTCTCTTAAGTCATATTATAAAATCACTTTCCTCCAGTAGTTATCTTACTTAATCATCAAATCTCATAAACATTACTTTATTCTTTCCACAAAAAGTCAAAGAGAGGTTTCAATTCTTTAAGAAATATATCTATCAATTTTTTTTTCCAGATAAGCATATCGATTAATCCATCTCATTACTAATTATGATAATCTTATTGTCATAACCATAGTCAAAATAAACATTTCAATTAATCCATCACATCAGAATCTGTTAGGTTCAGTAATTTCAGTAGCCATTGTTCTATTATCTCTAGTAGTTCCATTTTCCATCTTCCATCTTCAGTAGTCTTGTTAAGTCCAGTAATTTCAATATCCAATCTTCCATTATCAGTATTCCATAATAATCTTGCTGTCAAAGCCATAGTCATATAGTAAGAGTCTGATGGGAATTACCTCTATCCCAAATATTTTCTTGCCATCCATTCTGAATAGGTTGCTGAAATACTGCTGTAAAATCATATCTCTGTTCTTTTTTTCAAAATACACTGGGTCATCTCTTAAAAGTTTTTCCATTGTCACATGGCTGCAGTTAATTCCATAGATTTTCTCTATATTGGGCTCCATCACATCATTCCAGTCCAGAAGATAATCCATGCCATTGATAACTTTATCTCTAGAATCTTCATTAATTTCTTCAGAGATAACATTGAGTTCCAAACAATAGATTTTATTTCTAAAGTCCATAGACTCCAAATCTTGTTCCTGTTCCACGTTTGTTCCAATCTCCGGGATCTCCTCTCTCACAGGGACCCCTATTCCAGTCTCCAGGGTCTCCTCTCTCACAGGGACCCCTGTTCCAATCTCCGGGGTCTCCTCTCTCACAGGGACCCCTTCCAGGGTCACCTCTCTCACAGGGACCCTTATATCTTTAATCTCCTGCTTCATTTTACTCAATTCAATTTTCGTTATCTCAATCTCATCCATTATTTTCTGAAACATAGTTATTTCCAGATTCTCAGCCACTTTCTTAATTGCCATTTTAAAAGAAAAATATAGGAAAACCACTTCTTATTTCAGCAACAATTGGGTTAATACTCCAAACTTGGTGACATCACAGTATAAACAGAGCAGACAGCCTTATCTCTCCAATAGTTAAGTAAACAAAATGCAGTTCCCAGGATCGAAACAATTAATGGCAATCGTCAAGAAACAGATTCGTCAAAATAAAATAGACCAAAAAGAGAGTAGTCTCAAAACAGTATAATATTTTTCAAAATAAAAATCTGGAATAGAAATCCCTCTTCTGTGTATATCTTTAGAATGCAAAATCCAGGACAGCTTTTTGCAACAAAAACAGAGATAAGCTATTAATTAGTGCGTAGCAGAGAGAAGTTACGACTCCCCAGTGAGATGTCAAAAACCGATCAATCTGGCAAATCTCTTTTAAACAGCAACAATTTAAGTCAAGTAAAAGAAAAATATAGAAAGAAGGGTGCTTGCCTGTTAGTGCGTTCTCTCTTAGAAGATAAGATGAACGTTCGCTTTTCCAGATAGAGCTTGCTGTTAAAAATCCGTCCCACCTTCGTCGGCTGGACCTCGTCCCATAAATTAATGAGATCTGGTCGTCCCAACAAAAATAGGCTTTGAGGTTAATCTCTTCGTTTCTCCCTACCCGGGAGAAGTTTAATCAGTCAAAAAAAAAAAGAAAAAACTGACTGATATATCTGAATAAGCTTCTTTTGAGGCAGGAGCCCGTCTCAAAAGCAGGCACAGGCTAAGTCACCCTTCCCGGAAGTCTGTACTAAGTTATTCCTTAGTGTGATCCAGGATGGCAAATTGTCTGATTTTCTTGGTATGTGAAACAGACAGGAGCCAATAATAGTTTACAGACGCTTCTGCCAATCACTCCTTCCTGCATACCTGCTGTTAACATGGTTTGAAATTTTATAACCACTGCATTTCTGGGTAAAGGAGTAGTAGATTTGGCATTTCATTAAAAAAAAGCATCTTACACTCCTACAAAATTTCAGAAGAACTAATAACCACAGGCATAAAATTGTGCAGTCATTTTTATGTGTTGTTGGGGCATCTAAGGACAATCAAAGAGAAGGATCCTCTCAGATTGGGAATAAAAGTTTCGTACCTTACCTACACCTACTATCAATGACATATTGACACAGATTTGTGGAGAGAGAAATAACATAGAATGAACGGAATCTTCTGCAGCAGAGATGCAAAATGTGTGTTGCTCCAGATGTTGCTGGACTCCAACTCCCTCAGCCAGGTCAATCAATGATCACAGGTAACAGGAATTGTAATCCAACAACATCTGTAGGGCCACCGACTTTTCATTGCTTTCCAGCAGCTTTTATCATAATAGGATTTGCCATTATAGGCTGATAAATGGATGTAAGAACACTGAACCATCTAGCCCAACATATTTCAGGTGGATATCTTCCACAGCCCTATTACTCAAGGTTTTTATTTTAAAAAGAAAATAATGCTAGGGATTAAACCTGGAATTTCAGCAGGCAACACATGTATTCTACTTAGCATGCTGGCCCAGGCAAAAATCTTGTTGAGATAAATAGGGCTTGTGCTCAGGAAGCAGTTCAAATTTAAAACTTACTTTGCTAGGGCAGTCTCGATTCATTAAGTTTCCGTAGCAGGTAAACACATTGGCACCAGCTGCTTAATAAAAATAATATAAAAGTAGTCCAAATGAGACAACCCAATGGTCCATGCAGCCTGATATATTATCTCCCCCAAAGAGAACACTAAAAAAAAAATTCTTGAGGGACCTTGACTATTCCCTTGCCTGTTGTCCACTCCTAAATCATAGGAGATTGTTTAGATACATGTTCTTAAAATGTGAGGCAGGTTTTTGTAGAGAGGAGCATCCAGCTGGCAAATGAAGAACCAATTTTAAAAAGCAAAATCATTTGCTTGTCAAAACTGGGTATTTGAATTTTATGCTCTGAATAAGTTTTGCTAGGGAGAGAGAACTTTTATTAGGAATGAAATGTTGCAGCGCTCAAACACTGATCAAATAAGTAAGTTTCGAATCCCTCTTCCTAATGAGGAAGGAACAATGCATTAACTCTGATGCAATTTCTTAGGCACTCCAGTTGTTGAACTACAGCTAAAATGAATTTGGATCAGAATGAATTATTTCAAATTGTGAAAATTTCCCAATTAAAATATATCTAAATCCCTTTCCAATCCAGCTGTATCTCTCCTTGATCACATTTTCAGTCTGTTTAACTCAAAGCTAAAATTATTTCTACTCATTTAGTCTAAATGACAAATTCAATTTTATGACTACTATTATCTTAATTAGTGACATTATAAGTATGCTGCAGGTGATATAGCCCTACCATACTATATTTTAGTCGGTGGGAATTTTATATTCATAATTACATTTATGGAAAGGAAAAGTTATCAGAGTCTATTTTCAAACGTCAAACTAAAGGTTAAGAGAACAGCATGACTAGACCACAATTACCTGCATAACTGGTGAAGCTACTTTAAATGATATCTCCATCTGTAAGTGGTAACAAATCAAAGAGAAAAAGAAGCAATGTCCCAGATAGGGGAGAAGAAAGACATTTGTGCCAAAATCCACACATTATATGGTAAAAGAACTGCCACTCAATAATTGGACAGCAGTTTAATCATGAACCCCTCACAGTCTGTGATATTATTACATTGGTTAAAATACATCTATCACATCTGTTCACTATTGGTGTCAAAGCTAGCTCACAAGACTTAAGAGCACCAAACAAAGCACAATCAAATTACAGTGCAATCAAGTGCTTGTGTACACAGATGTAAGCCCCACTGAGTTCAATAGGGCCTACTGCCAGGTACAGTGGGTATACGACAGTAGCCTCAAGCAACTAATACTCCCAAGTTAAAAAGCAGCACCAATAAAACCAGCAGAAAGTTCTGTAGCTGAGAAGTATGGTCATGGCATAATTGTTTTTTGCAGCAGGACCAACAAAACAGGATAGTCTTCACTGATGCCTAAATGATAATAGTATCAGCACCTGTCAAATCTGGTATGGAGCCATTATTGAAAGGTCATCTCCTCTATTGCCACCTGCTTTTCTTGCAAAGGTAATGGGCCTCTGATGCAAAGGAAGATCTAAGGGACCAGGCAGGCTGACACGGGAACAGGCAGTCATCCAGTTACCCTGGTTTCAGGCAATTTAGAGCTTTATTGTAATTAGACCTTGAAACAACCTGAGAGGCAGCATAGATCTTTCAGCACAGATGAAATAAGCTCATTATAGTGGATATTTGTTCACAAGCAGGCTGTCATATTCTGAACCAGTTGAACCTTTATTTTATTTATTTATTTATTATTTGATTTATATCCTGCCCTTCCTCCCAGCAGGAGAACCTTTCAAATGGTCTTCAGTGGCACACAATGCCTTACAGTAGTCTGATACAGGAATTCCCAAACTGTGGCCCATGGACCACCAGTGGGCTGTGAGCTTCATTCAGGTGGTCCACAGCATGTCTGTAAAAATATAATCATAGGATCATAGAATATTAGAATTGGAAGGGTCCTATAAAGCCATCAAGTCCAACCCCCTGCTAAGTGTATGAAAGCATACCCCATAGGTGTCTGTTCAGCTGCCTCTTGAATGCCTCCAGTGTTAAGAGAGCCCACCACCACCCTAGGTAATTAGTTCCATTGTCATACTGCTCTAACAGTTAGGAAGTTTTTCCTGATGCTCAGCTGATATCTGGCTTCCTGAAACTTGAGTCCATTATTCTGTGTCCTGCACTCTGGAACAATCAAGAAGAGATCCTGGGGCCCCTCTCTGTGGCAACCTTTCAAGAAATTGAAGTGTGATATCATATCTCCCTTCAGTCTTCTCTTCTTTAAGGCTAAACATGCCCAGTTCTTTCAGTCTCTCCCCATAGGTCTTTGTTTTCAGTCCTCTGTTCATCCTTGTTGCCCTTCTGTGAACCTGTTCCAGTTTGTCTGCATACTTCTTAAAGTGCAGCATCTAGAATTGATACTCAATATGAGACCTAACCAGTGCCAAATAGAGGGGAACTAAAACTTCACACAATTTGGAAACTATACTTCTGTTAATGCAGCCTAAAATAACATTTGTCTTTTCTGTAGCCACAACACACTGTTGGCTCATATTCAGCTTGTGATCAACAACAATCCCAAGATCCTTCTCACATGTAATATTGCTGAGCCAAGGATCCCCCACCTTATAACTGTGCATTTGGTTTTTTTTTCCTAGGTGTAGAATTTTGCACTTATACCTCATTATACAATTAAAAGTCATAAAGCGCCTTACACTATAATTATAACAAGAGGCAGAAAAATCATTAAGTGGTCTGCCATGGCCTTCATCAATTTTCAAGTGGTCTGTAGGGAAGAAAACCCCACAGATATCTATGGCAAGGCCATCTCTTTCCACGAAAGGGCTCAGGTGGCATACCAGCCAATGTTGGCAAAAGATGCTTTATGCAACATAAGCTGCTTGGGCTTCCACTGATAACACAAGATCTAAGTGTACCCTCAAGATGTGTGTCCCCCAAGGCTCCGTATTATCGCCAATGTTATTTAATATTTATATGGAGCCCTTAGGAAGGATTATCCATGATTTTGGAATACGTTACCACCAATATGCAGATGATACCCAACTTTACTATTCTTTCCCTCCAGACGCCTTGGAGGCGGTTCATCCCTTAAACCAATGCCTGGTTGCTATTCAAAATTGGACTAACAGGAACAAATTAAAACTCAACCCAGAAAAGACGGAGGTTCTACTAATTGGACATAAACCCTCTCATGAAGTTAAAAACCTACTTACCTTAGATGGGGTTCCACTCCCTCTGAAATCCCAAGTTCGGAGTTTAGGCATTCTTCTTGACTCTGCTCTGACTCTTGAACCCCATATTACAACAGTATCCAGAAGTGCTTTTACTCAATTAAAACTAGTCCGCCAACTCCGTCCGTTTCTAGGATCGTCAAACTTGAGGCAAGTGACACAGGCCCTTGTGACCTCTAGATTGGATTATTGTAATTCTCTTTATATTGGACTATCTGCAAGATCACTCCATCCGCTTAAGCTGGTACAGAGAGCGGCGGCCAGAATGCTGACTGGAGCTGGCCCACAAATGCATACCACACCTCTTCTCTATCAACTTCATTGGCTACCGATTTCATTTCGTCACCAATTTAAAATCTTGGTATTAACTTTCAAGGCTCTACATGGATTAGCTCCAACATATCTATCAAACCGTATTCTGGAGTATAAATCTCGACGACTGACAAGAGTATTCCTCGAACACTCTCTTATTATTCCCTCTACCTTTTTAATTCGCCGTTCCAATACTAGGAACAAAGCCTTCTCGACCATAGCTCCCATCTTATGGAATAACCTGCCACCAGAGATCCGATGTTCTCCCTCACTCATGGATTTTCGTTGTCAGTTAAAAACATTTTTGTTTCGTCAAGCTTTTAAAGTTAATATTTGAATTGTTTTATTTTATTAATTTTATATCGGATTGTATCAGACTTGTCTTATTTGTTCGCCGCCCTGAATTCTATTAACTAGGGCGGGATATAAATTGTTTAAATAAATAAATAAATAAAAATAAATGCTCTTTCAGTTCCCCAAGGGAAAGTTAAACCCCATTCAACTCAGTTTGAATACTACCTTCCTGGTCTACCAACTTCCATACAAACCACACTTTGATCTTGTTTGGATTGAGCTTCAGTGTATCAGAGCTAGGTGACATCAGCATATAACACAGTTCCATCTCCAGTGGTTTGATATACATATAAACTAGCATAGGAGAGAGCCCTGAGGCATTCCGTATTTCAAGTACCATGGAACAAAACAGAATTTCCTAGCTCCATCACTTGGAACCTACCCACTAGGAACAAACAGAATGCAGTCCTTTTAATCCCCAACATGTACAGGTGATCCAAAAAGATACAATAGCCATAGCTACTAAGATGAGGATGGGGAACTTGTAGGCCTCCAGCTGTTGTTAGACTGCAACCCCCATAAGTCTTAGCCAAAATGGTCAATGATTATGGAAGTTCTGAATGGCATCAGGGTCCCCATCCCAACACTAACACTAAGAAGACTTAGAACATAAGAACATAAGAAGAGCCTGCTGAAACAGGCCAATGGCCCATCTAGTCCAGTATCCTTTGCTCACTCTGGCCACCCAGATGCCTATGGGAAGCCTGCAAAAGCACTCTCCTCCCTTGAGCTTTCTAGCAGCTGGTATTCAGAAGCACACTGCCTCCAACTGTGGAGTAACAGCACAGCTATAATGGCCAGTAGTCACTGATAGCCTTATCCTCCATGAATCTGTCTAATCATCTTTTAAAGCTTTCCAAGTTGGTGGCCATGACTGCCTCCTGTGGGAGTGAATTCCATATCTGCTGTGTGTGAAGTATTTTCTTTTATCTGTCCTGAATCCCCCAATATTCAGCTTAATTGATGACCATGAGTTCTAGTGTTATGAGAGAGGGATAAAAACTTTTCTGTGTTCACTTTCTCCATGACATGCATAATTTTATATATTATCATGCCGTTTCTTACTTGTCTTTTCTATAAACAAAAAAGCCCCAAGTGCTGCAACCTTTCCTCATAGGTGAGTTGCTTCATTCCCTTGATCATTTTGGTTTCCCCTTTCTGAAGAATCAACAGATTCAGAATCAGATTCAGAACAAGAATCCCCACAAATCCTGGTAATAATTGTGAACCAGAATGGTCAAGGCAAAAGTGGGTAAGATGCCAGATTAAAATAGTTCAGTGCCATCCAGGAGTGTTTGGTATTCAGTAGCCACCACCCATTTGAGCAATTTGCCTCAAAAGTGTAGATTTGCAGCCATATTTGGGTCTAATTGTTTGGGTCCAAGGAAGATTTTTTTCAGAATTGGCTTACTGAACACCACCTTCAAGGCAGTCAGAACCACCACATTTACCACAACCTTATCAGGCAGTTTTCCAGATGTTGTTGGACTCCAACTCCCATCAGTCTCACCCACCATGGCCAATGGTCATGGATGATTAGAGCTGTAATCCTACATCTGGATGGCCACAGGTTCCCAGTCGCTGGTCTAGAATCAACCAATCATTCCACTATTGTATTTCAAGGAGGTTTAGATTGGTGCACAACACTTGCTCCTTCCATGCCTAGGTATCCTTTTTGGGCAAGAATGCATATAATTGGTTAATGCCTAATATTATCTGACTGGCTGTATTGCCATATAAGTGATATATGCAACAGCATGCCTGGTTTAGTGTATTCAGGGGCAGATGTCTTATCAGTATATGACTACAGCAGTGTGAGAATATGAGACTATGGGATAAACAACTAGGGAATATCTCCCTTTGACTAGACTCTTTCACATAAGATGAGCTCATCTCATGCTCTGCACCTGTTGCTTAGAATTGGGGAAACTCACTAGCCATCTGCAGATCTTAGCTACTTCCCATGAGTTATCTGTCCCAGCTATCTACTAAGTGCTTTTTAAGCCTTGTGGAAAACATAAACATTGTCACAATAACCCCCTCAAAATCAGGTGTGGCTCATTAGCATTTAGGAGCACAAAAGGCCTGCAAAACTGCCCTATGTTGGAACTCAGTGTAGACCCAAGATTCTGGGATGGTTTGCTGTATGTTAGTTGTCTCTCTGAAGGGTTCCCCCACAACAGAAGGAATGCAAGACTGACTGCTTTGCTTTCTGTATCTCTATACTTTGCTTACTAGTTAATAAACCTGTGACTTTTCATCCCATCTGTGTTGTTATTGTATCCAAATCTGCAAAGAATCTTGCCCTTGGGCATTACGACTTGACCTGGGATATACACTCCTTGGCCTGCAACAACTGATATTCATCTATGCAAAACAGAAAGAGAGGCCTCTGGGAACAGCCAGTATTTGTGTTAACAGTGGATTCTCAGAGAAGATTGTATCTGTGAAGTGTCTAGCAAATGAATCACAGCAAGTTGTCAAGGGTTCCTTCCAAATTATCTTTCTTGGAATCTATATTAAGCAGACTCCTTACCATTCAAACAGCTTTGTATGAATGCAGTGGTGGTAGGAAAGTATCATTTCTTTTCTGCCACCAGTATCGCAGTACAGGCACCACTACCCATGTTGGCTGTGGCTGGCGTCCAGTATCACATGGAGGACCATAGATTCTCCATTTCTGCTGTATGACATGATTACTATTACTGCTACTACTCACTTTGAATCTCACAGGGATAACTTTTCTCTTCAATCAATCAGTGACAATGACTGAATGAAAAAGTGAAGTGAACATAATTGAAGAGAACAGAGGGGAGAAATTTGTTTAGTAAGATCAGAGACTTGGAGTGCCAAGGCAATAATAGAAACTCAATTAGCACCATATATACACAGTAAGAGAACCTATCTGTTCTGCAAGCCCTGTGCAAATTCAACACTAAGTAACTGGGTTTGCCTTTTTGTCGATTATCCTTTATCCTGTTCTTGCAAAATATTCAAGAGGACATGTTGGTGAATTTGTTTCACTCTGCTTCTAAACAATGTGTAAGAGAGCTGAATATTGAAATATTTTCTATTTGTCAAAGGATAAAACTCAAGGTAATATGCCTGGTGTTCATTATTTCAACAAGTGCCACTATGGTTCATTAGAAGCTGAAACAAAAGGTTCTGCAGTTTGATATCCCCATATGTGCTGTGCTTTATAAATATCAATCTTCAGTAATTAGCAGGGTACCCGTCTTTCTGAATATTAATCAACAGGGAAAAAACATTTCTCTCTTCTAATTAGAAAAGTGAAAACTGTGAAGAATCCCCACTGCCCATTTCACAAGTCTTGTCCAGCTTTCTAAAATACTGATGAGAGAAAGAAATAATTTGCTGGCATCAGGGAACCTCTCCAAATTCTGTTCACGTTTCCTGGCTACACATTTCACCTCCTGCTTGAGAACCCTGTGCTAATCCACTCCATACCCAATTAGCATTGAGCTACAGTGCTTCAGTAATCACTAATCTATTGTGACAACTTATTTTGATTTTAAATTCCTATCAACATCATTAGCTGTTGTATAACTTTTGACATTTTCTGGCCATGTTCATTGTAATTTTGTTGCCACTTCCAGGTGCTAATGAAGCTTAAATGTCCTTTTGACAGCAGCACATCAGCCAGAAAGGTTCCCTATTGTTTTGTGCATTGCATTACCAAGATGTTATGAGTCATTATGACCTTCGCATGCCATCTGCAGAAGGAAATCCCACCCAATTGTTCTCTAGGACCAATTCATGAGGGTATTCTGATAATGCATTACAGCAGTTTCAAGCTAGGGGCTGGATCTAAAAGTCATAGAAGCCAACAGGAAATATAATCACCAGTCAACAGGAAATGTAATCGGGTCCTGTTCCTTCTTATATCGGGTGAAGCTATTCCATATTATTTAAATGGTCATACTGTAGAAAGGTGCCATTAGAGGTTGCTTTGACTGTGTTACCAGATGGAATACAGAGTGCCCATCTGGTTAATCACCCACACTTGCAGAAGAGGAGCAAGGAAAGTACCTTTGGTTCTGGCTCAGCACTGGTAAAAGGAGAAGTTTCAGACGCTCATCTCCTATATATACAATTTAGGGTTGCTAGGTCCATGGTCTGAGACTGATCCTGTATCTTTAGGAGAAGAGAAAGTCAGCCAAGTGCAGGTGTTCTTGCAACTCTGTAATGAGAAAAACTACAAGGTGGAATTCTCCCTCCTCCCTCCACAACTTTTAAAGATACAGAAGACCTCTTGGAGGACAGGCCTGGCAACAAATAGCCCTTGAATCTGTTATCTGATTATTCTTATTGTTGCATTTTTTTTACAATAAAAACCATACCATTTCTTTTAAACCTAGATCTACAGCGCTCTTTTCCTGCAAAGGAAAGTGACCTGGCAAAAGTAAGGAAAGTGACCTGGTAAAAGTAATTCTGACCTGTGTACAACTCAAAAAAGTGATGAGACAGGGAGGGTGGAAAGCAAACTAATTCCATGCGGGCCTGAGTGATGTCATGGGGCAGGTCCAAATGACGTCATGTGGCAGGTCCAAGTGATGTCATGGGGTGGGTCCAACTGATGTCACAGGATGGGTCCAGGTGATGTCATTAAACATGATACATAAAATTATGTATGGCATTGAGAAAGTGGATAGAGAAAAGTTCTTCTCCCTCTTTCATAATACTAGAACTCGTGGACATTCAAAGAAGCTGAATGTTGGAAGATTCAGGACAGACAAAAGGAAGTACTTCTTTACTTAGCGCATAGTTAAACTATGGAATTTGCTCCCACAAGATGCAGTAATGGCCACCAGCTTGGATGGCTTTAAAAGAAGATTAGACAAATTCATGGAGGACAGGGCTATCAATGGCTACTAGCCATGATGGCTGTGCTCTGCCACCCTAGTCAGAGGCAGCATGCTTCTGAAAACCAGTTGCCGGAAGCCTCAGGAGGGGAGAGTGTTCTTGCACTCGGGTCCTGCTTGCAGGCTTCCCCCAGGCACCTGGTTGGCCACTGTGAGAACAGGATGCTGGACTAGATGGGCCACTGGCCTGATCCAGCAGGCTCTTCTTATGTTCTTATGTTCTTATACATTAAGCATCAACTACAGTTGCTTGGCGCATACAATTCATACAAAAACATTTATCTGACTGGAAATTAAGATAGAAATCTTAGCTAAAAGATGGAGCCTGGGTGGGTAACATTTAATCTAGCCAATTCGCTTCTGGCAAAAAGGGTTCAAGTGCCCTCAGGCCAGGCCAGTGACCAGAAGGCCATTGCAGGAAGAAAGCCTAGTGTTGTGGAGATTAGATGGGAGCACTCAGGAATAAAGATGGATGCCCCTGAAGAGCTGCAATTCTAAACACACTTACTAAGGGACTAAGCCCCATAGAACTCAACAGGACTTACTTCTCGGTAAATATGGTTTAGATTGTGCTGTTGGTAAAGTTTGAAAAGGGATCCTCTGCAAAGATATCCATATCCAAGTAGGGTTGGCAACCCCCTGCCTGGAATGCCCTGCCTCTACCTTTTAACATCCAAATTTCTTTACAGATTTGACCCTTCACTTCAGAAAGAGGTCTGAGTAATGAGTAAGAAGATTCTCTACCCTTTTCTGTCTCCCCGTGGGCTGCTATAAACTCACTTCATCAGACAACCCAATTCCAGTGAATATAATTGACAGAGATAAAGCACACTTGGTCTACCTTCATAGGTAGTAGCTTAGGAACAACAAGAATTGCAGCCATGCTGCCCAGTATGTGAATTCTCTTTTACCACTATTGGACAAGAAACAAATAACAAGGTGAATCATCAGTGAGTTTAAGAAGGTTGAGCGGAGCGCATGGAACCACTGTTGTTGTTTCTATGGATGAAAGAGAGTGAGGATAAAGGTAAAAGAAATTCAAATAGAAAAAGAAGAACAAAAGCCAGTGATGATTTCTTAAATGCAATACCATACCAACCACAACAAGATTCCTATGAGTAAGGCAGAAAACTAAGCATCTCACAACCAGTCAGGATTCCTAACCAAAAACCAAAAATATGATAAATGAAGAAATATTTGTATAAGCATGACTATCAAATAAATTTATTATTTACACAACCTGTAAAGATGTTTATAGTGCAATCCTACGTTTATTTATTCATAAGCAAGTCCCAATGTATTCAGTGGGGCTTACTCAAACAGGGACAGAACTGCAACCTCAGGTGACAAGCAACATCATTCAGATTTATTTCTTATTGTGAGCTGCCTTGGTTTCCAGACTGCAACCCTACCTCACAGCGTTGTTGGAAAGATTCCCATATACACACACACATTCGAGATGTAAAAATACATACACCCCATATAATAGTTTATTGTCAAAACCAGTTGATCATTGCAGAACATTAAAAAAAATAAAATCAGTGTTAGTTTCCAACATAATAAAAACAGTGATACCTAAGTAAGCCCTGCCTAATTGCTTTAAAAATAGGATTAGAGGAGAGAAAGCTATACAACACAAACACAATTCTTTCCTATGTTCACTCAAAAATCCCATCAATTTGCAGCACAATCCTAACCATGTCTACTCAAAAGGAAGACCTATTGAATTCAATGGGGTTTACTCTGGGTATGTTTACTCTGGAAAATAAAGTACTAGATATTCTGAATATTCTGGATTTGAAATACTTCAATTTCTCCATGAAGTTTTATTTTTAGTATTGTAGTTCGCTGGTCTCTACATCATGAGCCATGCAATGGTAGCATTGTTATTGTTGTTGTTGTTGTTGCATTTATATACCGCTCCATAGCTGAAGCTCTCTGGGTAGTTTACAATAATTAAAAACATTAAAAACAAGTATACAAATGTAAACCATTAAAACCTATAAAAACAGATCAGCAAATTAAAAACACATGTTATTCAAATGCTGTTAAAATGCCTGGGAGAAGAGAAAAGAGGGTTAAAGCTTCAATTTGGGAAGTTTGCAAAACACTGCCCTCTTCAAAATTTAAATCTGTCTGACTCCTACACACAGGAGAGAAAAAGACTGAAATCTTACTTATTCAATCGGTGAGATGTTCAGAAAAGCAGGAAAAAGCACGTTTCTGAGTCTTGAGCCAGTCACTGCCTCGCAGCCTCAGAGGGAGGCAATGGTAAACCCCCTCTGAATACCTCTTACCATGAAAACACTGTTCATAGGATCACCATAAGTCAGAATCTACTTGAAGGTAGGCAATTCAATTTGACTCTACATTTTTTGTCTTTATCATTCCTTGTCAATCACAACCCTGATTTCTTATTGGCTAAAAACCTGAAAGGGCAGGGATTAGAGCAGAATTTAGAGCAACCAAAAGTTGTGGGGGGGGGCAGCTGACATTTGTATATCTCTGGAATCAGACCACGTAGAAACTTAATGTTTAAAAAAATGAAAGCTGAAAGTCCAGAGATTAAGGTGAGTCAGCCAGAGAGCCTGAGGGCACCCCAGAAACCAGCATCTCAGACTGAAAAATGGAGATGTGGCAACCCTATTTCCTCGTCTTTATGAGAATGAGACACTCCTGTGTATATGGGGGCTCTGGATTGTGCCCATCATGGAGAAAAAAGTAAAAGATCATTACAGAGAAGCTGAGTACCTTCAAAGAATTCAGCTGCAATGCCAATATTGTATTCAAAGCTTAACTCTAAGAGAGAAAGATGGGCCCAGCTTAAATTAGGAAAGCTATGTTCCAGGGAAGCCTTTGCAGAACTGATCCCTACATTGTTTTACTGTCTACTGAAATGATTTATAAGATTAGCACGGGACAGAAAGGAAGGCACACTGAGCAGAGATAATTGGACTGCACAGCGACTGTTTCGTCTGCTATATAGCTGAATTTACTATTCCTCAAAATGCCACTGAATCCTTGTTTGAATAATTCAAGTGCTCATACTGAGGCTTGCCTGCTGGGCAATTACAGACACTGCTTAGCACCTGTTGGGTTGTGGTCTACTTTACATTTGCTTTTGCTAATTTATGTCATATATAGTACAGCATGAAACAACTGCTGGCATTGTACAGTAGAGTTAATTCCAATTAAAGCATCTAGAATGTACACCTTAATGTGGTGAGGGGGTTTGAGAGTATCAAAGAGCTGAGAGCAATGCCATCCGGAGTCTAGACATAAGAACATAAGAACATAAGAAGAGCCTGCTGGATCAGGCCAGTGGCCCATCTAGTCCAGCATCCTGTTCTCACAGTGGCCAACCAGGTGCCTGGGGAAAGCCCGCAAGCAGGACCCAAGTGCAAGAACACTCTCACCTCCTGAGGCTTCCGGCAACTGGTTTTCAGAAGCATGCTGCCTCTGACTAGGGTGGCAGAGCACAGCCATCACGGCTAGTAGCCATTGATAGCCCTGTCCTCCATGAATTTGTCTAATCTTCTTTTAAAGCCATCCAAGCTGGTGGCCATTACTGCATCTTGTGGGAGCAAATTCCATAGTTTAACTATGCGCTGAGTAAAGAAGTACTTCCTTTTGTCTGTCCTGAATCTTCCAACATTCAGCTTCTTTGAATGTCCACGAGTTCTAGTATTATGAGAGAGGGAGAAGAACTTTTCTCTATCCACTTTCTCAATGCCATGCATAATTTTATACACTTCTATCATGTCTCCTCTGACCCGCCTTTTCTCTAAACTAAAAAGCCCCAAATGCTGCAACCTTTCCTCGTAAGGGAGTCGCTCCATCCCCTTGATCATTCTGGTTGCCCTCTTCTGAACCTTTTCCAACTCTATAATATCCTTTTTCAGATGAGGCGACCAGAACTGTACACAGTATTCCAAATGCGGCCGCACCATAGATTTATACAACGGCATTATGATATCGGCTGTTTTATTTTCAATACCTTTCCTAATTATCCCTAGCATGGAATTTGCCTTTTTCACAGCTACCGCACACTGGGTCGACATTTTCATCGTGCTGTCCACTACAACCCCGAGGTCTCTCTCCTGGTCGGTCACCGCCAGTTCAGACCCCATGAGCGTATATGTGAAATTAAGATTTTTTGCTCCAATATGCATAATTTTACACTTATTTATATTGAATTGCATTTGCCATTTTTCTGCCCATTCACTCAGTTTGGAGAGGTCTTTTTGGAGCTCTTCACAATCCTTCTTTGTTTTAACAACCCTGAACAATTTAGTGTCGTCAGCAAACTTGGCCACTTCACTGCTCACTCCTAATTCTAGGTCAATAATGACCAAAAGGCCAGATTACTAGCAGGGTCACCCACGGCAGAATGGTCAAAGCTGAAGCACCAGACTAAGATGCATCCAGACTCAGAGGAAGGCAATGGTAAACCACCTCTGAATACCTCTTACCATGAAAAACTTATGAATAGAGTATCTAAAATGCAGCATGAGATAGTACTGGAAGATGAGACCCTCAGGTCAGATGGCACTCATCAAGTTACTGGGGAAGAAAAACAGACAAGTACAAGTAGCACTGTGACTAATGACACTACTGGGTCAAAGCCGAACGGACGCCCATACGCTAAAGTGCACAGATGCAAAAGGAGAGTCTGGAGTTGTACGACGCATACAATAGGAACATGGAATGTGAGAAGCATGAACCAGGGAAAGTTAGAAATTGTCAAGCAAGGAATGGAACATATCAACATTACAATACTTGGCGTGAATGAATTAAAATGAATGGGAATGAGACATTTGCAGTCAGGCAACTACAAAATATTTTATGCAAGAAATGATAAATTAAGAAGAAACGGGGTTGCTTTAGTAATGTGAAGTGATGTAGTAAAAGCAATTAGGAGCTGTAACGCAAGGTTTGAGCAAGTGATATCAATGAGATTTAATGGGAAACCTATTAACATAACCATCTTCTAAGTCTATGCTCCAACAGCAAACACAGAAGAAGAGGAACTGGAGAGATTTTATGCGGAAGTACAAGAAAAAATTGATCACACACCAAAACAAGATGTGCTGATAATCATAGGGGATTGGAATACAAAAGTAGGGAACAGAGAAGAACTAGAAATTGCAGCGCATAGCCGGGAAATGAACACGCAAGACAAGGTGAGGTGTGGGTAAATCAAGGGCCACATTTATTGAATGAAGCCAATTACATGCTTGATTGCATGGTAGAATGATCTGCAGAGCCATTGCGGAACATATCTCTCTCCATTGGGCGAGGGCACCCTGCCATGGGAAAAGGGGGGTGAGCCAAGCCCAATCCCTTCTTCTGGGCCCCATCCCCGCATGGTGGTTAGGGAGGCCTTCCTGATCCACCCCCCCTCAGGGCAGCACAACCTCTGACTGGGTGGTACAGGTTAGCCCCAAAAGTGAGCCTTATCCTGCCAACGGGCTGCACAACCTGGAAGGCAGGCCTCAGAACCCACCAATCACCTTAAAGTGTGCCTAAGGGTGGTCACCAAACCCTACCTTGTTAAATTCCACCACAATCCGCCACAGAAGAGGACAAGCCTCTGCTTAGTCCCTCTTCCCCCACCTGTGCCAAATTATTTCATGCAGGGCACTCTGCAGATCAGAAAGAAACAGATCGTTACCTAGGTCAGACATATGTACACCGTCTGGCCGGTAAAGATCAGCCCGCTCACACCTCACCTCTGGATGATGTATTACCTCGCCCTGCTGATAAGCAAGGGCAAGCTGGACTTCCCTATTTACTTTATGGCAAGCCTTATTCAGGCCTCTGGGGTCATTCCCACCCCTCCAAATTCTCCTCTGGAGAATATCGGACCAAACAATCATGGTCCCAGGCCACCTGTTGTGTATGGCTTCAAAGTCCAGGCAAGCCTGAATGACAAGGGCTTTCCCCTTCAGCATTCCCAGGTCATTGCCTCCCAAATGTATCACTATGACCTGTGGAGGGTGCTGCACCAACGAAGCATCAAACAGCATTGGCAGGAGGCATTCCCACAGCATGCCACATCTACCCAGCCACTGGACCAACGCGCAATGGCTGAGCCCCAACTGAGTTCCGTGCAAAGTCTGTGACACCCTCCTCTTGGCACAGAACTCCATCTGTGGCCACACATGAGTACCTTGACTCTCTCCAGCACCCTCCAACCTGTTAAAACAGAAACAACAATTATCAATATGCTCAGCACAATGGATAAGGAGGGCCCTTAAATGGCCCAATTCCAGTGCCCCACTGCCTGCGCGGCTGTGCTCCCACAGCCCAACGTAGCTATTATAGAAGCCACACCCCTATGGAAAGAGTGTGTACCAAACTGGTTGGGGTCCAACCCTAAACATGACTGTAATTAGAAGCTCCAGGTCTTCCCCGGCATGGCTGCAAAGGCCCACCCTCACCAGAGCCTTTTGGCCTGACGACGATGGGAATTGTGGGGAAATGGGGCTTAGGAGATAGAAATGAAGCAGGAGAGAGTCTTATTGGATTCTGTGAAGTCAATAATTTGTTTCTTGCAAAAACATTTTTTGAGCAACTGACAAGATGACTGTACAAGTGGACATCACCAAATGGTCAATATAGGAATCAAATTGATTATATAATTGGTAGCAGAAGATGGAGAAGTTCCATACTCTCTGTGAAAACAAGACCAGGAGCAGACTGCGGTACAGATCACAAACTGGTAATATCGAAAATCAGCGTGAAGCTAAAGAAGAAGAAAAAAATATAATTTAAATAACATCTCAGAAGAATATAAAGATCAAATAAGGAACAGATTTGAGGCTTTAAATTTAGTTGATAGAGAACCAGAAGAACTATGGATTGAAGTCAGAGACTATCAGGGAAGAACGCAAAAAGACAATAGCTCGAGTTAAAAAGAGAGAAAGACCTCAATGGATGACTGAAGAAACTCTTCAAATGGTTACAGCGAGAAGGAATGCAAAAGCAAAAGGAGAGAAAAACTTTTTCAGAACCCTAAATGCAACAATACAGCAACTAGCATGTAGCGACAAAGAGAACTATTACAATAATTGTATAGAAATAGAACAGGACAACGAAAAGGGTAGAACAAGAGCCCTATTCCAAAAGATTAGAGAAATTAAAGGGAAATTTAAACCAAGAGTAGGGATTTTGAATAATCAACAGGGGAACACACTGACTGACTGAGAAGTAAAAGGAAGATGGAAGCAATACACTGAAGAACTCTATAAAAGAGATGCAAGGATGACATTAATTCACGGAGGATCCGTATGATGAAGAATCAGAAATTTTAGAATGTGAGGTGGAAGCTGCTCTTAAAATACTTGGAAGAAACAAATCACCAGTAATAGATGGTATACAAATAGAGCTGCTACAGGTTACTGAGCATTCAATATACATTCCACTTCCAAAGGAAGGGGATTCCAGGGAATGCAGTAATTATCCAACTACTGCCTTAATATCCCATGCAAGTAAAATAATGCTCAAGATTCTACAACAAAGGCTCTTACCATATATGGAATGAGAAATGCCAGATATCCAAGCTGGATTTAGAAAGGGAAGAGGTACCACAGATCATATTGCAAACATACGTTGGATAATGGGACGGACCAAGGAATTTCAGAAGAAAATCATCCTGTGCTTTATAGATTACATCAAAGCCTTTGATTGTGTAGATTATGGAAAACAATGGAATGCTTTAAAAGAAATGGGGGTGCCACAGCATCTGACTGTCCTGATGCACAACCTATATTCTGGAAAAGAGGCTACTGTAAGGACAGAATTTGGAGAAACCAACTGGTTCCCCATCAGAAAGGGTATGAAACAGGGGAGTATTTTACCACCTTATTTGTTTAATCTATATGCAGAACATATCGGGGAAAGCGGGATTGGACCAAGATGAAGGAGGTGTAAAAATTGGAGGGAGAAATATCAATAATTTATGATATGCAAACGATACCATACCACTAGCAGAAACCAGCAATGATCTGAAACGAATGCTGATGAAAGTTAAGGAGGAAAGCACAAAAGCAGGACTACAGCTGAATATCAAGAAGACTAAAGTAATCACAGCAGAAGATTTATGTACAGGAATACCCCGCTTTATGGACCTTCATTTTACGTACACTCGCGAGTACGGACATACTCCATATTCCACCATTCCCGTTTATGGATGCTTGCTTCGCACTTATGGACACTGACGCAACCGCCCGAACTTGTTTTCTGTACAGCACGTGCCTCATGTTTTGCGGCAGCAGCGTTAGCATTGTCTTCTCCTTTGGGATCTGAGCGACTCTGAGTGACTCCTAACCTGAAGGCTAAGCGACTCCTTTACATTTAAGTTCAATTTTACTATACAGTAGGTACAACCTGAAGTCCAGGAGTTACACGGGCCACCTGATTTCATTTTATACCTCTCCATTGTCCCATCAGAGTTTCCTTTCCTGCTTTATTTCATTGTGACGCAATTTTTTTAAAAATATTTTTTTTTAAAAAAATTAATAATTAAAAAAATAAAATAAAATTTAGTTTTATGACTTGAGGAAAAGGCTTCCCTCCCCCCAGCTAGTTGAGAACAAAATAGCAGAAGTCTGCGCTCTTGCTCTCTTGCTCTCTCTGTAGCATACTAAAGTACAGTAAAAAAGCAATTGTGTTCACTTCTTGCATAGGATTGGGAATTTTACCCTAGTGAAAATTGAAGCAGGGCAGTCTTTATTCTGAATTAATTAATCCAGAATACTTTTCTCTCTGTCTCTGCCCATCATTAGTTCTGGCTTTTGCCACTGCTGGCTTGTGACTCCCAATAGAAACTGCAAGCCTTGATAGGGTGGTTTTGCGTGTGTGTGTGGGGGGGTGCCTCTTGGTATTGTCTTCCCTTGTCTTCAATTGTTTGGCTTCACAATTTCATACAGTACAGTACTACAGTACAGTTCAGTACAGTAGTACAGTACATACATTAATGGCAGATAAAAAGAAAAGTCGTAAATCTATTACCTTAGATATGAAGCTTAAAATGATAAAACTGTCTGATGAAGGTGTTTCACAAGCTGATATAGGCCGAAGGCTAGACTTCACTTGAACTACAGTTAACACGGTCATGAAGAGTAAAGAAAAAATTCTTGCGGAAGTTAAGAGTGCTACGCAAGTTAACACAACAACAATTAGAAAAATGGACAGCGTTGTTGCAGACATGGAGAGACTCTTAATAGTTTGGATAGAAAATCAATTTGCATGCCAGATTCCTGTAAGCCAGGCAATGATTCAAAATAAAGCCTTAAGCCTATTCAATGACCTGAAGGCTAAGAAAGGTGAGGCAGGGAAGGATGCCGATATTTGTTGCACGCCGTGGATGGTTTGACAGGTTCAAGAAGAGGTCTAATCTACATAACATCAAAGTGCAAGGAGAGGCAGCTGCTGCAGATACTAAGGCTGCAGAAAGCTATCCACGCGACCTTGCCAAAATTATTGAAGAGGGAGGCTACTCCAAGGAACAATTTTTTAATGTGGATGAGACTGGGCTGTTCTGGAAAAAGATGCCTGCAAGAACCTTCATCGCAAGAGAGGAGAAAACAATGCCAGGCTAAAGATAGAATAACCCTTCTGTTAGATGGCAATGCTTCTGGTACCTTAAAGCTAAAGCCTATGCTAATTTATCATTGGCAAAACCCTAGAGCTTTGAAGAACTACGTTAAAACTAGACTTCCAGTGCATTGGAGGTCTAATAGAAAAGAATGGGTGACTGCAGCAGTTTTCGAAGAATGGTTTGACACCTGCTTTGTACCAGAAGTGAAAGCCTATTGCAGTGACAACAATATCGCTTTTTAAATTTTGCTCCTTGTAGACAATGCTCCTGGCCACCCTCGAACATTAGATGAGCTGAACCCTAACATTCGAGTGGAATTCCTACCACCGAATACCACCTCACTACTGCAGCCCATGGATCGTGTCATAGCCACCTTCAAGTTGAACTACTTGAAAAGAACATTCAGTAAGTGTATTGCAGCAACAGAAAATGACGAGGGGACGGGGCAAGAAGTCCTAAAGAAATTCTGGAAAAGCTACAACATCTTGGATTGCATCAAAACTATAAGAGACGCTTGGAATGACATCAAGGAAACAACAATGAAAGGGGCCTGGAAAAAATTATGCCCACAGTTAGTTGATGATTCCGAAGGCTTTGAAGATCCTGTAGCTAATGTTACTGAAAATATTGTAGAGATGGCAAAGCAGTTAGAGCTGGAATTGGAGGCAGAAGATGTCGCTGAACTTCTGGCGTCCCATACTGAACCCCTCAGCAATGAAGATCTTCTGGAACTTGAAGAGGAGAGAGAAGAAGAAAATGTGCGGGATGAGGATGAGACCATGGAACAGCCTGAAGGCCTAACTTCAAAAATTATCTTGGAAGCTTTCCGTCATCTTGATAGCGCCATGACTGTTTTTGAAAAGCATGATAGGGACTTTGAAAGAAGTTCCAAAGTCAGTGCTATCATTTTGGGGGCTTATGCCTGTTACAAAGAAATCTACAGGGAAAAGAAAAGAGCTACAGTTCAAACCTTCTTAGACACCTACTTTCGTAAAAGGCCAGCAGCACCCAGTCAATCTCCCAGACCATCAACATCCACTGAAAGTCCATCTCTAGCATTGACATCAGCCCCAAGCCCTACTCCTACTTCAAGTAGTCCATCCAAATCGCCAGCAAGAAAGCGTCTAGCCCTTGATGACTCAACTTATGAAATAGAAGATATGCCCTCTCCTTCATCCTTCCTACAATACATGTAAATTTTTGTTCATCCATTTCGCATCTGCCAGCTGACATTAAAGGTAAGCGTAGCCTTTCTCTTAAAGGGTTTACGGTATTTTATTTTATTTTATGTTTATTTTAGTTATAAATGCGTTATTTACATCAGTTATGCCCGTATATGACGATTGCAGTGCAGTACATGCATCAATTAGTGAAAAAAGGTAGTGCTTCACTTTAAGTACATTTTCGGTTTACATACACGCTCCGGACCCATTGCATATGTTAATGCGGGGTATTCCTGTAACTTTAAAGTCGGTAATGAGGACATTGAACTTGTCAAGGATTATCAATACCTTGGCACAGTCATTAACCACAATGGAGACAATAGTCAAGAAATCAGAAGAAGGCTAGAACTGGGGAGGGTAGCTAGAAAAGGTCCTCAAATGCAAAGATGTATAACTGAACAGCAAAATCAGGATCATTCACACCGTGGTATTCCTGATTTCTATGTATGGATGTGAAAGTTGGACAGTGAAAAAAGCAGATAAGAGAAAAATCAACTCATTTGAAATGTGGTGTTGGAGGAGAGCTTTGTGCATACCATGGACTGCGAAAAAGACAAATAATTGGGTATTAGAGCAAATTAAAGCAGAAATGAAACTGAGGTTATCATACTTTGGACACATAATGAGAAGACATGATTCACTAGAAAAGACAATAATGCTGGGAAAAACAGAAGGGGGTAGAAAATGAGGAAGGCCAAAGAAGATATGGATTGATTCCATAAAAGAAGCCACAGACCTGAACTTACAAGATCTGAACAGAGTAGTTAATGACAGATGCTATTGGAGGTTACTGATTCATAGGGTAGCCATAAGTCGTAATTGACTAGAAGGCACATAACACACACAGAAGTGTCTGTAACATTGAAAGTCTCCATATAAGAATATCTTGCAATGGCAATTATGATTTTAGAATTCCCATCAATATAGCGGTGGAGGGTATCCCAAAATATGAAATTGAAGCACATTGCATACCAACTAATATTTCAGATATACTGCTGATTCCTGGTTTTTAAAAGTTTAGATGCATAACGTAGACACTTCACCAATCTACAGACATGCATGGAAGTTGCACAAGTTGTGAATCATTGACTTTAATGGGAACTGGACAGGAACAATTCCCAGTGTACATCATGTACATAGTGAACTATCTCCTCTATCCATATACACCTCACCTCCTTACTGAAGCCGGAAATGTCTTAATGAAGAATATGGAGAAAAACTCTTTGCAGTGCAGTAACTAGAATTTTGAGTTTTGATGTGAAACCCCCAGATTCAACCCAGCCATAAACCTGGAGAAGTCAAGTTAGGTAACCTGCTTGACAGGATTCTTATGAGAATAACATTAGATATTTTTTATTTATTTAATTTATTTATTAAATTTATTAGTCGCCCATCTGGCTGGCTGTCCAGCCACTCTGGGCGACGTACAAAATAAAAACATTTTGTACGTCGCCCAGAGAAAATGTTTTTATTTTGTACGTCGCCCAGAGTTCAGCCACTCTGGGCGATGTACAAAATAAAAACATAGTCGCTTCGTAAAAGGTTTGGGACTATACTATTTTCTGTTTTTGTTTTTGAACAAAGGGCTAGAGGGACTCCTCTCACGTAGTCAGATCTATGCCACAAATAGATCTGAATTGCTCACCTCACCATTTTCATATACCCTTTTCTTTCTTTTTCTTTTTTTCTTTTTTCTTTCTCTTTTTTTCTCCCTTCTTTTTCTTTCTTTCTTTAGTTTAAGAAGTTCAAATTGCGGGAAGGTGCTTGCAGCACTCCTGAGGGGCAACATAGTTTTTTTTCTTTTTGGTGGGGGGAAGGTTGGTTGCAGTGTTTACTATTTGTTAATCCAATGGTTGAATCTAATTCAGTTGGGAAGGGGGGAGGTTAGTTGTTAGGGGAAGTTCACTGGGAAAGATATTAAAAATGAAACCTGAGAAAGGAATAACAACTCTAATAGTTATGCAATCTCTATGGCTGATCTAAAAACAGTCTCATTTAACATTAAAGGGTTAGGCAGTGTTATAAAAAGAGCCAGGATGTTCAAATTGATCAGGGATCTGAAGCCAAAAATAATGATGCTACAAGAAACCCATAAGGCAACTTCAAAGGACGGTATATTCAACAGTAAACAATGGGGGAAAATATTTATAGCTAAAGGATCCTGCAAAGCAAGAGGGGTAGCAATATTAATCAAGACTGAAATCGATTTCAAAGAGACAAAAATAATGAAAAATAAGGAAAGAAGATTTATTTTTGTGGAAGGAATTCTGAATGGACTAACAAAAATTATATTAGCATCAATATATAGCCCAAACACAAATCAACTAACTTTTTTAGATAGAACCCTAAGAAAATTACATAAATTTACAGAAACAGAATTATTGATAGGAGGGGACATTAATTGGAATTTACAAGGTGCAGTAGCAATCAGAGATGTGAATAATATTAAACAAATTAGAGATGAATCTCAACACCATACGCGAGTAATGAAATGCATGAAAATTTTACAAAAATATGAACTCTATGAAACATGGGCAGAACTCTACCCAAAAGACTACACACACACATTTTACTCACAACCCCATGGTTCATTCTCAAGACTGGATACAATAATGGTTACAAAGGGTCTACTACCGTGGTTAGTCAGAATGCATGTAGGCCAAATAAACACATCTGACCATGCCCCAGTGCTCCTGGAGATGGCAACGTGCGCCAAAGAAAAAACAACACCAATATGGCGATTACACCCTACCTTAATAGCAAGACAGGAATGTAAAAGTAGAATACAGGAGGGAATAGTAAACTATTTCAGAGAAAATCATATTAATGACACTTCAGGAGGGGTGAGATGGGATTGCATGAAAGCAGTAATTAGAGGGCAGTATATTAAAGAAATGGCCATTATTCAAAATAATACTAAAAAACAGAAATCAGAATTAGAAAAAACTGTAGAAGTTCTAACAGCACAAAATAAAGGTACTGGTTCACAAGTTATTAGACAAAAAATGGAAAAGAACAGAACTAAACCTGCTAGATATTGACAAAACAATGGTAGATTTGCTCTATGTTAAACAAAAATATTATGAATTTGATGGAAAGGGATCAAGAATGTTAGCAAATAGAGTAAAAAAAAGGAAAAATAGTAATAGAATTGTACCTTTAACAACTAAGGAAGGCATAACAACTTATAGCGCAAATGAAATGAGGAAAATATTAACCAAATATTATGAAAACTTATACAAAGGAACAAATATAGACAGAGAATTTATAAAAGAGTACCAACAAGGAAGTAAGATTACAGGCCTAACAAGGGAGCAGTCAACATATTTAGAACAGCCTATATCAGTAGAAGAAATAAAAAATGCTATAAAAAATTTGAAGTCTAATAAAGCACCAGGCCCTGATGGCTTTACAGCTGAATTTTATAAAGCATATGCTGAATTACTGATTCCACAACTTTCAGAAGTTTTTAATGCAATATTACAGGGAACACAACTACCGGATACTTGGAAACAATCAAGGATAATTCTCTTATTAAAACCTGGTAAAGCCCCAGAACTTCCAGATTCATATATGTGGACTATAAAATCTTTGCTACTATATGGGCAAATAGATTAAAGACAATGATAGGGAAAATAATTCATCCAGACCAGTCTGAGTTTATCCCCAAAAGGCATATAGCAGATCCTGTTAGAAGATTATATAGTGTAATCACTCACACAAAAAAATCAAAAATATCACTAGCAATTTTGGCTCTAGACCTCTATAAGGCCTTTGATAGTGTTAACCTAAAAGTTTTGTTAAATATTCCACAAGTATACAAATTTGGCCCAAAATTTTCACGTTTTACAAACAATTTACACCGAAACATCAGCGACAATTAGCTTTAATAATACAGAAACATCCCCCTTTAAAATTCAATCTGGTACCAAACAAGGATGCCCTCTATCCCCATTATTATTTGATCTGATAATTGAATTTTTAGCAGACAAATTAAGAAACAATGATAACATCAAGGGAGTGCCAATTAAAAATCAAACTCATTTAATAAATTTGTATGCTGATGACATGGTACTTATGCTAGAAAATCCAAAAACAAGTATGAGATATATCATATAGAGGAACTAGAACATTTCCAAAATGCATCAGGACTGAAAGTCAATTCACTAATAGGCAAAAAACCTTGCGGTTTAAGAATGTACCTATAGCCCACAGATATTTCTACCAAACTTTAAAAAGCAGGGAAATTGGGCAGCTATAGTGAATGCACCAGGGGAGCAGGAGACCTGAACTCCTCTCTGAGATATTGTACTGCCCTACAAAGTTGTCAAAATGCAAACACAATTTGGGTTGGTCTTTCACAGTCCAATCCACTTGCTGTGTAGCTTGGAAGAATTCGGTAACATGTTCCTCTGAGCATATGGTGAGTGGTGGCAAGACCTGCCATCTCCAAAGATGGAGAATTATATTTTTGTATGTTTGTTGGTGTTCTTCTTACTTTGCTTCTTTCCTGTGTTACTAATATTTCTACAGAGAATCTAAACTAGAAAATTTTATTTCCCTCATTATTCATCCTAGAAATCTGTGTCAAATTTATTTTTATTAATTTCAAAGCCTTTTTATTGGTTAATGCCATATGATGGTGAAGATAGCCTTTTTTGTTTCAAACTGGCGGTTATGGTCTATTTCTATTTTGGGTGCATTAACAGTTGGACCTGAAACTGCAGTTTAATGTAAAATCAGACTGATTCCAATATGCTGCTACTTTAGCAATGGCTCTAGTTGTTGGAAAAAAGAGGATGCATGTTTTCAGCCTGCTATGTTTAAACCAATTTATTTAAGGCAAGGTGTTCACAATCAATTAAAAACATAGAGCACACCTAGAATTTTGCTAGAATATATTTCACCTCCCACTGTTTTATCTTGTGCAAATTGAGACACTTCTGAGGTCCACTGGAGATTATTTTGCAGACGTCAGTGCCATTATTCCACAATTATGTTTGGAGTTTTTTTAGTCTAAATTTTGCAAAGTGTTGCTGTACTTCACATATTCATAGAAACAAAAGCAAAAGAAAATGATTTCCTATAGAAAACTTCACTAAAATTGCAAAGTAAATCAGACATATTTAAAGTGACCATCTGAACTGTATCAACTGTCTTAATAATGTTGCTTCCTCCTGGCTAAAACAAGATCAGCACAGGACATATCTTCTTTCTATTATTTGGGCTGATTACAGGTGTTGCCACCACTCACCATATGCTCAGAGGCACATGTTACCAAATTCTTCCAAGCTACACAGCAAGTGGATTGGACTGTGAAAGACCAACCCAAATTGTGTTTGCATTTTGACACCTGTGTAGGGCAGTACAATATCTCAGAGAGGAGTTCAGGTCTCCTGCTCCCCTGGTGCATTCACTATAGCTGCCCAATTTCCCTGCTTTTTAAAGTTTGGTAGAAATATCTGTGGGATATAGGTACATTCTTAAACCGCAAGGTTTTTTGCCTATTAGTGAATTTCCCTGCTTTTTAATCCGGGAGGTAAGAAATGGGATCCTGTGCAAGTTTGCTGAGAATGGATTGATCATTTGCATGTTTATTAAATTCAGTGCGATTTACTCCCATGCAATCATGCTTAGGATAGATAAAACTGACCGGGGGGGAGGGACGGAGGGCTGGAGTGGGCAGGGAAGGCGGAAGAAGGAAGGACAAAGGGAGAGGAAAGGGGAAGGAGGGAAAAGGCAGGTCTGATCATTTGTATGATTATTGGGTTGAATTGGATATACTCCTATGCAATCATGATTAGGATAGGTAAAACTGACCAGGCTGGGCCTGCCAACCAAGACGTCTTCTGTATCTTTCACAGTTGGGCAGGGGGAAGGGACAATTCTACCTTGTGGTTTTTCCCATTACAATGTTGCAAGAACACCGGCACTTGGCTGACTTTCTCTTCTCCTAAAGATACAGGATCAGTCTCAGGCCCTGAACCTGGCAACCCTACCTCCCACCCAAATTTAAAACAAAGCTGTCCCTGGCCACATCCACACCAGGCCTCTATTACACTTTGGACAATCATTATTTATTTCTCTATTTATTTAGTGTATTTATATACCGCCCCATAGCCGAAGCTCTTTGGGCGGTTTACAATAAATAAAAACATTAAAAACAAATATACAAATTTTAAAACACATCTTTTAAAAACAATTTAAAACAATTTATCATGGCTTCTCTCAAAGCCATGGCTCAAAGCTAATCATGGCTTCTCTCAAAGAATCCTGGGAAGTGTAGTTAGTGAAGGGTGCTGAGAGTTGCTAGGTTGTTTCTCTCACAGACCTTCAGTCAGAGTGGCTGACTGTTAAACCATTCTCTCAGGGGAATAGGAGTCTCTTAGCACCCTTCACAAACTACACTTCCCAGGAGTCTTTGACTGTCTCAAGTGAAATCAAGTCTGGTGTGGGTGTGGCCCTCTGGTTAGCCAAGCCCAGCAGCTGTGAGGCTTTTAGAACACTGAGAGTTGGTCCTTACTGAGCATGCTCCGCGCTATGATTGGGTCCCAGCCAAAATTTATTAAATTAATTAAAAATCAGCCAGGCATTTTTTAAACTTTTAAACTGCAGCAGATGAAGGTCAGAGTATGGGGCAACATCAGTATTAGGATTACAGGTACTCTGTGAACATGGCTGATTTTTAATGAATGACAACAGATTATAACTCTCAGAGAAAAAAGTCCAAAAGGGCTCTGAGGTTTTTCTCTCTCTTTTTACACTTTGAACTGTCTATTCTCTCTGACTGTTTTGTGTATCGCCATGAAAATTGACAGGGTTGTTAAGCAAGCGTTTCTGAGTTCAGAACTGTAAGTTATGTAAGGTTTTGTTTTGAAATGAGCTTATGGGAAGCATCAGAATGGCATGGGGGTATTTTCCATTTAACATTGCGGAATGCGAAAAATCCCCGCTGACTATAGTATACATCCACTCTTGTGGCTGTATAATTTCACAAAATCAGATTTGTTATGTTACAATATACCTCCCAAAGATCAAATTGACATGTCTAATCAATATACTCCCATTAGTTCACAAGTCATTCCGCTATTTAGGAGTTCAAATTTCAAAAAATATGAACAAATCCTTTCAATTAAATTATGGAAGAATCTGGAAACAAGTAACAGCAGATATTAAAAGATGGAATAAAATGAACTTGTTGCTAATGAGCCGAATATCAGTTATAAAGATGATGGCGGTGCCAAAATGTACGTACTTGTTCTATGTATTACACACTGATATTGCACCAAAATTTTTTAAAATATGGCAATCAACAATTGACACCTTTATCTTTAAAAGTAAAGACCTAGGACATCAAAAAACTTGAGATATAGGAGGGTAGAAGAAGGAGAATGGAGAATATCCGTATTGAAACTATATTATGAAGCTTATCAGCTTAGACACTTGATGTCCATAATCAATGATTCTCAAGAAAAATATTGGGTATGTATAGAAAAGTCTTTATTACAAGACATAGATCTTGCAGTATTACCTTTTATTAAAAAAGAAATTAGAAAGGGAATACAACAACATACAAGCATTAATCCCATACTAAAGGTCTGGAAATATAGAAAGGAATCATTGATGCCAGGGATATCCCCATTGATACCAATTTGTGGACACCCGGACTTTTACCTAAAAGAGAGAATGATAAATAAAAAGGCATTAAAAGATAATCAACTCTACAGATTAATGCATTATTATACTGACTTACTACCCATATCCAGGACTGTCTGGAGGACATCACTGAAGAATTCAAATATAACATGGTTAGCGTGGTATCAACTAACTACATTTATTAGAAAGTAACACGTCATACAGCAAGGCACCAGAAACTTGACAGATTTTGAAAGAATGGTAGTTAACATACCAGAAAAAGATAAAGGGCAAATAACTACCCTATATAGATTGCTACTTAAACAGGATATAGGATCACAACAAGGACTACCAACTTGCTGGGAATCTGAATGGGCTATCAAAATTAATCAAGAATACTGGACAAAAATGTGGGGGAAATTTCCTTTTAAAGTCATATCAGCTAAATACATAGAAACATCACTCAAAATCTTACAAAAATGGTACTTAACGCCATCCAGAATAGCAAGGATAGACAAGTCTTACTCACCATTGTGCTGGAGAGGATGTGGGGTCCGCGGATCCTATGTTCACATGTGGTGGGACTGTGAATGTATTCAAAGATTCTGGACGGAGGTTTTTGAAGAAATATCCATTATAATGGGAATGAAAGTAATAAAAACACCAGAATTGGCATTACTTAAAAAATTTGATGGCCAAATCCAAACCATATCAGATAAAAAGCAAAATGAGTATCTCTTAATAGCAGCACGCATGTTGATAGCTAAATGCTGGAAAGAGGCAAAAGGATTAAACATTGGGAAGTGGTATAGCATAGTATGGGAAATAGCGCTCTCAGAGAAACTTACTCAACGTTTGAGAGTAGCAAGAGGACAAAAGAAAAAAGATCGTTTTGCTACAGAGTGGTCATATTTTATTACACATACAAACAAAACATCAGCACCAATACAGGTTCCAATTGCCTTTAATAGCTTATGGCTACAATAGTTTCTCTGGAGATCTGGGATCTGTCCTCTTGCTAATTAATTATTATCTAAAACTGCCTAATAACCAATGCTAAGTAATTTGTATTGTATGTGGATAGTGATAGACTGAGTAGTACTTTTATATGTAATGTACTATTCTTTGCGTATATGGTTTCTGTATTATGTGAATATTTAATATTCAATCTTTCTTTATATATTTCAAATAAAAAACATATTAAAAAACAAAAAAAACAAAAACATACAAATACGTTAAAACATTAAAAATCTCAACAATAATAATAAAACCTAACCCACCCCAAAAGCCTGCCTGAAGAGCCAGGTCTTCAAGGCCCGGCGGAAGCTCATCATAGAGGGGGCATGGCGGAGATCATCTGGGAGGGAATTCCACAAAGTGGGGGCCACAATTGAAAAAGCCCTCTCCCTAGTTCTCACCAGTCTAGCTGTTTTAACTGGTGGGATAGAGAGAAGGCATTTTGAGGCTGATCTTGTTGAGCGGCATCCCTGATGATGTTGGAAGCACTCCTTCAGATAGACTGGGCCGAAACCATATAGGGTTTTAAAGGTCAGAACCAACACCTTGAATTGGGCCTGGAAAACAACCAGTAACTAGTGCAACTCCTTCAGCACTGGAGTGATGTGATCTTGCTGGCGGCTGCCTTTAATCAGGCGAGCCACCGCATTCTGTACCAGTTGCAGCTTCTGGACCATTTTCAAGGGTAAACCCAAGTAGAGTGCATTACAGTAGTCTAGGCGAGAGGAGACCAGGGCATGTACCATAGATGGGAGCAGATGGTTGGGAAGGTAGGGGCACAGCCTACATATCAGATGGAGTTGATACAGCGCCGCCCGGCTCACAACCAAGACCTGAGCCTCCATGGACAGCTGGGAGTCAAGAATGACCCCCAGGCTGCGGACCTGGTCTTTCAGGGGCAATTGTACCCCACTGAGCACCAGGTCAACATCCCCCAACCTTCCCTTGTCTCCCACAAACAGTACCTCGGTTTTGTCAGGGTTCAGCTTCAGCTTATTCCTTCCCATCCAGCCACTCACCGACTCCAGGCACTTGGATAGGGTTTCTACAGCTAACCTCGGTGAAGATTTGAATGAGAGATAGAGCTGCATGTCATCAGCATACTGGTGACACTGCAGCCCAAATCTTCTGATGATAGCCCCCAGTGGCTTTATGTAGATGTTGAACAGCATCGGGGAGAGGATGGAGCCCTGTGGCACCCCACAAGTGAGAGGCCAAGGATCCAAAACCTCATCCCCCAATGCCACTCTCTGGTACCTACCAGAGAGGAAGGAACAGAACCACTGCAATACAGTGCCCCCTATGCCTAACCTCTTCAGGCAGTCCAGAAGGATACCATGGTCAATGGTATCAAAAGCCGCTGAGAGATCCAGGAGGACAAGGAAGGTGCATTCGCCCCTAACCAACGCCCTCCTCATATCATCCACCAAGGTGACCAAGGCCATTTCAGTCCCATGTCCAGGCCTGAAGCCTGATTGAAATGGATCCAGATAATCCGCTTCCTCCAAATGCACTTGCAACTGCTTCGCCACCACCCGCTCAACCGCCTTGCCCAGGAATGGCAGATTTGAGACTGGGCGAAAGTTGTTCAGATCTTGGGGATCCAAGGAGGGCTTCTTTAGAATTGGTTTTATTACTGCCTCCTTGAGAGCTGATGGCATTACTCCCTCTTCCAGGGACGTATTTACCACCATCTTGATCTCCTCGCCCAGTCTGTCCTTGCAGCTCATAATGAGCCACGACGGGCAAGGATCAAGTAAGCAAGTGGTTGGCTTTAAGGTTGAAAGCGCCTTGTCCACTTCATCAGAAGGAAGAAGCTGGAACCAATCCCACACCACCGAAGCACCACTGGCTGCCTCTGGCTTGCTCACTGTGTCCACAGCGTACGGAATAGCACTCTTAATACGATCGATTTTCTCCATAAAGTGCTTTGCAAACTCATCACAGGAGGCCTTAGCATGTTATTATTATTATTATTATTATTATTATTATTATTATTATTATTATTATTTATTAAATTTATATACCGCCCGACTAGCGACAGCTCTCTGGGCGGTGAACATAAAATAGTATAAAAATACAATGAATAACAAAATAATATTAAAATACAATCAACAATACAATAAACATTATTAAAATTAGATCAATGTAACTTAAAATGCTTCAGAGAATAGGAAGGTTTTGACCTGGCGCCGGAAGGAAAGCAGAGTCGGCGCCAGGCGTACTTCCTCAGGGAGACTGTTCCATAGTTCGGGGGCCACCACTGAGAAGGCCCTAGATCTTGTCATCACCCTCCGGGCCTCCCTGTGAGTTGGAACCCGGAGGAGGGCCTTCGTAGCAGAACGTAGTGCACGGGCCGGTTCATATCGGAAGAGGCGTTCCGCAAGGTATCGTGGTCCCGCACCGTATAAGGCTTTATAGGTTAATACCAACACTTTGAATCTAGCCCGGAAACATATTGGCAACCAGTGCAAGCTGGCCAGAACAGGTGTTATATGCTCGGACCGCTTGGTCCTTGTCAGCAATCTGGCCGCCACATTTTGCACTAGTTGTAGCTTCCGAACTGTCTTCAAAGGTAGCCCTACGTAAAGCGCATTACAGTAATCCAAACGTGAGGTTACCAGAGCATGTACCACTGATGTTCCATCGGTTCCGGGGCAACTGGACCGACCAGGCTCCGGACCACTTGGCACAGGCTCCTGGGACAGCACTCTGTGGACACAATAGAGGCAGCATAAAAATCCTTTTTTGCTGCCCTCATCGCCACATGGTAGGCTGCAGCAGCCGCTCTAACCTGTGTCCGATCGTCGTCAGAGCGACATTTCTGCCACCGGCACTCTAGCCGTCTCACCTCCTGCCTCAGAGTTCGCAACCGTGGAGTATACCAGGGAGCCGTCTGAGCTCTATTCCTGTGTGTATGATTTTGAGAATTTGGAAAAAGGCCATAGTACAAACTAATAATAAATTTATGAGGAACCACTCTTGCAGATGAAAATAAGACATCCAATATCTAAATGTTGCCCACCAGTTTGTGCAGTGGACTCCCCCTTCCTCTCCTTCCACCTGCAGTTGCCACTCTCCCCCAGACTCTGTCTCAGAGGCTTGGGGGAACCTTTGAAAGGTGCAATATTCATAAATCTCAAGAGTACAGACAGGTAATAAAACTATCCACAGGTTCATCTTCTGTTTGCACAAGGGAGTTAAAATTTGCCTGTTTCTAAACCACATAACACCTCACAGCAAATTGTTTTCCAAAACGTTCCATCACTTTATTGTATATCTTCCAAAACTCAGCCTGAATGATGGCAGGATATCATCTGCTTGATCCCCTCTTAGATAATCCATTCTGTTAATATGCTCCTCTTCAGGTTTACTGTTTAACCTTGGAGCTATTCAGAAGTTCTCAAACCTGTGTCTCCATTTGGGCTATTCACTGGGGGTTGTAAATGTAGATGGCTTAGGGAACTAGACATTAAAGGAAGATGCTGCCATGTTTTCCCTGCCCAAGATGCAGGCTTCTTCTCACCTTTGCTGTTCTTGGCACCCCAAGGTGGCTCTCCATACTCTTTTTCTGTCTTTCTTTTCCTGTCAGGTTATGGGTGTGTGGGATCCACAGCACTGCTGCCATGTGATATGAGGGGGCCTTGATCAATTGATTCCACAATTTATCAAAGCAAACAACTCTTTATTAACTTTAGTACACTATGAGCTTTTTCTCCTGCTCCTTCAAAGCTCCAGCTCCCCAAACCAGGAACTTCCTTCACAGGACGAAACATGGAAAGCAGTCAACATGGATGGAATGATGGAAGGAGGAGTGAGAAAGGTCCTCTGCAGATCTCTGGTAAGAGCTGTCCTTCCCCAAGAAGTCTGCTGAGTGGGGAGGAAGATGTGTGTGTGCGTGCATGCGCGTGCGCATGACAGAAAGAGAGAGAGACAGAAAGCACTCAATGAGACTAGAGTTTTATTGTGGGTGTATTCTGCAACATGTTTTTGATATAATAATAGTGCATTAGTGATGGATTTATTCTGCTTTGGTTTGTTCTGCAGTGCTTCCCCAATGCTATCACATTATTACTCTCCAGAGGGCTATAGCACAACAAAGGCAGGACAAAAATAAACCAGAACTTTTCTGGTATAAAAAGTTATGGGATTTTAGCAGAAAGTTACAGGATATGCTCCGATGAAAAGGAAGCAGTGAGACCACCCCAAAATATTTTCAAGCACAAACACTGAAATTGGGAATGCGTATGACTACCCTGATAGCATGATTTTTATTTGCTTATTAATGTATTCCTAAAAGTATTTCTATACTGCCAGCTCGCAAAACAACAGGGCAGTGTACAGCAACATAAAAGCCCTTCAAAATCCATACAAAACAATCATTAAAACAACTGGCTACTCAAGAAAATTTTAAACAACTGCATAGGCCTGTCAGCATAAAAAAAGTCTTTAAGAGACACCTGAAAGTCAAAAGAGAGAATGCCAGCCAAATTTCTGCTGGAAGAGTGTTCCACAGCAGGGGACTGGTGACACCAGATGCCCAACTTCTGGTGGAGACCAGTTGGGCTTTTGTAACATGGGAGACAACAACTACAGCACCTCTCTGTATGGCCTCAGTGTTTGGGCTGGGATATAAGGGTTCAGGCAGTTCTTAGGTATCCTGGACACAAGTTGTTCAGGGCTTTGTATATCAGTGCAAGAGCCTTGAATGTGGCCCAGTAGGATATGGGCAGCCAGTGTAGATGTTTAGGAGAGGTGTCACATATCCCCATCAGCAGTCTAACCAGTGCATTCTGTACCAGCTGAAGCACAAATAATTTATTTATTACATTTATATACCTCCCCATAACCGAAGCTCTCTGGGCGGTTTACAGCAATTAAAAACAATAAAAACAAATATTCAAATTTTAAAACAAAAAATTTAAAAACACAACTTTAAAAATTTAAAAACAATTTAAAAACACATGCTAAAATGCCTAGGAGAAGAGGAAAGTATTGACCCGGCACCAAAAATATAACAGTGTTCAAATGATAATGAATGTACAATAGAAAGGACATCTGGAGGGGAAGAAAGAAAGGGCAGAAAAAGAGAGAGAAAATGGGGTGTCCCCACCCAGTGTTGATTCTGGCTCAAACCACACTTTGCTCCTGTCCATCTCTGGCAGATTACTCCCCCTAGAAAGGGAATGCACTCATTGACAGAAAAAAGGTTCCCACCCTGGGATGGTGGGATTGACTGGCATCTGTTCTCTAGAGTTGCAGACTGGAGTCTTCCCAGCCCATCCTGGAGATGAACCTAGGGCCTTCTGAATGCAAAACATATACTTTACCACTGAGCTATAGCCAGATTTCATTATTTGTGGTTAGATTATGTTGTTATATTGATCTCTGAATTATTTTACTTTATTTATTTATTTATTTATTTCATTCCATTTCTATACCGCCCTTAGCCAATGGCTCTCTGGGCGGTTCACAGCAAAGAATAAAATACAATACAGTGACATAAAAATCAGATAAAATCAGTAAAAACATACAACTTGAGCATTTAACCACTTGGTATAAAATTAACTTAACAATAAACATTAAACATTAAAGATTGTAGGTCCTTGGGGCAGAAAGGACAGAGATGCAAATGCTTTAAATAAATAAAGTGCTCAAGGCAGCTGAATCTACTAAAAACATCCCACTGTGAATACTTTCCTTCTCTGAATCTGGCTTGTTTTTCCTATGGCTCTACTTAAATCCATGTCTAGCTGTGAAATCTATATTTCATTATTTAAGTAAGAACCTATCTTGTCAATTCTGATCAAGAGCTTTCAGAGAGTACTAATTACTTGTGTCATGGGATATGGATTGTCATTGTTCTCAAGTCTCACTTTCCTCCTTAAGAAACATGCAATAGATATTTTAAGAGAGGTTCCCCCAACTTAATGAAGTGTACAGCTTGCTACTCAGTACACCTTTCAGTAATCTCAGAATAATATGTTATAAAATATTTAGATAAAATAATGATTTATTTTTTTTAAAAAAGGCAATTTAATACCTTATGTCAGCAGGTAAAATTATTAGAATATTTGTACCAAACTTGAAATACTGCCTGCCAGTTTTTGGAATCTCCTTTAAGCCTCTCTGGGTACATCACCTGATTCATCTGTCAATGGTGAAGACCAAAATTTGGTGCTTATAGTGGATGCTTGATAAAGAGTATTCTATGAATTTATGTAAAGACTTAATTGCTAAGCAAAGATCCTCTTCAGGCACATTTCTGCCAAGAAGAAGGTTGACTTAAATAAGAAAAGCTTTTTGAAACAGAATCCCAGTAGGTATCAAACTGACATCCCCCTATCTACACTATTTCCTAGATCATGATTTCTACTCATGAGAATTTTATAGAAGTTCTTTTTAAAAAAAAAATCATAATGCTTGAAGGATATGTGCACACTCACAGTGCAGGATCTCTCTGGATCAAGACTTTCATGGATGAAAGTTAATGGTAGCATATATAGGGTACCCTAGCAAGACCATATTAGCTTCAGCAAAGTTGCTCCATTATATGGTTTAGAGCCCATTTCCTAGGACTATCATCACTATGTTACAGAAAAACAGCAGTCAAATGCCTTATAACGAGCACATGCAGCGTTAAATGAAAGCTGTAACCACTTTTCAAAAATCATTTGTACCTCTTGAAGGAAGTCAGCAACTCCCTCTGGACAGGTGTGTGGGTTGAGCCCAGAGGAAGGGGAAAAGTGAATGGACAATAGTGCCAGTGGTGAGAAGGGTGGCCACTCAGGATGGATAGATAGATAGATAGATAGATAGATAGATAGATAGATAGATAGATAGATAGATAGATAGATAGATAGATAGATAGATAGATAGATAGATAGATAGATAGATAGATAGATAGATAGATAGATAGATAGATAGATAGATAGGGAGGGAGGACCCCACTGAAAGCAATGAGCCCAAGCCATATTTGTAGTTATGTATTTGCAGTTATGTACCCATTAATCTCTTCAATATATCATCAAACGGTCCTAACCGATAACAGATTTTACAGCTTTGCTAACGAGATATGCAAAGACTTTGAGAGAAGCCAAGGGGCAAGTGAAATAGGGAAGTATACTATGTGTTAGAAATTGCTCAGATCTCAAGGAGAAACATTTTAAGTGAAAAGGTTATTATTAGTTATCTCAGAGTAAAGAGGAAGCCAACTTAGCTCTACAATGTTTTGGCCAAATTCATATATTAGATCTCATCCAGTTACCCTTTCTAATTAATGGTTGGGCTTCCCACATGGAGCTGTTTAATAAGTGCACTTGTAATACAGTTGTGCGGGCAACAGACATACAGGAATATCACACAACTCAATTAGGTGGGTCAGCTGATCTACAGAAACATCATGTAGGTAGGCCTTGAGTATTGTGTGGGGAGAGGACTGGTAATAGGATATACAAAGGGATAGTTCCTGTGTAAGAGACTGGCCTTTGAAGAGTGGGCACAGCTAAAGCCTTCAATCAGGTTAAGACAGTGTGGTAAGTAGGATCCCATTTTGTGGCTCCTTGGGTACTCATTTGCCAAGGAAGGAGGTGAAGGTTTTGAGAAAAGGATGTCTTTCTCCTTGCCAAAGGATGGCAAGCATCGCAATAGTCTTCATTTTCAAGGGATGGGAGAGAAATCTGATTCAATTCACATTTAAAGGTGAGGCTACTAATTCACACTTTTCAACACAATATGCCAACTAAAACACCTTTTTAAAATTCACGCTTTTCCAACATTTGCAATGCAGCTCTCCCTCAAAGTAATGCGGACAAAAATGTATATACCAGGGTAAAATGCACATAAAAATGCATATTAGCAAATAACATACAAAAGTGCATTATATGAGGCAAAACGGCATACAAAGATGTGCATATTGAGAGAAACTCACACTAAAACGCTGATCATAACTTTTCTAAATAAATAAATAAAATCACAAACTGATATGGAGAACTGAACTGAACTGAGAGAAACCGACATGGGCAGTTCTCCCCTTCCCTCTTTTGAAACAGGAACTTCCTGGTCTTTCGTAATCCCAACTCTGTTCCTCCACTATGTCCCTTCCTCTGTGAAATCCTCATTTTCACAGCACTGTTGCATTCAACGAGACCTGTCTTTTTGAAACTGCGCCCACAATTGCTCGTGTCTGCAGGAATAGAAGCCAGTGTCTGAAATGCTGGGCCATTATCTATTCCATGCAGAGCACAGAGAGGGAAGGTTCAAGTGAACAAGCTGTCACTGGACTGGCATGAAAATGAAACAGGAACTCTTGCCATTGAAAATGCATGTTAATTTGTTACAAGTAATGTTACTTAGAAGGTCTAACACTTAGCAAATGTACAAGTAGCCAGCTTTTTCCGTAAGAAACAAATACTTGCCAGGTCAGCATGGAATGGAGAAAAAGACCTTTCAGCTAAAAATACCCCTCACTGAGGGAAAACGAGGCCTTATACTTTCTCTTTTCCAGTGGGAATCACATCTAATGCTTCAATGGGAGGTTTTAGTTGTGTGTGTTTTAAAAAAACTGGCTCCTTTCAATGTACTGCCCTTGAAACCCTTTTAACAAAGGGTAGTATATCTTTAAAAGATTTCTACATTGTTTGTACTTAAAATTAAAACCTCTGCATTGTTTGTAACTTGAAGCTGCCGATAAACAGTTATGGTGGTGGTGAAGGGAAGAGCCGCAATTTATATGGCCCATTTCAGATGTTAGGCTTATTCTTAAGTCCATTGACCATTTGTGGTCCTGAGCGTATGTGGTGGTCTCTGAACCACAGACTTCAGATGCAATCAGAGGCACTTCAGGCCTTGACAAACAAATAAGTTTACATACAGTATGGGGGAACGTCCTTGAAGCTAGCCAATCTGTTTCGTTTAGTTATTTGTTACTAGCAGACTCATATCTGGCTTTGCACTGGAATTCTAAGAAAGCAAAAAATCAGTGAAATCAGTACTTAAAATCAGTGCAGTTTTGAAAGGTTCAGCCCAGTCAAAATTGTATCCAACTGTATCTAAACTTAGACAAAAACCTGCTTCTTGATCTTAGGAAACATCATGCAAAAACTGGTTAAAATCAGCACAATGTTGAAAGGTCTAGTTCACCATCTTGATTCAAAATGGCATCCATTTGTATCCAAACATAGACGACAACCTGCTCCTTGATCTCAGGAATCTTTATGCAAAATTTGGTTACAACATCTTAAGAGGTGTCCAAATGCCTAGCAAATAACTTTTCAAAAAATACAGTAGATATTTAAATATTGCCTCCCAAATACAATTACTATCCATAAAAAGATATACTGTATTAGAACAGCCTCCCCCAGCCTCCAGATGCTTTAGACTTACAACTCTCATCAGCCCTAGCCAGCATGGGGAAGGCTGTATTAAGAGGTGCATGGAGTTGTTTACGGCAGACTCTTCTGATTCCTGGCATTTGGGGTCACAGTCCTGGGTCTAGGCTCTAACTTCCAGTATGGGGAGATGGAGGCTTGGGAGAGAAATCTGTGTCAAACTTGCATCTGACTGTTTTAAATTGCTAAGACCTGTGTGTTCTGTATGCTGTTGATTCTCTACAAGAGAAGATACATGATATAAGAAGGGCTCAGTGCATGACCTTCAGCAGTGTTGTTTGCAAGCCCTTCCTCTATGCAACTGATCGACAGGCAGGCATATCAAGTGAACTGAACACTGGTTGAAACTCAGCCTTTCCACTCCCTCATGGCTCCTTCCTCCTGCTCTGGCTTGGGAAATTTAACAATGTATCTTGAAGACAGGTTCCTGAGATTAGAATCTGTTTTAGGCACATAATTGCAGAGCAGTTTGTAACAGAAGGTGGCACAAGCAGTAGGAAGGTAATGGATGCAGAAGGGTAAGACATGGTATTGTGAAATGCTTTTACATCTCATGAGTTGTGCAGTAGGCTTGGAACTCTTCCCCAGTCTTTTTTTGGTAGGCCCCTGAGGACAGGTGTGTACTTTCACACTATTATCTGAAAGCTCATGTTGTCTTTAGTAGTGTAATTATACAGCCACAAGAGTGGCTGTATGCTATAGCCAGCGGGGATTTTTCACATTCCACAATGTTAAATTGAAAATACCCCCCATGCCATTCTGATGCTTCCCATCAGGGCCGGCTCCAGGAATGCCAGGGCCCTTGGGCATCATCTTGCCCTGGCCCCCGGCATGTGTGCGCGTGCATTGCGCACGTACGCCCTCCCACGCCCCCACCTACCTTTCTGCTGTCTTTTACCATTTCCTTAACTAAGATGGCGGCCGCGGTTTCTCTAATGAGATGACACCTCCGCCACCATCTCTGTTGATGGCACGCATGCGTCCTATGCGTGTGCATCTCTGCCATCAACTAAGATGGCGGCAGGGGCTTCAGTACCTTAGGGAAACCGCAGCCGCCATCTTCGTTAAGGGCAATGGTAAAAGACAGCAGAAAGGTAGGTGGAGTAGGTGGGGCGTGGGGGGCCTGCGGATCACGGAAGGGGAGCAGAGGGGCAGCTGAGGAGCCCCCTGTAGCTCCAGGGGCCATCAGGCCACTGTCCAACCTGGCTGCCTTTTAGAACCGGCCTTGCTTCCCGTAAGTTCATTTCAAAGCAAAACCTTACAAAACTTATAGTCCTGAACTCAGAAACACTTGCTTAACAACCCTCTCAATTTTCTTGGTGATACACAAAACAGTCAGAGAGAACAGACAGTTCAAAGTGTAAAAAGAAAGAAAAAACCTAGAGCCCTTTTGGACTTTTTTCCCTGAGAGTTCTCATAATGTGTTGAAATTCATTAAAAATCAGGCATGTTCACAGAGTACCTGTAATCCTAATACTGACTTTGCCCCATACTCTGACCTTCATCTTCTACAATTTAAAAGTTTTTAAAATGCCTAGCTGATTTTTAATTAATTTAAGAAATTTTGGCTGGAAGCCAATGATAAGGGTGGGCATGCTCAGTAAGAACCAACTGTCAGAGTTCTAAAAGCCTCACAGCTGCTGGGCTTGGCTAATCAAGGGGCCACACCCACACCACACTTTGATTTCACTTAAGACAGTCATGGCTTCCCTCAGAGAATCCTGGGAAGTGTAGTTTGTGAAGGGTGTTGAGAGAAGACTCATGTTCCACTGAGAGAGCTTCAGTGGCCAGACTGGTTTAACAGTCAGCTACTCTGATTGAAGGTCTGTGAGGGGAACAGGACATCTCCTAGCAACTCTCAGCACCCTTCACTAACTACACTTCCCAGGATTCTTTGAGAGAAGCCATGACTGTCCAAAGTGAAATAAAGGCCTGATGTGGATGTGGCCAGGGACAGCTTTGGTTTAAATTTGGGTGGGAGGCTACATGTGCCTGCTGTAGAATAAAAAGGTGTGGGAAAGGCTGAAAAGCAATGATACTGTTCACAATGTTTTCCTTTTGGAAAGGGGCTTCCCTTCTGCCCAGTGCCCACCCACCCAATCTCCTCCCCTCTCCTCCCTGCCCCTCCCCCAGGTCAGTGTTGGACTATGACCTGGGAGACCAGGGTTCGAATTCCCACACAGCCATGAAGCACACTGGGTGACCTTGGGCCAGTCACTGCCTCTCAGCCTCAGAGGAAGGCAATGGTAAAACTACCTCTGAATACCATTTACCATGAAAACCCTATTCATAGGGTCAACATAAGTCAGGATTGACTTGAGGGCAGTCCATTTCCATTTTCAAACATGACTGCACAGAAATAAATCCCACTGAACTCAAAAAGTATGCAAATGATCAAACCCACCCTCCCTTCTCCTTCCTGCTAACCCCCTCTTGCCCCTTCCCTCCCCCTTCCTTTGCCCCTCACTCCCCATCCCCTTCCAATCCCTTCCTTCCCCTTCCCCCTCCTCTCACTCCCCTTCCTCATCCCCATGGTCAGTTTTACCAGTCTTATGGATGATTGCACAGAAGTAAATGCCATTGAACTCTATAAGCATGCAAATGATCAAACCTGCCCTCCCCTCCCCCTTCCTTTGTCCCCCTTCAATATACTCCTTCCCCTTCCTCCTCTCCCATGGTCAGTTTTTCCTATCGTAAGCATGATTGCATAGGAGTAAATCCCATTGAACTCAAAAAGCATGCAAATGATCAGACCTGCTTTTCCCCTCCTTCTCCTCTCCTCTCCCTTCCTCCTTCCTTCCACTCTTCCTTCTTTCTCCTCTCCTGCCCACTTCAGCCCTCCCTCCCTCCCCCCGGTCACTTTTACCTATCCTAAGCATGATTGCACGGGAGTAAATCACAATTCATTCAATAAACATGCAAATGATCAAACCTGTCCTCCTCCCCTCCCCCTCCTGCCTGCTCTCATCGAAGTCCTCCCCTCTGCATTTCCTCCCCTCCCTCCTCCCCTCCCCATCCCCTGTGGTCAGTTTCACCTATCTTAAGCATGACTGCAGGGGAGTAAATCCCACTGAACTCAATAAGCATGCAAATGATCGATCCACTCTCAGCAAACTTGCACAGGATCCCATTTCTTGCCTCCTGGATTAAAAAGCAGGGAAATTCACTAACAGGCAAAAAACCTTGCGGTTTAAGAACATACCTATAGCCAAGAGATATTTCTATCAAACTTTAAAAAGCAGAGAAATTGGGCAGCTATAGTGAATGCACCAGGGGAGCAGGAGACCTGACCTCCTCTCTGAGATATTGGACTGCCTACAAATTTGTCAAAATGCAAACACCATTTGAGTTGGTCTTTCACAGTCCAATCCACTTGCTGTGTGGCTTGGAAGAATTTGGTAACATGTGCATCTGAGCATATGGTGAGTGGTGGCAACACCTGCAATCAGCCCAAATGATAGAAAGAAGACATGTGCTGTGCTGATCTTGTTTTAGCAGGGTGGAAGCAACATTATTAAGACAGTTGATATAGTTCAGATGGTCACTTTAAATATGTCTGATTTACTTTGCAATTTTAGTGAAGTTTCCTATAGGAAATCATTTCCTTTTGTTTCTCTTTCTGTGAAGATGTGAAGTACAGCAATATTTTGCAAAATTTACACTAAAAAAACTCCAAACTTAATTGTGGAATTATTTATTTATTTATTACATTTGTATAACGCCAAAGCTCTCTCGGCGGTTTACAACAAATAATGGCACTGACTTCTGCAGAATAGTCTCCAGTAGACCTCAGGTGTGTCTCAATTTGCACAAGATAAAACAGTGGGAGGTGAAATATATTCTAGCAAAATTCTAGGTGTGCTCTATGTTTTTAATTGACCGTGCCCACCTTGCCTTTTATAAAGTGGTTTAAACATGTTGTTGTTGTTATGTGCCTCCAAGTCGACTACGACTTATGGCGACCCTATGAATCAGTGACCTCCAAGAGCATCTGTCATGAACCGACCTGTTCAGATCTTGTAAGTTCAGGTCTGTGGCTTCCTTTATGGAATCAATCCATCTCTTGTTTGGCTTTCCTCTTTTTCTACTTCCTTCTGTTTTTCCAAGCATTATTATGTTTTCTAGTGAATCATGTCTTCTCATGATGTGTTCAAAGTATGAGAACCTCAGTTTCATCATTTTAGCTTCTAGTTATAGTCCTGGTTTCATTTGTTCTAACACCCAATTATTTGTCTTTTTTGCAGTCCATGATATGCGCAAAGCTCTCCTCCAACAACACATTTCAAATGCGTTGATTTTTCTCTTATCAGCTTTTTTCACTGTCCAACTTTCACATCCATACATAGAGATCAGAAATACCATGGTCTGAATGATCCTGACTTTAGTGTTCCGTGATACATCTTTACATTTGAGGACCTTTTCTAGTTCTCTCACAGCTGCCCTACCCAGTCCTAGCCTACTTCTGATTTCTTGACTATTGTCTCCATTTTGGTTAATGACTGTGCCGAGGTATTGATAATTCTTGACAAGTTCAGTGTCCTCATTGTCAACTTTCAAGTTGCATAAGTCTTCTGTTGTCATTACTTTAGTCTTTTTGACATTCAGCTGTAGTCCTGTTTTTGTGCTTTCCTCTTTAACTTTCATCAGCATTCGTTTCAAATCATTACTGGTTTCTGCTAGTAGTATGGTATCGTCTGCATATCTTAAATGACTGATATTTCTCCCTCCAATTTCCACACCTCCTTCATCTTGATCCAATCCGTATGATATGTTCTGCGTATAGATTAAATAAATAGGGCGATAAAATACACCTCTGTCTCACACCCTTTCCGATGGGGAACCAATCGGTTTCTCCATATTCTGTCCTTACAGTAGCCTCTTGTCCAGAGTATAGGTTGCGCATCAGGACAATCAGATGCTGTGGCACCCCCATTTCTTTTAAAGCATTCCACAGTTTTCCATGATCTACACAGTCAAAGGCTTTGCTGTAATGTATAAAGCACACGGTGATTTTCTTCTGAAATTCCTTGCTCCATTCCATTATCCAACATACGTTTGCGATATGATCTCTGGTACCTCTTCCCTTAAATCCAGCTTGGACATCTGGCATTTCTCGCTCCATATATAGCAAGAGCCTTTGTTGTAGAGTCTTGAGCATTACTTTACTTGCATGGGATATTAAGACAATCGTTCGATAGTTACTGCATTCCCTGGGATCCCCTTTCTTTGGAATTGGGATGTATATGGAACGCTTCCAGTCTGTGGGCCAATGTTTAGTTTTCCATATTTCTTGACAGATTTTAGTCAAAATGTGGACATTCAGTCTCAGTAGCTTGTAGCAACTCTATAGGCATGCCATCTGTTTCTGGTGATTTGTTTCTTCCAAGTATTTTAAGAGCAGCTTTCACCTCGCATTCTAAAATTTCTGGTTCTTCGTCATATGGTTCCTCCATGAATGAATCTGTCATCCTTGCATCTCTTTTATAGAGTTCTTCAGTGTATTGCTTCCATCTTCCTTTTATTTCATCTCGGTCAGTCAGTTTTTATTTAACATCCCTAATCTTGGTTTAAATTTCCCTTTCATTTCTCTAATCTTTTGGAACAGGGCTCTTGTTCTTCCCTTTTTGTTATCCTCTTCTATTTCTATACAGTAACTATTGTAATAGTTATCTTTGTCCCTACGTACTAGTCGCTGTATTGTTGCATTTAGGGTTCTGACTGTGTTTCTATCTCCTTTTGCTTTCGCTTTCCTTCTCTCTTGAACCGTTTTAAGAGTTTCTTCAGTCATCCATTGGGGTCTTTCTCTCTTTTTAACTAGAGGTATTGTCTTTTTGCATTCTTCTCTGATAACGTCTCTGACTTCATTCCATAGTTCTTCTGGTTCTCTATCAACTAAGTTTAAATCCCAACCTGTTCCTTATTTGATCTTTATATTCTTCTGGGATGTTATTTAAATTGTATTTTGGCATTATGATTGCTTTGTTGTTTAAACATAGGAGGCTGAAAGCATGCATCCTCTTTTTTCCAACAGCTAGAGTCATTGCTGAAGTAGCAACATATTGTAATCAGTCTGATTTTACATCAAACTGCAGTTTCAGATTCAACGGTTAATGCACACAAAATAGAAATAGAACACAACCTCCAGTTTGAAACACAAAAGGATGTCTTTAAAATGGCTTTGAAATTAATAAAAATAAATTTGATACAGATTTCTAGGATAAATAATGAAGGAAATAAAATTTTCTAGTTTAGATTCTCTGTAGAAACATTAGTAACACAGGAAAGAAGCAAAGGAAGAACACCAACAAACATACAATAATATAATTCTCTATCTTTGGAGATGGCAAGTGTTGCCACCACTCACCATATGCTCAGAGGCACATGTTACCAAATTCTTGCAAGCTACACAGGAAGTGGATTGGACTGTGAAAGACCAACCCAAATGGTGTTTGCATTTTGACAAAATTGTAGGCAGTCCAATATCTCAGAGAGGAGGTCAGGTCTCCTGCTCCCCTGGTGCATTCACTATAGCTGCGCAATTTCCTTACTTTTTAAAGTTTGATAGAAATATCTCTTGGCTCTAGGTATGTTCTTAAACCGGAAGGTTTTTTGCCTATTAGTGAATTATTCTCATTAATAGCGGATTAACAGGGTACAGAATATACTGATGTGGGGAGAGTGTGCTTGACAAGGATGTGGACAAGCATATATGATTGCATCACTGTAGTGAGATTACTTGAAACTGGGATCATTTTCCATTCTCATTTGAGACTGAAGGTCTTTCTCAGATGTCAGTCCCCATGGAGTCATTAGAGAAACATGGTTGTACAATTAGATGTTTTAGAGATGTCTATTAAATTGAACAAGGTGATATGTGCCCGTAAGTCATTCATTAGTACAGTGCTATAATGGCAAGTTGGCCTGATTGCCAAAGAAGAACCTAAGAAACTCTTCAGTGTCTTCCGAATGAAATTGATTTTAATTGCCAAGCACTTTAAATGTCACAATGTTGTAATCTCTTGTTGCAGCAAACAGCATCAAAGGCATTGCCAGGTGTACTTCCATTTTAATTTTTTTTTAATCTCAGCAATTAGTCATAGTAAAAGATTTATTTGAATCAGTTTTTACCTCTTAAATGTGGAGCAGTATCCTAAATTTATTAAGTATAAGAGGCACATTCCAATTATAGCCAAACTGCTGGTTAACCATTGAGTTCTTAATATGATTATTTTTCTTGATTTGACTGGATTTGTCTGGCTCCAGAAAAGTATTTTCTAAAGTAGCCTGTTACAATAGTATAGAAGGATCTGATTTTCTGTAAGTTCTTGCTGCAGCATTGCTGAAATATTTAAATTCCCACAACCCTGTTGGCAAGGTGAACTAGGCAGGTTCTTACAATGAAGTTGCTGCCTGGCCAGGATCATGAGTGGTGATTTTGTGGTAAGGACTCCCATGACTGGCTTTGCCCACATAGTTGTAGGACTTTAAACATTGTAAAAGTTGTGGAAGAAACCCACAGAAAAGTGGTTCCTACAGTGCTAGTATAACTTTTAAAGGCAACTTTAATATTTAATGTAATAGGATTTTGCAGACTTCTGAATGAATTTATCTTGGGAATTTGATATGCATGTAAGTGTGCATTGAGATGGAAGGGAAGCAATTAGTCATCTAAATCAGTGGTTCCCAACCTTTATGAGCATGGAACCCCCCTTTATAAGCTGAAAGTTTTTTGTGACCCCCTTCCCCCACGGAGGCAGGCTGGCAGCCAGGAAGGAAAGGGGAAAGCAGCCTTTCTTTGCAGCCTTGCTTCTTTTTGCTTCACAAAAACCCCTCTCCTCTCATTCTAAGTAAGGGTGTTGTCAGTAGCGGCAGTGCAAGGAGACAGGAGTCAGTGATAGTAATCCCCTCTTCTTCCTGGTAGCTCCACCCTCAGCCTCCTTTGGCATCTGCCATGTATTTTATAGGCAGATGCCTGCCCTTGGTGCACCTGAAAGACGCTCTGGAGCTTCAGCAAAAAGCATCCCCTCTCGTTTGGAGCAAGGGGGAGGTGTCATCTGCAGCGGCAGTGGAAAGCAGACAGTGTCGAGGCAGTGAAGACTTTTTAAAAAATAATAATAAATAATTCATTTCTTTACTGTTCACGGCCCCCTCTGGATTAGTTCGTGGCCCCCCTGGGGGTCCCAGCCCCTAGGTTGGGAACCACTGATCTAGATCAAACAAGTCCCCTGAGACAAGCTATTCTATATCTAAAACATTTTTGACAGATCTATTGATCCCTCTCACTTTTTTCTTGAAAACCTTCTAGAGGGGAAAGATTATACAGCTTCCCATGGTAACCAATAGCAATTTTGCATGTACACATACTATGACCAATAAAGTTCAATTCATTCAGTCAGGCTGTGTGTTCTGCCCTTTGGCAACCTGTGACCTATGGGAAAAAATTATTCCGAAGGGGCAGTTTCACATCTGCAGAATCATCACTTGATAATCACAACATCAAGCAAATCAGTTGTTTATGTGAATGGGCCAAAATGGATAACACCACAATGAACAGAACTTCCATGTTTTCCTGACATCGCCTCAAAAGTGTATGAACCAGGCCAAAGTCTTCTCCTGTAAATAACAGGACTGTGCCAAATCCAGCCAACTGTCCTCCAGTTATATAATCTACACACCCAAATAATGGAGAGATCACTGAACTACATGCTTCTACAACTGTTGAGCCATGAACTAGTGTTAGGAACATCTGCACCATGGGTGGTATTCAACTAACGCATCCCACCAACTCAAAGATTACCATTGGTGCAATGGGACCCCCTCTTCTCCCCTCGCTTCCTCTCAAAATCTGCTTCAGATGTTTGGGGGAACCCCAGAACAGATTTAGAGGACACACAGGGGAGAAGGAGGAGGGAAGTCCTCTTGTGTTAGCAGTAATCCTTGTGCTGATGGGAAGCTTACCTAGCACTATGCTGATTTTAGCCCCATACATTCCCCCCATGTGTTTCAAGTTATATTGGCACATTGTACACATAAGAGAGGAGGCAGGGATGTCTATCTAATCTATCTATCTGTCTATCTATCTGTCTATCAATTAGAAATAGGAAGATGCAAAAAAACCCACCACCCTTCTGCCAACTGCTGTCTAGGCACAGGTATAGGTCAATCAAGTTAAGGAGCCTGCACAGTCTCCTTGAAAGCATCTCATTAGTTATATCCTTTGGTTCACAGTGAAAAATGTCAGCAGGTATTGATATTATTTAATTCAGAAATGTCAGGCTTAATTAGACATGCTTAGTATGGATAGTGAGAAGCTGCTTAGCATAGATTTGAAACTACTGACTTGTGCACTGGGTTGAAACTGTAGTCATCTATCAATGCTTTTAACAACATTTTAGAATTCATTGCTGTTCTCTGTATTTTCTAAAAGCAGCAAAGGCATTTAGGACAAAGCAAAGCATAATATGATCATTAGGCAGATTACTGAGCAAATTACTAGGTCCCCCCCCCAACATCCCTTTGAAGCATCCTATCAAGAGCACAACATGGACCATTATCTTGAAACCTGGTTGATAAATGAGACTAGAGAACTGACACTATTGAGTACTGGGGAAGGATGTTTCGTTTTTGAAAAATGAATTGTTTTCTAACAGAAAACAGTCTCCCAATATTAATGATATTTTATTATGTGATCTAAGCAGAAGGAGATATATATCCAACCTGGGAGTGGATTTGCATTTATTCTATGGATGAGTGGGGCCATTTGAAAATAAAATCAAATTAAAATGTATCAAATTTTCATAAATCCTCATTAGGCATTCATCCTGGATAAGGTCACAAGTATGTAGAAGTATGGAGATACATGTCTGCATGTTCTGAAGGGGGGCTTGTAAGCTCCTTAAGCTACTTATAAGCTTTTTTGTGATTGGGAATCCTGATAAGGCAGAGTTCCTGACTGCAAGCAGGCTTGGAAGCGTGTTCAGTCCTTTATGTTAAATCACAAAGGTCAGGAATGGAGGGGGTGCACCAAGAAACATTGTATCTATTTGTGTAGAGGGGTGACACCTGTATTCCCACCCCTCTTCTCACTTTGCCCTTGCATGTTCAAGCTGAATGCCTTTAGAGGGCTATGAGTCAGTGGTTCACTGACGTTACCAAGTGAAACTGATGCTCTGAAATGTACCCTGGAGACCACATAAATTACTATACCAAATGTTTGCTATGGACAGATATGCACACCCCAAAAAGAAACAGTCAAGCCATTTAAACTATATAGTTCAAAAAAACTACATTACAAATGGGAACAGACAATTCTTGTGAACGAAAAAGCAACCAAGGTAATGTGTTTTTAAAAAAATGCTTTGAGATTTGTGGGCAGAACTTGAGTTATACCAGCAGAATTTATATTAAAGATGAATTTCCTATAGCTAAGCTATATTTGCCTTGCTATCTTGGGTGACCTTGCCCTTCCATTTTTACCAACGAGGGACAATTCTTCCTGTCCTCCGTCCATGGAGCACAGCTTACACACAAATAGGCTGTTATCTGATCTTTACAAGAATCCAGATCACACTTGGAGATAGTGACTTAGACATGACCACCTAGGAAGCTTCATGGCTGGGCACAGATGTCAACCTGGGTTTTCCACATCCCAGCCCTGTAGCCAGAGCACTGCTCTCCCCCTTGTGCTTCACCCCCCCCAGGTTTTTTTGGGGGAAATTGTTTTTTTGAATTTGTGACGTGACAGACGTTTTAAAAACAGCAGCTCATTTTAAGAACAGGAGCAATTTAAGAATAGGACCCTCTGAAAAATTCAGTGAATACGGCAGGGCAAGTGCAATAGAAGACTCATCTGGAAAAGCCCCACAAAGTCTGCTCACTCAAGACATTCCCTGACTGATGATGGATTTTTCAATATCATAGTCACCCTATAATTACTTAAGTGATCCTGAAAAAAACAGCATATATAGTAACATGACCCTTGAAGAGTTAAATATTAGAACTTTGTATAATGGGCTAGAGTTAGATTTCACCCCCTAGACTTTCCTTTCCTCTGCTTTTCAGTTTCAGTTTTAATTGTGTTCTCTACCTAGCCAGAAATAAAGGGGCATGTTTGTTTACCTGCTGTAAGAAGTAACTTTGTTTATCCTGCAGTTATCATGATTAGTAGAGCAGGATTGGATGCTTGTTGCTAAAGGGTGAAAGGGATAAAGGGATAAAGTTACTCTTTACACTTTCAAAGCACTCACTATACTCATGGGGCTATATTTTCTTTTTCTTGAGTACTTAATGGCAAAGTATGAAAACAGCCCTGGAGGAATAGGAACACTCATGTGCACACCACAGTTAGCTAGCTGGCTGGCTGGCTGGCTACATAGGCTGTAACCTGGACCTAGTTTTTGATTTTCCCAATGTGTGTAGCTCAGAATAAGACCTTTTCAGGGTTTCTGGGCAAAAAAATCAAGCCAGCAATTAGAAAAAAAAAGCTTTCCACAGTTAGTTTCCAATCAGTTAGCCCTTTATATAGCAACCAGTTAATAGATTTTCTCGATTGTCCAACAGGAAAGAAAATGTAAAGGTCAGGAATAAGATTAGGAGGAAGCCTCAAGGAGGAGTTAACACCTTTTGAGATCTTCTTGTTCACTGAATCCTTAACATCCTTTTTTTCTTATGAAACAAAAAATGCCAGTCATTTAATTCCTAATGTTCATATTAAATTTTCTGTTAACTTGATCATTACATACCCTATTATGTAACACACTCTCTGCATGGAGGAGGAATGAGAGGGAAGGTCACTGCCTTTCCGTTCTCCTGGCCCGGCCATCATATCCTTTCCACTAGTGAGTGAGTGTATGTGTGTGGGATTGGGTGGCGCTATGCACCTCTCCTGCAATGCTCTACCTAGAAGTGTGGCTGCCCCACCAAACAAGGAACACTGGCTACAGGGCTGTCACATCAGTCCTAACAGTCATATAACAATAGCTGTTCCTTTGAACATTATCATAAGGGAGCGTTAAATTACCTTTCAGCCTCTTTTGTGTTACTGATGTTAACATCTGATCATTGTCACTATAGAAGAGGAAGTAGACGACAGGGTTTTGGTTAATGGAAGGAGCATTTTATCCAGTGAAAATTTTTGAACATTCCCATTACAAATCAACTGAAGCACAAGCTACTCTAAGCCTCATGAGTAAAGAAGTCCATTGGTGTTTTTTTCCTCCAGATCCTCACTCAGGGATTGCCAACTATCATTGCACATTTGGAAGTGTTCATTAGAAGAGTACTAATATATGACAATTTCACATCATCCCTGCCTCATAGTGAAAGAGAAGCTTGATTCATCTCCATACTCATGCTGCCACGTATACAGACTGATTTCAAAGGAGACACTCTTGGAAAAAAGTGCACATCTTAAAGTCAAACTAGAAAACATGTTAAATGTGTTAACATGATTTTTTGTTAAACAGCAGCGATGGAAGAAAAGAGGACTCAGTGAATGAGGAGGACCTGAACCCATTCTCCTGTACTGGAGTCCTCATGAAAGTTCACAATTATACTGTTCACAATGTTTTCCTTTTGGAAAGAAAAGGGGCTTTCCCTCTGCCCAGTGCCCACCCACCCAATTTCCTCCCATCCCCTGCCCTTCTCCCCCACTTGCTCGCTTCCCCTACACTTCCTCCTTTTCTCTCCCCTTTCCCCTTCCGCCTCCCTCCCTGCCCCTCCCCCAGGGCAGTTTCACCTATCCTAAACATTTGCACACAAGTAAATCTCAGTGAACTCAAAAAGCATGCAAATAATCAAACTATTCTAAGCATGATTGCACAGGAGTAAATCCCACTGAACTCAATAAGCATGCAAATGATCAGGCCTGACTTTCCCCTTCCCCTACCCTCTCCTTTCCCCTCCCTTGCCTCCCCTCTTCCTTCTTCCTCCTCCCCTGCCCATTTCAGCCCTCCCTCTCACCCTCTTCTCCTCCTCCCCCCTTCAGTTTCACCTGTCCCAAGTATGATTGCATGGGAGTAAATCCCACTGAACTCAATAAGCATGCAAATGATCAATCCCAGCCCCTCTCCTCCCCTCCCCCTCCAGCCTTCTCCTATCCCCCTCTTCCCTTCCTCCTCCCCTTGCTCCTCCTCCCCTTCCCATCACCCCCTGGGGTCAGTTTCACCTATCCTAAGCATGATTGCAGGGGAGTAAATCCCACTGAACTCAATAAGTATGCAACTGAAGAATCCATACTCAGCAAACTTCAACAGGATCCCATTTCTTACCTTCCTGATTGAAAAGCAGAAATATTCGCTAATAGGCGAAAAACCTTGCAGTTTAAAAATGTACCTATAGCCAACAGATATTTCTATTTAAAACAGGCATTTTCTATATAAAACAGATATTTAAAAAGTAGGGAAATTGGGCAGCTATAGTGAATGCACCAGGGGAGCAGAAGATTGCTTGAGATATTGTACTGCCCTACACATTTTTAAAAATGCAAACATAATTTGGGTTGGTCTTTCACTGTCCAATCCATTTCCTGTGTAGCTTGGAATAATTTGGTAACGTACGTCTGAGCACCCAAATTTAAACCAAAATTGTTCCTGGCCACATCCACACCAGACATTTATTCCACTGTAGACAGTCATGGCTTCCCTCAAAGAATCCTGGATAGTTAGTAAAGGGTGCTGACAGTTGCTAGGAGATGCCCTGTTCCCCTCACAGAGCTTCAATCAGAGTAGATGACTGTTAAACCATTCTGGACACTGGAGCTCTGTCAGGGAAATAGCAGACTCCTTTCAGGACCTTTCACAAGCTACACTTCCCAGGATTCTTTGGGGAAAGCCATGACTGTTTCAAGTGGAATCAATGTCAGGCTTGGGTGTGGCCACCTGATTAGCCAAGTCAAACAGCTGTGAGCCTGGTTTTTAGAATACTGACAGTTGGTTCTTACTGAGCATGCCCGTGCTTATCATTGACTCCAATGTTAAAATTCTTTAATTAAAAATCAGCCATGCATTTTTTAAAAAACTTTTAAACTGCGGAAGATGAAGGTCAGAGTATGGGGCAAGGTCAGTAATAGGATTATAGGTACTCTGTGAACATGGCTGATTTTTAATGAATTTCAACAGATTAGAAGAACTCTGACAGAAAAAAGTCCAAAAGGGGTCTGGATTTGTTTCTCTTGTCTTACACTTTTAACTCTTGATTCTCTCTGAGTGTTTTGTGAATCACCACAAAAACTTACAGGGTTGTTATGCAAATGTTTCTGAGTTCAGGGCTATAAGTTTTGCAAAGTTTTGTTTTGAAATGAGCTTATGGGAAGCAGCAGAGTGGCATGGGGGTTATTTTCAATTTAAAATTGTGGAATCGTGGCTGTATAAAACACACACACATCAGTAATTTTCAATCTACACATTCCCAAGCTAGTAATGAACCTTTGAGAAATCCATGGGCTAAATGCTATTCCTGTGACTGTCAATCAAGTATTTTCACCTTAACTATTACAAATGCAAGGTTTCATCTTAGATTGTCTTTTGTTCTACATTTTAAAGGCTATCTATAGGTTCAGCACTGTTTTACTTTCCTGAGCTCTCCCTAGGCCTGTAGTTCCTAGCCAATAAACATAACAAATGTGGGGAATAAACCTGAAATGAAAAGGGTAACAAGGAACATATTTTATGTTCAAATCCCCAAACGCTGAATTACTGTTCATTGTAGGCAACTGGTGATGACATTAACTGTCACAAGCAATTTGTTAATTAGAAAGAAGCTACTGATTTTCCTTGCCCAATCATAAATGGTTGCTTTTTTTGCCATCTGCAAAATTGATCCAATGATCCCTTATTGAAGTTTATGATCCATACAGTGGTTGGTGAATCCAGGTTTAGTACTTTCTAGAGTACCATAATCTTAGGAGCTATAGATGGCAATTATCTTAACAACAATATTAATAATATGCTTTCCAACATCCTGTACACGAGAAGTCCCCAACCTTTTGTGGCTCAGGGGAGATGCTCTGTTCTATAGGGATACTATCTCCCTCTCCATGCTTCCTGTCCACTTGAGTGGGCATCTGGAGTGTTTGCACCTGGCCCTGGGTAATCGGGATATATGAAGGATTCTGCTGGTTTACTGCCTGCCTTACTGCACGACAATCTCCCTCCCTGAGCTGATAGAGATGGTCTCAGAAGTGGAGTTGAAGAATCATAGATTGTTAGTCCCGGGGAACTTCAACATCCATGCTGAGGCCATTAACTCTGCGGCAGCTCAGGACTTCATGGCCACCATGGCAACCCATGGAGCTGTCCCACCATGTCATAGGCCTGACGGCCACACTCTAGATCTGGTTTTCTCGACTGGGCAGGAAGAGGGTGATCTGAAAGAAGGGGATATCACCTCCTGTTGTGATTTAGCCTTTCAGCATCTTTTTCCCCTCTGCAGAGGCAGAGGCCCTATTAGGATGATCCACTGTCAGAGGGTCAGGGCTGACAAGAGCAGGAGGTGAGGAGCAAAATCCCCAGGGCCTGGACCTCTGGGGGCCTGGACCTCTGGGGGCAGGGCTGTGAAAAAACAAATACGTTACAAAATAAATGTTGGCATTTCAACAGACCAGAGAATAGGTATAACGTCAGTTGCTAAATCTCAGCATATCCAAGTCTTCTGTAAGTACCAACATTTATTAATATGATTCAGACATGGCAAAGCAAAACATACACCTTGAGGATCTCAGGTTGAGACCAAAACTAGTAGGCCCTGCTAGTAGGCCCCTGTTCACAGTTTACAGAACTACCAGTTCCCAGTTCACATTTGCTCAACAAGCATTTTCTACAGTTCTATTAAAGGAACAGTCTACCACAGTGCCAGATAAAGAGAAAGCTAATAGATGCATGTCAACTCTTATTATGTACTCTGTGACTAGAACACGTTGGAACAAGTCTACATATGTTTTGGCATTGTTTTATGGTGAAAGTATAGAGCACAAATACAAGCCTGGCACACCAAAGAGACAAGACAAGTGAGAAAAATATGTAAAAAGGAAAAAAAACCCAGGCAAATTTATTCAGTCTGAGCTTTGTTTTAAAACCATCATATGGTGATAAGGGAGATAGTGAAAGCCAGTTGCCTCGTGCTTAAGCATTATTGGAACACACACACACTTGCCAAAAGGTCACAGGGCAGATTGCAACAGAAAAACATGATACTATGTTAGTCATTGTCCCTGCTGTGATCATGTGCATAGGGGTTGCCAAAGTGGTGCTCATGATTGCAATGATGCCCCTGAGGTATTCCCCTGCCACCCATGAGCTCCTCCACTCACTGCTTCCTTGGCCATGATGTGGTCACCTTTTTCTCCCTTGAAAAGCAGGAAGTTGGAAAAGGTTTCCCATTTCCACTTTTGGCTCTATGCAATTGTCAAGCCTCATATTAATTCTACTATATCTGAATTTTACCCTGATCCCTTGGAAAAGAAAATTATGTGTGCACTCTCTCTTTCAGGGGAGGAGAGGCTAGTCCACGGAAGAGAAGTGACCAGAGGGGGTGGCATCCACAGTACTAATCATTCACGAGCCTAAAAAGGTTGGCAACCCATTGTCCAATAGATGCCCATGAGAATCATTTTAACGACACTCCACATTTCTAGCTGGGGAAATAGATATGCTAGCTGGTGACAAAATATTATACTTCTAGGAAAATGTGACATCACCACAGGTCTTCCACAGGGGAAGATGTCTGGATTCCCTGCAACAACAGAACAGCAACAATATATTTATTTATCATAGAAACATTTATTTGGAAAGGCCATAAGCCTCTGTTAAGCCCACAAATTATAGCATTTGATTAATTGACATGTTCCTCATTTTAAGGGCTGCTCTACTAAAGATTACTAATTAAATTTGCTAATTAAATTATTTCCCCTTTGATGAAATAGCACTTAAGATCACAAAATGCCATTGCTCATCTTCACATTAAATAATCAATGCTTTACAGGTGCTTTGAAAACGTTAAGGCAGACATCTGTTTAAAAAATCAAGGAGACTACGGTGGTGATTATGATCTATTGGCTAAAGGACAAATCCAAACCATGCCTATTTAATGTTAACAATTTATATTAAAACTCCTCATAATCTGAATCCAAAAGAAATAGGGAATAGTAAAGTTGATTTTGTTGTGACAAATGAGGATTCTGTATCTGTAGGCTTTTAAAAACAATTAAGGTACATGTATCCTAGATATCTTTATGAACTTTATAAAGGTTATTAAATATATATGCACTATAAACTCTGGTTTGTCATGACACGTGAGCACAGCCAATAAGTGAACAAGGCCTATCTAATAGAGAGAGGCTACTAAGTGCTTAGTTAGAGTCAGTACATTCCTTTAGAAGTAGCATTAACAAAAGGAGGTACTCTGTACATTAAGAAAAATAAGAGATACTGTTTGTAGAAACATAATGGACCCAACAAATTGAATAGCAGCTCAATCCTATACAGTCTACTCAGAGGTAAATCCCACTGAGCTCAGTGAGGCTTACTCCCAAGGGAGATGGTACAAGATTGCAGCTTAAAGCAAGTTTGACTTTGAAAAGTTTTGATTTCCATAAAATAAAAAATAATATTGTAGAGCTGGGAAAGGTTCAGAAAGGGCAACCAAAATGATCAAAAGGATGGAGCAAGTCTCCTATGAGGAAAGGTTACAACATGTTGGGGCTTTTTAGTTTAGTTTGCATGCAAAGGTCCAAATATTCAATCTCTGGAAAAGACTATTGCCCGGAATCCTGGAGAGCCAATGCTAGTCCATGTTATCGGTAATGAGCTAGATAGTACCAAATGGCCTGGTTGTGGTTGGCGATCACTCGTGACCGAGTAAGATTGTCTTCCAAGATAATTTGGTTGGAAGACGCTTGTGCGTGAATTTGTTTTATGTGGGGAGATTGGAGCATGATGATCAACACACAATCTTGATAGAAAAAGACTTTGATCAAATGGCATAGGTACCATGACGATTGGAAGTCTTTTATCTGCTGCAGCCTTCATCCGCCTTCACAGCCGTTGTAACATACACATTGTTATCCTCTGCCTGTTCTGCCGTTGAGGACATTATTGGATCGTTCTTTGTCTGGTTCCTCTCCCTCGACCTTACCGCCATGGGTGACCCTACTGGGAGCACATGACTCCCGACGGCATCGCTCACAGGGTTCATTGGAACATGCAAGCCCACTCACCACTACAAGGTGACGATCCAGCAAGGGGGCTGCTCTAGTGCAACCCTCTAACCCTCTACACTATGCTGTCTCTAGTTGCTTGACTACAGCTCCCATCATCCTTGATCATTGGCATGGCCTGAGTTAGTATAAGGCAGATTCCTTTGTTTCTAAAAGTGGAAAGAGACCAAAAGGCCACAGGGACTCCAAACTTTATTTATGTATTTTATTTACAACATTTATATACCACTTTATTGTAAAAAAACCCCTCAAAGTGGTTTACAAAAGGAATTAAAACAATAAAATTATTTGCAAAAAGAGTTAAAGACAAGTATTTAAAAACATTCAAAATAATAAAACCAACAAGAAGTTAAAAAACAGATAAAAGAACACAATAGCTTCTACATGCCTAGGTAGGCTTGTCTAAACAAAAATGTTTTTAGCAGGTGCTGAAAATAGTACAATGAAAGTGTCTGCCTAATGTCAATAGGCAGGGAGTTCCAAAGTGTAGGTGCTGCCACACTAAAGGACTGATTTCTTACAAAATCAGAACAAGTACCATGTGGCACCCGTAAATTGGAAAGCACATCTTGAACTTGGCCTGGTAGTAAATTTATTTATTTATTTATTGTACTTATATACCACCCCATAGCCAAAGCTCTCTGGGCGGTTTACAGTAACTAAAAACATTAAAACAAATATACAAATTTAAAAACACATCTTTTAAAAACAATTTAAAACACAATTTAAAAATTTAAAACAATTTAAAACACATGCTAAAATGCCTGGGAGAAGAGGAAAGTCTTGACCTGGAGCCGAAAAGATAACAGTGTTGGTGCCAGGGGCACCTCGTCAAAGAAATCATTAGCAACAACTGCAGATTTCAGAGCAGAGGTATTATTTGCTGATAGCGTCTCACTCATGTCAGCAATCGTGCCACAGTATTCTGCACTAACTGCAGCTCCCGAGTCAGGTTATGCTGCAAAGGGATTTCTGTGACCTTGGCTGACTGGCTGCCAGGATTTTTTTTAGTTTTGGTTTTTAGTTAAGGATCCTGAATGGTTGTGAGATACTGAGTTTTCTGCCTTACTCATAGGAATCTTGTTATGGTTGGCATGGTATAACATTTAGGAAATCATCACCATCCTTTGTTTTTCTTTTTCTATTTGCATTTCATTTACCTTTATCCTCATTCCCTTACATCCATAGAAACAACAGCAGTGGTTCCATGCGCTCAGCTCAGCCCCCCTAAATCCACTGATGATGCACCTTGTTGGTTGCATGATGGTTTGTTTCTTGCCAAATAGTGGTAAAAGAGAATTCACGTACTGGGAAGTGTGGCTGCAATTGTTATATTCCCAAACTGCTCCCTGTGAAGGTGGACCAAACCATGCTTGTTTTCTGTCTCTCAGTTATTACTTACTGGAATTGTGTTGGCTGTCAAAGTGAGTTTATAGCAGCCCACAGGGTAGACAGGAAAGTGTAGAGAATCTTCTTACTCTTATTCATTTCTCAGATTTCTTTCTGGAGTGAAGGGTGAAATCTGTAAAGATGTTTGGAGCAGTCATATTAAAAGGGAGGGGCAGGGCATTCCAGGCAGTGGGTTGCCAGCCCTGCTTGGATATGAATATCTTTGCAGAGGATCCCTAATCAAGCCTTACCAACAGCACCATTTAAATTATATCTACTCAGAAGTAAGTCCTATAGAGTTCTATGGGTTTAATCCCTTAATAAGTGTGTTTAGAACTGCAGCCTTTGGGGGCATCCATCTTTACTCCTGAGTACTCCAATTTAACATCTCAACAATACTAGGCTCCTTTCTTCCTACAGTGGCCTTCTGGTGACTGGCCTGGCCTGATAGGACTTAAATCCTTCTTGCCAGAAGCAAGTAGACTAGTTTAGTACAAGTATTGCTGTGACTAATGACACAGCTGGGTCAAAGCCAAAGGAAGCCCAGGGACTGATGTGCAGAGATGTGAAAGGAGAGTCTGGAATTGTACGACACACACAATAGCAACATGGAATGTGAGAAGCAGGAACCAGGGAATGTTAGAAATTGTAAAGCAAGAAATGGAATGTATCAACATTACAATATTTGGCGTGAGTGAATTAAAATGGATGGGAATGGGACATTTTCAATCAGGAAACTACAAAATATTTTATGCAGGAAATGTGAAATTAAGAAGAAACAGGGTTGCTTTAATAGTGAGAAGTGATGTAGCAAAAACAATTAAGAGCTATAACACAAGGTCTGAGCAAGTTATATCAATGAGATTTAATGGGAAACCTATTAACATAACCATCATCCAAGTCTACACTCCAACGGCAAATGCAGAAGAGGAAGAATTGGAAAGATTGTATGCAGAAGTACAGGAAGAAATTCATCACACACCAAAACAAGATGTGCTGATAATCATGGGGGACTGGAATGCAAAAGGAGGAAACTAGAAATTGTGGGGAAGTGGGGCTTAGGAGATAGAAATGAAGCAGGAGAAAGACTTACTGAATTCTGTGAAGCCAATAATTTGTTTCTTGCAAATACATTTTTTCAGCAAGCAAAAAGATGTCTGTACACATGAACATCACCAAATGGTCAATATAGGAATCAAATTGATGATATAATTGGTAACAGAAGATGGAGAAGTTCCATACTTTCTGCAAAAACAAGACCAGGAGCAGACTCTGGTACAGATAATTAACTGGTCATATCGAAAATCACAGTAAAGCTAAAGAACAACAAAGCAATCATAATACCAAAATACAATAGAAATAACATCCCAGAAGAATAGAAAGATCAAATAAGGAACACATTTGAGGCTTTAAACTTGGTTGATAGAGAACCAGAAGAACTATGAATTGAAGTCAGAGATATTATCAGGGAAGAATGCAAAACTACAATACCTTTTGAGAGAAAGACTTCAATGGATGACTGAAGAAACTCTTAAAATGGTTCAAGAGAGAAGGAAACCAAAAGCAAAAGGAGATAGAAACACGGTTAAAACCCTAAATGCAACAATACAGCAACTAGTATGTGGGGACAAAGAAAACTATTACAATGGTTATTGTATAGAAATAGAAGAGGAAAACAAAAAGGGTAGAACAAGAGCCTTCTTCCAAAAGATTAGAGAAATGAAAGGGAAATTTAAACCAAGAGTAGGGATGTTGAATAATCAGCAGGGGAACACACTGACTGACCGAGAGGAAATAAAAGGAAGATGGAAGCAATATACTGAAGAACTCTATAAAAGAGATGCCAGGATGGCAGATTCATTCACAGAGGAACCATATGATGAAGAACCAGAAATTCTAGAATGTGAGGTGAAAGCTGCTCTTAAAATACTTGGAAGAAACAAATCACCAGGAATAGATGGCATACCAATAGAGCTGCTACAAGCTACTGAGACAATCTGTCCAAATTTTGAGAAACATTTGTGAACAAATATGGAAAACTAAACAATGGCGCACAGACTGGAAGCGTTCAATACACATCCCAATTCCAAAGAAAGGGGATCCCAGGGAATGCAGTAATTATTGAACTATTGCCTTAATATCCCATGCAAGTAAAGTAGTGCTCAAAATTCTACAACAAAGGCTCTTACCATATATGGAGTGAGAAATGCCAGATGTCCAAGCTGGATTTAGAAAGGGAAGAGGCACCAGAGATCATATCGCAAACATACATTGGATAATGGAACGGACCAAGGAATTTCAAAAGGAAATCACCCTGCGCTTTACAGATTACAGCAAAGCCTTTGACTGTATAGATCATGAAAAACTATGGAATGCTTTAAAAGAAATGGGAGTGCCACAGCATTTGATTGTTCTGATGCACAACCTATACTCTGGACAAGAGGCTACTGTAAGTACAGAATATAGAGAAACCGATTGGTTCCCATTCAGAAAGAGTGTGAAACACAGGTGTATTTTATTACTGTATTTGTTTAATCTATATGTGCAACCTATCATACAGAAAGCGGAATTGGACCACAATGAGGGAGGTGTGAAAATTGGAGGGAGAAATATCGATAATTTAAGATATGCAGACAATACCATACTCTTAGCACAAACCAGCAATGATGTGAAACAAATGCTGATAAAAGTTAAAGAGGAAAACACAAAAGCAGGACTACAGCTGAACATCAAAAAGGCTAAAGAAATGACAACAGAAGATTTATGTAACTTTAAAGTTGACAATGAGGACATTGAACTTGTCAAGGATTATCAATACCTTGGCACAGTCATTAACCAAAATGGAGACAATAGTCAAGAAATCAAAAGAAGGCTAGGACTGGGGAGGGCAGCTATGAGAGAACTAGAAAAGGTCCTCAAATGCAAAGATGTATCATTGAACACTAGACTCAGGATCACTCAGACTATGGTATTCTCGATCTCTATGTATGGATGTGAAAGCTGGATAGTGAAAAAAGTGGATAAGAGGAAAATCAACTTGTTTGAAATATGGTGTTGGAGGAGAGCTTTGCACATACCACGGAGTGCAAAAAAGACAAATAATTGGGTGTTAGAAGAAATTAAGCCAGAACTACCACTAGAAGCTAAAATGATGAAACTGAGGTTATCATTCTTTGGACACATAATGAGAAGTCATGATTCACTAGAAAAGACCATAATGCTGGGAAAAACAGAAGGGAGTAGAAAAAAAGGAAGGCCAAACAAGAGATGGATTGATTCCATGAAGGTAGATATAGACATGAACTTAGAAGATCTGAACAGGGTAGTTCATGACAGATGCTACTGGAGGTCGCTGATTCATAGGGTCGCCATAAGTCGTAATTGATGGCACGTAACAACAACAAAGCCCAGGCTCCATCTTTTAGCTATGATTTCTATCTTAATTTCCAATCAGAGAAATATTTTGGTTTGAATTGTATGAGCCAAGCAACTGTGGCTGATGCTTAATGTATCATGCTTAATGACATCATTCGGACCTGTCCCTGTGACATTACTCAGGCCCACACCTGAAATCTAAGGGTTTGGGATGCTTCTGACCTGGCAACCCTAACATGGCAGCATGCACTAGCATATTGCTCTTACACAGTAAACCATAGTAAGCCAGAAATCCTAGTTTATTGTGAAGTGCAAACATGGCTTTTCTAGTTTTGGCTGATTCACAACCATTGCTGTGCACTCATTAACTGACACATGACCTGGTGGGTACATCTGACATCACAGCTTCAGAAAGTTCAGTATGAATGCAAAAACTTTGGAAATCTGTGGACAGAAATTTGCTTTTTCAGTAATATACTTTGTTTTGCATTTTATTCTGTATATATATTCTGTGTTTTACATTTTAAATTGTGGTTTGGACCTATATTTGATATTAGTCTTTTTTGTTTTAACCTATGGTTTAAATAAATGATTGGTTTATCACGTTAATAATCCCAAATTAGCATCTGCTAGTTCAGTGAACATGAAAATAAAACTCAAATAAGCTCATTTATTGTGAGTTTATTCCTGTATTAAATTTTATGTAAAATCAAACCCTCCAGTTTTGTGTTAACCAGGCAATAAGTTCCAGGTTTTGCACCCAGGAGGTTTCTAATCATAGATTTCCTGGGCCAAATCTGACAATCTGTTGGTACTGTTTAAAGTTGGAAAAGTACAGCACCTACAGATACATTATTAGAATAGCTAGTTCCTCATCCAAATATTGCCGTCCTAGGCTCCTATTGGGAGGAAGGGTTGGATATAAATCAAATAATAAGAGAGCTATCGCTAGTCGGGCGGTATATAAATTTAATAAATAAAAATAAATAAATAAATAAATAAGAATAAAATATTGCATTACTGTGAGCAGACCAGTTTTTAGTTCTATCAAGTTCTTTGGTTTCAGCTACCTGAAGGTCTGTATTTTACAGCTTCAGAGGATGTTAAATGTTTGCTCCTAATTTTCTGTCTCTGGACCACGTTCAACTAAATCCTCAAGCGATAGAGACAATAGATAGGGACCAAGTGGAAGAAAGCAGGGAGTGAATCTGGCTGTTTATTAGGGAGGTGAATTCAGGAAATATGAAAGAAAAACAACAATAAAAGAGTCCCCATTCAGAATCACTTCAGCTTTTATAAATACAAATTAAAATATATCCGAATGAAGTAATCCCAAATGAAAAATTTCTCTCTCTATAGTTTCCTTTCCAAAATTATTTTCTATAATAAGATATTTTATAAGCTGCTATAAATCAGGATAATTTAAAAAAAGATATTCAAAACAAATTGTGTTGTAGTTTACATAAGAGGTACAACCAAAGCTATATGGTTTGTCTTCCATCTTCAGCTGTATTTATTGGATGATGCAATATTCCTGCTTGCTTAGCCATGATTAAACAACTGGGAGTGGGATGCAGGACTAGGAGCTTCCCCCACACTTTTCGTTTTTGAATGCCAAGACCAATCCCATGTTCTAGTGATTCACTATTAGACCCAGAGTGACAGTAATTATGCTGTAGCTATCAAGAGCCCTTACTTTAATCAAGGATCTGAAACTGTGAGGCACTACCTAAGCCAGAACTAGGGACCCTTGGCTCTGTGTGCAGCTGCCTGTATGGTGGGCCTCCAGAGCTGCAGAATGGCACATCTTCTAAAGCAATGGAGCCGTCTCAGGTGCTGGACTGACCTTACCATCAGACCAGCCACTGGGCCATCCCTAAGGGGAAGTGCTATAAAAGGCTTTCTGGTTGGGCTGTTACTTGAGAAACAATAATCTGTCTTACTATGGTGCATTTTGGTGTCTTCTTCAGTACTGATTTTTGGCTTGGTCCTTTGGCTCTGAGTCCTGGAATAACTCCTGTTTTCCCTCTGACTTAAAAACTGTCCCCCACTTCTCTAAACACATCAGTTGATTACACAGTGTTTGTATTATATGATTGAAGGCACAGTTTACCCACTAAACATAAAATTACAGATCATAGCTACAGTACAATGGGAAACTAAAACAAGTTGTTTAGAAAATTCTTTTCTGTAGGAAGCTTTCAATAAATTGCAGATACAAGCAACATCACACCCTATATTATTTTAGAAATATTAACTGACTTTTGGGGTCAATACCTCACCCAGGTGCACTTTTCATTCTACAATTTATACATAAGTAGATATACAGGTAGTCTTTCTAGGACATTGTCACAAATTGTCAGCCTTACAACATCCCCAAATTTCAGCCAGTTACCACTTCATATTTCCTTCTGGAAAAAAAAAACACATGGTGTCAAAATATACCCAAGAAATGCACTGAATTTTGCCATTCGGGTCTGTTTTGACCCCAGCCAATGTTAGCAGATTAAAGTTGTTTCTAAACAGTTTACAGTATTTTTATCATATTTTAACTTCCCCCCTTTAAAACATAGTTTTTGTTTGTAACTGAACATAAAAAATTTATTGTTTATTCAATAAGCATAAGGAAGGGACAAGAGTTTACCACTCAGAAAAATTCTACCTCCTCTAAATAACTGTTTTCTGGCTCTGGTCACTTGGATATTGTTAAGCACACTTGTGCTGACATTGTCCCCCAAAGAAAATGGTTTCTGGGATTAAAAAATGACCCCACCTTACCACTGGAAATCTCATTGGGGTCAAAATATACCCCCAAAAAACATTAGTGTGATTTCCCCCCCCCCGTCAGGATGAGAGTTAAAGTAGCCTCCTGTAAAATGAACTCACGTATTTCATTTGCACACGAGCAAGCTTTGGTACTTGTTATGACATTTTGCTGCATTATAAAATGACTTATATTACTACAGGTTCACACAAAAAGTTCCACGTGAAGAAAACTAAACATTTAGTTCAGGAACAATCAAAGTAGTGGTATGGGTGTGAAAAAGATTTGTTTACATAAGTGTATATTTATATGCCTTCAAGTAGATTATGACTTATCTTTTTTTGATATATTCATAGGGTTTTCATGGTAAGAGATATTCAGAGGTGGTTTACCATTGCCTTCCTCTAAGCCTATGGCACCTGGTATTCCTAGGAGATCTCCCATTCAAGTACTAACCAGGCCTGACCCTGCTTAGCTTAAGAGATCGGGTGTATTCAGGATAGTTTGGCTGTAGGCTATTTGGCTATAGACAGTGAAATAAATGTAACCAATTTTGTTTTGTTTTATATTAAAGGGTCTTTCCATTAACTTCATTTTAGGAAAAAAGAATCTTCGTTCAGGAGACTATTTAAAAGTATTTATAGTTATGAAGATTTATTTAAAGCATACCAAAGAGAAACATTATATACACTATTGAAGTCAAGGATGCACTTAAATGTATTCATGAGTCAAATATTTAATTTCTCCAAAATGAGAGTCATCTGATACACTTGTTATCAAACTTCAGCCTTGTGTGTTTGGTATTCTATCCTACACAGTATAATGAAAAATCAATACTGTATAGAAGCCAACTACCTAATAGCAAATTACAACCCTAAAAGTGTGGGGCAAAGGGCAAGAAGGTGATGATGTAAGATAATTACCTTCTCACAAATTTTAGGTTTTGTGTGCTTCTTGTTTGGTCAGGAAGTGGCATGCTAACCACTTTCCTTGCAAGCGGAACCACTTGGATTACATGAAAAATAAACCAACTGCTGCATTGGGAGTGGGGAGGGGAAACAACATAATCTATGAATGATCTGTAATTTCCTGACAAACCATGTTCTGCCAAAGGAGGAACACGTACATTGGCTTTCCAACACTTATTAGGAGTCTTTTTTTTCTGAAGAGCTTTGTTGAAATTGCATTAAATGTATTTGATCCCAAATTTTATTGATTTGAGTTTGCAATACAGTGATTAAGAATGGCGACATGCAAAATCACTCCTAAGGGCTGTATTCAATGGTGCTGCTCTACTGACGGTAAGATTTCTGTCAGCTGAATGGGAAAGAAAGCAATGTTCAGCAATTCCCTCTCCCCCCTGCAGACCCCTGCACCCTTCTAAATCTGCTCTGCAGGATTGGAAGATTCTCCAGAGCAGATCTGGGGAGGGGCCCCAGGAGAAATGGTTGAAAATGGCTTCTCTCCCTATTCCACTGACAGAAGCATTGCCATCAGCTGAGCAACACCGCTGGCTACAATCCATAATTCTGACAAATCAAGTAGTCTGGTAACAAAATGACTGCATATTTAATCAGAGAAACTTTACAAAAAATACTCTGAGTTGCTTCCCACATGATTTAAGTCAATTGCCTACATGTCATGTAATATTTTTTTAAAAAAATCCCCTCATTATTACATCTTTTCAGACAAAAAATAATAATTCAAAGATTCACTGCCTCTAAAAAGGAAAAAGATCCTAAAGGATGAGTTCTTTTGCAGTATATAATATGTTAGTAAAAGAAAAATATATGTAACGTAAATGCACACAGTAGAGTCCACTCTTAAGACCCTATGCGTAAGAGGCAGCACTGCCTGTCCAAGTCACAGAGCACAATTAGAAAATAAGTGATTAATTCAGGTGGTTAGCTTTCCAGGACAACATACACTAAAAGGGTAAAGAGACCATTGCCCCAGTCTAATCAAACACTTTCTCATGTTAATGGGCAATTGCAGGTGATTGACAATCAGAAGATGACTTTTACGCCAGCAGATTAAGTTCCCTTGATGTTTTGAAGCTTTCCCCATGAAGATAACCTCTTTCTGGCTAATTGAGGCACCTCATTGACTCTTCTTTCCCATTCTGTGATTTCATTCACTAATTGACATAATGATTTATGCTAATTTACAAAATAAGGCACTATGGATAACCACATTATACAGACAAAATTGCCACCAATTCTAAATGGGCTCCATTCTTACAATGCTTTCCTAATTATTATAGTCATTATTACCTTTCCATTCTCCGCCCCTTTCTCACAAATGACCTAACTTTTAAAACTAACCTAAACTTTATCAGGCAAGGAGATACAATGAAGAACCAGGGGACTACTAGAAAAAAGATCCATGCACATCCAGTTGACTAAATTTGGATAAGATCTTCAACTCACATACAATATGAACACATTTAGATTAGATTACTCCATGTGTTTTTGCATATACATTTTACTCACCATGATTGAAAACTGCTGCTGTGCAAAGGGGCAAACATGCTCAATTACCTGAAAAGATATAAAACTTCCCATCTATGAGCCAAACTAGGTCTTCTATATCCTTCATCTAAAACAGCTCTAAGAATCCTTTATTTTGATGAACGCTAATTTTGGTAAAATTCCCATCCATCTGCATAGGCAGCACCAGTTGTGCTAAACTAGGCCTTCTTCATGAGGTTTTCCTACAGATGGAGAAAAATGCTTCTCTTCCATTCCTAGTAGCAAGTTTATTCTTGGAACAGCTGTGCACAGTTCCTATTGAAGGCAGCGCCAATGAAACAAAGGATTATTTGTATGTTTGAAAGAAATAATTCTGGCCGCTCTTCTGTAGATGTATGAAACAATGCCATTTGCATGCATGAATAACAATGTCTCTGTGTGTTGGTGTAAAGATGTGTTGTGAGGTACACGTAAATTTGTGTGTACAGGATTTCATATGCGAGTCCTCCAGTGTAGCCTCTAGGCAATAGAAGCCTTCCTGACAAACTCAAAACATAAACTTAAGAAATATCTGCATTAACAAGCATTAAAGTGTTATAGGATTCAGGAACCATCTTCGGCATTGAGAAATAAACTAAAATATAGAGACATATTTCTGCTGCTCCCAGCTATTAGCCACATATCCTTGGTGGCTATAGATACCAGAAGTATGTAACTTCTCCATTTTGCACAACATTTACATGTCACAAAAAGAACCTTCACTCACAGAAATATTCTTAAATTTTGATAAAAAATTGGGACAATCTTCTATAATACATCTCCTCCCTTCCCTATATATATTTATATAGAAATGTTTCACCTGGTGACATCTTCTGTAATATTTTTTAATCCTCTTCTTTTTGTCTCAAGTTAACACAAAAATCTAGGCTTCTGGGTTGAAAAAGCAGTAGTGGCAATGTGTAAATTGTATAAGGCAGCAACACAGGAATGGCATAATTTGATTTTCTCAGTAAACAGTGACTTACAGAGAGTAATATCTGGATGGCGCTGTGAATGACCTCTAGGTATTGGAAGTCGATGATGCAGCCTGTCACAGAGACATAGGAAAAATCATCCAGCATCCCAGGAGCTGAAGGACGCACCACTCTTCGTATGCAGCCTGGCCCATGTTCTCGCCACCAGGATCGATGCATTGAGATGTTAAAAGTCATGAGATCACTTTCCTAGTAAACAAAGAGAGAAGAAGAAGGGTTTCAAACTCTGACTTAAAGCATTAATTATGGTTAGCATTCATCTCAGTCCAAACAGTATACTGTATCATGGTTAATGCTGAAGAGTACAGGGACTGGGGAGCGACCATCTGAATCCAGTCTCTTAAGAACAGGAAACATTACATTGGCATAAGCTGTACTCAGGCGTCTACTCAGTGTTTAGACTGTAGACCTACAGACTGGCACTGTCCTCTCTCTTTTTACTGTAGTTTCTCCAATGCATGAAACGCTCTTCCTTTGAATATTTGGCAGGATCGTTCACCTTTTATAAATTTGCTTAAAACACTTCTTTGTGGCCTTTGTATCCTTTGCCATCTGTTGTTCTGTGCATATATATGTATTGTACGTCCATGCATTCTTGCTTCTTAGTTTCTCCCCTTTCCTTTGTGAACTGACTGTTACATTTTGTAGAGTGCCCACGGTGTCATAGGTGTCACATAAATTATATAAAATGATGATGATGATCTGCAGAAATAAAGCCCATTGAAGAGAATGAACCCTTCCACAGCAAAGTGTTCAGTTCAGATGGCCTCATTAGAAAGACTGATTTAGTCATTAGATTCTCATCACTTAATAGTGCATTGTAATGCTATTAACAATGGAGTATTCCTTCTCCCTTGCACACTGTCATTAGTTCAGAGTTAGATATAAAACTATTTTTAGCTGTTCCCTGTGGTGACTGACTTTCCCGACAATAATGTAAAAAGAGCAATACAGAGCTACAACCACTGTGAGAAATATATATCCCCATCAATTCTCTCCCCTTAAATGTTAGACAGGCACCATCTCTGTTATCGTTTCGGCGCCTACTGAAGACTTTCCTCTTTCAACAAGCCTTTTAGTAGAGACCTTATCCCAGTTTGCATCTGTTTTGGAATTACTTTTTTTAATTTTCAAAATAAACAAAACAAAATATAAACACAACCAACAAAATAAACCCCAAATATTACACTACGTAGATCATAATCATATTGCTTGTAAAGATTACATTTTGATTATCCATAGTGAATTCTCTATAGAATTGCTTTTAAAGATTTTTAAAATATGTTTTTAATACGTTTTATTTTTTTAAATGTTTTTCAGATGTGTTTAGTGTTTTGCCCTTTGTTTACCACCCTGGCCTCCTTCAGGGAGAAAGGGCGGGATAGAAATAATAATAATAATAATAATAATAATAATAATAATAATAATAATAATAATAATAATAATGCTACCATTGCATGGCTCATGATTTAGAGACCACTGAACTACAGTACTAAAAAAAAATCTTCATGGAGAAATGGAAGTATTTCAAATCCAGAATATTCACATCCACAACAAACATTTGCCACTAGGGTTGCCAGGTCTCCGGTTTTTGGCCGGAGTTTCAGGGAAAAAGGGGCCATCTCCAGCCTCCGGCAATACTTTGCTTAAACTGGATGATCTCCGGCTTTTCATTGGCCGCCTTCCCGCCCTTTGTCATTGAGGCAGGGAGAGCTAGTGCCGCCGGAGCCGGGCTCTGTCTTCCCAGGCAGCAGCCTGTCTTGGACAGGGGCGGGCGGGAGCGGCAACGAGGGGCTGGCCCTGGGCGCGCGAGGCGGGCGCTGCTTAAAAGGCCAGTCAGGCGAGCACGGCGCTGTCATTCTCCCTCCTGCTGTGGGCGCCGCTGGGCGGGAGTGGCCGCGATGGAGCTCGGAAGTGGCGGCGGCAGCGGCAGCTGCAGCGTCTCTGGCTGGGGAGCGCATCGCGGCCGCTGCCGCCCAGCGGCGCCCACAGCACGAGGGGTGAAGCGGCCGGGCATCCTCGGGGCTAAGAAGGAGCTGGCCCCGTCCGGCGTCCACTGCTGCTGTGGGTAGCAGGCTGGAGAGAGAGAGAGAAAGAGAGAGAGGCTGGAGAAAGAGAGAGATGCTGGAGAAAGAGAGATAAAGAGATGCTGGAGAAAGAGAGAGATGCTGGAGAGAGAGAAAGAGAGAGAGGCTGGAGAAAGAGAGATGCTGGAGAGAGAGAAAGAGAGAGATGCTGGAGAAAGAGAGAGATGCTGGAGAGAAAGAGAGAGATGCTGGAGAAAGAGAGAGATGCTGGAGAAAGAGCGATGCTGGAGAGAGAGAGAGAGAAAGAGAGAGATGCTGGAGAAAGAGAGAGATGCTGGAGAAAGAGAGAGATGCTGAGAGAGAGAGAGAAAGAGAGAGATGCTGGAGAGAGAGAGAGAGCGATGCTGGAGAAAGAGCGATGCTGAGAGAGAAAGAGAGAGATGCTGGAGAGAGAGAGAGAGAGAGAAAGAGAGCGATGCTGGAGAAAGAGAGAGATGCTGGAGAAAGAGAGAAAGAGAGAGATGCTGGAGAGAGAGAGAGAGAAAGAGAGTGATGCTGGAGAAAGAGAGAGAGAGAAAGAGAGAGATGCTGGGGAGAGAGAGAGAGAGAGACAAAGAGAGAGATGCTGGAGAAAGAGAGAGATGCTGGAGAGAGAGATGCTGAGAGAGAGAGAGAAAGAGAGAGATGCTGGAGAGAGAGAGAGAGAGAAAGAGAGAGATGCTGGAGAGAGAGAGAGAGCGATGCTGGAGAAAGAGCGATGCTGAGAGAGAAAGAGAGAGATGCTGGAGAGAGAGAGAGAGAGAGAAAGAGAGCGATGCTGGAGAAAGAGAGAGATGCTGGAGAAAGAGAGAAAGAGAGAGATGCTGGAGAGAGAGAGAGAGAAAGAGAGCGATGCTGGAGAAAGAGAGAGAGAGAAAGAGAGAGATGCTGGAGAGAGAGAGAGAGAGACAAAGAGAGAGATGCTGGAGAAAGAGAGAGATGCTGGAGAGAGAGATGCTGAGAGAGAGAGAGAAAGAGAGAGATGCTGGAGAGAGAGAGAGAGAGAAAGAGAGCGATGCTGGAGAAAGAGAGCGATGCTGGAGAAAGAGAAAGAGAGAGAGGCTGGAGAGAGAAAGAGAGAGTTTGGCCCTAATCCTCAGTTTCTTACTATTTCCTCTGGATAATTGCACTGCTGGAAACGGACAGAATCATCATGTAATTGTCTTTTCTTGACAGGATGTGGGAGTGAGATTGAAATTACAACAAATAGGAATGTGTGCCATTGTTCCATTTTTCTGCACATTTCCCATCTCCCCAAAGCAGCCTTCCCCAACCTGGTGCCTTCGAGATATCTTTGGGCATACAGCTGCCACCAGCTAACATCTGGAGGGCACCAAGCTGGGGAAGTCTGCCCTAAATTGTCAGCTACTTCAGGTCTATCAGATCTAAGCATATGGTCACCCTGTTGTGGGAAAGTTCCCATTAAACTGACTCGTGTTGTCTCATTAAGTCTCTAATGTGGCAATTTAAGCGAACAGACCTGATCTTGTTCTGGGTTTTGGACTTCCAGCAGGGGCTTAGACTAGAAGGACTAAAATGCCCCTTCTAGCTCTGTGATTCTATAATACATGTAAGTGTGTGTGTGTGTGTGTTACACACAAACGCACAGGCACACACACAAGCATACTTTTTTCCTTTGATCAATTTTGCTTAGAAAAAAAGTGTCTTGTTCTTGTCAGTTGACTTCCTTTTTTATTCTTTGTATGTACTTAAACAAGCTGGTCTGTTTTAAAAGAAAAGCTTGGTGGTGTTTGTGAGAGCCCACGAAAGAGCAATTTCAGGTAACTGCCACAGCCAAATGGTTAAGAATTGGCCTTATGACATAATGTGTACTGGCTGGTCTCTACAGAATTCCAAACACCATTTCAGACTTAAGGCTGCCATCTATTATCCCAAAGGCAGCCAAAGTAGCATCCTCCAGATATTGTACTAAAACTCCCATGAGCCCTATCCTGCTTGACCAGCAATCACAATAAAGTCCAAAAACGTGACTGCATCTGTTTAATGATATGCATGGAAATGGAAATGGACTGCCTTCAAGTCGATTCCGACTTATGGCTACCCTATGAATAGGGATTTCATGGTAAGCTGTATTCAGAGGCGGTTTACCATCTAAGGCTAGTACTCCCCACCTGGCTAGGGCCTGCTCAGCTTGCCACAGCTGCACAAGCCAGTCCCTTCCTTGTCCGCAACTGCCAGCTGGGGGAAACGGCTCCTTGCGACTATGCACCTTGCCCACAGGTGGCAGGGCACATAATCCCTGAGCCACTCACTGTGGGGGTGATCTTTAGCTGGCCCTTGACATCCAGGAGACACGAGTGGGGATTTGAACTCATAGACTCTGGACTCCCAGCCAGGCTCTCCTCCCCACTGTGCTATACCATCTGTTGCATGAGCATACAGTTAACATACAACTGACTTCATAGCACCATGCAGATAACAACTGGCTCACTCTGCATTAGCATTGCTGCTGCAAGCACTCTTAGTTCATTTTTACAAGATAGTTCAACATGCTATCTTGTTCATTAAAAAAATGCATTCATTCCTGACTTTACCTCTTACCACTTCTCCAGGCTGTAAAAAATAAAATAAAACACCTTCCACTTTCCTTTTTTGTATCTTTAATTCAGTTGTTGTTGTTAATGTGGCTGCAAGTCAATTTCAACTTATTGTGACCCTATGAATCAGCGACCCCAATAGCATCTGTCATAAACCACCCTGTTCAGATCTTGCAAGTTCAGGTCTGTGGCTTCCTTTATGGAATCAATCCATCTCTTGTTTGGTCTTCCTCTTTTTCTACTCCCTTCTGTTTTCCCCAGTATTATTGTCTTTTCTAATGAATCATGTCTTCTCATTATGTGTCCAAAGTATATGTGTCCAAAGTCAGAGGAAGGCAATGGTAAACCACCTCTGAATACCTCTTACCATGAAAACCCTATTCATAGGGTCACCAAAAGTTGGGATCGACTTGAAGGCATTCCATTTCCATTTTCCATCCATACTCCCTAAGATGGTGAGAAGGAATGATATTGTCACTTCAGCTGGACCTCTTTTAGGTAAGATTTCTATTTTAATTTCCAATCAGAAATTTTTTTTTGAATGGTATGCTGCACGCAAGCGTGGTTGATACAATGTATCATGCTTCATGACGTCACTAGGGCCCGCCCCGTGACATCACTAGGGCCCGCCCCATGATGTCACTAGGGCCCACCCCATGACATCACTAGGGCCCGCCCCATGACGTCACTAGGGCCCACCCCATGACATCACTAGGGCCCGCCCCCATTTTCTCAGGTTTTTGGATGGTTCCGACCTGGCAACCCTATTTGCCACCCAAGTGCATGAGGACTGCACCACATAGATGTGTACTTGATTTATCCAATCCTACTTCTGGTTAGGGTTTCCAGACCTCCATTTTCAGCCACCTCCATATTCAGCCACAGACTCGGGTTTTTGGGGGTCCCCTCTGTGTCTCCGGGTGACTCACCTTAATCTCGACTCTCAGCTTTCATTTTTTTAAAAAAATTAAGTTTCTAGATGGTCTGGTTCCAGAGATATACACCAAAACATCAGCCCCCCCAACTTCTTAGTTGCTCTAAATTCTGCTCTAATCACTGCCCTTTCAGGATTGTAGCCAATAAGAAGTCACGATTGTGATTGACAAGAAATTATAGAGCCAAGAAATTATAGAGTCAAACTGAATTGTCTGTCTTCAAGTCAATTCTGACCTTTGGCCACCCTATGAACAGGATTTTCATGTTAAGCAGTATTCAGAGGGGGTTTACCATTGACTCCCTCTGAGGCTGAGAGGCACTGAATGGCCCAAGGCTCAGAAACTGTGCTTTTTCCTGCTTTTCTGAACATCTCACAGATTGAATAAGTAAGCTTTCAGTCTTTTTCTCTCTTGTATATAGGAGTCAGACAGGTTTAAATTTTGAAGAGGGCAGTGTTTTACAAACTTCCCAATATGAAGTTTTAATCCAATACTTGCTTTTCCAGAGTAAACATACCCAGAGTAAACCCCATTGAATTCAATAGGACTTCCTTTTGAGTAGACATGGTCAGGATAGTGCTGTAAATTGATGGGACTTTTGAGTGAACATAGGAAAGAATTGTGTTTGTGTTGTATAGCTTTCTCTCCCCCTCCAATCCTATTTTTAAAGCAATTAGGCAGGGTTTACTTAGGTATCACTGTTTTTATTATGTAGGAAACTAATACTGATTTTTTTTTAATGTTCTGCAATGATCAACTGGTTTTGACAATAAACTATTATATGGGGTGTATGTATTTTTACATCTCCAGTGTGTGTGTGTATGAGAATCTTTTCAACAACCCTGTGAGGTAGGGTTGCAGTCTGGAAACCAAGGCAGCTCACAATAAGAAACAAATCCCCTTAAAATCCAATAACCATAAAAACAAGTCTAAAAAGTTGCAAAATAGCTTAAAGTTGCATGATTCTGAATTTTGGGTTGTGTGAATGAAGTTACTTATCACTTGAGGTTGCAGTTCTGTCCCTGTTTGAGAAAGCCCCACTGAATACATTGGGACTTGCTTCTGAAAGGTAGGATTGCACTATAAATATCTTTACAGGTTGTGTAAATAATAAACAAATTTGATAGTCATGCTTATACAAATATTTCTTCATTTATCATATTTTTGATCTTTGGTTAGGAATACTGACTGGTTGTGGGATGCTTAGTTTTCTGCCTTACTCGTAGGAATCTTGTTGTGGTTGGTATGGTATTGCATTTAAGAAATCATCACTGGCTTTTGTTTTTGTTTTTCTATTTGCATTTTATTTACCTTTTTCCTCACTCCCTTTCATCCATAGAAGCAACAACAGTGGTTCCATGTGCTCCGCTCAACCTTCTTAAACCCACTGATAATGCACCTTGTTGTTTGTTTCTTGTTCAATAGTGGTAAAAGAGAATTCACATACTGGGTAGCATGGCTGCAATTGTTGTTATTCCCAAGCTGCTGCCATTTCAGTTGGGTTTCAGGCCTGGTTTTGGCACAGAAACAGCCTCGGTTGCCTTGTATGATGACCTCTGTCGGGAGAGAGACAGGGGGAGTGTGACTCTGTTGATTCTCTTTGATCTCTCAGCAGCTTTCGATACCATTGACCATGGTATCCTTCTGGGACGACTGGCTGAGTTGGGAGTGGGAGGGACTGCATGGCAGTGGTTCCGCTCCTACTTGGTGGGTCGGCTCCAGAAGGTGGTCCTTGGGAAGCATTGTTCGGCACCGTGGACTCTCCAGTATGGATCTTTGTGACATGGTGTGCCTGGTGCCAACACTGTTATGTTTTCGGCACCAGGTCAAGACTTTCCTCTTCTTCCAGGCATTTTAGCGTGTGTTTTTAAATTGTTTTTTTTTAAGTGTTTTTAAATTTGTATATTTGTATATTTGTTTTTAATGTTTTTAATTGTTGTAAATCGCCCAGACAGCTTCGGCTATGGGGCGGTATACAAATGTTATTATTATTATTATTATTATTATTATTATTATTATTATTATTATTATTATTATTATTATTATTATTATTATTATTATTATTATTATATAATAATAATAATATGAAGATAGACTAAATCATGTGTGCTTTCTCTCTGTCAATTATATTCACTGGAATTGGGTTGGCTGATGAAGTGAGTTTATAGCAGCCCACAGGGGAGACAGAAAAGTGTAGAGAATCTTCTTACTCATTACTCAGACCTCTTTCTGAAGTGAAGGGTCAAATCTGTAAAGAAATTTGAATGTTAAAAGGTAGGGGCAGAGCATTACAGGTAGGGGGTTGCCAAACCTACTTGGATATGGATACTTGGATATGGATATCTTTGCAGAAGATCCCTAGTCAAGCTTTACCAACAACACAATCTAAACTATATCTACTGAGAAGTAAGTCCTATTGAGTTCTATGGGGCTTAGTCCCTTAGTGTGTTTAGAATTGCAGCTCTTCGGGGGCATCCATCTTTACTCCTGAGTGCTCCCATCTAACATCTCCACAACAATAGGCTCCTTTCTTCCTACAATGGCCTTCTGGTGACTGGCCTGGCCTGGCCTGAGGGCACTTGAACCCTTTTTGCCAGAAGCGAATTGGCTAGATTAAATGTTCCCCACCCAGGCTCCATCTTTTAGCTAAGATTTCTATCTTAATTTCCAATCAGAGAAATGTTTTTGTATGAATGGTATTCGTCAAGCAACTGTGGTTGACGCTTAATGTATCATGTTTAATAACATCATTTGGACCTGCCCCGTGACATCACTTGGACCCGCCCCATGATGTCATTTGGACCCACCCCATGACATCACTTGGACTCACCCCATGACATCACTCGGGAACACCTCATGACATTATTCAGGCCCACCCCAAATTCTCAGGGTTTGGGATGCTTCTGACCTGGCAATCCTACTCGCTGGAGGACAATTTCGTTCGGTCTGCAGCTATAAGTAAATTGATCTAATTCACACATTCTGGACTAATGTATGCATCAGAATGTAATTATCCTTTGGATTTTGCATTTCTCCAAACTTTCTTGGCTCAAAACCCATAGCAAAACACATACAGATGTGTAATTGAGGATAAAATATGTTTAGAAATGTGCACAATGAGAGACAATATGTATTTAACATATTTAAATATGGATTTTTGTATGGATTTTTAAACATTTATTTATTTAATTTATTATTTGATTTATATCCCACCCTTCTTCCCAGCAGGAGCCCGCAGAAGCAAACAAAAGCACTAAAAACACTTTAAAACTTCAGAAAAACAGACATTTTTAAAATACATTAAAACAAAACAACTCTGAAAACATTTTTTAAAAGCTTTGAAGACATCTTTAAAAAAAGATTAAGAAACACTGGGGTGTTTTTTTTTTTAAGAAAAAGGTTTAAAAACATATTAAAAAGCAATTCCAATTCATCACAAATTAATTTTATTTATTTATTTATTTATTTATTTGCTGTACACCGTCCAGAGAGCTATGCTAGTGGGGCGGTATAAAAATCTAACAAATAAATAAATAATAAATAATATGGGATGGGACAGACTTATCAATGAACACATGCAAGATTGACATGGACTGGAAATAGACTGTCCATTCATATTTTCTTCCTCAACAGACTTCTAAAGTTTAAGATTAATCTAACCTACATTGATGTTGAAAATGTGAAAGTATCACAGCAATCTGGTCAAGAACATGTTGCTGCATCACTGTTGCTCAGTGTGTTATCATGGAAAGTTACACCTTTTAAAATGTCCATTAAAATAATTGGTCAGAAATATGGGATGCCATAATTGATAACTATTCTTTCTAATAGGTTTTAACATACAGGTGGTCATAATAACAAACATATAAAAACCTCTGATGTGCCATCAAGAAATTTAATGGTTTGTCAGCAATGTGTTCACCTTTAATGACAAATAAATTTGAAAACTTTCAAGGTAATACAAATCATGTTAAGGCTGTACTCCTAAGCACTCTTGTCACAATTTACATCCAAATACAGAACTGTAGGACGGAGTAATCAAATACCACATTTTAAAAGGTTTTAAATAATGCAACACATAACATTTGAATAAAAGCTATTATAAGCAAAAGTATATATGCCTAATTTAAAAAATAACTAAAAATTATAAAAATTAATGAATGATAGGCACTAAAATTATAAACAAGATCTTGAAATAAATTTAAGCATGGGATTCCCAAGTTTAAACACTTTCCTGCTCTACATCCCTGTCACATTAGAAGAGGGAACATTGACTGATCATTGCACAGAACTAGCTGTGTATTAATGCAAAGCATCACAGCTCATATAACAAGATGTGTAGAATTAGGCTACATCACACTCCACCCAAGTCTACAGAATTATGGATATATGAACAGTGAATTTGGTAAAAGCACGCTGTACAAAAAGCAAACAGCCAAAGTAAGGAAGACAGAGTGATGAATCTAATGTTCCCTAAACCCCCACAGATATCCTGCTTCACAATTCCAGAACTCTCACAGGGAATCTCAGGTCTACTGCTGATGAAAGTGGAATTGCGATGGGTAAGTGCTGATGGGGTTGCCAGGGACTCTGAATGTCTAATGTAGCTTTCTGTCAAATAATGTGAATTCTAGCATTTAGCTGACCACTGTAAGAAACGGAATTATTTCAGTTCAAAGGCCACATTCCCTTCTGGGAAAGCTTCTAGGGGCTACATATGAGTGGTGGGCTCAGTCAGAAGCAAAAGTTGGCAGAGCAACACATGTGAATTTAGCCTGTGTACAGTAGGTTAGTTTCTACAAACATTGTTTTTGATTGCTGCAATGGCATCACTAGGGTTGGTGTCACCTGGTGCGGTAACTCATGGTGTCACCCCCATGGACCTCCTCCCGTACCAGACCATACAGAATCCTTAGTAATGTCTTTTGTACTAATGTTACTCGTAAATAGTAATTCCCGTATATCACTGAATGTAATGGCAATAGTAGTGACATAAACAGCTAGCAAAATTAAAATTACACCTTTAAATTACAATATCATACACACAGCTCAAATTCTTGCTCTTATCACTAATGGGAGTTAATTATCTTGCATATGCCCATAGTAAATTTTCAGATACTTTCAGACCCTCAGCAATTTTCAAGTGGTCTATGTAGAAGAAAAGTTTGGGAACCCCTGGTGTAAGACATCTGCTTATGTACCTATGCTGCTCTCACCCCTCATTTAGGAGTCTGGGATGCATGCGTGTAGACATACCTCCTTACAGTTATGGAAAGTGATTCTTAATAATAAGTCTCCAGACACAAAGTTACATAGGTATTTATCAGTTGTTTAGTAGAAAATTCAGAAGTGCAGAGTCCCTTCATGATAGTTGCAGCCACATACACCCTTTTTTACTCCTGGATTAAGAATGAGATCTTTGTTAATGCATTCTCTCACAACAACAAACATCTCTAGGAGCCAATCAGCATGTAAGTGGAGAGCGTTAGCAATTGAGAAGAGTCTTCTCAGTGGCTGACTCACCTCCTTTCACTCTGATTGGCTCCAATCAGCAGGAAAGGCAAGGAAGCCTATTAGAAGACTTTTCTCAGTGACTAACACACTCCCTTTTCATGCTGACTGTAGGATGCTTGGAGACATAGGGACCCTGCTCCCAAAACAGCAGAGAGACTAAGATCCCCTGGGCGACTACCCTTCTCGTGCTTATGGACATGACCGTAATATATTTTGTGATGTGCAAGTTCGATATTATTTATTAAGTGTGTTTAGGATTACACTGATGGCATTCCCAAATATGTACTTTCACACAGACTTTGGTTTTCCATAACACAATGTTTGTCCAAGCCTCCACACTTGGGGGGGCACTACTTGCACACCCCTTCCATAAGCACATCAAAGTTGGATACACACCTGAACCAAGACCCAGACAAAAGGGCACTCAAAACAAAAAGGTAATTACAGTGGCTGAGTAGATCTTGTACAGTAGTTATACTGACTGGGCAGCCACTGTCCTTCACATTTTACAAAATACTTTTTCCTATACAAAGATTAAATTTCTGTGTATGAAAAAGTAATATATGAAGTGGTCTCAATAGTGAGAAAAGAAAACAAATGAATGGTGATCCAAATGTTTTTCATTCTCACGTTATGAAGCTAGCTGCCAGATGATGTATCACCTTCCCTACGCATGTAGCATAGACTGAAAAAACAGCACCCAAGCCACCATTCAATACGTACACGTGTTCTTTCCGACATGAATCTACAGGTCTCAAAAAGTAATGTGTCACAAAGTCTTCAAGCACCTTATAACATGCCTCAAACATGGTCTCTTGTTCTACCAGCATGCCTTCACACCATCACTTTGCCAAAACATAAGGATAGGTAAATTGCTTTTAGGGAGGTTCACAATTATGATTTCCTATTTATTTAATCTAAAAATATTTAAAATACATAAAAACAGAGAAATGGAGAAATATAAAATAAATACAAATGAAAAAGGGGGGGAGGTGAAGAGACCTTAAATGTGCTACTCACCATCTCTCAGCCTATCCTCCCCTCAGGATGAAAACAATGGAGAACCATGACCACCCCCAGGAAGAAGGGCACACTTAAAATGTAGAGGAAAAAATCATCTACAACCATAGTGTGAAATCAAATACTTATTGAGACACAGTATGAATAAATATTTATATAAACACGACTCTGAAATATGTTTATGAATTACACAATCTGTAAATATATTTATAGTGCAATCCAATGTTTGTTTACTCAGAAGCAAGTCCCAATGTATTCAATGGGGCTTACTCAAACTGGGAAGTGTGCAGATAACTACATCCTCAAGTGATAAGGAACTTGTTCTTTCAACTTGTTCTTTTAAGTTGAGACCTTATCCCAGTCTGAGTCTGTGTTGGAATTGCTTTTTAATATGTTTTTAAGCCTTTTCTTTCTTTTTTAAAAAATGTTTTTTTAAAGCTTTTAAAAAATATTTTCAAAGATGTTTTAATATATTTTAAAGTCTGTTTTTATGATGTTTTAAAGTGCTTTTAGTGCTTTTGTTTGCTGCCCTGGGCTCCTACTGGGAGGAAGGGCGGGATATAAATCAAATAATAAATAAATAAACTTCATTCACCCAACCCAAAATTCAGAATCATGCCTCTTTAGGCTGTTTTCCAACTGTTTATTCTTGCTTTATGGTTATTGGATTTTAAATGCCTTTATTTCTTCTTGTGAGCTGCCTTGGTTTCCAACCCTACCTCACAGGGTTGTTGGAAAGACTACACACACACACACACTGCAGATGTATAAATACATACAGCCCATATAATAGTTTATTGTCAAACCAGTTGGTCATTGCAGAAAAATCAATATTAGTTTTAAAAAAATCAGTATTAGTTTCCTACAGAATAAAAACTGTAATACCTAAGTAAGCCCTGCCTACTTGCTTTAAAATAGGACTGGAGGGAGGGGGGGACAGAAAGAGAACACAAGCACAATTCTTTTTTACATTCACTCCGAAGTCCCATTGATTCTCAGCACATTCATAACCATGTTTACTCAAAAGTAAATCCTATTGAATTCAATGGGATTTACTCTGGAGATATGGGATTAGCAATGCTTTTACCCTCACAAAAGCAAGTATTGGGAAGGTTTTCAAAACACTGCCCAGGATCTGACTCCTACACACAAGAGGGGAAAAAACTACTAGTAGTAGTAGCTTTTATTATTGCGGCCAATTAGCCATTGTTAAGAGGGGAAAAAACTGAAATGTATATACTTACCCAATTTATGAGATGTTCAGATAAACAGGGGGTGGAACCACCATTTTCTGGCCTTGCAATGAGGTTTACTAGACACTGCCACAGGTCAAACAAACACTTCACTGATTGGCTGCAATCCTGAACAGGCGGGGTTAAAAAAGATTTAACGGGGGCGGCTGATGTTTTTATGTATATCTCGAGAACCAGACCACCTAGAAACTTAATTTTTTAAAAAAATTAAAGTTGAGAATCACCCCCCTCTGATGGTGTCACCTGGTGCAGTCCACACACCCCGCACCCCCCTCGTGACACCACTGGATTGCTGTAAACTGCCCAGAGAGCTTTGGCTATGGGGCGGTATACAAGTGCAATAAATAAATAAATAAAATTTGCATGCTCCTCTTTGTCCTCCACCCAGGCCATCAAGAAGCATTCTCAGAGTTCAAGGATACACTTTGTTCATGCATAAACACTCAAGGAGGGTGCAAAGCAGGGCCAGTGAGAGGGGTGGGAGAGGGGGTGCAGCCTGGGGAGAGTCCAAAGAGCCAGACAGAAAGGCCTGGAAGATTGCATTTGGTTCCCAGGCCTGAGGTTCTCTGTCCCTTGGTTACATGGACCCTTAATCTGATCCAACAGGTGACTTTTTATATTCTTATGAATAGATAGCAACTGTCTCTCAGTAGGCAGGTCTCTTTTTTTTATTGTCTCACATTTAAATCCCACTCAGACTTCAAACAAGTGGAACCAAGCCAGGTGGATTATTGGAAGTCCTATACTAGGCTTCATATTTTAGTGGAACAAATTCATTGCAACTTGACAGAGAATACACAAGGCAGAAAACTAACTCAGTTCTGTGTCAGCTTCCAGTTATGGCCATATAAGCTGCTCTTACTTTAACACTTTTAGAACAGATTCAAAATTATCCCACTAGGCAAATTCATTTGCAGCTGAGAATAATATGAGATGCTGTTAAAATTGATAAGAAATTCCTCAGACACTTTTGTTACATTTCAAAGAGCTGCCGTACACTGTCCCTGTTCCCACTCCCATGTAAAATATCACATTCTATTTTTGTTTCCTTGTTATTTGTGTCTTTACTAATTCTAATCTTCCTTGAAACCATGATAAATTAGCTCCTGTTTCTGCGCCTCCTTGACCTGTCATCTGTATGACTTCTTTCGAGGAAGAATGTCTATTCTAAACTATAACACATGATCTGTACCAAGGACCAGTGACCAGTGAGACACACAGCTTGGTACTTCAGATCTCCTCCCATAAGGTGCCCAGTTGTAATGATATTTATTTTATTTTATTTAATTAAGCTTATATACCGCCCGACTAGCAACAGCTCTCTGGGCGGTGAACATTAAAAATGCAATAAAAATAACACAAAACTGTACACAAAACTGTACAGTCTAAAATCAAAATATAATAATTTACAATTAACAGGAATTAAAATGCCTCAGAGAAGAGAAAGGTTTTAACCTGGCGCCGAAAAGATGATAGTGTCGGCGCCAGGCGCACCTCCTCGGGGAGACCATTCCATAGTTCGGGAGCCACCACTGAGAAGGTCCCACTAGGCAAATTTTAATTATGCTAAGAATACTTAAAATTTGCAAAATGAAAGGGGAAGGGCACCAAGTTCATCATGCTATTTGCAATAGCTAAATAAATAGTTTTAAAATGGTTTTACTCTTACTAATCCATAAACTCTTTGGATTAATAGACTATATGTTGTTCATACTTCTCAGCATTTTTTTTTAAAAAGCAGGTAATAGATACTGCTTCTATATACTGCCCCAACAAGTACACTCTGACGTCTAATTGAATTAAGCTTACTACACCACAAGATAAAGATTACACATCTAACTGGCCTTCTGTAACCATACACTCACCTGTTCTGTTCCCCTTTGAGCCCATCACCCACCCCATATCCCTGCCTATTGAGGGTTCTGTTTGATCTAGTAGGTAGAAAGAGAGTGAATATAAGGAGAGGAGAGCAGGGGAAGATGTATATTGTTGTACACTGTTGAAAAGGTGTTAAGAGGCCCATGGTATCTGGGATGGAGCCTGGGCATCCTAGTTGAAAACAGTTGTGCATTTCTCTTCTGTTCATCTCAGTGGAACTTGGACTTACTTGAATTTCACTGGATTGCAACCTATGTCTTCATCAACAATTCCCTTCTTCATAGGGAAAAGGGGGTGTTTGAAACAGTAACAATGGCAATTCAGTAACAATACAAAAATATTAGCTCTCTGTCTCTGTCCTACATTATTACTCATATCAAAGAACATTTACCTTGCTAGAATGGACCCACAACAAATGTAAATAGTTACTGTCTTACCTGTGATACACAGAGCTTGGAAAAGTTACTTTTTTGAACCATGGTGGCCATGCTGGCTGGGGCTAATGGGAACTGTAGTTCAAAAAAGTAACTTTTCCAAGCTCTGGTGATACTATACTGGAAAAAGTTTCAGCTGCAAATAATACAGTGAAATACACTGGATACAATACAAGGGGCTATGAACATCTCTTCTAGTTTTTTTTTAAATACTTTTTCTAAGAATTCAAAATACAGATACAGTCAACAGAGGACTTGGAAGCTTCCCAGAGTTTACATCTGCCCGAGTATAACACTTTTAAAAACAAGTATTTTCAAGAAGGCATATTGTCTCAATAAACCGTTGTAGCCAAAGGGATGACAAATGAGCATTTTATTTTAAGTGATGGAAGTAACTTTTCTCTTTGTCATTTGCTTGTAATGAGTGATGTCACAGCTGTTATCCAGCTGCTTTCCATGACAGTTGCACATCTCCTTACACACAGTTATGTCAAATGAGATATGTATACTATTGGAGACTTATATTTAATAATGACAGTTTTGAGTGCTTATAAAATGTGGTTCTTGAGCACTGGATATACAATCTGGCAGGGAAGCATTTGCATTCTCCCCCTCAAACACACTGTATGACATCTTGATGAAAGATGTCAACCCAGTGTATGACAGCTGTGAAAAAGGCTGTTTTAAGGATCATTAGGAAAGGGAATGAAAATAAAGCTGCCAATATCATAATGCTGCTATGCAGATCTATGGTGTGATCACATTTGGAGTACTTTGTACAATTCTGGTCACCTCACCTCAAAAAAGATTTTTACAGCTGGAAAACTTTTAGATAAGGGCAACCAAAATTACCAAGGTGATGAGAGCAACACTCCTATAAGGAAAGGTTACAATTTTAGTTTAGAGAAATGGTTTGGTTTAGTTTAGAGAAAAGTTTACAGAAAAGGAGACAGAAAGTAAGAGGAGACAGGATAGTAGTGTATAAAATTATGCATAGTGTGGAGAAGGTGTATAGTTAATTTGCTCTTTCTCTAACTCTGATCTAGTACTATTTCAATTTCTCTGCAACATCTGGATGAGGAGAGGCCATGCAAGATCTGAATCGGTGCCTGGACTTGGTAATGGGCTGGATGAGGGCCAATAAACTGAGTCTGAAACCTAGCAAGATGGAGGCGCTGTGAGTTAGTGGTTCCTGAGTTCGAATAATTGGTCAGTTGCCTGCTTTGGATGGGGTCGTACTCCCTCTGAAAGGGCAGGTTCATAGTCTGGGGGTGCTCCTGGATCCATCTTTGTTGCTAGAGGCCCATGTGACCTCAGTGGCTAGGAGTGCCTTTTACCAGCTTCGGCTAGTAACTGTGGCCGTTTCTGGACCAGGATAGCTTGACCACTGTAGTCCAGGCACTAGAAACCTCCAGGCTAGATTACTGCAATGCGCTCTATGTGGGGCTGCCCTTGACATTGGTCTGGAAGCTGAGCTGGTGCAAAATGAGGCACTACGACTGCTCACAGGGTCAGGGTATCACCAACATGCCACCCCACTGCTGAATGAATTGCACCAGCTGCCTGTTACCTACTGGGCTAAGTTCAAGGTTCTGGTTTTGGTGTACAAAGCCCTACACAGCTTAGAATCATAGAATCATAGAGTTGGAAGGGGCCTTGTAGGCCATCGAGTCCAACCCCCTGCTCACAGCAGGAAATCCACAGCTAGAGCATCTCCCGCAGATAGCGGTCCAGCCTCTGCTTGAAGACATCCAGTGAAGGGGATCCCACCACCTCCCTAGGCAGTCGGTTCCATTGCCAAACTGCCCTTACTGTCAAGAAGTTCCTTCTAATTTCCAATCTGAATCTACGCTCCTGCAACTTAAAACCATTAGACCTAGTCCTACCCTCTGGGGCAGCAGTGAACAAATCTGTACCCTCCTCTATGTGACAGCCCTTCAGGTACTTAAAGAGTGTAATCATGTCGCCCCTCAGCCTTCTCTTCACCAGACTGAACATGCCAAGTTCCTTCAACCTTTCCTCATAAGACTTGTTCTCCATACCGGCTATCATCCTTGTCGCCCTCTTCTGAACCCGCTCTAACTTGTCTATATCTTTCTTAAAATGAGGCGCCCAGAACTGAACGCAGTATTCCAGATGAGGCCTGACTAATGCAGAATATAGTGGGACTATTACTTCCCTCGACCTGGAAACTATAGCTCTGTTTATGCAGCCCAAAACCACGTTTGCCTTTTTTGCCGCAGCATCACACTGCTGGGTCATGTTCAACTTGCGATCCACTACAATTCCAAGGTCCTTCTCACACGCACTACTGCTAAGCCGGGTATTTCCCATCCTGTACCCATGCATTTTGTTTTTGTGGCCTAAATGCAGAATCCTGCATTTGTCTTTATTGAATGTCATTTTATTAATTTCAGCCCAATTTTCAAGTCTATCCAGGTCCCTTTGGATTTTATTCCTGTCTTCCATTGTGTTAGCTATCCCTCCCAGTTTCGTATCATCCGCAAACTTCATAAGGCTTCCCTCCACCCCATCATCTAAGTCATTGATAAAAATGTTGAAGAGAATCGGCCCCAGGACAGAACCCTGTGGCACTCCACTCGAAACCTCCTTCCAGTCCGAAGCAGAGCCACTGACGACCAGGATACCTGAAAGATCGTCTTACCCTGTATATACCCAGTTGATTACTACTCTCTGCAGGTGAGGGCCTCCTGCAGATACCATCTTACCATGGGGTCCATTCTGCACAACATAGGAAGTGCCCTGTAGTGTAGTGGAACCTACCCTTTGCAATTCCCTCCCCTTAAATATTAGACAAGTGGTATCTCTGCTATCTTTTCAGCACCTACTGAAGACGTTCTTCTTTCAACAAGCCTTTTAAGTAAAGACCTTATCCCAGTCTGCGTCTGTGTTGGAATTGCTTTTTAATATGTTTTTAAAACATATGTTTTAAAGATGCTATCTTTTAATTATTTTAAAGTCTGTTTTTATGATATTTTAGAGTGTTTTTGTTTGCTGCTCTGGGATCCAACTGTGAGGAAGGGCAAGATATCAATAATAATAATAATAATAATAACAACAACAACAACAACAACAACAATAATAATATTGTTATTATTACATAGTATTATGCCTGAATGTTGGAAGATTCAGGACTCACAAAAGAAAGTAATTCTTCACACAGGGCATATGGGATTCATTCCCACAAGAGGTAGTGATGGCCACGAACTTGGATGACTTTAAGAGAGGATTAGACAAATTCATGGAGAATAAGACTATGAATGGCTACTAGCCATATGGCTATGTCCTACCACTGCTGTCAGAAGCAGCATGTCTGTAAATACCTGTTTCTGGGAACCACAAGTGGAGAGAGCACTGTTGCACTCGGGTCCTCCTTGTGGGCATCTCACAGGCATCTTTGGCCACTGTGAGTACAGATTGCTAGACAAGATGGGTCACTGGCTTAATCCAACCATCTCTTCTTATGTTATTGTAATGTGTCACCATTTTTCAAAACTGGAATTATCTCTACAATCCCTTAGCTGCTGTGACACAAGCCTTCCCTTACATTATGCCACTTACAGGGTTGAGTTCATTGACTGCATATAATTAGTAAAGAAACAGGTGATACTAAGGTGATTGCACTAAGGTTGCAATCTTCACCCCACTTATCTGGGAATAAGACCTACTGAATTCAGTGAGACATGGTTAGACTTGCAGCCAAAGGATATGTTTGCTCCAGTGCCCTCAATCAAAGTTCTTCCCACTTTGTTTTGCACTCTTGTTGTCCCTGTGCTGCTCTTCACATACGTCCAGTACATACATATTTCCTTTTATCCTCATTGCGAGCTCAACTTAGGTTTTTTTCTTTTTTAAAAAAAGGATATTGATGCAATTCTCACCCACCACTAATTTCTGCTAGTGTGGGCAAAAAATAAGCATAAAAAAGTGGGGGGGAGATGGAATTGTGGAAAGCTAGAGTTCAGTATACACAAATGAAGAAAGAAATTAGAAATCCCTATGTGGGGATTGCTGTTGAAGTACATTTTGGTTGGGAGAAAGTTCGGTTTGCCTTCACCAGGGATTGAGCCTTTAGCATAGCAGGCCCTTCTTTCAGACATCTTTTAAAAGCTGTATTCTTTAGACAGAATGTTCTCTTTTCAACCAATCTACATTTACTGATGCATGATGTTTTTAATCATATTTTTATTGTTATTTTATTGGGCTCCTGCTGGGGGAAAGGGAGGGATATAAATCAAATAAATAAATACATTTATTTTTACTGATTTTATATGTTGTATTTTGCCTTGATATATTCTTATATTATAAATATGTAAGGAAATAAAGTAAGGAGAGCCCATTGTGCATGTGACAGTATAAGCTTTCCACTGTAGTTACAACCACAATGATACAAAGTAGATACATGGCTTCAGACATAGATTCTAAACTGTGAATTCTGCTTATTTTCAAGTCTAGTTGCCTATATCTATTATTTTTTACGTAACCACCATTCTCACCTTTAATTAAAGCCCAATGGAAAGATATTTGAATGTTGCTGTGGCCATACATAAAGCAAAATCTATTTTACTGAGGGAAAAATTGTTTCCATTCACTTAGGGTAAAATGTACTCTAATTTTCATAAAAAGTAAAGCTATGAGCTGATGACATATGTTAGAAGAGAATGCTTGTTATTTATTAAATGCCAAAAGAGATTGGTTTGCTTCAGGGAGGAAGCAAAAGGGAATAAGAAAATGTATTAAATCTGTATCACTTCCTGGTGAAGATTGGAAAGATAATGAAACAGAATAAAGCGGAGGGTGCTATTCAAGGCAGTGACTAGGGAATGAAGACACTACTATTTCTAATGTGTCTTGTCACTGAAATAGTCAGCTGGTATAAAATGTTAGTTTACCTTAAGAGGAGGGTTACTGCAGAGTATAAGGATGAATGACATCTTCCAAGTGATTTCTCATTTTATTCTTAACAATCCCGCAAAAACTCTGATTTTCCAATTACATTTCATCAAACAAATAGCCACCATTCACAAACAACAATTAATATGGGAAGCAGATACAATTTTCAATACAATCCTTTGAAAGTAACAGATTATACAGCCATGAGAGTGGCTGCATACTATAGCCAGCGTGGATTTTTCACATTCCGCAAAGTTAACTTGAAAATACCCCCATGCCATTGTGATGCTTCCCATAAACTCATTTCAAAACAAAACCTTACAAAACTTATAGTCTTGAACGCTTGCTTAACAACCCTCTAAATTTTCATGGCAATACACAACACAGTCAGAGAGAATAGAGAGCTGAAAGTTTAAAAAGAGAGAAAAAACCAGAGCCCTTTTGGACATTTTTTTTTGGTCCGAGTTCTCATAATCTGTTGAAATTCATTAAAAATCATCCATGTTCACAGAGTACCTGTAATCCTAATACTGACGTTGCCCCATACTCTGACCTTCATCTTCTGCCATTTAAAAGTTAAAAAAATGTCTGGCTGATTTTTAATTAATTTAAGAAATTTTGGCTTGAACTCAATGATAATGTTGGGCATGCTCAGTAAGAACCAACTGTCAGCATTCTAAAAGCCAGACTCACAGCTGCTGGGCTTGCCTAATCAGGGGGCCACACCCACACCAGACTTCGATTTCACTTGAGACAGTCATGGCTTCCCCCAGAGAATCCTGGGAAGTGTAGTTTGTGAAGGGTGCTGAGAGGAGACTCCTATTCCACTGACAGAGCTCCAGTGGCCAGAGTGGTTTAACAGTCAGCCACTCTGATTGAAGATCTGTGAGGGGAACAGGGTGTCTCCTAGCAACTTTCAGCACCCTTCACTAACTATACTTCCCAGGATTCTTTGAGAGAAGCCATGACTGTCCAAGGTGAGATAAAAACCTGGTGTCAGTGTGGCCAGGGACAGCTTTGGTTTAAATTTGGGTGGGAGACTACATGTGCCTACTGTAGAACAAAAAGGTGGGGGAAACACTGAAAAGCAATGATACTGTTCACAATGTTTTCCTTTTGGAAAGGAAAGGCGCTTCCCTTCCGCCCAGTGCCCACCCACTCAATCTCCTCCCCTCCCCCTCCTCCTATCCTCCCTGCCCCTCCCCTGGGTCAGTGTTGGACTATGACCTGGTAGACTAGGGTTCGAATCCCCACACAGCCATGAAGCTCACTGGGTGACCTTGGGCCAGTCACTGCCTCTCAGCCTCAGAGGAAGGCAATGGTAAAACCACCTCTGAATACCGTTTACCATGAAAACCCTATTCATAGGGTTGCCATAAGTCGGGATCGACTTGAAGGTAATCCATTTCCATTTTCAAACATGAATTGCACAGAAATAAATCCCATTGAACTCAAAAAGGATGCAACTGATCAAACCCACCCTCCCTTCTCCTCCCTCCTATCCCCTCCCTCTTGCCCCTCCCCTCCCCCTTCCTTTGCCCCTCTGTACCCATCCCCATCCCCTTCCATTCCCCTCCTCCCCCTTCCCCCTCCTCCCCCTCCCTTTCCTCATGTTCAGTTTGACCTATCTTAATCATGGTTGCACGGGAGTAAATACAATTGAACTCTATAAGCATGCAAATGATCAAACCTGCCCTGCCCTCTCCCTTCCTTTGCCCCCCTCCAATCTGCTCCATCTCCTCCCCCTCCCCCTCTCCTGCCTCCTCCCCCATTGTCAGTTTTACCTATCGTAACCATGATTGCATAGGAGTAAATCCCATTGAACTCAATAAGCATGCAAATGATCAGATCTGCCTTCCCCCTCCTTCCCCTCTCCTCTCCCTTCCTTGTCCCCTCCCCTCTTCCTTCTTCCTCCTTCCCTGCCCACTCCAGCCCTTCCTCCCTCCCTTTCCCCCCGGTCAGTTGTACTTATCCAAAGCATGACTGCACAGCAGTAAATCCCACTGAACTCAATAAACATGCAAATGATCAAATCTGCCCTCCTCCTCCCTTCCCCCTCTTGCCTGCTCCCATCCCGACTGTCCTTCCTCCCCTACCCCTGCCCTTCCTCCCCTATCCCTGCCCTTCCTCCTCCTCCTCTCCCCATCCCCCTGTGGTCAGTTTCACCTATCCTAAGCATGATTGCAGGTGAGTAAATCCCACTGAACTCAATAAGCATGCAAATGATCAATCCATTCTCAGCAAACTTGGACAGGATCCCATTTCTTACCTCCCGGATTAAAAACCAGAGAAATTCACCAATAGGCAAAAAACCTTGAGGTTTAAGAACGTACCTATAGCCCACATATATTTCTATCAAACTTTAAAAAGGAGGGAAATTGGGCAGCTATAGTGAATGCACCAGGGGAGCAGGAGACCTGACCTCTACTTCCTGTGTAGCTTGGAAGAATTTGGTAACATGTGCCTCTGAGCATATGGTGAGTGGAAGTGGATTGGACTGTGAAAGATGAACCCAAATTGTGTTTGCATTTTGAGAAATTTGTAGGTCTCCTGCTCCCCTGGTGCATTCACTATAGCTGCCCAATTTCCTTGCTTTTTAAAGTTTGATAGAAATATCTGTGGGCTATAGGTACGTTCTTAAACTGCAAGGTTTTTTGCCTATTGGTGAATATGTTCCTTGCTTTGAGAAGCAAAAGCAAGTTTGGGAGGGCAGGTGCCAGGAGGGTTATCCAAACTCTTGACTATTAATCTCAGAGCCAAATCATTAGTTATAAGAGATTAATACAATGAAAACAGGAGACAGTAAGAAAATGGGGATTGCATCACTGACCATAAGATTAATTTTAAAATAATGTTTTAGCATTACTGACCCTAAGTGATAGAAACATGCATAGTACTTGGAGCAGTATTCAACAAAATTTTTGCACTAGTGCAAGAATTAGCCCTAGCTCAAGGGGATCTCCCTCCCCTGTCCTTCCCTTGCGTGCACTCCATGGTGTCCCTAAATCTGCTCCAGGGGAAAAGCCCAGAACAGATTTAGGGGGTGCAAGGGGGGAGAGGAATACATTCCATCGTGCAAGGAGAAATCCTTGTTTTGACAGAATGTTCGCATTAGTGTTATGCTGAATATAGCCCTTAGTGTTTAAGGCCTCATTACATACATACATATTACTTACAGCCAAATCTCTTGAATGGCCTTTTTATAATAATTGTTAATACTCTGACAGACTGTGTGTTTCTGTACGCTTCACAGTTTTATGAGCACACACTTGTCACATGCACACATTCGATTTTTCAGGTGTTTACTTGGAAACGTATGTGAGGAGTCCTGGAACATAAACCTTTCAGCATCCCTACCAGACTGATGAAATTGGTGTTTACCAAATGACAAATGTACAGAGGGGCTGGATTCACACACAGAACAAGAAGTAAACATTTAGGGACTTAACTGGAGCATTTGAGTAATTCACAATACATGTGGAGGCTCTTGGCTATGTGTATGGGATGTACATGTACAAGAGACACGTGGCGAAAGGTCATCACTTTGGCGATGGGGTACGGACAGAGATTATCCTCTTCAGGGTTTATTCTAACATGCAGCTAGACACATTTTCTGCAGTGTCAAAAAAAATCTGTGCAGTGTGAAATGAGGGGTGTTTTTTGCAGTTGAGTGTATGGGATTTAATAAGGAGCTTCTGTATATAGTTTCTGAGGGGAAAAGAAATAAGAAAAGATAAAAAGGAATAGAAAATGAAGATAAATTCTGGTTCTTTTCAAATCTTAATAACCCTATACTAATAGTGCTTTTTTGGTAAAAAAAAATGAGGTGTTAGTACTCATATCTTGATAAAAGTACTGTGGGTGCCAGCGTAAAATGTCTGGCAGGGGTAGCCAAAAAAGAGGTAAACACTATCACAGAAAAAAAGACCTGCTAACAGTAATTATGGGACAAATTACTTGACTAGTTCAGGGACTGGCAGTGTGCTGGCTGCTTGTGCAGTAGGGAAAAAAGCTTAGAATAAACCCTGATTCCCTTGGACCTACCCCCCATGAGGAGCATTTGCTAAAATGTGGGATCCAGGCTTACAGGTCACTGTCATTATCTCTGCTATCTTGGAACATACAAAATTACTTTGTATATTCTTTATGCATGCTTTGAGTAATTGTACTTTTCTCTTGAAATGCTTGCATGAAGCTGTGTGCACATATTTTCAATAAAAAGGTTTGTTAAACCATAAATATATTTGTTTGAATGCACCAACTTCAGGTGCTGATCAAGGCTCAGTGGACCAAAGATTAAATTGATAAGGAAGTATTATTAGGAACCTTCAATTCAAACTTCTGGTACACCTCCCGAAGACCTGTAATAATAGTGGAATCAGAACAGATCCACCCAGGTCTTGGCAATTAACAGGGTCAGTCCCCACACCCATGATTACCTCATGGATGAGCAATGAAAAGGATGCATTAACATTCAGAGTGAAAAGTCCCTGTGCAGAAACTGATTTAATCATAATCATGATAATACTGAAGCCAATTTTTAAACTAAAATACTTGCCCCAAATTTCAATAAGGAAATGTGGATAATTCTCCATTCCTGATATGTTTGGTTGGTAGTGCAACGTGGAACTCAGTGGTAGTGGAGCAGTTGCTATATGCATCAGAAAGGAAGGGAGTCATTGGAGAGATATACAGGAAGCTTCATGAAATACAGTATAAAGGCTCTAGGAACTATGAAAAGAAATTGGGAAAAGATCTAGATATAACTATCTCAGAAAAGTATGGAATTGGTTGGGGGAAATGTAGACAAAAGGGTCAATTGCTGCTAATAAAAGCTATTATAAAAAAAAACTATGCATCAATGGTAGTTGACACTGTATAAATTAAAGTAGATCTACAGTTTGTCCCAGAATAGTCCCAGGAAGTGGAAAACCTCATGCAGATTGTATGCATGTATTTTGGAAGTGATATGATCAGAAGGTTTTGGCAAGGAATGTTGCACTATATCAGACAGATAACTGGGTATAATACCCCAAACGAACTCATTATAGTATTGTTAAATTACTTTAAAGGATGTGTCAATAAAGAAGATATTGAGATGATTTAAAATTTATTGTCAATCACCATGAACGGGGGTGGGGTGGGAATAGCACCTCCACTATCTTAATGTTTTTGAAGGATTTGGGATGTAGCTACAAGTTAATATATTTTGTCCCATGAAAAGCTTATGTATTGGTCAATATTAATTCATTCTTGGAATTATTAGTTTCCAGCAGAATCCTAACCCTGTCTACACGCAAGTAAGTAATTCAGTGGGGCTTGTTCTCCGGTAACTGGGGTTAGGACTGCAGCCTCAGTGATGATGCACAACCATATCCTTTCTTTATATCAATTTAATGAATTGCACATTGTGGATGTATTACTCTGTCTATTTAAAAATAAGATGAATTATGTGTAGCTTAGCTTTTTAAATAATTATTTGTTTATGTATAAATGGAACTGTATACTATATATTAAGAAATCTGAAAATAAAAAAGAAACATGTTTGCTTGGTGTTTAGAGCTTTGACTGCAAGGATTCAATACAAATGCACCATCTGCTTTCTGGGGCACGTTAATTAGGTTAATTCGCTATTGAAAAAAGGAGTATCTGGTAGCTGCAGGATATGACATCATGAACATTTGTACATTAGAAAAATATAGGGAAATAGATCATTCAAGAATATTCATTACTTATCAATTGCTATGTGACTGATTGATGAGAACATTCCTATAGTTCAAAAGACTGTAAGCAATGACTTTAAAATAATTTGCTCTCATAAAGCAGTCAGTAGCTTAGGGGCAGCTGTACTTTTGGGATGACTTAGTGTCTTTTATCCAATATCTCACACTACGTTCATTTGATGGAAAAGATCCTTTGGGATCTATAACTCTTGCGGTAACTTGAATTATAATGAAGTAGGTCTAACCCTGTCTTTCACTTCTACATAAAATTATTCCAGGCTGTTATACATAAGGTCAACCTAAATCTTCAAAGATATTGCTTTAACTTTTCTACTGAAAACTTGCTCTATGAGAATGAAAAGCCAAGACTCCCTCTTTCTGACTCATTGCCAACTGGGTGTCAGTTGTGGGCACAGGCTTATCTTCTGGGCTTAGAAGCAGGCTTGTAGCCAGGGGGTGTCTAGGGGGTCCACCCGTACGCTAAAATCATTCTGTTCCCTATTATTATTATTTTGGTCCCTCCCCACAAAACTTTTTAGGCTGCCTACGGCCCTGCTTAGAAGTGGGTACTGGCAGTCTGCAGGTCCCAGTTGGGCATCAGTAAGCTGATAGTTATCCACTGGTTTGGATGGAGGAGCATGTGGTGGGATGTGCCAATGCCTTAGCATCGTGAATAGCTGCAGGATGAACAGCCTGAACAAGTTTTGGTCCTACACTACACCTTGGCAGAATGACTTGAACAAGATCTCCAGCCTGGAGTTAACTAGCATCAGTTTAGAGATTTAAACCATATTGCTGTGCTGTTCTCTGAGGTGAAGATTGTGGAGATGCTGGCCCTGCACAGACCAGTGTGGTGTAGTGGTTAGAGTGTCTGACTGGGACCTGGGAGGCCAGGGTTCAAATCCCTGCTTGGCTATGAAGCTCACTGGGTAACCTTGGGCCAGTCATTGTCTCTCAGCCTAACCTACCTCACAGGATTGTTGTGAGGATAAAATGGAGAGGGGGAGAACCATGTTTGTACGCCATCCTGAATCCTTGACATAAAATGAATGCTGCTTTCATGAACTGGGTGAAGTAGAAGGCCAATAGTACGATCACTAGCATTATAGGTTAGAAAAGTGAGATGGTGATTGGTTAGCCAGGATAACCCCTGGGGAATGTAGTTCACCTATTTGATGTGGGATGTGAGCTCTATCCTAGAGCGATCCAAATGTTTATTGAAATGCTTTTGGGGAAAGAAAGCAAGTCAAGGTAGGCTGGCCCTTTCCTATGGCAGGTGGAACAGTATTGATGAGGAAAAAGTTCCCAGATGAAGGAGCATAGGAAAGTGCCCTAGAAGGTTCATCCATGAATGATTAAGGGTAGACTATCATTCACAGGGCTGGGTGATTCTGCTGTCCAGGTGACAACCAGCAGAGCTTGAGTATATTTTCACTTGTCTTTACCCATTGGGTGATAAGGCTACCAACTTCTGAGATATTGACTTAAGCAGGCAGTGCCAGGGGGAAATTGCAGCAGGCTAACTTTCAGGAGTCCTGTCATCACTCTGGGGAGACCTCATTTGAGGATAACATGTGGGACTCTGCAGTGCCACAAGGACTATGAAGAACTCACTGTTATGGTTGAGCATTCTATAAGATGGGGAATATTTGGCTCAGCAATACTACATGTGAGAAAGATCTTGGGATTGTTGATGATCACAAGCTGAATATGAACCAACAGTGTGATGTGGCTGCAAAAAAGGCAAATGCTATTAGAGGCTGCATTAACAGAATTATAGTTTCCAAATTTCTTGAAATATTGATTCCCCTCTATTTGGAGTTGGTTAGGCCTCACCCTGAGTACTGCATCCAGTTCTGTACACCACACTTTAAGAAGGATGCAGACAATCTTCAATGGGTTCAGAGGAGAGCAATGAGGATGTTCAGGGGGCTGGAAATAAAGCCCTGTGAGGAGAGTCTGAAGGAACTGGGCATGTATAGGCTTGAGAAGAGGAGACTGAGGGGAGATATGATAGCACTGTTCAAGTACTTCGAAGGTTGCCACACAGAGGAAGGCCAGGATCTCTTCTTGATTGTCCCAGAGTGCAGGACACAGAATAACAGGCTCAGGTTAAAAGAAGCCAGATTTCAGCTGAACATCAGGAAAAATGTCCTAATTGTTAGAGTGGTACAACAATGGAACCAATTCCGTAGGGAGGTGGTGGGCTCGCCAACACCGGAGGCTTCCCAGAGGCAGCTGGACAGCCACTTGTCGGGTATGCTTTAATTTGGATTCCTGCATTGAGCAGGGGGTTAGTCTCGATGGCCTTATAGGCACCTTCCAACTCTATGATCCTCCGTGGCGCAGAGTGGTAAGCGGCGGTAACACAGCCAAAGCTCTGCTCACAGCCAGAGTTCGATTCCAACGGAAGGAGGAAGTCAAATCTCTGGTAAAAGGGGTCGAGGTCCACTCAGCCTTCCATCCATCCGTGGTCAGTAAAATGAGTACCCAGCATACGCTGGGGGGGTAAAGAAAGGCCGGAGAAGGAACTGGCAATCCCACCCCATATATATGGTCTGCCTAGTAAACGTCACAAGACATCACCCTAAGAGTCGGAAATGACTCGCACTATAAGTGCGGGGATACCTTTACCTTTTACCAACTCTACGATTCTATGATCTATAAACGCACAGCATACCTAAGGCAGATCCACACCATGCATTTAAAACACATTCAACATACAACTGAAGCACACGAATCCCACTACAGAATCATGGGAACTGTAGCTTGTTAAAGGTGATGAGAACTATAACTGTGAAGGGGAAACTACACTTCCCAGCATTCTTTGGGGGAAGTCATGCACTTTAAATGCAAGTTGGATGTGCTTTAAATGTGTTATGTGAATCTGCATTCCTTCATAAACTTCTCCTGCATGTACAGTAAATCATTTTAATTAATTTTCAAAGTGGAAATCAGCTACAAAGTTTACTTGGTGACTATGGACTACTCACCATCTCTCAGCTTAAACTGCCCCTCAGGGTGAAAAAAGCAGAGGGGGACCATGGCCACCCCAAGGAAGAAGGGCACACTTAAAATGTAGAGGAAATAATGATGTACAACCATAGTGTGAAATCAGATACATATTAAGACATAGTATGAAGAAATATTTATATAAGCATGACTGTCAATGATGTTTATTATTTACACAACCTGTAAAGATGTTTATAATGCAATCCTATGCATGTTTACTCAGAAGCAAGTCCCAATGTATTCAATGGGGCTTACTCAGACAGGGAAGCATGCGGGGGGTGCCTGTGCGCGCTGAGGGAAGTAGTGGGGCAGCTCTGATGTTCCTCTCCCCATCCCACATTTTAAGCCATTAACCCCCAGTTACTGAACGTGTTTAATTTACTGACTACAAGGAACTGGTGTGAGATGTTGTCTAGCATCTCCGGAGCTAAAGAAAAAGTAATTATGAACTTCTTTAAACCACTAACCAAGATAAACAACAGAGATGGTAGTTTAATGCCAGCTCCTTAAATGGGGTCGAAGGGCTCCAAAAACGCTAAAGAAAATCAAAGTGCGAGATAGGATACAGAAGAGGGATCACTTGTGTTACAGATTGCCTCCTTAAGCACAGATCTCATAAAGAGATGGGATACTGGTTTTAAATCCTTGGAAGAAAAAATTTCCACCTTAACTGGACATGTGGACAAGATAGCTAAGACAGTGGGGGAGGCTCCAGATATTGGAATACAACATACTGACACTATTAAACATTTAATAAAGAGCCAAAGAGACTTACAGAATTACCTCGATGATCAGGAGAATTGCAGAAGGAACCTGAGGATTCGTGGTCTGAAAGAATCAATAGCTCCAGAGGATATGGTACAATTTTTATTAAATTGGTGGAAGGACATTCTCCCTGAATATAATATAGTCCATGAGGACATTGAAAGAACACGTCAGAATTTAGGTCCTAAATCTCAGGAGAGGACCTTAGTTCTGAAACCCTCTGCTGCTAAAAAACTTTGAAACCAGCTATGGACCTGCTTCAAGAAGCAGAGGTGAAATATAGATGGGGACTCCCTTTCCCTAATGGAAATTGATGGCTCAATACCATAGCTTTGAAGTAATTAGTTACAAGTAACAAATTACTTGTAATTCATTACTTTTTTGAGGAACAAGTGGTTAATTCCTTTACATTTAGATTGTAATAGAACTAGGAGTAATTTCATTACTTTTGTGGAGTAATTGTAATGTTTCCAGCATTACTTGGTGGGGGGAAGCAGGGGAAGTCTTCTGTTCCTCTGATTTGTGGATGAAAATCATGTGCCTCAAACTGGGCTTCTGTGCAGCGTCGCTCTTCCCTCATGCTCTGTAGGAGGGTAGGAGGTGATGAGGGAGGAGGTGAAGAGTGAGACAAGGGGCTTGTTCAGAGGCTTTCTGCAGATCCTTTTAATTTGGACCATTTGCATGAAGTTTTTCCCAACACTGCTTTTGCCTTTAACTCCGGATTAAATGGATGCGACAAAAACTCAAAATTGCTTTTAAAATCCGCACCTGCTTCGGTGAGCTTCTAACGTGTATTATCTTTTAAGCACCTTTTTTTGGCTGCGCAGTTTCTTTGCCATTAGATCCTCCCTTTTCTCCGCCCCTTTAACTGTCTCTGGGCATCACTTTGTTTCCTGCCATTGACGAAGCAACTCGGTTGCTTTTGCCTTCCTTTCTCCCGCTTTCTTCCACTTCCCCCAATACATTTCCTCCCCCGCTCCTTTAAACAAAATCACATTCCCACCCCTGCATTCTCCCTCTTCTGCCGCGACACCAACAACTCCCCGAGGGTAGCAAGGGAGAGCTGGAGCTCAGGAGATTCCTTCCTGGCCGCCAGAGAGGGAGACTTCAGCCTTGCATGGCTCTCTCTCTCTTGAGCTGCGGGGGGGGGGGGGTCCGCAAGCTGCTACATGCTGCTTGCTGGAGCTACACCCAGGCTTGGAGCACATACAGCCATGGTGAGAGGAGGCTGGCGAAGGTGCCGCTGGGGTAATTTATAAGCGCCCAAAAGCACAGGGGAAAAGGGAGCTGCCTTGGCATCTTAAACAGTCAATGCTTCCTTTAGTAGCTGCATTTAAGGTCTCTCTAAAGATAATTGTTTGGGGTTTTTTATGTTTCCCAGAACGCATGCTGAGGCTTGTCTCAGGGTGCCAAAGGCACACCAATCTCATACAGGGACAGCCTAACAGCCACGGGTGGGAGCAGGGGGGATGGGAGAAAGCCTCTTTCAAGCACCTATCCCTCCCTTCGTTTAGGGAAACACCGCCCATTCCCTGCCTCCGCAGTTAACATTCTAATGTGTGGGTGCGGCAACAAGAAAATGCTGATAGCAATAAACGCACACGCGTGTGAATGCTAAAAAGAAAAACAGGCAATTTATTCGTAGTGATGAGGGTGGAAGTATGTGAGCTGTAAAAAACAATCGCGATGGAAAAAGCAGCATTTTTAATGTGGATCTTAGCTCATATGTGAACCAGCCCAAGGTGAAGTGGAGAAAACAATTGCTTAAAAGAAATGGATGGTGGTGGTGAAGAATGGAGTGGAGGGGAAAAGGAGCTGGAGGGCAAGAACATGGATAAAGAAGGAGAAAGAGGCAGCAGAAGAATGGAGATAAAGAACTGTGGAGGTGAAAGATGACAATGTGTGTGTGTGTGTATGAATACTGTGTTTGCATTTGGCACACAAATTGGTGTCTACCACCCTCTCTGGCTACTGTGCTGCATTTGCAGTATTTTAACTTGTTTGCATCTCAGGGGAAAATGTTTTCTTGGGTGAGTGTCCCTTAGTTAGTGGCAGGGCAGGGTCCGGGAGGTGGTTAAGTGAGAGAGATTATGCTTGCTGGCTGAGGGGGGGGGGTTGCACTTGGTTTGACATGCAAAGATCTGAGTAGTGGCCTCTGCCTCTCTCCCCACCTCCCTTACCCGTGGAGAGACCACCATTGCTATCTTATGGATAAAAAGAATTATTCTACTACCTCTGTATGTATGTGTTTATTTTTAATGTTATTTTAGGCTACTTAGATGTGCAGCAGCCAAGGCCAGCACATTGTAGGCATTTTTTTTTTAAAGTGCCTGAAAGGTAACTGTAGTGATTACGTCTGAGAAAAAGCAAAGTAATCAGTTACTTTCAGAGCAATTGTAATAGTAATTACTACTTTTGGGGGCCATGTAATTGTAACTGTAATTTAGTACTTTTTAAAAGTAATCTTCCAAGCTCTGCTCAACAAAACAGGCAACAAGAGACATCCCTCTTGTTAGCTCTACTGCATATTGTGTCACCCTGGAATGAGGAGGATCTGGAGGCAGATGACTTGATCAATATGGTCCTTGCAGGGGAGGACTGGAGGAGATTTCCTCAGGTGGCAAAACGTAGACGCCGCCCTAAAGTAACATCAAACTATATTGTCCCCTTTATTCCTCTCCCACAAAGGAGCACAGAAAGCAGCACGAGATCAAATGCTGCAAAAAGAAAATAAGAGTCTATATGCACAGCAATATGATACATATATATATAACTGAAAGGTTTATATGATATAATTAATATAGGGATAATATATAAATAAGTGTATGGTTATTGAGTCAGTTTAGAATTCAAATTTATTGCTGGGGGGCTGTAGGTTTATTCACAGTAATTAGAGAATGTTAAGTATGATGTGGGATGGGGGGACATTTCTGTGCCCGGACTCTGATTGACCTAGTATGATCTGGTTACAAGTGTGGTGGTTAGCTTTGTTAATAGCAACAGCGCATGTTTTTACCCCCACTTTAGACAAGCCCAAAGTCGGCGGGAATTCATCTGGTTTATATTGCAGGCTCCTGAGATATATATGGGAGCCTGTAGCTGGGCAGTGGGGGCAGTTGGGTAGGAGGGGATGAAGGGGGGGTCTATGAGAAAGAGGAACTAGATAAAATAAAATTGAAGGGAAACTGCAGAACAATATGGTGAGCAATTTGGGTTTTGCTGGCAGTGGTATAATTAAATGGCGGACAGTTTATTATTTTTTTAAAATGTCTGATTTTTGGTGTGTAACATTAAATGTTAGAGGAGTGGGAACATTATCAAGAGAGGGAGCACTTACGTGTTCGGAGACCATCCAAGAAACATATAAAGTAGGTTGTAATAATAATCCATTCATATTTTGGTCAACAATTTGTACCAAAGTGGTCTTCCCACTCTCGTGGGGTGAGTATTGTATTGGCAAGCTCTGTGGATTTTCAGTTACATGCTATCTGTAGAGACCCTGATGGAAGATATATTTTTGCTAGAGGATTGTTGGATGGTAAGTTATTCACACTGGCATCGGTATAGGTTCCGAATATATGTCCATCCTCTTTTTTATGTAAAATTGTTAAAAAATCAATCAAATCTGCAAAAGAAACTAGTCTTACTATATGGGGAGATTTGAACATGGTCTGTGATGCAAATATATATCGATCCACAGGGGGCAGAGAGGGCCTATAAGTGAGAGAAAACAATTATTACAACTATTAACAGGATTTAATTTGTCTGATGCCTGGAGATAGGCCAACCCGGGGATCAGAGATTATTCATATTTTTCTTCAAGGTATAAATCTCTTTCCCGGCTGGATCATGTATTAATATCTGCCCCCCCTGCTCTCAAATCTGTGGTCAGCAGACATAATGCCAAGGACAGTGTCACACCATTCAATGGTTGAAGTGGTACTTCGACATTTGCAATCCACCCCTGCTCATCCAATCTGGAGGTTAAATCCAAATTTAATGGCCTCTCAAGATTTAGTTCAAAATATAACAAGAGTATTAAAGGAATATTTTGAATTTAACATAACTCCAGATATAGCATTTATCACAGTTTGGGATGCTATGAAAGCAACAATCAGAGGAGTATGCATAGCAGAACAAGCAAAGAAGAAGAAAAATGCAGATCCTATTAGGTCCCAATTATTAAAAGATATATTGAGTCTGGAACAGTGTTATAAACAAAGGGGCTCTAGAAGAATCTTGCATATATTAGAGAACCTGAAGCCTTGGAAATTAACAAAATTGCCACTTCTTTACTGTATGTTCAACAACGGTATTATGAGGCAGGGAATAAACATTGTAAACTATTATCTAATGCATTAAAAAAGAAACAAAATGTAAATAAAATATATGCCTTAAAAACAAATCAGGCAAAGTGATACGTGATTAGGAAAATATTAATTTAGAATTTGCTAAATTTTACAAAGAATCATATAACTCTACAAATCCATTAAAACACAGTATAAAGGATTTTATCAGAATTTGTTCCAAAAAAATTAAACCCTGATCAACTGTCCTCCTTGAACCCTCCTATCTCTGAAGAAAAGATCAAAATAGCAATAAATATCTTAAAAACAATAGAGCATCAGGACGTGATGGGTTTGGGAGCATATTTTATAAAATATTTAGAGATATCTTGATCCCCAATTTGGTTCGATTATTATTTATTGCAGTTTGGACTAAGGGACAAATACCAAACACGTGGCATGAATCAAGAATAATTGTAATACCCAAACCAGGGAAAGATAGCACCCAAGTGGAAGCATACTGTCCGATTACCCTCTTGAACCAAGATCAGAAATTGTTTACATCCATTCTGGCCTTTAGGTTAAACAGAACAGCTTTGCATACAGGCGGACCCCGTTTATACGGCAGGTTCCGTTCCGGACCCCCGCTGTAAAGCGAAAATCACCATAAAGCGGAACCCTATTGAGTATAACAGGGTGCGTCGTGTGAAAATGCTGTGAAAATGCCACAAAATGCCGCCAAAACACAAAATCGGCTTTAAAACGGGGAATGAAAGCTGCCGCATTAGAGGAACGTCGGGAAGCGAAGTAAGCAGGGCCCTACTGTATTGTACATTTAGACCAAACAAGTTTTATACCTGGAAGACATATTTCAGACCCTATATGCAGAGTTTTAAATGTAGTCTATCACTCTGTACAACATGATCGTCCCCTTGCTTTGTTATCATTAGATATTTTTAAAGAGTTTGATTGTTTGGAATGGCCATATTTTTTAAGAACATAAGAACATAAGAAGAGCCTGCTGGATCAGGCCAGTGGCCCATCTAGTCCAGCATCCTGTTCTCACAGTGGCCAACCAGGTGCCTGGGGGAAGCCCACAAGCAGGACCTGAGTGCAAGAACACTTTTACAAGTTTTACATCACTTTGAATTAGGAAAAAAAATTATTTCGGCAGTTACCACATTGTATTCTGGAAACGAGGCAATTGTTCACACAAATAATATTAATGCTCCACCAATTTGTATAGGAAGACGAACAAAACTGGGCTGCCCTTTGTCACCGTTGCTCTTCACCCTCTCCCTGGAAACTTTGGCAGATAGATTACGCTCAAAATGGAAACTGACTGCCTTCAAGTCGATTCTGATTTATGGCAATCCTATGAATAGGGTTTTCATGATAAGTGGTATTCAGAGGGGGTTTACCATTGCCTTCCTCTGAGGCTGAGAGGGAGTGACTGGCCCATGGCCACCCAGTGAGCTTCATGGCAGTGTGGGGATTTGAACCCCAGTCTCCCAGGTCGTAGTCCAACACCTTAACCACTACACCACACAATCCGAACAGAATTGGATACCGGGGAGAGGACAAGGAACACCTTATTAATATGTATGCAGATTATATGATATTGATGTTGGGGGCACCTCAGGACTCCATGGTAGCACTTGAAAGGGAACTGAATACCTTCACACAAATATCCGAATTAAAGGTAAATTTTGAAAAATCTACTATTATGTTCCATAGATGTCATCCTAAGATTCAAATGAAAGTCTGTAATTTTTTTAAATTACGCATATGCAGAACATAATTTAGATATCTAGGGATTCAGATTCCCAGGAAACTCTCTACGTTGTTTTATCTGAACTAGTATTCATTAATTAGGAATTTGAAAAGAGATATTAGTAAATGGAGTAAATTAAACTTATCAATTTTAGGAAGAATTGCAGCTCTTCAAAATGAAAATCATACCTAGATTTTTACATTTATTTCAAACTCTCCCTGTCACCCCCCCCCCAATCAGGATGTCTTTCAGAAATGGCAAAAAAAAATAGCAATGAAAGTATATTATAGGAAATCAGATGGAGGAGGCTGGAGGCTGGCACATCTGCAAACATGTCGTCCTGTGCGGAAAGCTGCCTGGCCCAGTGCTCAGAAGAAAGTACCAGTCTTAGGCTTGGATGCCAGAAACAAGACAAGTTCAGACGAAAAAGTATTAAGAGTCTTTATTGCACCTAGTCTGTGAATCACATGGTTTTCCAGCTCCTTCCAGACTTCTCTCACTCCACAGCGTTTCAACCCCCACTGAGTTCTACTGCACCCCCACACTTAGCTTTCGGTTTCTCCAGCATTATATCACAACACAGAGCCCTGGGCAAGCAACATCTGCTATCTGACCTTGGCACATCTTGGTTGTTGGATTAACCCAATAAGTGCTGTTTCTCAACTGTCTTTGTGGAAACATACTATCCTCCTGAGTGGCCAACAGCTCCCACCTCCATAAAGACAGTTACATTTCATTGTCATATCTGTTAAACCTTACATTTCATTACCTTTCATTACAGTTCATTACAGAGCATTTTTCACTTTCAGCATCCTTTACATTTTCAGTTTTTCCTTTTTCTTTATTTATACACAAGAGGTTTCATACATGTTATGTACAGAGTTTCACCATCTGTTTCTTTGTCTGTGCATGAGTTTTGGCTTTTGACATTGCCCACTCTAAACCGATCTGGAGGCTGTCCCAAATTAGCCCTTTCAGAGCATCTTAATGGTATAGTAGGCACTACTTCCCCTGTGCCACTACTAGTACCAGGCATTTCATCTTTCACCTCTTGTGGTGTGTGTGTGTTTTGTGAACCACTCAATTCAACACTTCTGTTTTGTTCCCACACCTGTTCTGAAACCTTTATGCTTCTACTAAGCACTACTTGCCTTTGCTCAGGCACCCACACTCTGTAATATGCGTTTTGATATCCAAGCACATTTCCCCTTTGTGCCCTTGGGGCCAGTTTCCCTTGCCTTTTACCTTTAGGAACGTGCACCCAGCACCTTGCCCCAAACTGTACAATGTGATTCAATCTTGGCTTCTTTCCTGTCAGCTTCTCATAAGGTGACATACCGAGGGCCCTATGCAACAACCTGTTTTGTATATACACTGCGTACAGGATGCATTTTCCCCAAAAAGCATTTGTTAGTTCTGAATCGTTAAGCATGGCTCTCGTAGCCTCTTGCAGTGACATACTTCTCATCTTTGAGATCCCATTCGGAACCGGTGAACACGGGGCAGTAAAGTTTTGCTCAACGCCTTTACTCTCCAGGTATTCACGCAACGCTTTGCCTGTGAATTCACCCCCCTGATCAGAACGTATTTGTTTTATTGTAACTCCATGTTGCACTTTCACTTTCTCAACAAACAAACGCAGTTTCTTCTCTGCCTCGTCTTTGCTCTTAAGCAAATATACAGTGCAAAACCTCGTGTAATCATCAACTATGACCATAAAGTACTTTGCACCTCCTTTCAAACTTTGCAATGGTCCTGACAAATCAATGTGAATTAATTGATATGGTGCGTCTGTAGTGCACTCTGCTTCTTTGTTTATAGGCGCTACTGTGGCTTTGGCTTTGTTGCATGCATCACATTCAAGAAACTGCCCACACTCCTTTAACTTCATATCCTCACTATGTTTTGGAGTTTTCATTACAGTTTCCACATTAACATGTCCTAGACTTCTGTGCCATTTATGCACGCAGCTTTCATGTGTCTGTCTGTTTGCACTTAGTGTAGCACACCCTGCGTGTTTGCTTTGAATGACAAATAGAGTGTCTTTCAGGCACCCCTGCATATAGACCTCTTCACCCTTTTGCACAGTACACTTCCCATTTGCAAACGTTACAGAGTAACCCATGTCATTCAATTTCTTAACTGACAAAATATTACATTCTAACTGTGGCACATATAATACATCAGTAATAATGGTTTTCAGCTTACATATTTTCACAGTTCCATGTCCCAAAACGTCCCGTTTTGATCCATCAGCCAAAATCACAGTTTCTGTCACAGGTTTCGAAGTGTTAAACAAGTTTAAGTCTCTTACCAGACAATGCGTTGCTCCACTATCTATCACCCAATCAGAACATACAGATTTATGAGTCCTTGCACTCACTAATTTCACACTTGATTGCTGCCAGCCTTGTCCTCTCCGCTTGGCTGCACAGTCTCTCCGTAAATGTGTTGTCTCACCACAGGAATAGCAAGCTTTTAGTCCATTTGCTGTTTCTGTCTTACTTCTTCTCGACTCCGTCTGTTTGGCTTCTTCTCTTCTTTCCCATTCCTGACAAAGTTTCCCAGTAACATACTGCCCCGTCAAATCCACGTCAGACATAGCTTCCATTGAGGTGACAAGAGAATTCCACGTGTCATCCAGGGAGGACAGGATGATATACACTCTTTGAAGATCTGTGTGTTCTACTTGTCTCTCCCGCAATTCAGCAAACAGTCGTCTAAATTCCAGCAAATGCTCAGACATGGTGCTTCCCTCAGCCAGTCTCATTTGATACAGTTTTCTTGCCAGAAATAATTTACTTCCCGCTGTTTGTCTAACATGGACCCCATTCAACACTGTCCACATTCTTCTCACTGTTGTTTCATTTTGAACATACAACAACTGGGAGTCAGACAACAACAATATAATATATGCTCTTGCCTTTTCGTCTCTTCTTGTCCACGCTATCTGCGGAGCCGCGGGGGGGCTGCCTCAATTACTTCCCAGAGGTCTTCCTTTGTTAAGAATGCTTGCATACGAAGTCTCCAGCTGGCATAAGTCTTCTCTGTGAGCCGTTCCAGAGGCATACCTGCTGATAACGTAACCGCCATCCTCAGCAGCAATCTTCTGCTCACCTCTCCAACACATGGCCACGTCTCCAATCGTCTCCTTTGCTTGTTTCTGCACTTTCAGGACCTTCTTCTTGGCAGTTTAGGCCTTAGGCTGGGCCCATAACCCTTGTCGTCCTGTGCGGAAAGCTGCCTGGCCCAGTGCTCAGAAGAAAGTACCAGTCTTAGGCTTGGATGCCAGAAACAAGACAAGTTCAGACGAAAAAGTATTAAGAGTCTTTATTGCACCTAGTCTGTGCATCACACGGTTTTCCAGCTCCTTCCAGACTTCTCTCACTCCACAGCGTTTCAACCCCCACTGAGTTCTACTGCACCCCCACACTTAGCTTTCGGTTTCTCCAGCATTATATCACAACACAGTGCCCTTGGCAAGCAACATCTGCTATCTGACCTTGGCACATCTTGGTTGCTGGATTAACCCAATAAGTGCTGTTTCTCAACTGTCTATGTGGAAACATACTATCCTCCTGAGTGGCCTTCCAATTTTGGCAATTGGCCTTTATGATTATTAAATCAAATAAAAGTTGGATATCATTTGAAGAAAATATGTTGGCTAATGGACACTTATCGGGATTTCCATTTCTGCCCCACAGGAAATCAATAATAGCTCAGATAAATAACCCTTTTACTTATTTAGACTTTTACTTATTTAGACTATAGCATATTTTTGTTAAACACTGTTGTGAAGTGTGTGGGGATTGTTTAATTGTATATTTATTGAGATGTTCTCATTAGTTTGTTGTTTATTATTATTGTTTGGCTACTTATATACTGTGTATATTTACATGTTAAAAATAAAAATGCTACTTATTTGCTGGGAAATTGAAGATTTTTATCTAGGCCTTTTTATAAAGTGTTTGGTTCTCTTATTGTGACACATTTAAATGTTTTTTCTTTTCTTTTAATAATGTTATTTGTTATTTAATTTTGAGAATTGCATTATTGTATTTATGCTTTATGATGTGTTATATTCGTGTTTTTGTAAGCCGCCTTGAGGGCCTTTTGGCCATAAGGCGGGATATAAATTTAATAAATAATAATAATAATAATTCAACATTTCTTGTGTGGCAGAGATGGCAGTTTAAACTTGCCCCTATGTTCTCACCATTGAGCCCAATAAATTCATATCCTGGTTTGACTGGCAGCACCCTGCATGGCAAAATTAAGCAACAGGAAACAGGTGGATATTGTAGAATAAAAGATTTGTTTTTACACGGTGCGTCGGTGACAATACAACAATTGAACATTGATATCCCAGATTTGATATGATAGCACTCTTCAAGTACATAAAAGGTTGTCACACAGAGGAGGGCTGGGATCTCTTCTCAGTCATCCCAGAGTGCTGCACACGAAATAATGGGCTCAAGTTGCAGGAAGCCAGATTTCGACTGGACATCAGGAAAAACTTCCTAACTGTTAAAGCCATACGACAATGGAATCAATTACCTAGAGAGGTAGTGGGCTCTCCAACACTGGAGGCATCCAAGAGGCAGCTGAACAGCCATCTGTCGAGAATGTTTTGATTTGGATTCCTGCATTGCACAGGGGGGTGGACTTGATGGCCTTATAGGTCCCTTCCAACTCTACTATTCTATGATTCTATGATCTAAATTGGTTACAAGAAAAACAAATGGCACATTTTCTTTGGGATGCTAATCTTAAATTACATGCTACGAGGTCACTTACACAATTTGAAATGGCGGTCCTGAATCAGGGGTTGACATGGAAAGGGATAGTAAAACTTTTTTATAAAATCTTAGTGAATACTCAAACAGGACCTCCTCTTTTTCCTAAACAAATATGGGAGGATATTAAAATAAAAATAGAGAATAAAAAGTGAGAGGCATTATGGACGTTGAAATCATTTAAGTCAGTCTCCACTAATTTGAAAGAAATGAGTTTAAAAATATATCATAGACAGTACAAAACTCCAGTTCAGATTGCTCGATTTACATCTGTAATGAATCCTGCCTGCTGGAGAGAGTGTCAGGAAAAAGGTATAGGATTAAAGGCTTATATTGGAAAGGTTTTCCAAACAGGCTATGAATTAGACAAATAAACTGCCTTCTTCAACAGCCCAGGAAATTTAAACTTCTTTGACTCCTTATATTTAGAAAAGAATAACATGTTGTACTGCCATCACAAGCTGCAGCATGTACACATTTTCAAATTTCTGTTCAAAAATTATGTGAAAATGTATAATATGCTATTCTTAAGTATTTTTTAAAAACCCTGCATGTACACTTTCATTATAATCATAACTGAAATTGTTTACTTTGCAATGTGTACCAAGATCCAGCTGTGATCTTCAGTACTAGATTTCCTGCTGTATTATTGTAGAGAAATGCAATCTCGCTGTTGCTGAAAGTTATATAGTCACTCAACTTCTGATGTGCAAACGAGCAGGAAAAGGAAGGTTCTTTTAAGGATTTGCAATGTGTTCTAGCTATTGCCTCAAGGTCAGCAAATCTTTCATCAATCACAACCCTGACTTATTGGCTAAAAACCTGAAAGGGCGGGATTCGAGCAGCTGAGTTCTAACAGAAGTTGCCGGGGGGGGAGCTAACATTTTGGTATATATCTCTTGAACCAGACCACCTAGAAACCTAATTTTTAAAAAAGAAAAGCTAAGAGTTCAGAGATTGGGGTGAATCACCCAGAGAGGGCCCCCCAAAACCAGAGTTTCCCGGTGAAAACCGGAGACCTGGCAACCCTACCTGCCCCTCCCATGATCCCACACACACACATCTGGACTCTCACCTTGAGCCTAGACTCTCATCTTCAGCCCTCCAGGAATGGAAGTGTTGTTGGGCCCAGTGAGAAATCTAGAGCTGGCAGAGGAATGCTTGCCTGGCGGTCAGAGGGCTTCACTAACAAGGATCTACTTGGGTAGAGAGAAAAACCAGAGAAGGATCAGACCTAGCAGATGACCTGGAAGCAAGAGTAGCTATCTAAGAAGATATAAACCTGGTAGTCTCTCCTAGGCACTATTACACATTCAGCACATCCTAGCATCACTAACTCCAGTGCTGGTTCACCCTGCTCCCAGGTATGGGGAACTGCTGACAGACACTAACCATGCAGGTCTCCCTGTGCAGTGCATTACGAGTTTTCTACTCTCCCTTCAACCCTGGCCTCTCACATTAAAGATAGTTGCAGCCTAACTCAATTCCATGTTTGATGTCCGCCTCCTTATTTTTCTCCCGTTCCATAAGTCCTATTTCTACAATGATTAATTGCCATTTAACCTGCAATTTGTGTGACAAAGTTGATTTGTAGAAGATTGAAGGTAAAAGGTAATTATCTACTTGTAAAGGTATCATTTCATTCATTTGTACACTGTAATTACTAAGACTCTGCATTGTTAACTGAAGAAACATGATGAGACAAATAGTGTTATCACTGAATTTTACTTTCTAAAATCTGAAGTGTTAGGAACTATACCACTAATTAGATACCACAGTGCTCCTTTATGTTAAACACAGGTGAAGATTTAAGGATGTTTTGTTTTTAATGTTTTTAAAGATGTTTTGTTTTAATATATTTTAAAGTCTGTTTTTAAGATGTTTTAGAGAGCTTTTAGTGTTTTTGTTTGCCACCTTGGGCTCCTTCTACTGGGAGGAAGAGTGGAATATAAATTTAATAACTAAATAAGATTTATGTCTATGCATAAACACCCTCAAAATGCACTTCCATATTGCTATTGCAGAATTTACATACGATAATAAATTGGTGTTATTGGACATTGTTGCCACATGTAGTGTTGTTAATGAACAGTGTAGACATGAGCATATAAATAGGCAGGATTCTGCCACGTTTATATCATTTGCTATACTAAATTCTAATCTAAACTTGCTGCCATGAGCTAACCTGGGTCCTACCTGAAACCCACATGTAAAGTGGGTGTGGGGGAGTTTACTTATAAAAAAATGACTAGTAGCTTGATACCAGTCAACCGTGCTATTGTTTGTTAATTAAAGCAGTTTTTTGGTGTTATTTTTAGAATTACTTAATAGGTGAACTGAGGTTTGTAACTGGAAGTTTTCAGGTGGCAGTGTTGATTAAAACTTGGTCTAGAAGTTTGTTCATTGGTTGTTCTTATAAGATAGTCTTTGTTATAGTTTGTTAAATACATAGCACCATGTCAGTGTCATCTTGTGTAAATTGACTCATGTTGTCCTAAATGTCTCATTTTGGGTGTTGTCTGAATAAATGAAGCTGCACTATGAATAAAGCAAAAATGAATTTCAATTTGCCAATTTATAATCCTTGGCCGAGAAAACCTGTGATCTCTTACTTGCTGCGACCTATGTTCACTAAAAAATCTAGTTGTACAAAGATGACAGAAGGCTTTACAGAGAGAACAGTAAGGCTTCAAAACACTTCCTCCATGGGAAAATGGTCAAAGCTGTATTTTAAGGCTAATAATAAATACATGCAAATATACACCAGAGAACAGTGTAATAGAATGGGAACTGAATTAGCGTTAATAGTATTTACTCCCCCTTCCCCCAATTCCCATAATTCTATGGGTGCATGATTTGAGCATAGAAGAAAAATACAGTATTAACAAGATGAAATTATATTTTTGTGTTAAAGATGGGTAGGAGGAAATCTTAAAATCATGACTTGCATGCTGAAGAGCTATATCCAACTGTAAGATTTTAAAATATGTAAACAGCAGTACATTAGCCCGGTAGGCTAAGATGGTGGGGTTGAGTGAGTGTTTGAATTAGATTTTGGTTCTATTATAATAACTTTTAGCATGTGCTTTTCAGTAATTTTATTTATTTAGATTTATTTATTAAAATGGTTGTAACTCACCCTTCCAATGTAAAAATGAAATCACCACCCAGAGTGGCTTGCAACATATATAACATTAGCATTACATAAAACTGAAGAAATCATAAAAACATTGCCTGCATAATAAAATAAAAGCCTGTTGGAATGAGCAATTCTTCCATAACTTGGGGAAAACAGTGAGGGAGGAGGCCAACTTCATGGGAAAGGTGTCCTATAATCTGGGTGCAGCCACTGGGAAACAATAGCAATCACTATCAGCGCTACCTGACCTCCCATCCCTTGTGTCACTGGGAGCGGGAGGGGGAAGACAGTGGTGAGGTCTGCACTGTGCAAACATACCAGCAGAGCCAGTCTGGTGCTCCTGCTACTGTATTTGCAATTGCACCAATCTAGCCACTGCCTTGCCCCTCTTCCTCCCAGTAAGGATCATGCCAGTGATGGGAATGTAGGCAAGCACTGCTACCCCACCTCCTGCTATTTCTGAGAAGCCATCTCCCTTGTTCAACCCAGCTGTGCTTCCACCATAGCCAAGACAAAGAGGGGGGGCTCTCCTTCTGATCTTAGGGAACAGGCAACAGGGGCAATGTTGCATACCTAAAGGATTTGGGGTTGGCACAGGCCCCTGACGCAAATTTGCAGAAATGTATGCAGTGCCTCTGACCAAATTAAGATGAGAGGGTGGGGTCTCACCAGACTCAGAAGCTCTGTAAGCAATTTATTTTTTAAAAAGAGAGAGTAAAATAGAAGGGGATCAAGGGATAGGAGATCTGGGATCTGATACTAAAGGGACTCAGGCCCTCTGGGCCACGCTCTAGCAATATCCCTTTTTGGGCAAGGTGGTATGAGAAAAAGCTTGTGTGTATATAATATTTATTTGTCATCATGCCAGGGTCAGGGAGTCCTTAATTTTGGATTGTATGAAACAGAAACAATGGAAAAGTTTCAGACAGAGGCAAAAGAAAAAACAGATGAAAATTGATAAAAGGTAAAATAATGCAAAAGACGGAAATAATATAGTTAAAGCTGAGAGGATGATTTTATACCACCACTTTAAACAGAATTGGGGTAGGGGGGAAGATGCAAAGTCTAAAACAGAGATGGGTCAATTTCAAATTTTTAGGAAAAATGAACATCCAGCTGACGCAAAGCTGCACTACAAACAGTTTTACAGGTACAAATGGAAGTCCAAGGATATGATGCCCTGTGCGTACATTTGAGCCCGCCTTATTTTCTCCATGCTGCTATACACGTGAGCACACACATGACGATCCTACACCCATCCACCAGGACCACAGGAATCACAACAGTGGTATATGAATAATCCCAGATAACACTACTGTTTTTGGCACAGCTGTGTATTCATATTATAAAGTAGAGGGATGGGGAACCTTTGGCCTTCCAGATGTTCCTGGGCTACAATGGCCATCATTCCTGACCATCAGCCACGTTGCCTGGGGCTCATGAGAACCAGAGTCTGGAGGGCCACAGGTTCTTTATACAGCCATGAGAGTGGCTGTATACTATAGCCAGCATGATTTTTTCACATTCCACCATGTTAAATTGAAAAAAACCCATGCCATTCTCTTGCTTCCCATAAACTCATTTCAAAACAAAATCTTTAAAAAACTTAATAGTCCTGAACTTAAAAACACTTGCTTAACAACCCTCTAGGTTTTCATGGCAATACACAAAACACTTAGATAGAACCTAGAGTTCAAACTGTAAAACAAGGGGGGGAAATCCAGACCCCCGTTTTTTCTGTCAGTGGTCTCATAATTTGTTGAAATTAATTAAAAATCACCCATGTTCACAGAGTACCTGTAATCCTATTACTTACCTTGCCCCATATTTTTTTCAATTAATTTTTATTCAAATTTTCAAAACCGAAACAATACAAAAAAAACACAAATCAATAACTAATACAATAAAAAAAGAAAAGAAAAGCTTCTCTGACTGAGCTGGCGGAGGCCATCTCGGCTGTGGTATTGGAGGAGCCCAGAATGATAGTGCTGGGTGATTTCAATGTCCATGCTGAGACTGCCTCTAGTGTTCTGGCTCATTTCCTGGTGAAGGTTAGACTTATGGCTCCGATCCTCCTCTGCAGAAGTGGTGGACAGATTGTCCATCCCCAGAAACTAATGGAATCCACTGGATTCCTTTTTTTTTTTCAATTAATTTTTATTCTAATTTTCAAAACCAAAATAATACAAAAAGAAAACAACACAAATCAATAACTAATACAATACAAAAAAAATACATATATATAAAAATATTGACTTCCGATTTGTCATAGTTCAGCTATAAATCTATAATATATAACAAACCTATCTCTTAATAGATTATAAAATCACCTTCCTCCAGCGGTTATCTTAATTGGTTTCAAATATCATTAACATATCATTTTAATCTTCCACAAAAAGTCAAAGAGAAGTTTCCAATCCTTGAGATATATATCAATCAATTTTTTTTCCTAAATAAACATGTCAATTAATCCAACTCATCAAGTCTACTAAGTCCAGTAATTTCAAATCGCTCTTCTGTCTTTATCCGTATTAGGTCTATCTTCCATCTCCACGCATCCAAAAATCTTGCTGTCATAGTCATATAATAAAAGTCTGATAGGAATTTCCTCCATCACAGATATTTTCTTGCCATGAATTCCGAACATATCACTGAAGTATTGCTGCAAAGCCGCATCTCTGTTCCTCTTTTCCACATGATACACTAGTACATCTCTTGAAGATTTTTCCATTGACACAAAACAGGGATTAATTCTGTTAACTTTCTCCATTTCAAATTCCATCAAATCCTTCCAGTCCAGGAATTTTTTTGAACCGATAATATCTTTATCTCCAATCTCTTCAATTCCTTCAGGGACAGCGCTGAATTCCAAACTATAATATTTGTCTCCAGGATCCGTCAGAGACAGGAAATCCAAATCTTTTTTCATGTCCATATTTAATCCAATCTCCAAAGTTTGAACCTTGCCTTTAATTTCTTTCATCTTTTTTTGGTTTTCCAGATCTATCTTTATTCTCCTTTCTCATAGAATCCTGAATTTCTTTCAGCTCCTGTCTCATTTCGTGAAATTCAATTTTCCACGCTTGTCTATTATTTCTCAGTTCTTGTTTTATTGACTTAATCTCATTCATTATTTTCTGAAACATGTCTAAAGATAAAGTCCCTTCTTGTACATCCATAATCTTCTTAATTGTCATTCTTAAAGCCAAAGGAACAAAATTCCTTCAATTTTCAATGTCCCAAGCAAAGAGCAGTTTATTTCTTTATCCAGTTATAAAGGAGTTAATCTTTCCAACCAACTGATGTCACACGCTAGACAGTCCTTATCTCTTATATGCCCAGAAGTGCAAAAACAGCTTTAGTTCACAGCGTCCAAATAACTAGTAGCAGAGAGAATGAGCAGATTCGTCAAAAAAAAAAGTAGATCAGGAAAAATAGTCCCATGCATATATTACACAAAAGTCTTATACATCAAAAAGATTTTTCTTATCTCTTCCAATCAGAAATCCCTCATCCGTTGTAATCTTTAAAATGCTATTTTCCATATCAGCTTTTTGCAATAAAAGAAAGATAGGCTATTTTTGTTTTCTTCCCCCTTAGTTCCATGAGTAAAGAAGGAAAGTCGTAACTCACCTAGGTTATCTTAATTGCTGTTACTTTGACAAATCTCTTTAGCTGTATAGATAAGAAAATGATAAGCATAGACAGGAGGATGTTTGCTTGCTAGTCCGTTGTTCTTTAAAGAAAAAAACGGGTCACTTATTCAGCTGAGCTAGCATAGAAATCCTTGCTCCGTCTGAGCAGCTGGAAGCCTTTCTTTCGCAGACAATTCTGACGAATTCCAGACTCCCACAGTCACGACAAAGCTATGTGGGAAATCTCACGTTTCTTCCTTATCCGGAAGAAATTATCCCCAGTCAGAAAAGACCCTTCTGACTGAATTTATAGCTGAAAAAGTTTCATCTAAGATGGGAGCCCGTGTCAGAGCTACACAGGCGGAGGGATCCTCCTGGGAATGTCCACCTTGCCCCATATTTTGACCTTCATCTTCAGCAGTTTAAAAGTTAAAAAAAATTATGGCTGATTGTTAATTAATTTAAGAAATTTAACATTGGAGTCTATGATAGAGCAGTCATGCTCAGTAAAAACCAGTTGTCAGTGTTCTAAAAGTTAGACTAACAGCTGTTTGGCTTGGCTAATCAGGGGGCCACACCCACAGCAGACATTTATTTCACTTTAAACAGCCATAGCTTCACCCAAAGAAAGCTGGAAAGTGTAGTTTGTGAAGGATGCTGAGAGTTGCTAGGCGACTCCTATTCCTCTGACAGAGTTCCAGTGGTCACAGTGGTTTAACAGTCAGCCCCTCTTCTGGGGACTGTACTGTGATGGGAATAGGGCCTCTCCAGCAACTCTCAACACTCTTCACAAACTACACTTCCCAGGATTCTTCAGGGGATGCCACACCTGTTTAAAGTGGAATAAATGTCTGGTGTGGACGTGGCCAGTGACAGCTTTGGTTTAAATTTGGGTGAGAGACTACATGTGCCTGCTATAGAATAAAAAGGTGGGGGAAACCCTGAAAAATAATGATACTATTCACAATGTATTCCTTTTGGAAAGGAAAGGAAAGGGGCTTTCTCTCTGCCCAGTGCCCACCCTCCAATCTCCTCCCCTCCCTCCCCTCCACTACTTTTCCCCTTCTCCCCTCCACTTTCCTCCCTACCCCTCCCCTTCCTTCCTTCCCTCCCCTCCTCCAGGTCAGTTTCACTTATCCTAAGCATGATTGCACAGGAGTAAATCCCACTGAACTCCATAAGCATGCAAATGACCCTCCTCCTGTCTCCTATCCTCTCCGTCCTGTCCCTCCCTTCCCCCTTCCTTAGCATATGGTGAGTGGTGGCAACACCTGCAATCAGCAGAAATAAAAGAAACAAGACGTGCTGTGCTGATCTTATTTTAGCAGGGAGGAATCAACCATATTAAGAGAGTTGATATAGTTCAGATAGTCACTTTAAATGTGTTTGATTTACTTTGCAATTTTAATGAAGTTTCCTATAGCATATCATTTTCTTTTGCTTCTTTTGTATTTTTTAATTAATTTTTTATTAATAAATAAAAAGAAATATCTACATTGACTCCAGAAAAATATGCAGCAATCACAACCAAAGAAAAAATTTCACAGGATATACTGCTTACAAACAATGGAGTATACAAAATCATTTTACAATTATTGCTGTCGATAATAGGAGCCCCTCTCTATTCCTCCCATATATTAACTAGAAATTAAACAACTAAACATATTAACTAACTAAATGAACCCTGCAAAGGAAGCCATACATGTAGATATTTAAAGAGGTGTTAAAGCTGTTAAATGTTATATATTCAGTGATTTGCTATATGCTGGGAGCTAGACCATCATGTGGCTGGAACTGCTGAATGGGATATAACATTATCAAAGTTCATTCATTTCCTAATGCGTATTGGCACCAAGCAAAGATTGTTAACATAATACAGGTAACAATCTTAATAATACAGTAAATGTGATCAAGCATTCCACAGCTGTTGTGCTGGAGGGATCATATTATTAGCTTTGTTGTTGTTATGTGCCTCCAAGTCGACTACGACTTATGGCGACCCTATGAATCAGTGACCTCCAAGAGCATCTGTCATGAACCACCCTGTTTAGATTCCATCGCCCTGAGGCATGACCACCATATGTAAGAATACGTACCCTTCATTTGGCACCCTCTCCAACAAATTGGAGAAGTAGACGCTGTCATTCTAGACAACAGAATCAGAGTGGTATACCAACGGTATTCTAATTTAAGTATTTGTTCTTTAACTTGTGTTGCAGGGGTATCCAAGGCTGGCGTATTCCACAATTTATCTATAGTTATACCTATGTCATTTTCCCATTGCTATTTAAGGCCTGTGAGATTGCCCATATCTTTGTCTGTTAATAGTGTATAAATGTTTGAGATCTGACCTTTAGCTGCAGATGTTGTGTTAACCACTATCATTTCAAAAGCTGACAGCTTTTTCATTGCTTGTGTCTTTGTTTCTTCCTTTGTTAGAAAAGCTGTCAGTTGTGGCCACTGAAACCATCCTAAAGGAACTTTATTTAAGATTACCCTAGTTTCTTCCTCAGATAACATCCTGCCATCTTTGTAAAAATCCCTTAGCCTATAAAGGCCTTTAGACTTCCAGTCTTGCCATAGAAATATTCTATATTTATTTTAAAAAATGTGGATGGAAAAACAAAGTGGAGAGATCCATGAGGAAATTGATTTTACTCTGCGAGAGAAACATCAATATAAGGCTCCTGTGAAGGGATTGTCCTGTATTTGATCTATGTTTTGTTTATTTTGTTGTGTATAAAATAAAGAGCTTATAGTGTACCCTTTAAAATGTCTGTTTTTCCATTGATGTCCATCTCTTTTCCTCATTCTCTCTCAAAAAAGAAATCAAATGCTGTAATTGACTAGCTTCATAGCAAGAGTGAAGATGAAGTATCCCCAGCCCCCTCATCCTATTTGCCTGTAACAATATTGTTGTCTGATCTGGGGGGTTTTCTTTGAAAAAATAAAAGATTCCATTTCTGTTTGCCAAATATTAAATTGCGTGTCTGGGATCCATATTGGTAAGGAGTGAAATAAAAAGGTTAATTCAGGAACCACTGTCATTTTAATTGCAGCTATTCTAGCCAATAAAGACAAATTTAATTTTCCCCACGCTTTCATTAAGGCACTGATAGCAGACCAGACTGGTGTGTAATTGACTAAAAAAAGATTTTTTTAAATCCCTTGTTATTTGTACTCCTAGATACCCCATCTGTTTACTGTGTAAGGAGATGCCCAGGGCAAACATGGTAGCAAAGCATTTCAGATTTTGTATAGCTTGTTTGTAACCCTGATATTAAATGAAATATGTCTAGTAAAACTGGCATAAAACTGGGACCACTTGTTCAGGATTCTGCAACATTAGCACCAAATCACTGGCATAAAGACTTAATTTATGGATTTGTCCTCCCATCTCTGCCCCTTCTATATGTCAGTTTTCTCTAAGACCTTCTGCTAATGGTTCCATTATTAATAACAAGAGTGGAGAAAAAGGGCAACCTTGCTTCATTCCCTGTCTGATGGTGATTGGTTGAGAGTCCATTCTATTTACATTAATCACAGCCTGAGAAGGAGTATACAATGCATTAATGACCTGGTTAAAGAGTTCACCCAAATTCATTGTTTTAATAATCAACTTTAAAAAATCCCAGGAGACGCAATCAAATGCTTTATATACTGTATATAAAGGAAAATCAAAGCAAGAGGGGATGCTGATGTTTTTACAAATATGAATTGCATTTAAAACTCTTCTGATAGGATCTGCAATTTGACAGTTGGGAATAAAAGCACTTTGATCAGAATGTATCAACTTAGGGAGTAGAAGATTCAATCATTTTGCTAATAAAGTTGTAAACAATTTATAATCATGATTCAATAAAGATATTGTACAATAGGAATCTAATTTGCTGGGGTCTTTAAAGGGTTGGGGAGTACTATTATTCTTGATTTCTTCCAAGTAGGAGGATTTGGGCTCCATGTAAGATGTCATTAAAAAGTACTGTTAATGGAGGAATAAAATCTCTTTTTTTAAAATAATATTTACTAACAAAACCATCTAGCCCAGGTGGGCATAGTTTTCATAAATTTAAATGTTATTCTCACCTCATCCTCTGTTACGTTGGCATTTAAAATTTTATGATGTTCTGCTGTAACTGTTGGCAAATTAATTTCTGATAGATATTGAGTCATTAATTCTCGATGAGAGGGAGGTGGTATAAAACTTCAAAGTGATGTGCAAATGCTTTGTTAATTTGTTCTATGTTCCTTATCAATGTCCCATTTTGAATTTCTAAATAGTGGGTTATTTTATTTTGTTGCTTAACTTTAATTTTGTTGGCAAGCAATTTAGAGCTTTTACTTCCAAATTCATATCATCTTTGGTATATATATAATCATTTAGACACTGTTTTATTTGATTCCAATAGTTCTGATTGCTGTTGTTTTTGTGCTAATTGTTTACAGATTCTGTTAGAGCCTGTTTTGGTTGTATTGGTATTAGTGTACCACTCACCATATTCCCCAAGGCACATATTACCAAATTCTTCCAAGCTATACAGGAAGTGGATTGGACTATGAAAGACCAACACAAATTGTGTTTGCATTTTTACACATTTGTAGGGCAGTACAAAATCTCAGAGAGGAGGTCAGATCTCCTGCTCCCCTGGTGCATTCACTATAACTGTCTAATTTCCCTGTTTTTAAAAGTTTGATAGAAATATCTGTTGGTGATAGGTACGTTCTTAAACCACAAAGATTTTTTTGCCTATTAGTGAATATTATAAAGGATCTTGTGGAGAAAGTAAGTGTGATTTGGATATGTGGATCAGCTCCTCTTCTTAAGACTTAAACAGAACCAATTGATTTCCATGTTAGCTATCTCCAAATAAGTGTACTTGACCGCACTTAGACAAAGTGGGTAAATCAGTTTGTTTGGTTTTTTAAAAAGGTTTTTGCAGTCTACACGGAACTGACAAGATTTTTGGCTGAAACAGATCCCATTTCTGATCAGTCATATAGAGATGTTTCTGCACATGAGTTTAAATTAGAAGAAATATAAAATAATATTATCAAATTCAGCTTCACACACATTATTGCTGAGGCTTACTTCTGTATTCAAAACCACCTAGAGTGGCTGAAAAGAATATTGTGCACTTTTAAAAATCAGTTTGATAAAAACTGTAATCCCCCAGAAGCTAAAAAAAGCAATGATCTGTAGAATTAGACTGTTCAGTATATCATGCCCAGCATTATGCAACCTTTTTCACTCAAGAACTATAGAGTTTAATGCTGACTTTGTAACATGACAAGGTGTCAGCAGGTGTAAAGGCAAACACCAGTGTCATTCTTTATGCATGGCTTCAGGCAAACAATTTACATTTTAAAACATTGCAATCAAAAAGCTCAAATATGGAACCATTGATAATTTATATAGCTCTTATGATTCTGAAGCAAGGTTTTTGAACTTTGATATAAGCTTTCTTAAGCCGCAAAATAAACTAAGCATTTTCAGGCATCTATGTAACAAAAAGGCAGGCTAGATATCTGGCTGGGCATAATTTATTTTTTGAATGTGTGTGTCTGCATGTGTGTGTGTGGTAAGTAGGGTTGCCAGGTTCAGGGTCTGAGACTGATCCTGTATCTTTAGGAGAAGAGAAGGTCAGCCAAGTGCAGGTGTTCTTGCAACACTGTAATGGGAAAAACCACAAGGTGGAGTTCTCCCTTCCCCCTGCACAACTTTTAAAGATACAGAAGGCCTCTTGGAGGCTGGGCCTGGCAACCAACCTTCCAACTTTATTTATTTATTTATTTATTTATTTATTTAAATTTATTAGTCGCCCATCTGACTGGTTATCCAGCCACTCTGGGCGACGTACAACATAAAAACAGACAAATTACATTAGAGCATTAAAAAATCTCAAACAATGATAATAAAACCTAACTCTACTATTCTATAATTCTGTGTTTTGGACGACAACTTGCATTAGCCCCAGCCAGCATGTGAAGGTTGTGCTAAGGTCTCTGGAAAAGAATCTCTAAAGGTGAAAGAAGAAAAGCTTAAGAATAAAGCTTAAACTATGGCCTCCAGATTCTGTCCACCCATTACGTATGTGTTCTTGGATCTAATGCAACTTTAATTGGGAACAAATGTGAATGCCTCCACCTTTTTTTTTTTTTGGCATAAAAATGCTGAGTGAAGAAGACGGACTGAAAAAGAAAACCCCCAGACATTTACTTTGCTTTGATTTTGGGGAAAATTTGAACAGATTGTCATGCTGGTTTCTGTTTTTAGATGTCTGCACTGAAGTGAAGGCAATTTCCTTTTACATGGCAGACTTTTATTTATTTATTTATTTTTGAGAACTACAATTATTCATTTGTATCATACAGAAACACTAAGAAACAAACAGAACTCCAAACGCAGGGCTTGGCCTAGGTTAAATAGCATTGAGGGTGAGGGAATGCCTTCTGTATCCCCCGTGGTCAGCTTTGCAGGGGCCTCCAGATGGTTTATGGGCCTAGTGCAGGTGTAATGTTGAGGGCCCTGCTGCTGCCCCCTACAAGGACCCATGCATGGGTGTGCAAAGCTGGGGGGCCACACATGATAATAATTGCATGCACAGAGTACATGTGAGAATTCTTGGCTGCTGCTCCTCCTTGCCCTGGGATCAAGCAGAATGACAGATGTGCATCATTTTTTCTTACAAGGGGATAAGGGAATAGGGATTTGGTTGTACTTCTCCTGAGTACTCCTCCAACTTCCAAACCCCTTCTGGCAGAGCTTTTTTCTGTGTCCTGGGGCTCAGTTTCACAGGTCTGCTGATTCTGGCCTGCTGCTGGCTGTCTCCACTGTTGTTGTTGTTATGTGCCTTCAAGTTGATTATGACTTTTGGTGACCCTATGAATCAGTGACCTCCAAGAGCATCTGTCATGAACCACCCTGCTCAGATCTTGTAAGTTCAGGTCTGTGGCTTCCTTTATGGAATCAATCCATCTCTTGTTTGGCCTTCCTCTTTTTCTACTCCCTGCTGTTTTCCCCAGAATTATTGTCTTTTCTAGTGAATCATGTCTTCTCATTATGTGTCCAAAGTATGAGAACCTCAGTTTCATCATTTTAGCTTCTAGTGACAGTTCTGGTTTAATTTGTTCTAACACCCAATTATTTGTCTTTTTCGCAGTCCATGGTATCCGCAAAGCTCTCCTCCAACAACACATTTCAAATGAGTTGATTTTTCTCTTATCCCCCTTTTTCACTGTCCAACTTTCACATCCATACATATAGATCGGGAATACCATGGTCTGAATGATCCTGACTTTGGTGTTCAGTGATACATCTTTGCATTTGAGGACCTTTCCTAGTTCTCTCACAGCTGCCTTACCCAGTCCTAGCCTTCTTCTGATTTCTTGACTATTGTCCTCATTTTGGTTAATGATTGTGCCAAGGTATTGATAATCCCTGACAAGTCCTCATTGTCAACTGTAAAGTTACATAAATCTTCTGTTGTCATTACTTTAGTCTTCTTGACGTTCAGCTGTAGTCCTGCTTTTGTGCTTTCCTCTTTAACTGTCATCAGCATTCGTTTCAAATAATTACTGGTTTCTGCTAGGAGTATGGTATTGTCTGCATATCTTAAATTATTGATGTTTCTCCCTCCAATTTTCATACCTCCTTCATCTTGGTCCAATCCCGCTTTCTGTACGATATATTCTGCGTACAGATGAAACAAATAGGGTGATAAAATACACCCCTGTCTCACACCCTTTCCGATGGGGAACCAATCGGTTTCTCCATATTCTGTCCTTACAGTAGCCTCTTGTCCAGAGTATAGGTTGCACATCAGGACAATCAGATGCTGTGGCACCCCCATTTCTTTTAAAGCATTCCATAGTTTTTCATGATCTACACAGTCAAAGGCTTTGCTGTAGTCTATAAAGCACAGGGTGATTTCCTTCTGAAATTCCTTGCTCCGTTCCATTATCCAACGTATGTTTGCGATATGATCTCTGGTGCCTCTTCCCTTTCTAAATCCAGCTTGGACGTCTGGCAATTCTCTCTCCATATGGCAAGAGCCTTTGTTGTAGAATCTTGAGCATTACTTCACTTGCATGGGATATTAAGGCAATAGTTCGGTAATTACTGTATTCTCTGGGATCCCCTTTCTTTGGAAGTGGGATATATATTGAACGCTTCCAGTCTGTGGGCCATTGCTTAGTTTTCCATATTTCTTGACAAATTTTTGTCAAAATTTAGACAGATTCAGTCTCAGTAGCTTATAGCAACTCTATTGGTATGCCGTCTATTCCTGGTGATTTGTTTCTTCCAAGAATTTTAAAAGCAGCTTTCACCTCACATTTCTGGTTCACCTCTAAAATTTCTGGTTCTTCATCATATGGTTCCTCCATGAATGAATCTGTCATCCTGTCATCTCTTTTATAGAGTTCTTCAGTGTATTGCTTCCATCTTCCTTCTATTTCATCAGTGTGTTCCCCTGTTGATTATTCAACATCCCTAATCTTGGTTTAAATTTCCCTTTCATTTCTCTGATCTTTGGAATAGGGCTCTTGTTCTTCCCATTTTGTTGTCCTTTTCTATTTCTATACAATAACTATTGTAATAGTTTTCTTTGTCCCTACGTACTAGTCATTGTATAGTTGCATGTAGGGTTCTGACTGTGTTTCTATCCCCTTTTGCTTTTGCTTTCCTTCTCTCTTTAACCATTTTAAGAGTTTCTTCAGTCATCCACTGAGGTCTTTCTCTCTTTTTAACAAGAGGTATTGTCTTTTTGCATTCTTCCCTGATAATGTCCCTGACTTCAGTCCATAGTTCTTCTGGTTCTCTATCAACTAAGTTTAAAACCTCAAACCTGTTCCTTATTTGATCTTTATATTCTTCTGGGATGTTACTTAAATTGTATTTTGGCATTATGAGTGCTTTGTTGTTCTTTAGCTTTACTCTGATTTTCGATACGATCAGTTCATGATCTGTACCGCAGTCTGCTCCTGGTCTTGTTTTTGCAGAAAGTATGGAACTTCTCCATCTTCTGTTTCCAATATAATCAATTAGATTCCTATACTGACCACTACTTAGTCTCCACTACTTAGGAAGAATTCCTCCCTTAAGACCTGGCCTTGTTGTTCTGTGTAATGCAGCGTAGGCAGCGTGCACAAGAGATTGCTGTGAGTATCCCTGTTAAAGGATTTCAGGTCCGGTAGAGAAGCAGACGCGTTAAAAGGTTTAAGAGTCTTTATTCTACAAGACATTCAGCTACAAGAATTACAAGCTCCAAAAATCAACCCCCACAACACTTTCGGTTTTGCCCAGCACTTTTATCTCATTTCTGTGCCCTTGCTCAGCAACATCTGCAGTTTGGCCTTGGCACGTACACTTTGCTGGCTTAACCACATAATTGCCTGTTTTACTGTTCTTGTGGAAACACATTGGTTCTGAGAGTAGAACAGCCCCCACCCCACAAGACAGCAAACATTTTTACATTTCATCACATTACGTTTCATTTCATTTCATTTCTATCAGTTTTCACACACTCAGTTTCTTTATTCACATATATTTAACACACCAATCCTTTTCACTAATCTGGTGAACTTGTCCTCACACAATGGCTTGGTCATTATGTCAGCCAACATGTTTTCAGTGCTGCAATATGTAATGTTGATAAACCCATTTTTTATGTTATCTCTGACGTGATGATACCTCACACTTATGGGCTTTGTCCGTTTAGTGTGTGCCTCTGAAGTGGCCATTTTAATGCACAATTGATTATCTTCATGGACTGTAATAGGCATCCTCAATTCTATTCCCACTTCCTGCATGAATATTTCGAACCATTGAAGTTCGTTACAAGCATTAGACAAAGCAACATATTCAGCCTCCGAACTGGAGGTGGCAACTACAGCCTGCTTTCTACTGCTCCAGTCAACCACTGATCCATGTAGCATTACAATTATACCTGTGGTTGACTTTCGGCTTTCCAGCTCACCCACATGATCAGCGTCCACGTAACACTCTAAACCTCCTTCGTGTTCAACAGAGAGAACTAGACCCTTTGTCTTCGTACCTTGTAAATAGCGCAACACCCTCTTCACTCCTTGCCAATCAGCCTCAGACGGTTGCTCTACTTTTCTGCTCAATATGCTGACCGCATTGCAAATATCTGGTCTTGATATTTTGACCAGATACAGCAATTTGCCCAGTATTCGTCTGTACAGAGCTGGATTGGCACAAGGAGTCTCCTTCAGGTTCTGTTGGAATGTAACTGTCATAGGTGTCTGGACTGCGTTACATTCTGACATTTTACAGTCCTCCAGCAGCTGTCTAATTTTCCCTTCCTGTCTCAGCATTATGGTGCGGTCAGCTGCACGCACAATGTCTGTGCCCAGGTAATGTGTGACTGGACCTAACCTCTTAGTATCCACTTGCCTGCTCAGGCTCTCATGGAAGTCCTGTTCCTCTTGATCATCCTGATAAATATATAAAATATCATCGACGTACACAGCGCAATATGAGGAGGTTCTTGTCCCTTTCCCTTTCACATACACACACGTGTCTAACTTACAACGTTCAAATCCCATGCCCTGCAACACTTGATCTAACTTCTCATTCCAACATCGGGCGCTTTGACGTAGCACATACAGAGATTTATTTAGTTTGCAGACTAAACTTTTCTGCAATACAAAACCTGGAGGTTGTTCCATATATATCTCCTCCTTTAACTTTCCATATAAGAAAGCCGTGCCTATGTCATAGTGGTTTATTTTCTTACCCTGCGTTGCAGCCATCTTCAACAAAACACGTATGGATTCGTGTTTCACCACTGGCGCAAACACTTCATCATAATCTGTGCCATATTGTTGGGTAAATCCCTTAGCCACCAATCTTGCCCGGTATCTTTGTACCTCCCCCGAACTGGTGCGCTTTCTTTTGAACACCCATTTGCATCCTATGGCCCTTTTTCCTGTGGGTAAGTCACATAAAGTCCATGTTCCATTGTTAGCCATGGCTTGCAACTCCTCCTGCATAGCCATTTGCCATTTGTCCTGTTCAGCCAAAGGCAATCGCCTGATTTTATCTATGGAGGATGGTTCCTCCCGTGTTATTTCATGGTTCATTAACTTAGCCGTGAAGGTTGCATGCGGGCATGTTACAACTGCTTTCTCCAGAGCCTTTCTGTTATGTCCCTCATGTTTTACAACCTGCTTGCTATCAGCCTGTTTCCTTTTCATCACATGCAAAGTCATATGAAATAATTCCCTGTCCAGAACCCCCTGTAAGCATACCACATTGTTCTTAATCACTTTACATTTCCCTTTGTCAAACAACACAGAATAACCCATTTCATTCAGCTTCTTTACAGATAATATATTACAATCCAATTGTGGAACAAACAATACATCTGTAATAATCGTATTTAGCTTACACAATTTCAACGTTCCTCGAGCCATAACTTCTCTTTTCGATCCATCCGCTAAAAGCACAGTCTCTGTCACGGATCTTGACGTATGAAACAGTTCTGGATCTTTTATTAAACAATGAGAAGCCCCCGAATCACAAATCCAATCACAAGGTTCTGATTTATGAGCTCTTTCACTCACCAGTTTGACGCTGGATTGCTGCCAGCCCCGTCTGCCACGCTTGGCCGCACAGTCTCGTTGTAAGTGCGTTTTATCTCCACAGGAAAAACATGCTTTCTGCCCATTCACTGTCTTTGAAGTTTTGCTTCTTGCTTCTTTCTTGCTCCGTCTTGGCTATTTCTTCTCTTCTCTGCCATTCCTGAAGAAGTTTAGACGTAATATATTCCTCATTAAGACCGGCTTCAGGCATCGCTTCAATCGACGTCACAAGGGAATCCCAGGATTTATCAAGAGATGACAAGATTACAAACACTCTTTGAAGCCTTGTATGTGCCACATTTCTCTCCTCTAGTTCCGCAAACAGCCGTCTGAATTCCAGCAGATGCTCTGACATGGAACAGCCTTCTTCCAGTCTCATCTGATATAATTTCCGAGCCAGAAATATCTTAGATCCCGCTGTCTGTCTCACATGGATCCCATTTAACACTGTCCACATCCTTTTGGCAGTGGGCTCATTCTGCACATATAGCAATTGAGAGTCTGACAATGACAGAATTATAAACGCTCTTGCCTTTTCGTCTTTGCGTAGCCATTCATTCTGCGGAGCTGCCGGTGGGGCCGTATCAATTACATCCCAGAGGTCCTCTTTAATCAGGAATGCTTTCATCCTTAGTTTCCAGCTACTGTAATTCTTCTCTGTTAGCCGCTCCAGAGGTAACCCGGCTGACATCACCACAGCCATACTTAGCAGTACACTTCTGCTCACCTCTCCAACACTCGGCCACAGACTTCACACGTCTCCTCGAACCTGCAACCTCTGCGTTATGCTGCATAGGCTGGGCCCATAACCCCTGTTGTTCTGTGTAATGCAGCGTAGGCAGCGTGCACAAGAGATTGCTGTGAGTATCCCTGTTAAAGGATTTCAGGTCCGGTAGAGAAGCAGACGCGTTAAAAGGTTTAAGAGTCTTTATTCTACAAGACATTCAGCTACAAGAATTACAAGCTCCAAAAATCAACCCCCACAACACTTTTGGTTTTGCCCAGCGCTTTTATCTCATTTCTGTGCCCTTGCTCAGCAACATCTGCAGTTTGGCCTTGGCACGTACACTTTGCTGGCTTAACCACATAATTGCCTGTTTTACTGTTCTTGTGGAAACACATTGCTTCTGAGAGTACAACAGGTCTCACACTACTCTTATGCCTTTCCCTGTGATAACTGCTACAGAAAATTACTCTCCAGTGGTGCTTTGCCAGGATATCTTAGGTGGCATTCACTCACTAACTCACTCCATGAACTCTTTCCTCAGTGGGCCTGGAGTTCTCTGTGACAGGAATAGGCTGCCTGCTCTGCCAAAGAATTCTTCCTTAAAGCCTTCCCTGTTCCTTTTCTCCTTACAACAAATTCTGTAACCAGGGCTACTTGGCCTAGGCCAATCATATGCCTGCCTAACCAACCTTATTTCTATTGCTGCCTAGACATAAGGAGAGATTTTACCTTACGATGATTGGTTTAGACTCCCTTACAGTTGGGCTGCAGGCCTGGCTAATAAGCAGGCAACCACCCTTCCAGCCTCCCAAGGATACATTTTACAGCGAGCTTAAGCCTGAAATTGGCATCTATTCTATTTCATGCACAACTATGTAAAATATTTACTTCATCATGACCAGGGAGAGGTCCCATTATGTCACAACTACATGTTGAGATTCAGTGTCGTCTTACACTCTAATATGCCATTTCTTCTTTTTATGAAAATGGTAAACAAAATATCAAGAATTCTAGTGGGGGGGGTTAGGAAAGGAGCCAATGCTGCACATAGGAACCAAGGCTTGCTTTGTTGCCCCAGTTATCCTCCCTCCCCAGACACCCCTGTAGCTTTGCAGTATTACCCAGCTGTATGCCTTGTGGAGGGTTACAAAACATTGCAGTGTAACAGAGCTTGGTACCCCTAGACTTTTCCCCAGCAATACCAATGAAAAGCTGCCTCTTATTTGCTGCTCTGCTTTCAGTGCACTCCTGCTCCAGTTCTAGGATCCCAATAAAGTCTCTGTCATATGGTGTGGATGACTCTCAAAGGATGACTCTCATGGAGTTATAGGCCTAGGTTCTTTATTTTGTTCAGCAAGCACACACAAAATAGCTCCTGCTGCATGCTCTCCTCCATGAGCTCCAACTGTTCCTCCTCAGGTATCACAGGTTTCACTTCTAATATTTTTTTATAGCAGTTCCTATCTTATGGTAAACAGTCTCTATATTAGAATATCTATTATTTTTATCTTTAAAATAAATTATAAATAAAAAGGCATCCAGCTGACCTCTTATGGTCTATGGCTTTATAATATGCTATTATTCTTTATATAGTGCTTATAATATTTGAAGTGCTAACTGCTCAGTAACATTGCCTCAAAGTAAAGCTGTGTTCCATTTACTTTTACCTAGTGTAAATGACATCAAAGCAGAAACTGAAAGAGAAACATACTAGAAAGCTAATTGAAGGAAGATCTTTTTGTAGTTAGTACCCAAACAATCTGTAGCACCTTGAAAAAAGTTACAACTTGCTTTTTGCCACCCTAGTTCACTGCAGACAGTGCATTAAAAAAAAAAACAGCCACCGAGCTCAGCTAGGCACCTCCCTCAACTCAACTTCACACACCCTAGCTCAGTTAGGTGCCCCCCCCAGCTCAGCTAGGCACCCCCTTCAGCTCAACTAAGAGCTCCCTTCAGCCTGGTGCCCCTGGGTGACTGCCCATCCTCCCTAAGGCCAGTCCTGTCCAGGTGAGAGGCAAGGCCCGACAACTATAATGGCACATCAGCTGAGCTAACATAATATTCTTGTTCATTACGAGTCTAGTATAGAAGAAGACAATCACCTTTAGCATATTTGACAGACAGAGGGACTTAAGGCATAATCATAAATAACACACTGATGGTAAGTCCCCAGACACTTCAGTGATTGATTATTTTCCAGACTGTTGCATATTGCACTGGATGTCTCCATGTATTGTCAGTATACTTCATTCTACCAAACAAACAAATTTTGCTTGTCCCCTGATGACATGGATTTGGTGCATATGTTTCTCCACAGTGGCAGTTTTCCAAAGCTTACTGCGCTAGAGATCTATAGTAAGAGTCCTATTGGTGTTCCATAGGTGTGTTGTCACAAATCTGACAGTAACAAACACAAATCTAATCAAGTCTTTAAACACACTATAGACTTGTGTAAATAATGTTTTGGTATAACATCTCAAATCTTGGAAAGATTCCATGCTATTTGTGTCCAGTATGGCAGGGTTCCCTCCATTTTTGAAGTATCTAAAATGACAGGTATTAAACTAGTCAAGTAGAAGGAGACAGTGAAAACATAAGGTAGATCCTTAAAGGCTCTAACATTTCCTTTGGAAATCTCTCCATCCTTTTACCACTCTGAAAAAAAAGAATACTTCTGAGAATTTTATAAGAGATTGAAAAGAGAAAAAGTACATTTTGTAAGAGACTGAATATGAAATGTAAATTTGTAAACAAAAGAAGGACTGCTGGAACATGGTTCCCCAAATGCAAGATAGCAATGATATTTATACACACAACCACTTGAAGGATTACAGCAAAGGTGAACAAGAACAAACACATGTTTGCAAAGTGAGGTAGGCATTTTGCTATAAATGTAAGGATTTTGGCCCAGTGCAAATAACTGAAGGCACCCCTGCTTGCACATTTGCTGTTGTGCTTGAAAAAGCCCCCTGGTGGATTAGGGATTCAGGGCAGACCCCTCCCTCCCTCTTATCAACCACTGGAAGGCAGAAAGAGGAGACTCCAGACCATTATTGCCTATATAAAGCTGCAACCAGTGCAGAATACAGCATCCAGATCCCCAAGATCTGAACAACTTTTGCCCGGTCTCAAATCTGCCATTCCTGGGCAAGGCAGTTGAGCGGGTGGTGGCGAAGCAGTTGCAAGTGCATTTGGAGGAAGCAGATTATCTGGATCCATTTCAATCAGGCTTCAGGCCTGGACATGGGACTGAAACGGCCTTGGTCGCCTTGGTGGATGATATGAGGAGGGCGTTGGATAGAGGCGAATGCACCTTCCTTGTCCTCCTGGATCTTTCAGCAGCTTTTGATACCGTTGACCATGGTATCCTTCTGGACCGCCTGAAGAGGTTAGGCATAGGGGGCACTGTATTGCAGTGGTTCTGTTCCTTCCTCTCTGGTAGGTACCAGAGAGTGGCATTGTGGGATGAGGTTTTGGATCCTTGGCCTCTCACTCTCTCGGGGAGAGGATGGGTGCTGTTCAACATCTATATAAAGCTGCTGTGGGCTATCATCAGAAGATTTGGGCTGCAGTGTCACCAGTATGCTGATGACATGCAGCTCTATCTCTCATTCAAATCTTCACTGAGGTTGGCTGTAGAAACCCTATCCAAGTGCCTGGAGTCAGTGAGTGGCTGGATGGGAAGGAATAAGCTGAAGCTGAACCCTGACAAAACCGAGGTACTGTTTGTGGGAGACAAGGGAAGGTTGGGGGATGTTGACCTGGTGCTCAGTGGGGTACAATTGCCCCTGAAAGACCAGGTCCGCAGCCTGGGGGTCATTCTTGACTCCCAGCTGTCCATGGAGGCTCAGGTCTTTTTTTTTTCCATTAATTTTTATTCAAATTTTTAAAGACAAAAAACAAAACAAAACAAAAATTATTAAACAATAAAATAAAATGTTGACTTCCGATTTATCGCAGATCAGCTATAAGTCTACAATATATAACAATCCTGTCTCCTAAATTATGTTATAAAATCACTTTCCTCCAGTAGCTATCTTAACTAATCGTCAAATCTCATAAACATTACTTTATTCTTCCCGCAAAAAGTCAAAGAGAGATTTCAATTCCTTGAAAGATATATCTTTCAATTTTTCTCCAGATAAACATGTCGACCAATCCATCTCATTCAAATCCACTAGGTCCAATAATTTCAATAGCCATTTTTCCATTATCAATATTAATTCCATCTTTCATCTTCAATTATCCTGTTAAGTCCAATAATTTCAGTAACCATTCTTCCATTATCGATAATCCTATTAAGTCCAATAATTTCAATAGCCATTCTTCCATTATCAGTATCCCATAATAATCTTGTTATCATAGCCATAGTCCAAATAAACATATAGATTAATCCATCTCATCAAACCAATTTGATCCAATGATTTCAATAGCCATTCTTCCAATATCAATATTGATTCCATCTTCCATCTTCAGTAGTCTTGTTCAATCCAGTATTTTCAGTATCCATTCTTCCATTATCAGTATCCCATATTAGTCTTGCTGTCATAGCCATAGTCATATAATAAGAGTCTGATGGGAATCTCCCTCATCACAAATCTTTTCTTGCCATCAATTCTGAATATGTTGCTGAGATATTGTTGTAGAGTCACATCTCTACTCTTCTTTTTTACAAAATGCACTGGCTCATCTCTTAAGAATTTTTCCATTGTCCCATATCTGTAGCCAATTCCATAGATTTTTTCTATGTCAAACTCCATCACATCATTCCAGTCCAAAAAATTATCCAATACATTGACAACTTTATCTCTATTATCTTCATTAATTTCTTCAGAGACAACGTTAAGTTCCAAGCAGTAAGCTTTGTTTCTTGTATCCATAGACTCCAGATCTTTTTCCAATTCTACATTTGTTCCAGTCTCCAGAGCCTCTCTCACAGAATCCACTATTTCTTTAAACTCCTGCGTCATTTTGCTAAATTCATTTTTCATCTTCTGTCTACCCTGTCTCAGGGTTTGTTTCGTTATCTCAATCTCATCCATTATTTTCTGAAACATGATTTCTTCCATGGTCTCAGCCCCTTTCCTGATTGCCATTCTTAGAACCACAAAAACAAAAATTATTTCAGTCACAATTGGGTTAATATTCCAGGTTCGCTGAAGTCACAATGTAGACAGTACAGCCTGCCTTATCTCTTATGTTCAGGAATACAAAACAAATTTAGTTCCCAGCTTCAAAAGAGTTAGTGGCGTCGTGGACAAGTAGATTCGTCAAAATGAAATAGACCAAAAAGAAAATAATCCCAAACATATAATGCTCCAAACCTCATAAATCAAATTTATTTATTTTTTCCCCTCCTCGAAATAGAAATCCCTCTTCCGTTTATATCTTTAAAATGCACTTCCAGGCCAGCTTTTTGCAATAAAAACTAAGATAGGCTTTTTCAATTTCTTTCCTCCTTAGTTTCGTGAATAAAGGAGAAAAATTTTTTAACTCAACCAGAAGATCTTTATAGCTGATACATTGACAAATCTCTTTTTGCAGCAACGATTTAAACCAAATAAAAAAAAAAATATAGAAAGAAGGGTGCTTGCTTGTTTAAATCCGTTCTTCTTTAAAGAAAAGATAAACGTGTCGTTTATTCAGCTAGAGCGTGATGGACGTCCTCCGGCATTGCTGGCACCCCCAATTACTTATTTTTCCTGTATGTCTTTTTCTGCTTTGATTTTGTATAGATGTCTTCTTCTGTGCCCTGCGCCCAGCAGAAGCTCTGGGCCAGGCGGGACGCAGTGGCACCTCATAGAGGACACCCTCCCCTTTCCTGGGGTATATGATTTATGCTGTCCTAGAGCAGATTTCGGGGGGGTACCCCCAGTTACTTATTTTTTTCTATGTGTTTTTGTCCATTTTTATTTTGCTTTGATGCACCCGTGCGTGCCTGGTGCCCAGCAGAAGCTCTGGGCCGGATGGGATGCACTGGCATCTCGTAGAGGACACCCTCCCCTTTCCTGGGGTATATGATTTGTTCTGCCCCAGAGCAGATTTTGGGGTGGGCACCCCCAGTTACTTATTTTTTTCTACATGTTTTGGTCCATTTTGATTTTGCATAGATGCCCTCCTCTGTGCCCTGCGCCCAGCAGAAGCTCTGGGCCAGGCGGGACGCAATGGCATATCATAGAGGATACCCTCCCCTTCCCTGGGGTATATGATTTGTCCTCTCCCAGAGCAGAGTTTGGGGTGGGCACCCCCAGTTACTTATTTTTTTATGATTTTATGACATCATTATGTATTTATGATACTATCAGAAGCCTGATGATTTTGATTGCATAAATGTATTGTTATTCTTGACGGGGAGAGTCCTTCGATCACAGTGATATATCATACAGGGTACCCCAACATATATTTTGGGGTTCAGAGGCATGTAGAGTTTGGTTTAAAGTTGCTGTAGTTGTCAACTCTTCTTTTTTAGTTTTTTGAACTTTCAAGCAAATAAGGAACTGGGAACTAGGAACCAACTTCAGCGTTGTATCAGTTAAATAGATTAAACAGTCGCGGGGGGGCTGACATTTTGGTGTATATCTCGGGAACCAGAGCAGCTAGAAACTTTTTTAAAAAAATTGAAGCTGAGAGTCCGGAGATTAAGGGGTGCTAGCCGGAGAGCCGGAAGGCCCCCCAAAAACCGGAAACTCCGGCTGAAAACCGAAGACCTGGTAACTCTAATGATGAGCTTCCGCTGGGCCTTGAAGACCTGGCTCTTCAGGCAGGCTTTTGGGGTGGGTTAGGTTTTATTATTATTGTTGAGATTTTTTATGTTTTAATGTATTTGTATGTTTTTATTTTGTACGACGCCCAGAGTGGCTGGACAGCCAGCCAGATGGGTGACTAATAAATTTAATAAATAAAATAAATTGTTGGAAATGGGTGTTTGGATCACACTGCACCCTTTCTACATCAGCTACACTGGCTGGCTATTTATTTTAAGGTGCTGATTATTAGCCTTTAAAACCTTCAGTGGCTTTGAACCAGATTATCTAAAGGATCACCTATAGCCATACAAGCTTGCTCAAGCATTTAGATCAGCATCTGAGGCCTTGCTCTCTTGGCCACTGGTGAGATCTGTGATTTTAGTGAATACTAGGGGCAGAACATTTGCTGTGGTGGCACCACATCTTTGGAATAACGTCCATATGTTTGCATAGCTTGCATTTAGGAGGGTTTTCAAGATCTACACCGTTAATTTTATGTATAACTGTTGCTGCTATCTTATTTGTTATTTTAATTATTTATGTTTTGAATATCATTTATTATTTCTATGGTTTCATTATTTGTTTTCTGAAATTATGCTGTAATCCACTCTGTGAAGGTTTTTACCTTGAAAAGAGGACTAGAAATCTAACTAACAGTAATACTATATCTGTAGCACAGTGGTGTGGTGGAACCTTTTTGGCCAACCCATGGGCCAACTTTGACATGTGGGTACAGTATAATTGTGACATCACAATATTTACAGGTGAGTTGCACTGTATACCTGTCAAAAGCCCCATGTTTGGGAACCACAGGGCAATGAGCATTGCCAGCCCCATGCTCTGCAAGCTGCTTCATGCTGATCCTTGCAGCCTCTGAAATCAGATAGTGAAAGGAGTAGTGTGAAGCAGCTTGCTAGCTGTTCCACTCTGATCATTTCAACTTCTGATTTAAGAGGTTGAAAAGAGCAGGGCAGGGCAGCTTCAAAGAGCAGTGCTGGAAGGAAGAAGTGGTTTTAATCAATGGAAACCACTTAAGAATATAATAAGAGCCTGCTGGATCAGGCCAATGGCCTATCTAGTCCAGCATCCTGTTCTCACTATGGCCAACCAGATGCCCTTGGGATCTGGGTGCAAAGAGCACTTTCCTCTCCTGCAGCTTCCAGCAGCTAGTATTTGGAACCATGCTGCCTCCACCTATGGAGGCAGAGCATAGCCATCATGGCTAGTAGCCACTGATAGCCTTGAAAATGGAAGTGGACTGCCTTCAAGTTGGTTCCAACTTATGGTGACCCTATGAATAGGGTTTTCATAGTAAGTGGTATTCAGAGGGGGTTTACCATTGCCTTCCTCTGAGGCTGAGAGGCAGTGACTGGCCCAAGGTCACCCAGTGAGCTTCATGGCTGTGTGGGGACTCGAACTCTGGTCTCCCAGGTCGTAGTCCAACACCTTAACCACTATGCCACACTGGCTCTTCTGATTGCCTTATCCTCCATATATTTGTCTAAACCTCTTTTAGATCCATTCAAGCTGGTGGAAGCGAATTCCATAGTTTAACTATTTTATTTATTTATTTATTTATTTCATTAAACTTATAGACCGCCCCATAGCCGAAGCTCTCTGGGCGGTTAACAAGAACAAAAACAACATAAAAAAACCTATGTGCTGTGTGAAGAAGTACTTTCTTTTGTCTGTCCTGAATTTTCCAACATTCAGCTTCACTGAATGTCCACTTTTTATTATTATTATTATTATTATTATTATTATTATTATTATTATTATATCCCACCCTTCCTCCCAGTAGGAGCCCAGGGTGGCACTTCCCCCTCCTTGAGCAAGGCACATTCCTCCTGCCCATCAGGGAGCATGCCTTGCTCCAGCAAAGGAACAACTGGGAACCTACTTTAAGCTCCCAATGGTTCCTTTGAAACCCTGCCCTTACCTGCCCCACACCTGATGTCATGTATGATGTCCGGTGAAGGGCAGGTGGTATGGCTTCCCCAGAACAGCCTGGCAGGCCAAATGGAGAGGCCCACAGGCCAGGTGTTCCCTAACCCCGCTGTACAGAAAAGTGAGCTTTCTGGAAAACATTCTAGTGCCCCAATTAGATTAAGATCCAATTTAACAAGCTTGACTCGTAGTAAGCTAGCTAAATGTTTGAAGTACGTCCTGTTAATTTTACATGCTATATAAATATCTCAAGAAAATTTCCCAATAATTAAAGTAGCTGAAAGTAAATATCCGATTACGAGAAAAGTTCAATACACAATTACAGCAAATTCCGAACCCAAGATCTGCTGGGGTGAGAAGGTTAGTATAGGCAGATCTGGGTTGTCCTGGCTGAGCCAGGTCTACACCAGCATAACTCCCTAATCCTGGCTCAGTAGTTTAACTATTAATCCTTCTTTCCAAGGAACTCTGGGAACTGTAGCGCTGTGAAGGAAATAGAGGTCTCCTAACAATGCTGAGCACCCTTGACAAGCTACAATTCCCAGGATTCTTTGGGGGAAGCCTTGACTGTTTAAAGTGGTACTGCTTTAAATGTATATGGGGATGGGGTCTTACAATCATGATTTTAGGTTTATTGAATAGCACTTGATAAGACCCCTCCAGCATGAGCTTTGAAATAGTCTCTGGGCAACTAGAAGATGCTTTCAGGAGGAGAAGGCCATATCTGAATCCAGCCAACTGTCTTTTCTCTGATGTGTTTTAGGATAATCTCTGAGCTAGGAAATTAGAACCTCGTTCAGGTCTGAAGATGCAATAACTAAGCAGAAACCAGACATTAGGTTTCTAAAATCACCAGAGCAAGAAATCAGGAAGCCACATTAAGCCCCAAAGAAGTATCTAAATCAGGGACTAAAGTAGGTTGCAGAGTGAGAGCCAGTGAGTAATAACTCACAGTAAAGAACACATCCTGTGGCCAGCAGCGTAAGCCAGGTCCTTGTCATACTGAACTGTTTATTGCCATAACAGCTAAATAGCAGGCCTTTAGATAATTCAGAAAGAGACTGCTAAACACAGATGCCATGAATCTGAAGCTATGCACTGGATTAACAGGATTTGGAATCAGCTATGCCATGTACATGATTGTTGCATTAATGGCAACTCATCATTCTATTATGGACTAGAAGACATAACAGCCTCTCCCAAAATTTCCCACTGGGATAAGATCAACAGCATTGCTGCTCAACGATACCCATCTACCATTGACTTTTCCCAACCCTGTTCTTCATGCTGCATATTCCATTCCTAAGATCAAAAGCTCCTGAAACTAAATACCATCCATTGGAATGGCACTTTTCCTGTTAGCATCCAACTGCTAAAATAGTTCTTTTCACAGCAACTATAAATATGCTATTTTGCTGCTGCTGAAACATGAATGATGCTTTTCTGTTGGTGAAGCTTCAGCAATGCATAATAAAGAATTTCTAAAGGATCCTGATATCATTATACAAGAACCCACCCCGCAAAATAATAGCTGCTTCCACTTCCAGAGTTAAAATTATTTTTGCTGTTCATTTCTCTCAATAATGCTATTATGTAAAGATACATGACAACAAAAGGGGGGAAAGTATTTACTAACAAATAAAGTTACTTTATTCATTTTAAGAACAAAGGAAAAGATCTACTTGTGGTTAAAATATTTTCTAAACGCAACTATATGTAAAGCCGTAATTATATAAGAGTGAAAAGCTACTGTGTTTGTACAACATCTACATCTAGTGAAATGGGTAGGAATTCTCAAGAATGCATCCAAATGCAGTTACCCCACCATGACCAGCCCTACAATTAGGCAGAGTTAGGTGGATGCCTCAAAAGATGGAGGTGAATGGGTGGGAAGCAGCAGAAAGTTGCTGGAGTCGAGAGCTGCACGTGCCACACAGGCTGCTGTGTGCTCTTGACCCCTCGGCTAGTCTGCTGCTCTCAGGTATGGTGGAGGATGCTGTCTTGTTGTCAGTGATGAATTAAGACTCATCTGCCAGTCCTGTTGGTTTCTTTACATTACATTTGTTGTTGTTGTTGTTGTTGTTCATTAAACCTATATTCCACCCTTCCTCCCAAAAGAGGCCAGGGCCTGGAGGAGGTACCACCTTGTTCTTTTCATCAGGGTGCAAAATGTCTTGTTTCTCAAACTTCAGGCTGCATGACTTCACACAAAAAGTGAAGTCCCTAAAAAGGCAGACTCATCCACAGAAGCACTGTGAGGGGCAATGTTGAGCCCCAAGAGTACTAGGGATGTATGGTCCATCTCCCTGACCCAATGTCCAAGGTGATCTTGAGATGAAGAATGAATCAAGGAGACATCCCAAGGAGAAAATGGTTTACTAATGGGAGATTTTGATATCTTCACATAGACTGGGAAAATGCATGTTGCAGAAATGACAATGAAGTACAATTTCTAGATGCCTTAATGACTGTGCCCTAGAAGAGTTACTACATAGCACTATATTATCCCTGATGCTGTTTAACATCTATATGAAGCTGTTGGGAGTAATCACTAGAGGTTTTATGGTAGGGTGTCACCAGTATGTTGATGACACCCGGCTCTTCTTCGCCATGACATCGTGAGGCCATGCAAGTTCTGGAATGGTACCTAGATGCAGTAGTGGGCTGGATGACAGCCAATAAACTGAGTTTAAATTCTGGCAGGACAGAAGCACTGTAAGATGTTTCCATGTCTAGGAGATAGGTCAGCTGTCTGTTCTGGATTGGGTTGCACTCCTGCTGAAGAAGCAAGCATGCAATCTGGGGGTATTTCTAAACCCAGATTTGTTGCTTGAGGCTCAGTTTTCCACAGTGGCTAGGATTGTTTTTTACCAGCTTCAGCTGGTACATCAACTGTGTCCATTCTTGGATTGGGATAGTTTAGCTACTGTGGTCCAAACAATGGTAATTTTGAGAACAGACTCCTATAATACACTCTCTGTGGGGCTACCCTTGAGACTGGTTTGGAAGCTGCAGGTGGTACAGAATCCTGCAGCTCAACTGCTATTGGGCATTGCCTATTAACAACACATAACACCTGTGCTGAGGGAGCTGCATTGGCTGTGAGTACACTACCAGTGTATACAGCCCTAAACAGCTTGGGACCAGTGTACTTACAAATATCACCTTCATTACACACCTGCACAATCTTTGTGATCTGCCATTGAGGCACATCTAACAGTGCCTGGCAGTGTCACACTGTCCTCAACAAGGAATTGTGTATTCAGTGTGGTAGGACTTTGTTATTTCAGCAAATCTTCTTATGATCATGATTTATTGTTTTTATGACCTTCTTGTACTTCAGTTTCCTGAATGTATTTTGCTTTGTGTTCATTTATGTTGTCTTGGTTTTAACTGAAGCTTTGTACACTGCATAGATCTATTTTTATATGTATGTGGAGGATGGAAATGAATAAATAAAATAGAAATAGAAATAAATGTTGTAGTCCAACATGTTAACAACACCTGGAGGGCCACAGGCTCTCCATTTCTGGAATTCTGCACTGTGGTACACAGGTGACTCAAATCTGCAGTCAACCTTTTTACCCTGAGATGTCCTTATTCCTTTCAGAGGTTCACATGTTTCACTAAAATGTCACTAAGGGAGGAACGAAATGATAAAGAGACCCAGAACTGCCATCACTTGGGAGTCTGGTAACAAAGCATAACTCAAGTTGTGGTATCCTTTTGCTGGGCATTTCCCTCCACATCATTGGTTGCTGGCAATATTTTAAGTAGCATTCCCATGTAATGTTGATGTTATCAAATAGGACAGAAAAACACAAAGTTAACTGCAGCATCATGTCATGTTTAACATCTAGTGCACTTGCCAAGTGTAACCTACAAGGGAGATAGACTGGTGGTTCCCCCCCTCCAGTTGAGATGTTAAGGACCTAATTGAATTATTTGGTTTGGGGAACATTCACAGAAAATGTTTTTAACACAGAGGCCAAAAATTTCAGCAGGGAGGTGATTCCATTAAGAAAGGAACTACAGAGTCACACTGCTGCTCCCATAAAAACAGTCAAGCCCTATTATTCATGTGCTTTCCTAAAGACAATAGCAGGATCTCTTAAAATTGTGAATGTTAGAAGATTATGCTAATTTTTAAAGAGATTTATTTTATTCCTGCTTTGCTCTTTTGAATCTTCATGAACAATTCAGACTTTCAAGAGGGAACTTTTAAAAAGATGTGGTACTCTTTTATCATGCAAATATGAATACAAAATGTGAATAGGAATCAAACCACAGGTTACACAGAAAAGAAAGGAAAAACATATCAAAGCTGTTCTGAAAAGCCCACTTCTCCCCAGGGAAATTAAACTTGCAAATATATTTTCTTTTTAAACAGACTTTTTTCTATGAGCACAGGTGCTGGTGGGAAGTAACTAAAGGTATTCAAATGCAGATTCAGTTCAAAAATATACAACTTATTGGAGACTATATGCACTGCAAGCTTTTAATGCAGTTCAAAGGCTCAATTAAGACAGTGCAAGGAAACAAAGGAACAGGTCTTTTAATAGAAGCGTTTCTGCTAAGAAGAACAAAATATAGACATTCCATTTAAAAGGGTAAGGCAATGTACAGTCTATTTGATTTCGGTAAAAGAATCATCAAAGTCTTTATTTTGAAACAACCTTGTGTGAGTGATGAGGACACAGAAAGTGATTGCTTTGTGACACCCAGCTCTCAGCCATTTTTTTTAAAATGCCAAATACCTTGCCTGTCTTCCTGCTGACATCTCCCACCTCCTCAAACCAATATTGTAATAGAGCACAGCAACAACGTGTACTAAAGTTTATTGATGATCAACAAATAAAAGTCAGTCATTCAGATACCAGCCTGTTACAATTTATTTATTTATTTATTTTTATTTAATTACATTTCTAGACCGCCCTATAGCAGAAAGCTCTCAGGGCGGTGTACAACAAATAAAATCACAATTAAAATATGAGCAAGTGTGGAAAAAATATATATATATAGTATAATTATAAAACATTAATAAAATTGCCATTGAGATTTAAATTAAGATCATATTAAGTTTAGAATGTTAAATTAAAATATTTAAAAATTTACAAAATTTAAAAAGCCTGGGCGAAAATGTAAGTTTTTACCTGGCGCCGAAAAGATAACAGAGAAGGAGCCAGGCGTATCTCGTCTGGGAGGGCATTCCATAGTTCGGGGGCCACCACCGAGAAGGCCCTAGATCTAGTTGTTGATCTCCGGGCCTCTTTATGGGTTGGGACCCGGAGAAGGGCCTTCGACGTCGAGCGTAGTGAACGGGTAGGTACATAGCGAGAGAGGCGCTCCATCAGGTATTGCGGTCCGATGCCGTTTAGGGCTTTATAGGTAAGAACCAACACTTTGAATCTGGCCCGGAAACATATCGGTAGCCAGTGCAGCTGCGCCAGGACAGGTGTTATATGGTCAAATTTCTTTGTCCCAGTGAGAACTCTGGCCGCAGCATTTTGCACTAGCTGAAGTTTCCGAACCGTCTTCATAGGTAGCCCCACGTAGAGTGCATTACAGTAGTCCAATCTAGAGGTTACCATAGCATGGATAACTGAGGCAAGATGCTCCTTGCTCAGATAGGGTCGTAGTTGGGCTACCAGCCGGAGCTGGTAGAATGCATTCCGTGCCACCGAGGCTACCTGAGCCTCAAGTGACAGGAGCGGATCTAATAAGACCCCCAAACTACGTACCTGTTCCTTTAGGGGGAGTGTAACCCCATCTAGGACAGGTCGAACGTCAACCATCTGGGCAGAGGGTCCTCCCACCAACAGCATCTCAGTCTTGTTAGGATTGAGTTTCAGTTTATTAGCTCTCATCCAGCCCATTATCGCGGCCAGGCAGCGGTCTAGTACATCAACAGCCTCACCTGACGAAGATGAAAAGGAGTAGTAGAGCTGCGTATCATCAGCATATTGCTGGAAACGCACTCCAAAACTCCTGATGACCTCACCCAGCGGCTTCATATAGATATTAAAAAGCATGGGGGACAGAACTGAACCCTGCGGGACCCCATATTGGAGTACCCAGGGACTCGAGTAATGTTCCCCCAGCATCACCTTCTGGAGACGATTCCCGAGATAGGAGCAGAGCCACCGCCAAGCAGTGCCTCCCACTCCTAAATCCGTAAGTCGCTCCAGAAGGATACCATGGTCGATGGTATCAAACGCCGCTGAGAGATCAAGGAGAACCAACAGAGTTACACTCCCTCTGTCTTTCTCCCGACAGAGGTCATCATACAGGGCGACCAAGGCCGTTTCTGTACCAAACCCCGGCCGAAAGCCCGATTGAAATGGGTCTAGATAATCAGTTTCATCCAAGAGAGCCTGGAGTTGGCGAGCGACCACACGCTCTAGAACCTTGCCCAGGAATGGGACATTTGCTACTGGCCTATAGTTGTCCAAATTATCAGGGTCCAAGGAGGATTTTTTTAGGAGCGGTCTCACCACCGCCTGTTTCAGGCAGGGTGGGACCACTCCCTCTCGTAAAGAGGCATTAATCACCTCCTTGGCCCAGCCGGCTGTTCCATTCCTGCTAGCTTTTATTAGCCATGAGGGGCAAGGATCCAGAGCAGAAGTGGTTGCCCGCACCTGTCCAAGCACCTTGTCCACATCCTCGAGCTGTACCAACTGAAACTCATCCAATAAAACAGGACAAGACTGTGCTCTGGACACCTCATTAGGATCAACTGCTACAATAATGGAGTCAAGGTCCCGGCGGATGTTCATGATCTTATCACGAAAGTGTCGCGCAAACTCATTACAGCGGGCAATTGATGGTGTTATTGCATCCTGGGGACCAGAGTGTAAAAGTCCCCGGACAACTTTATAAAGTTCCGCTGGGCGGTTAAGGGATGACTGAATAGAGACAGCAAAGTATTGCTTCTTTGCTGCTCTCACTGCCTTCACATAGAGTTTGGTAGAGAGCTTCACAAGTGCATGATTACAGCCGTCGGGAGTTCGCCTCCATTTGCACTCAAGCCGTCTCCTTTCTTGCTTCATCACTCTTAGCTCCGGAGTAAACCAGGGAGCCAATTGAGCTCTGCAACGGAGAGGGCGCACCGGGGCGATCGTGTCAACTGCCCGGGCCATTTCCGTATTCCACAGCATGGCCAGGGTTTCGACAGGACCGTCAATTCTATCAGCCGGAAAATTCCCTAGAGCCATCAGAAAACCCTCAGGATTCATTGGTCTCCGGGGACGGACCATCTTAATTGGTCCTCCACCCTTGCAGAGGGGAGAAAACAGTGTGAGTCTAAACCTTAATAGGCGGTGATCTGACCATGACAAAGGAATAGATGAAAAATCCCTCACTCTCAGATCACCATCCCCTAATCCAGTGGCAAAAATCAAGTCCAGAGTGTGCCCCAACACATGCGTAGGGCCAGTAACAAATTGAGACAGCCCCATGGCTGTCATGGAGGTCATGAAGTCCTGAGCTGCTCCAGATAAAGCGGCCTCAGCATGAATGTTGAGATCCCCCAATACCAAAAGTTTGGGGGAACGCAACAATAGATCCGAGACCACCTCTGTCAGCTCAGTTAGGGAGGCTGTTGGGCAGCAGGGTGGACGGTACACCAACAGAATTCCCAGTCTGTCTCGCTGACCCAACGTTATGTGCAGACACTCTAGACCATTAGCCATCTGGATAGGGTGCCTAACAAGAGGGATGGAACTTCTATAGACCACAGCGATTCCCCCTCCCCGACCCTCGGATCTACCCAGATGCTGAACCGAATACCCAGGTGGGCACAACTGGGAGAGATTAATACCTCCCAGATCGCTCACCCAGGTCTCGGTAATACATGCCAGATCGGCCACCTCATCCACAATTAGGTCATGGATGAGGGAGGTTTTATTATTTACCGATCTGGCATTAAAAAGCAGCAACTGGAGATCCGAGGGTTGGCTGATAGAACTACCAGCAATCCTGTGGGTGTGAGGAGGACCGGAACACGTCACAGCCACCAGTTGTCTGGGGCGAGTTCCCCTTAACTGGCATGTCCTACTCACAGCACCATACCTCCCATTACCCGTCACTACATTAATAGGGGCCCCCTTTGGTCCTCCCTCCCACAACACTGTCCTCTCGCCCAGGCACATAATAAAAATAAAATAAATAATAAAACTCATGGCATATACACACAATCACACACTCACTCATACAACCCACTCATACATTCAGACAACACAGCAGCATCCGAGGAGCTTCAGCAGCCGATAATCCATAGCAGCTGATGTAATGGGACCCAAGAACGATAGACAGCAATGACCCCCAACCTGGTGATAATGACAGCAGCAACGGTGGCATACACCTCAGAAGAGGCAACAGCAGCACTTCAGTCTCGCATTCCAGGACAGCCCAATGGCAGCAACAGAAACGTCCACGCCCTGATCAGGATCAGGCCAGGGGCCTGGTCCTGCCAGGCAGAAGTCCCTCTGGGAAGGGTGGTGGAGGTGGTGGTTCCACGGCGGCGGCAGCAGCAGCAGCAGCAGCAGCAGCAGCAGCAGCAGCAGCAGAGCAGCAGCAAGAGCAGCAGCCTCTCCTTCCCTTGGGCGATGGTCTCTTCCTCCTGCAGGCCCTGGGTCTCCCAGGCCACCTCAGCCAGCCGGCTTATGTATCCCTCCAAAGAGGGACAGGTGGTAAGAATCAGTCCTGGCTGGCTGGGTACCTGGGGCCTGGTCCTGCCAGGCAGAAGTCCCTCTGGGAAGGGTGGTGGAGGTGGTGGTCCCACGGCGGCGGCAGCAGCGGCGGCAGCGGCGGCAGCAGCGGCGGCAGCAGCAGCAGCAGAGCAGCAGCAAGAGCAGCAGCCTCTCCTTCCCTTGGGCGATGGTCTCTTCCTCCTGCAGGCCCTGGGTCTCCCCACACGCTCAATTAGAAGTTTTGTGAACAGAGACACCAGAATAGGCATAATATATAGTACTAAACTATTTAAATAAAAGTACCAGAAGAGGGCGGATACCTGTCCCCTCTGTTTGATATCCTTATAGAGAAAGTGTCTTTTTTTGATTGTTGCCTTCCTTGGGGAAGGGAAGCAGACCTTTAGTGTTGTGGCACTGATACTTTGGAATTCCCTCCCCATAAATATATTAGACAGGCACCATCTCTGTTATATTTTCGGCACCTATTGAAGACCTTCCTCTTTTAACAAGCCGTTTAAGTAGAGACCTTATCCCAGCCTGCCTCTGTGCTGGAATTACTTTTAAAGATTTTTTAAAGTTGTTTTTTAAATATGTTTTTAAATATGTTTTGCTTTAATATGCTTTAAAGTCTTTTGTTTTTAAGATGTTTTAAAGTGATTTGTTTGCCATCCTGGGCTCTTTCTGGGAGGAAGGGTGGGATATAAATGTTAAAAATCATAATTTGTACAGAAAAAGCAGAGGCAAGGCCCCTGCAAGCAGAGAATCAAAGGCCACAAGGACCAGAGAGTTTACCAGAGGCAAGCTCCCCCGAAAATGGAGGGGTGCAAATGTATGCATATCCTGTTATATGAGTTCTCTCTTCCAGAAAGGGAACTGCTTGCCAACAAGCCCATTTTGCACAAATCATGGGTAACTGAACTTGATTGTAACATAACATTAACTGACACAGCTGTTTTTCCCCACTAACAGCCACTGTTGTTCATTCATAAATTGAGACCTAGTTTGCTAGAGCATTTAGTTATTCCATTCTTTAGTTCTATGCCACCATTGGTATATCAATCCCACATGGCAAAATGTGATTAATTCTGGGCCACAGTCTAAATCTTCATCAGATTCTAAAATGATTTGGAGGAAGCCCATTTGTCCTCCAAGCACTGTTGTCCCAACAAAGACGTCCACTAATTAAGGAGGGGAGAAAATTTTTACCATTTCCCATTCCCTCTGCAACCCTCACCAAAATCTGTTCCAGATGGTTGAGGGACCGAAGGTCCTTACATTTCTGGAAGACCATCGATTGGATACAGCCCACAAATCAGTGGGTGGTATTCAATGCTAATTCTGCTCAGAGCAGATCCACTGAAGTTAAGACATGACTCACTTAGGTCCATTAACTTCACTGGGTCTAAACTGAGTACAACTTAGCTGAATACAACCCAAATGAGTTTTTAAAAAATACAAACAATTAAAACTAGATTTTAAAATAGAGTAAGGAGGACTTGCTTTCTGTGTTACGCAGCAATTATGTTTGCCGCAGCCATACTTGTCTTACATTCAAGCTTCCAGCTATAAAAAATGGTGTTACATTCAAACTTCCAGCTATAAACAAGTTATTCATTTATTCTTTGATTTATCTTCCACCCTTCCTCCCAGGAGCCCACAGCGGCAAACAAAAGCACTCAAAACAATTTAAAACATCATAAAATCTGACTTTAAAATATATTAAAACAAAACATTTTTAAAAACATTTCTTAAAAAAGGTTTTAAAAGATCTTTTAAAAAGGTTTTAAAACTTTTTTTTAAAAAAAAGGTATAAAAACATATTAAAAAAGCAATTTCAACAAAGACACAGACCGGGAAGGTCTCAAGACTTGTGGAAAGAGGTAGATCTTCAGTAGGCGCCAAAAAGATAACAGAGATGGCACCCATCTAATATTTAAGGGGAGGGAATTCCAAAGGGTAAGTGCCACCACATTAAAGGCTCATTTCCTATGTTGTGCGGAACGGACTTCCTGATAAGATAATATATGCAGGAGGCCCTCACCTGCAGAGTGCAGTGATGAACTGGGTATATAAGGGATAAGATGGTCTTTCAGGTATCCTGGTCTCAAGCTGTATAGGGCTTTGTACACCAAAACCAGAACCTTGAACTTGGTAGGGTAGCTGCTGGGCAGCCTGTGCAATTCTTTCAGCAGCGGGGTGACATGTTGGCGATACCCTCCTCAGTGAGCAGTCTCACTGCCATATTTTGCACAAGCTACAGCTTCCATACAAACTTCAAGGGCAGCCACATATAGAATGCATTACAGTAATCCAGCCTGGAGGTTACCGGTGCATAGACAACAGTGGTCAGGTTATCCCAGTCCAGAAACGACTACAGCTGTCTTACCAGCTGAAGCTGGAAAAAAGCATTCGTAGCCACTGAGGTCACCTGGGCCTCTAGCAACAATGGATCCAGGAGCACCCCCAGACTGTGGACCTGCTCTTTCACAGGGAGTACGACCCCATCCAAAGCTTACAACTGAACAATTATCCGAACTGGGAAACCACCAACCCACAGTGTCTCCATCTTGCAATGATTCAGACTCAGTTTACTGGCCCTCATTCATCCCATCACCGAGTCCAGGCAGCGGTCCAGGGCTTGCATGGCCTCTCCCGATTCAGATGTTACAGAGAAATAGAGCTAGAATAGAATATCATCAGTGTACTGCTGACACCTCGCCCCAAATCCCCTGATAACCCCTCCCAAGGGCTTCATATAGATGTTAAACAGCATGGGGGACAAGATGGTACCCTGCGACACCCCACAGCACAGCTGCCATGGGCCCAAAAGACATCACCCAATGCTATTATCTGAAACAACCTTAGAGATAGGATAGGAACCACTGTAAAATGGTGCCTCCAATACCTATCTCACCAAGTTGGCTCAGAAGGATACCATGGTCAATGGTATCAAAAGCCACTGAGAGATCAAGTAAGAGTAGCAGGGTCGCACTCCCCCTGTCCTTCTCCCAATAAAGGTCATCCATCAGGGCGACCAAGGCCGATTCAGTCTCATAATCAGGTCTGAACCCAGACTGGAATGGGTCAAGATAATCTGTTTCATCCAAGAGTACTTGCAATTGCTAAACCAAAACCCTCTCAATCACCTTCCCTGAAAAGGTTTTTTTTGTGACCGGTCAGTAATTGTTGCAAACCAATGGGTCCCGGGTGGGCTTTTTCAGGAGTGGTCGGATCACCGCCTCTTTCAGGGTGGCTGGAACCACTCCCTCCTGCAATGATGGGTTGACCAGACCCAGGAACCCCCTCAGGAAGCTTTAATAAGCCAAGAAGGGCAAGGGTTGAGAGGACATGTTGCTGGCCGCATCATTGCAAGTACCTTGTCCACATCATCAGGTGACATCAACTAAAACTGTTCCCAAGAAGTTGCAGCAGACGCTACACTAGACGACTTAATGAAGATTACAGTAAATGTGGATGGGGTATCAACACTGCTACAGAGGCGAGCAACTTTGCCCTCAAAGCGCCTTGCAAACAATTCACAGTGGGCCTCTGAAGGGTCTAAAACTCCATTTCCTGGAGTTGATGTCAACAGACCCTGACAATATGGAAAAACTCCACTGGACGGCTACTTGAGGATTTAATGGTGGCAGAGAAGTGGGCCTTCTTCGCCGCCCTCACCACCACACAGTAGGCACGGTTATGATGTTTTTCTCATGCCCGATCAGCCTCAGAACATGTCTTTCAGCACTTGCACTCTAGCTGTCGTCCAGCCTGTTTTATTGCCCTTTGCTACCCCCCCAGGGCATTCAGGAATCCAGTGGATTCCGACTTCCCAGGAGGATCCCTCCGCCTGTGCTGCCTCTGAGACGGGCTCCCGTCTTGGATGAAACTTATCCAGTTTTAAATTCAGTCAGAAGGGTTTTTTCTGACTGGGGATGATTTCTTCCGGATAAGGAAGAAGTGTGAGATCTGCCACATAGTTTTGTTTTGATTGTTGGAGCCTGGAATTCGTCAGAATTGTCTGTCTTCCAGCAGTTCAGACAGAGCGAGGATTTTATGCTAGCTCAGCTGGATAAGTGACCCTTTTTTTTTAACGGACTAGCAGGCAAACCTCCTGTCTACATTTATCATTTTCTTATCTATATAGCTAAAGAGATTTGTCAAAGTAACAGCAATTAAGATAACCTAGATGAGGTAAGACTTTCCTTCTTTATTTACGGAACTAAGGGGGAAGAAAATGTAAATAGCTTATCTTTTTTTTTTTAATTGCAAAAAGCTGACATGGAAAATTGCGTTTTAAAGATTACAACGGATGAGAGCTTTCTGATTGGGAGAGATAAGAAAACTTTTTGATTTACAAGACTTTTGTGTAATATATATAAGGGACTATTTTTTCTGATCTACTTTTTGTTGTTGTTGTTGACGAATCTGCTCATTCTCTCTGCTACTAGTTATTTGAACGCTGTGAACTAAAAGCTGTTTTTGCACTTCTGGACATTTAAGAGATAAGGACTGTCTAGCGTGTGACGTTAGTTGGTTGGAAAGATTAACTCCTTTGTAACTGGATAAAGAAATAAACTGCTCTTTGCTTGGGACATTGAAAATTGAAGGAGTTTTGTTCTTTTGGTTTTAAGAATGGCAATTAAGAAGATCATGGATGTACAAGAAGGGACTTTATTTCTAGACATGCTTCAGAAAATAATGGATGGGATTAACTCAATAAAACAAGAACTGAGAAATAATAGACAAGCGTGGAGAACTGAATTTCATGAAATTAGACAGGAGCTGAAAGAAACTCAGGATTCTATGAGAAAGGAGAATAAAGATAGATCTGGAAAACAAAAAAAGGATGAAAGAGAAATTAAAGGCAAGGTTCAATCTATGGAGATTGGCTTAAATATGGACATGAAAAAAGATTTGGATTTCCTGGTTGTGACGGATCCTGGAGATAAATATTACAGTTTGGAATACAGCGCTGTCTCTGAAGGAATTGAAGAGATTGGAGATAAAGATATTATCGGTTCAAAAAAATTCCTGGACTGGAAGGATTTGATGGAACTTGAAATGGAGAAAGTTAATAGAATTAATCCCTGTTTTGTGTCAATGGAAAAACCTTCAAGAAATGTACTAGTGTATCATGTGGAAAAGAGGAGCAGAGATGCGGCTTTGAAACAATACTTCAGTGTTACGTTTGGATTTGATGGTAAGAAAATATCTGTGATGGAGGAAATTCCTATCAGACTTTTATTATATGACTATGACAGCAAGATTTTTGGGTGCGTAAAGATGGAAGATGGACCCAATATGGATAATGACAGAAGAGCGATTTGAAACTACTGGACTCAGTAGATTTGATGAGTTGGATTAATTGACATGTTTATTTAGAAAAAAAAATGATTGATATATATCTCAAGGATTGGAAACTTCTCTTTGACTTTTTGTGGAAGATTAAAATGATATGATGTTAATGAGATTTGAAACCAACTAAGATAACTGCTGGAGGAAGGTGATTTTATAATCTATTAAGAGATAGGTCTGTTATATATTATAGATTTATAGTTGAATTATAGTGTTTTGAAATTACTGGATTTAGTAGATTTGATGAGCTGGATTAATTGGCATGTTTATTTAGAAAAAAAATTGATTGATATATATCTCAAGGATTGGAAACTTCTCTTTGACTTTTTGTGGAATATTAAAATGATATGATGTTAATGAGATTTGAAACCAACTAAGATAACCGCTGGAGGAAGGTGATTTTATAATCTATTAAGAGATAGGTTTGTTATATATTATAGATTTATAGCTGAACTATGACAAATCGGAAGTCAATATTTTTATATATATGTATTTTTTTTGTATTGTATTAGTTATTGATTTGTGTTGTTTTCTTTTTGTATTATTTTGGTTTTGAAAATTAGAATAAAAATTAATTGAAAAAAAAAGGAATCCAGTGGATTCCATTAGTTTCTGGGGATGGACAATCTGTCCACCACTTCTGCAGAGGAGGATCGGAGCCATAAGTCTAACCTTCACCAGGAAATGAGCCAGAACACTAGAGGCAGTCTCAGCATGGACATTGAAATCACCCAGCACTATCATTCTGGGCTCCTCCAATACCACAGCCGAGATGGCCTCCGCCAGCTCAGTCAGAGAAGCTGCCAGACAGCAGGGCGGATGGTACACCAGGAGTTTACCTGATACCAGGTACAGGCCCTCACAGCCAGCTCCAAGACAGAGCGGTTTCCTGGTGACAGAAATGGAAGTCCTGTAGACCACAGCAGCTCCTTCCCCCTCCCCACAGCCTGTGCTGGTGTTGCACTGACTATCCAGGTGGGCAAAGGTGAGTCAGAACAACTCTTCCCAGCTCACCCACCCAAGTCTCGGTAATGCACACCAGATCAGCATCTTCATCCACCATCAAATAATGGATGAGTGTGGTGTTATTGTGTACTGATCTGGCATTAAACAACCACAGGCCAGTGGGCAGAGCAGATGAGCAACGAGGAACCCATCCATGAGAGGAGTGAGAGCGAGGAACAAGGCGTAGATAGCCTTGCCATCATCTTCTATGGTAGTTGACCACTCCCCATGGCTATACTTCCCTGTACCTGTGATCACTGAAATTGGGGTGGCATCACCCATGTTCCTCCTTACCAAGCCCCTGAACACCCGATATGGACCCAACAAGAGGCCACCAACAAAACCTACCTGAACCAGTTATCCCAGTAGGCCTCTGAGAGAACTGGGAACAGTCAGACCCACTCAATATCTTTTACATGGGGCACATCTACTCCCCCGTCCCATACCCAAGGAGCGTCAGCCTTCTGCCAGTTGCAGACTCTCACTCTGAAGGCATCTGGCGACTTTCCTCTATCATTCAGTTCAATGCACAAGCTCTCACCCTGTGCAGGAACTACACATGTGCCATACACCCTTCCCACTACCAATCTCCTCTAGATTGGTTAAAAAAAAGAAATAGAAGGGGGTAGAGCCCTCACCCTCGGGACTCCCTAAGGGTCTCCCCAAGGGGCAATCCCCTTTGGTGTCTGCCCTTCGATGGCGACCCCACCACCGGCAGACCCAGGCTTTTAGGCCTCCTGACTCAGCCAGGAGCTGATGCCAGAGGCTGCAAGATTAACTGCAGCCTCTCTCTGGAGACAGGGTCAGGCAGGGGGTCCCAGTCCATGCAGCACTTACTGGGGATTGGTAAATGTGAATAGTAGATGCACTTAGATGTGATTCTTTAAGTACCTGTGTACACACACTGTCCTGATCAAGTACCCACAGTTATCACTAGGCAACCCTGTTGCCAGCATTCCTTGTTAGGTGGGGCAGCCACATTTCAAGGTGGGGCATTTTGGGGGGGAGGTGCATAGTGGCAGCCAATGCCTCCCCCCCACTAATGGAGAGGATATGAGGGCCAGGCCAGGGGAAGAGAAAAGCAGTGACCTTCCCTATCACTCCTCCTCTATCCAGAGTGTGTATTAACTTACACGAATGAAGCTTGATGTGTTGAATTGTCTCATGCTTTTTTGAGAGATCCCCAGAAATGCCACTCTTGACTTTGCCTATAGCTATAGTCCCATTCACCTGTGATCTGTCCCTGTGTTCTAATTCTTCATGAACTGAACTACTTTGGTAAAGTCAGTGAACTCCTAAGCTTGGTTTTGATGCTTCATTAGGTATCTCAGTTTTAGATTCCATTTGAAAAACAAAGTTGTCCATATTACAAGTTTAGGGAAGGGCAGTGAGAAAATAAATACTATAGGGTGTGTTTGTTAACTCCTCTTTGTGAGTGCCTCCTTCTAGTCGTGTTTCTGGCCTTCGGATTTTCCTTCCTCTTGGGCAATCAAGGGAAAACAAATTAACTGGCTGCTATATAAAGGATGAACTAAGTAATTTGAAACTTATTGTGAAAAGCAGTTGGAATTCTTTTTACTGGTTATTCGGTTGACTTTTCTTTCCAGAAACCCTAAAAAAGCCTCATGCTGGGCTTCACATATTGAGATAATTTAGGCCTAAGTTAGAGCCTATGTGTTCCTCCTGCCAGATATCTAACAGCAGTGTACACAGCAATATTTCTATTCCTCTGAAGCTGTTTTCATTCTTTGCCATCAAAGAATCAAGAAAAAGAAAAAAGAAAATGGCCACTATGATTGTGAGTATAGTGAGTGCTTTAAAAGAGTGAAGGGTAGCCATTTTTTCAGATTGCTTTTAAGTTATCTCTGTATTTCACCCTGTAGCAATAAGCATCCATTCCTGCTCTCCTCATTATAGTAACTGCAGAATAAAAAAAAAACCCTCTTACTTCTTACTGCAGACAAACGTACTTCTTTATTGCTGGCTTGGTGGACAGCACAACTGAAACAGAAAAGCAGAGCAAAGTCCAAGGGGTGGAGTTAAACTCTACTCCATCATACAACATTGTAATGTTTAACTCCTCAAGGGTCATGTTATTATACTAGCTTTTTTTTTTCAGGATAAGTTAAGTAATTATAGGGTGACTGTGAACATGAAAAATCCACCCTTAGTCAGGGAATGTCTTGAGTGAGCAGACATTTGGAAACTCTTCCAGATGAGGGTTTCATTGTGCACTTGCCCTGCCCTAATCATTGAATTTTTCAGAGGGTCCTATTCTTAAATTGCTCCTTTTCTTAAAACAAGCCATCTTTCTTTAAAGGAGGGTTGTCACTGTCATGTCACAAATTAAAAAGAAGACAATTTCCCAAAAAAAAATCCAGGGGGGCAAAGCACAGCTCTATGGGGGCAGCTCCCCCACTCCCCCCCACTACATGCCTGTCACTGGGCCTCTTCACCAGTGCAGTCATTTGTAACTGATTTATTTGGTAATTGACTTTAGCCTGTGTATTTTTTTTAAAAAAAATCATGGTCATGGGAGTACCATGTCCCACGTTACCTCGCTGAAAGCATTTGCTTTTATGACTAGCATTTACTTATTACTTCTCCATCAGCAAATTATTACTTTGTGTGTGTGTGTGTGTTCCTGTTGTTTGTTTATGTGGTTGTAAAAGTTTTATGCACCGTTTGTTTGGCTACCACAGTAGATTAATTGAAAAGCACTGTCACTTCTTCCCATTCAGTTACATTCATTATTCTATCTACTGCTTTATTGCCTACTAAATACTGGATGATTATGACATTTTTCAACTGATTTAAGCATTCTGATCTGGTGTCACTGCTATGGGAAGAATTATAAGGAGGACTAGAGAGACTAAACTAGGGGGAAATGTCTGTGGCAGACATAATATAGGAGGATCTATTATGTATATTTCCCAGAGATGAACCAACAGTGCCTACACACACACACACACTTTTCCAACACTCTTGGCTTGGATTCGTAAGTATAGCGGCAATAGCATAAGACATGCATGCTTGTGCAAGGGGAGCCCTCCCAGTTTTCAATGATTCCGCTGTAGCTGGATGGATTCACTGCCTAGTTCTGATCCATTTGTATGCAGATAGTCCGTTGCTCGATCCTGATCCACTTTTTTTTTTGTTCCTGCTTGTTTTGGCACTTGCCAATTCGATGCACTGTGGGGGGGTTTTGAGGGTGTGTGATTCGAACTGTGGGGGGTTGGTGGCTAAAAAATGGCATAATTTTTAACATACTTATGTAAATGAACACGGTGTTCCATGTGGTTTTTTTCCTATTTACACATCAGTGAGGCAGATAATCACCTTTGAGTCTGTCTCTTGCCTCGAGCTAACTGACATGCTGCTTAATGATTCCCCTCCCTTTCGGTATTCGCTATTTTTGTTTTGTTTGCAGTAGTATTTTAATATCATTTTTCCTGCTACATTTTAAGCTTTTTTAATAAAAAAAGTGTTATGAATGCAGCAACTTAGAGGAAATTACGAAGATAATTATGTAAAATAGGGGGGGGAATTAAAAAAAACTGTGCTGATTACAGCCATGGCCCACCACAAGAAATCAGTGCCCATCTTAAAAGATAGTGGACTGTCAGTTTCGGTTGGTATCTGGCATTAAGTCCGATTTAGCAGATATTCTTCCCCATCCCTAAGCTACACTATATGTCATGCTATTACATGGGATCCCTCTGAAGCATAATCACACAGCTTCCTTGGGCTGGAGACAGGTCCCTCAACACCTGGATACTTGGTGCAGCACCACCACAGGCTGAAGGGATGGTGGGGAGGAGTTGCTGTGGTCTACAGAACTTCCATCTCTGTCACCAGGAAACCACTCTGTCTTGGAGCTGGCTGTGAGGGCCTGCACCTGGTGTTGGGCCGAGGAGACAGTAAACTAGGGTTGTTGCTGGTGTATCATCCACCCTGCTGCCCGGCAGCTTCTCTGACTGAGCTGGCGGAGGCCGTCTCGGCTGTGGTGTTGGAGGAGCCCAGAATGATAGCGCTGGGTGATTTCAATGACCATGCTGAGGCTGCCTCTAGTGTTCCGGCTCAGGACTTCATGGCCTCCATGATGACCATGGGGCTGTCTCAAGTTGTCACTGGCCCAACAAATAGGGCAGGGCACACACTTGACTTGGTTTTTGCTCCAGATGGAGGAAGGGGTGGTCTGAAGATAGGAGGTGGATGTCACCCCATTGTCATGGTCAGATCACTTCCTGGTGAAGTTTAGACTTATGGCTCCGATCCTTCCCTGCAGGGCTGGTGGACAGATTAAGATGGTCCGCCCCCAGAGCCTAATGGAATCCACAGGATTCCTGAATGCCCTGGAGGAGGTCCCAGTAGATAGAACTGGTGACCCTGTTGAAGCCCTTGTCACACCGTGGAACAGCGAGGTGTGTCGGGTTCTTGACACGGTTACCCCCAAGCGCCCTCTCCAGCATTTTGGAGCCCGGCTTGCACCTTGGTACACCAGTGAGCTAAGGGCAATGAAACAGGCTGGATGACAGCTAGAGCATAAGTGGCAAAAGGCATGCTCTGAGGCTCATTGGGCATGAGTAAAACATCATAACTGTGCCTACTGTGTGGTGGTGAGGACAGCAAAGAAGGCCCACTTCTCTGCCTCCACCGCATCCTCAAGTAGCCGTCCGGTGGAGCTTTTCCATATTGTCAGGGGTCTGTTGACATCAACTCCAGGAAATGGAGTTTTAGACCCTTCGGAGGCCCACTGTGAATTGTTTGCAAGGCACTTTGAGGGTAAAGTTGCTCGCCTCCATAGCAGTCTTGATGCCCCATCCACATCAACTGTAGTCCCCTATGAGGTGTCCAGTGCAACAACTGCTGCAACTTCTTGGGAATAGTTTCAGTTGATGAGGCCTGATGACATAGACAAGGTGCTTGAGATGATGAGGCCAGCAATGTGTCCTCTCGACCCTTGCCCTTCTTGGCTTATTAAAGCTTGCCGAGGGGGTCTGACCGAGTGGATCCAGGGTGTGGTCAATGCATCATTGCAGGAGGGAGTGGTTCCAGCCACCTTGAAAGAGGCGGTTATCCAACCACTCCTGAAAAAGCCCACCCGGGACCCATTGGTTTGTGACAACTACCGACTGCTTGCAAATACCCCTTTTTAGGGAAGGTGATTGAGAGGGTTGTAGTGCAGCAATTGCAAGTACTCTTGGATGAAACAGATTATCTTGACCCATCCCAGTTTGGGTTCAGGCCTGGTTATGGGACTGAATCGGCCTTGGTTGCCCTGATGGATGACCTTTATCGGTAGGACAGGGGGAGTGCGACCCTCTTGTTCTTACTTGATCTCTCAGTAGCTTTTGATACCATTGACCATGGTATACTTCTGGGCCAACTTGGTGAGATGGGTATTGGAGGCACTGTTTTACTGTGGTTCTGATCCTATCTCCAGGGTCACTCTCAGAGAATAGCATTGGGTGACTGTCTTTTGGCCCCCTGGCAGTTGTACTGTGGGGTGCTGCAGGGTACCATCTTGTCCCCCATGCTGTTTAACATCTATATGAAGCCCTTGGGAGCAGTCATCAGGAGATTTGGGGCAAGGTGTCAGCAGTATGCTGATGATACCCAGCTCTATTTCTCCGTAACATCAGAATTAGGAGAGGCTGTGCAAGCCCTGGACCGCTGCCTGGACTCAGTGGTGGGCTGGATGAGGGCCAATAAACTGAGTCTGAATTCTAGCAAGACAGAAGCACTGTGGGTTGGTGGTTCTCCAGTTCGGATAATTGGTCAGTTGCCAGCTTTGGATGGGGTCGTACTCCCTCTGAAAGAGCAGGTCCATAGTCTGGGGGTGCACCTGGATCCATCTTTGTTGCTAGAGGCCCAGGTGACCTCATGGCTAGGAGTGCCTTTTACCAGCTTCGGCTAGTAAGACAGCTGCGGCCGTTTCTGGACTGGGATAGCCTGACCTGGTAAACTCCAGGCTAGATTACTGTAATGCGCTCTATGTGAGGCTGCCCTTGAGGTTGGTCCAGAAGCTGCAGCTGGTGCAAAATGCAGCTGTGAGACTGCTCACTGGGGCAGGGTATCACCAACATGTCACCCCACTGCTGAAAGAATTGCAATGGCGGCCCATTTGCTACCAGGCCAAGTTCAAGGTTCTAGTTTTGGTGTACAAAGCCCTATATAGCTTGGGACCAGGATACCTGAAAGACCGTCTGACCCCTTATATACCCAGTTGATCACTGCGCTGTGCAGGTGAGGGCCTCCTACTGATACCATCTTATCAGGAGGTTTGTTCTGCACAATATAGGAAATGGACCTTTAGTGTGGCGGCACCTACCCTGTGAAATTGCCTCCGCTTGAATATTAGGCAGGCACCATCTCTGCTATCTTTTTGGTGCCTTTTGAAGACTTTCCTCTTTCAACAAGCCTTTTAAGTTGAGACCTATCCCAGTCTGCATCTGTGTTAGAATTGCTTGTTAATATGTGTTTTTTATAATGTTTTAACCCTTTTTCAAAAGATGTTTTAAAAGCTTTTTTTTAAAAAATGTTTTTAACGTTGCTTTGTTTTAATGTATTTTAAGGTCTGTTTTTCTGATGTTTTAAATTGTTTTTAGTGCTTCTGTTTGCCGCCCTGGGCTCCTGCTGGTAGGAAGGATGGAGTATAAATCAAATAATAAATAAACACCTCAGCTGAATCTTTCCTCCAGCTATTTGTATTGTAGAAGGACTTATTCCTTAAACATAGAGAAGTAGATTTCAGATATGCATAGAGATGTATGTCCTGAGCAGGCATGGTACTACTAAGAACCTAAGAAGAATCTGTTGGATCAGGCTAGTGGCCCAACTAGTCCAGCATCCAGTGGCCATCCAGATCCTGTGGGAAGCCTGAAAGCAGGACCTGAGCACAACAGCGCTCTCCCCACTTGTGATTCCCAGCAACTCGCATTCAGAGGCATACTGCCTCCAACAGTGGAGGTAGAACATAGCCATGATGACCGGTGCTACTGTCAATAATGTCTCCTCCCCCCAATCTAGACTCTCAACACATGAGAGATCTGCTTTAGGAAGCAAATGTATTAATAATTATCTGTCCAGAATGTTTAAATCTTATCGTTTTTGGGGTTTAAAAAAAGCTTTGTTGGTTTGATTTAAAGAGTGATTTCTTTGCCCATGTCTCCTAAGCAATACTTATCTAATTTATTTATTTTCTTACATTTATATCCTGCCTTCCTTCCAACATGGAACCCAAGGCATCATATGCATGGTTCCCAGATCATCTTCAACCAGGCACTGAGCAGACCCAGACTGGTCAGAAATGGTTGCCTCATGTACTTTCAGGTCATACACAGAGTCTGTTAGCAATTAGCTGAGATGCTGGAGTTCCTTTCAAATCTGTATTTTCCTTTTACTGAAGGTACACATACAGGGTTGTGTTCAAGTCCTGCTCAGAGTAGACCCATTGAAATTACTGACCCTAAGTTAGTCATGTCTATTAACTTCAGTGGGTGTACTCAGAGTAGGACTGTCACTGAATACTACCCTCAATTATTCAACTGTTCACCAACAAACATAAACATGTATGGTAGATTAAATTTACACCAGTTTTAAAGAAGGGAAACCACGATGACTGTAAAACCAGTCAGTGGTTCAACACAGGACATGGAAGTGGACTTAAAGCATGGCTATCATCTATCACATTGGTAGCCTATATCACATCATATAGGATGATGTTAGTTCTAACAGAAAGATATTACATAGACAATTCACAGCTGCATAGACAAGAGTCAGTGTGGCTTAATGGTTAGCATATTAGACTAGGATGGGGGTGAATCAGGATCACATCACTGCTCACAAACTACAGTCCACATAGATTAGGCCATTACATCTCATAGTGTCAGATGTTCCAGTGCTTCCCTGGGTTTGGTTTCCTTTGGAATGGGGTCACTGGAGGCCTTCTGGCTTTTTCTAATATTTGCCTTTATTTACTAATATATAGGTTTAGCACAGATGGAGGTACAGCATTAAACAACTCATTTCCCCTCCCCGCTTCCAGGTCACTGCTCCCACATCAGAACTTCTAAAGGAACAGCCAGCACCAGTGGATTACCACAGAGGCCAACTTGGCTGTTTTTCATTCTTGAAAAAGAATGACTCAAACTTCCACATGATTGCTCTTTACTTCTTGCTTACAGCATCCCCAATTTGGGAGGCAGAGGGAAGAAAAGGCATCCTCATTCCAGAATAATCTCTGTGCATTCCTTAATCATTTACCAGCAATCTCAGTAACAAAGAGGATACTTCCCAGGGCTATTAAGATGATCCCCAGCAGTCTCACTGATTCAGCCAGTTTATCAGATCCTACTCTTACCATGGGTATCCTTCTGGAGAGGTTTGCGGATTTGGGAGTTGGAGGTACTGCCTGGCAGTGGTTCCGCTCCTATCTGGCTGGTCGTCTCCAGAAAGTAGTGCTTGGGGAGCATTACTCGATACCCTGGGCGCTCCAATATGGAGTCCCGCAGGGATCAGTTCTGTCCCCCATGCTCTTTAACATCTATATGAAGCCGCTGGGTACGGTCATCAGGAGTTTTGGAGTGTGCTCTCATCAGTATGCTGATGATACGCAGCTCTACTTCTCCTTTTCATCTTCTTCAGGTGAGGCTGTCAAGGTCCTAAACAGATGCTTGGCCGCGATAATGGACTGGATGAGAGCAAACAAATTGAAGCTCAATCCAGACAAGACTGAGATGCTGTTAGTAAATGGATCCCCTGACCAGTTGGATGTTCGACCTGTTCTGGATGAGGTTACACTCCCCCTGAAGGAGCAGGTGCGTAGCTTGGGAGTCCTTCTGGACCCATCCTTGTCACTTGAGGCACAGGTGGCCTCGGTGGCACGGAGTGCTTTTTACCAACTTAGGCTGGTGGCCCAGCTACGCCCGTATCTGGACAGGGAACATCTTACCTCAGTTATCCATGCTCTGGTAACCTCAAGATTGGACTACTGCAACGCACTATACGTGGGGCTCCCCTTGAAGATGATTTGGAAACTGCAGCTTGTGCAGAATGCAGCGGCCAGATTAATAACCAGGACCAAGCAGTCGGAACATGTGACACCAATTCTGGCCGGCTTGCACTGGCTGCCTATACGTTTCCGGGCCCAATTCAAGGTGCTGGTTTTGACCTATAAAGCCTTACACGGCACGGGCCCACAATACCTGGTGGATCGTCTCTCCCGATATGAACCCACCCGTGCACTACGCTCAACATCGAAGGCCCTCCTCTGGGTGCCTACTCAGAAAGATGCCCGGAAGGCGACTACAAGAAAGAGGGCCTTCTAGGTAGTAGCCCCCGAACTATGGAACACCCTTTCTGACGAGGTACGCCTGGCACCTACTTTACTATCCTTTCGGCGCCAGGTGAAAACCTTCCTCTTTGCCCAGGCATTTTAATATTTTTAATATTTTAGTATTTTAGTATCTGTTGGTTCGGCCAGATAGGCGGCTTAAAAATAAATTTTATTTATTTATTATTATTATTATTATTGTTATATATGTCAGTTACATGTTTCATCTGTTTGTTTAATTGTTGATTTGATGATTATGTGGTTTTAAAATTGAAATGTAAATTTATATTTTTATTGTTGTACACCGCCCAGAGAGCTTTGCTATGGGCGGTATAAAAATTGAATTAAATAAATAAATAAATAAATAGAAGTAATCCCAGGAGATTATCTTGCTCCATCCTCAACCTCATCACAATATATTACTGAGCATCTTTCACATCAAACCCAGGGGCCTTAATCTCTAGAAAGCAAATTTGTGGTCATCGTTGGTCCATTAAACCAAATGAAAACAAAAAGTTTGATAGATTCATTCATGTGTGTCTGTATCTTTTAAAAAGGTGGTTAGACAAATTTATGGAAGATAAGGCTATCAATGGCTACTAGCCATGATGGCTGTATACTACTATGGTTAGTGTCAGTATGGGGAGAGTGCTGTTGCAATCATGTCCTATTTGTGGGCTTCCCATTGGCATCTGGTTGACTACCATGGAAAACAGGTGGCTGGACCATGTGGGCTTTTGGTCTGATCCAGAAGAGCTGTTCTTATGTTTCCTTCAGCCAAAAACATTTGTCTGTTTTAAAACAGTCTGTAATGCTGTGCCTAATACTATATACATGTAGAAATCAGGGAAAATTCTCTCTTAGAGATCTGTAGCTTAAACCCCGGAAATAATATCCCTGCACATAACATTTATCTTAGAAATTCTAGCAACAGGGTTAGAAAGGTCTTTGAACTTGGAGAGCATTTTTGGTCCCAATAATTTTAAATGGGGTTCAACTTCCTCACAGAAATCATTAGGAGTATTTAACTTTTGTTGGATATCTTGACCTTGGATTTGTTTTTAACATGATTCTGTCAAACAAAAGAAAGAAAAGACAAATGCTTTCCAATACCAGTTCTCTGCAAGTATTATAAATATGTTGCAGCTTCTTTGGTTTTAGAGGATGAAGGTGATAATGCCATGAATAAATAATAAATCATAGTGGAATCTGTCATTGAGTGAATTCTTAGGAGTTGGTTGAACAAACAGCAATCACCACAGAAACAATCAAGCTGACTCTTTCATATATTTTGCCAAATATTTTACTCCCCAAAAATATATCCAAATTGTCTTTGCATAAATGATTAACAGTGTAATTGTACACATGTATATTCAGAAGACTCACAAGTGTTCACTGAGGTTACTCCCTATTAAAGCCCCATCTGCCCCATGTATTTAAAGCAGTATTTAAACAGTCATAAAAGGTAAAGGTGTCCCCGCACTTGTAGTGTGAATCGTTTCCGACTCTTAGGGTGACGTCTTGCGACGTTTACTAGGCAGACCATATATATGGGGTGGGATTGCCAGTTCCGTCCCCGGCCTTTCTTTACCCCCCAGCATATGCTGGGTACTCATTTTACCGACCACGGATGGATGGAAGGCTGAGTGGACCTCGACCCCTTTTACCGGAGATTTGACTTCCTCCTTCTGTTGGAATCGAACTCCAGCCGTGAGCAGAGCTTCAGCTGCGTTACCGCCACTTACCACTAAACAGTCATGGCTTCCCCAAAAGAATCCTAGAGACTGCTGTTTGTTAAGGGTGCTGAGAGTTGTTTGGAGACCCCTATTCCCCTCACAGAGCTACAATTCCCGAGTTCTCTGGAAAGAGGAATTGATTGTTAAACCAATTATTTAAATGTATAGTTTGTATAAATGTATAGGGCAGATTTTTGCCCCCAAAGACCACATGTGGCAGTGGATGGAGCCTGATGCTAGTGGGTGGGGCCAGACCCAGGACCAAGGTCAGTTCCCTTCTTGCCCCCTCGCTCACACAGGCAGACACACATATAGATCTATACTCTCTGTCCTCACGCACAAGACCTCTCTCTCTCTCTCTCTCTCTCTCTCTCTCACACACACACACACACACACACACACACAAACACACACACACACACACACACACACACTTATTTTAACCTCCCCAGCACTCCTGAGGCAGTTAAGATAGCTGTCTCCAAGTCCCCCTGCCCTCAGCGATCCCAATATAGCCAAGACTGGGATCACTAGAGGGTGGAGGACTTCACCTGCCCCCCCCACAACACTCCCAAGCAATCCTTATGTAGTCACTGTCGGTTCACTGCTAATAGCACTGTGATACATAATAAAAATTATAATACCAATCAAACATAAGTGTGACAACAGTTCATTTAACATATATCAAAAATGTAATTGACTATAATTTATCAATGGGTAAAGTAACAATATCCAGTACTTTCACGTTCCAAAATAACCCCAAAGCTGATAATATTGGTGACTAGCAACTCCCCCCCCCCCAAAAAAATGTTTTACATCTGGACCCCAAAGGCCAGAAAGATCCCTCAGAATTCTTCTGGCAACAGCTCTCTTATTTCCTAGGACTGGCGGATGGGGCAAGGCAGGTGGAAATAGCCAATCCCTGAGAGTTTCTTTTATCTCCTGCTTCTCTTTTGTCTCACTTCCTTTCCCCCATACCTATCTGGTGGCGGCAGCAGCAACAGCATAATACTGGAAAAATCTTTCTGGAGGTCTGAAGCCACCCTCTTTTCTTGGGAAACGCTGGGTTGTATCCAATGTTGTGTGAGCGGCACGCTGCTCATGCAACAGGATTTCCTCTTCCTCACCTCTCCCCATGCGTCCCCCTCATCTGCTCCAGAGGGTTCCCCAACCCTCTGAAGCACATTTGAGGGTGTGTGAGGGGCTGCAAGGGAGAGGAGAGTTGGGGAAGTTCTGTTGCACAAGCACATTTCCCAGGCTCCCTGGGACACTGCCACTGCAGTCTTCTAGACATCAGGGAAAGATAAAGACGGTCTCATGTGAGGAGGCCTTGCTGTGGCTATGCCATCACCCCTATTCTCCTATAACACATTCAGGGAAGAGAAGGGCCTATTGGGACAGGGTTTAGGTGTCATAGGAAGGGGCAGTTGAGGTACAGGTATTTATTGGACTCCTGGTGACATCAAGAGCAAGATGGAATTTTTGATTTTGACATTAAACTCAGAAAAAGCAAGCTACTCCAGATCTTCCTCGTACAAAAAGAAGGAGAGGACAGACAAAAATAAAGTATTTCTTCATGCAGCACATAGTAAAACTATAGAATTTGCTTTCACAAGAGGCAGTGATAGCCACTAACTTGGATGGATTTAAAACTTTAGACAAATTCATGGAGGATAAGGCTATCAATGGCTATTGGCTATGATGGCTGTGCTCTGCCACCATAGCCAGATGCAGTATGTTTCTGAAAACTATTTCCCTGTAGCTACAGCGGGGGTGGGGGGTGGGGGTGCTCTTGCAGTGGGCATCTGGCTGGCCACTGTGAGAACAGGATGTCGGACTGGATGGGCCACTGGCCTGATCCAGCAGGCTCTTCTTGTTATGTTCTTACAATAATTTCATCTTCTGAGCTCATTTCCAAAGTAACTGAAATGCACCCATCACAACCATGTTGCACTAACTGCAAATTTACCTGTTTTCATTTGTTAAATATTGGATGGTATAAGACAGCTTATTTATACATCACAAAAGAGAAGGTTCTGTGCTCCCAGATCTTTTCCTAGCTCGGCTCTCTAATTGTTTTCTCTTGTTTTCATTTTGACTTTGAGATCAAACCAAATCAAAAATTGGTCTCTTATTTCTGCCAGATACAATTTAATAGGTTTCTGGGATTTTTTTCCAGGAGACTGAAGATTTTAAGTAGTAGGTCTGACAGGCAGTCTTCTAAAGTCCAGGATTTTTTCTTTAAACTGTTCATACAGCTCAGGTTAATGATCCCTTCTCTCTCTTATTACTATACCCCACAAACTCAGTTATTATAGCTTTGACAAATCTGATTACATTTCTCATCTGTTAACATGGGAACAACTTTTCCACTATGTGAGTATGGCAGGGCAGAGCAGACATTTCCAGTAATCAGTTTAGGCACTTACAAAAGAGCCTCTTACAAGACAGTTTTGGGCAGCTTTCTCAGATGACATGAAGGTTCTTTATAACTTTACATTTAATGTTGAGCTACAGATCACTGAAGCTTAAATCATAAATACTTTATGCTCTCTATGGAAATTAATTTCCATAGATACTTCCCCAACTATCTGCCTCTAACATAAGGGTTACAATGGCCAAATTCCTCCAACAGGATGAAAATGAAAGGTTATCTGGATCATTTACCTACTACCTTCATAATTAAGTGAGTCATTAATGATATTCCTAGCTTCACTTAACCTCTAGTTAGGGTTCATTTTGGACTGCAGTGGTTTGCTTATTTTAGAACTGGAAATAATTAGGGTGATTAAGATCCACAATTTGATTAGACTTACATGAAAATGTTAGCTTCACTATGTATGTTCTTAAGGTCTCATAATGAAAACAGAAAGCTGGTTCCAACTTTAAACATATGAAGCTGGCTTCTATTGAGTCAGATCATTGGTCCGTCCAGCCCAGTACTGTCTATTGCAATTGGCTCCCCAATACATTGGACAGGGGTCTTTCCCAGCACTGCTACCTAAGATCATTTTGAAGCTGGAGATTCTGGGGACTGAATCAGGGACCTTCTGCATACAAAGTACTGAGCTGTGGTCTTTTCCCAACTTTCAGATGCATATTAACTCCACAAGATCACGGTGAAAATATGAAAGTATTTTTTTTAAAAAACCTATTTTCAGCAGCTTGTTACCAATGAGTTGAAACTATTACCAGCAATAAGACCAGGATGTAAAAATAAGCATATGTACAGAACCCACAACCAAACAGTTTGAGAAAAATGGGTCTGTATTTACCCCCATTTTCCATTTATTTCAAACTCTATCACCCTCTCATTTTTACCATAGCTGTAGGCTGATGATATGCAGCAGATTGATCCCCAATACTTTCAGCCTACATGCCCACTATGCATATTTTATTGTCAGTTTCTCTCTACTTGGGAAATGGGCCATAGCAAGTTTGTTCATGTATTTATTAACTTTCCATCCCAGCCTTCCTCCCAAAGGAGCCGAGGGCAGCAAACACCAAAGCAGTGAAACAATACAATTAAAATTTAAAAAAAAGATTCAAAATCATTAAGAACATCTAAAATATTATAAATCTAAAGAAATGTAAAACAGTCACATATTCTGAGAGCTAATAAATTCAAGGTTGCTAGGAACAGTATCGTTCAGCCATCAAGTTTAATATTACACAACCAGTGGGAGCTTCAAATTAATTTACTGTTTGGGGATGAAGTTGTGACACAAAAGAACAAAATATGGTGTGGCATCTATTTAACTTTGAGAATTGCATTATTGTATTTATGCTTTATGATGTGTTATATTCGTGTTTTTGTAAGCCGCCTTGAGGGCCTTTTGGCCATAAGGCGGGATATAAATTTAATAAATAAAAATAAAATAAATAAAATAATGGCAAGGAAAGCTTCATTCTCTGGGTTGGAAGGATATGTATAGTTTGAATTTAGTATTTTAAAAACTTCATTGGTATGATATGCTACCATTGGAAGGAATCTCTTAGTTGGCAGGCTCACAATCTTTGGAACGCACAATATATTTTTTTCCTCTGTCAAAATGTTGACGGATGGTCAAGTATAATGGGGGCTGCAGTTCAGCAACATCTGGAAGGTAGCACAGTGGCTATACCTGGTCTAAGGGGTATAAGTAAAACAGAAGTTTCACAAAAGGCTTGTCGACTCTCCTACCCTGCACGAATATTGTAGAAAAGAATTAAAATGCTTCCAGTGTGAGAAGAGTACAATCCTCAAATGCAGATCTCCTTTTGCATGGTATAGGTTATGAAAATGACTGAACAACAGAGAATTCTCAGACTATAGCATAAGTGCTTATCTGGAAGAAAATTGAAGAGAAAAACTTCAGTATGGATTCAGCTGAATTATGTGGTTGTGACAAAATATTCTGAATATCCCGTCCCTACCAACAGATGTTTCTATGCAAGCCACTTTGAGAAGTTTTGATTGAAAAGTTGTATATTATTATTTTGACTAAGAGACTGCCTGGGAATACCAGGTGCCATAGGCTTAGAGGATGGCAACGGTAAACCACCTCTGAATACCTCTTACCATGAAAATCCTATGAATATATCCAAAAGATTCAAAGGGTCGCCATAAGTCATAATCAACTTTAAGACATATAACAACAAAGTTATATACACAAAGGCGATCCTTGACAATGAATTAGAATGTAAACATTTCAATGAGAACAACAATGCTGTTTATTAAAGTCTGGTTGTCCATGCCACATATGCTGGGACCCAGGTGAGGATTCAGGACATTTTGTCCACTTAGCATCCAGGCCTGTAGCTGGGAGCCCTAGAGCTGTGCGTTGCCCCCCCCCAGGATTTTTTTGGGAAATTGACTCCTTTTTCAATTTGTGGCATGACAGACAGTGACAACCCCCATTTAAAGAATGGCAGTTTGTTTTAAGAACAGGAGCAATTTAAGAATAGGACCCTCTGAAAAATTCAGTGAATAAGGCAAGGAGTGCACAACAAAACCCTCATCTGGAAGAGTCCCCAAACATCTGTTCACTCAAGACTTTCCCTGACTGAGGGTGGATTTTTCAATACCACAATCACCTTACAGTTGCTTTAGTGATTCTGAAAAAAACAGCCTGTATAGTAACATGATCCTTTAAGAGTTAAGCATTAGAATGATGTATGATGGGCTAGAGTTAGACTCCTGCTTTTCAGTTTCAGTTGTGCTGTCCACCAAGCCAGCAATAAAGAAGCATGTTTGCTTGCCTGCAGTAAAAAGAGTTTATTTTTTACACAGCTATCATGATGAGTACAGCAGGATTGGGTGATTCTTGCTAAAGGGTGAAATACAGAGATAAAAGGGGGGGGAACCAAGATGCTAGAAAAACAGGAATTTATTGTGTGTTTAAACCCAATGCGTTTCAGCCTGTTGATTTTCAGGCCTTCATCAGGGGAATGCAGGCTAGCGAGAAGTTCAAATGAGCAGACCACTTACAACAGTATAAGCGCCTCCTTTATATAGCAGACCATTAAAATGTTTTCCCTTGCTTGTCCAACAGAAAGGGGAATCTAAACACCAGGAACAAAACAAGAAGGAAGGACTCTCAAGGAGGAGTTAACAATACACCCTATAGTATTTATTTTCTGTGCCCTTCCCTAAACTTGCAGAATCACAGAATAGTAGAGTTTATTATTTATTTATTGCATTTGTATACCGCCCCATAGCCGAAGCTCTCTGGGTGGCTTACAACAATTAAAAACATTAAAAACAAATATACAAGTTTGAAAACACATTTTTTTAAAAAAGCAATTTAAAAATGCATGCTAAAATGCCTGGAGAAGAGGAAAGTCTTGACCTGGAACCGAAAAGATAACAGTGTTGGTGTCAGGCGCACCTCGTCAGGGAGATCATTCCATAATTTGGGGGCCACCACTGAGAAGGCCCTCTCCCTTATTGACAGACTCCCAGCTTCCCTCCGAGTAGGCACCCGGAGAAGGGCCTTGGATGTTGAGCGTAGTGTATGGGTAGGTTCATGTCGGGAGAGGCGTTCCATCAGGTATTGTGGTCCTAAGCCATGTAAGGCTGTATAGGTTGAAACCAGCACCTTGAATCAAGCTCAGAAACATACAGGCAGCCAATGCAAGCGGGCCAGAATCAGTTTTATATGTTCGAACCATCTGGTCCTTGTTACCAATCTGGATGCTGCATTTTGCAGAAGCTGCAGATTCCGAACCATCTTCAAAGGCAGCCCTTCGGAAGGGGTTCATAAAGCCACTGAATCCAAGTCAAAGCATACTCAACAGGTGGCTCTCTAGCTGCCTCTTGAATGCTTCCAGTGCCCATTATTCTGTGTCCTACACCCTGGGATGATAGAGAAGAGATCCTGGCCCTCTTCTGAGTGACAACTTTTCAAGTACTGGAAGAGTGCTATCATATCTCCCCTCAGTCTTGTCATCTCAAGGCTAAACATGCCCAGTTCTTTTCAGTCTCTCCTCATAAGGCTTTGTTCTAGTCCCCTGATCATCCTTGCTGTCCTCCACTTGTTCCACTTTGTCTGTGTCCTTCTAAAATTGTGGTGTCCAGAACTGGACACAGTACTCAAGATAAGGCCTAACCAGTGCCAAATAGTGGGTAACAAGTACTTCATGCAATTTGGAAACTATACTTCTGTTAATGCAGCCTAAACAACATTTGCATTTGCAGCCACATTGCACTGTTGGCTCATATTCAGATTTTGATCAACAATTGCAAGATCCTTCTCATGTGTAGTAATGCTGAGGCAAACATCTCCCATCTTATAACTGTGCATTTCATTTCTTTGTCCTAGGTATCAAACACTGCACTTATCCCTGTTAAATTTCCTTCGGAGTTTTCAGCCCAGTGCAGTCCTGCCCCTTCAACTTGTACTCCATGTTTGCTAGGAGGGTGATAGGTCTTCTTTTGGGATAAGACTGAGACAAAGTAGAAATTGAGTCCTACTTTTTCTCTGTTGTCTGTTGTCATTTTGCAAGCCTCACTGGTTAGCTTAACCACCATTTCTTTTCTCTTGTCTTTTACTATGCATATACCTGAAACCTTTTTTGTTGCTTTTAGCATCCTTCCACTAACCTCAGCTTGTTTTCAGCTTTAGCCTTCTTGATGCCATCCCTGTGATTCTGTGCTATCTGTCTGTACTCTTCCGTTGTGGCCTGGCCTTCCTTCCATTTCCTGAATGTGTCCTTTTTTGTTTTCCAAGCTTTTTGTGATGCCACATTGGCTTCTTCTGCTGCCTTCCATCTTTTTGCCTTATTGGAATTGTTTGCAATTGTGTCTTTAGAATTTCCTTTTGTTTAAGAAATCCCTACCTGTCTTGGACTCTTTTTCTCATTAGGGTCGCTTGCCATGGGACCTTACTTATCATTGTTTCAAGTTTGTTAAAATAGTCTTTCCTGAAGTCCAGGGTACGCATATGGCTACTCTCAGCTTTTTTCCCTTTAAAATCAAATAGCATGGACAAGTTTGTTTTTCAGGTTGAATCTAAAACTAAGATACCTAATGCAGCATCAAAGCCAAGTGCAGGATATCACAGTCTTTATCAAAGTAGTTCAGTTCATAAAGAATCAGAGCCAGAACACAGGGGAATATAGCTACAGGCAAAGTCAAGTCTGATATTCCTGGGGATCTCTCAAAAAAGGGTGAGATAATTCAACAGATTTGCAAGCTACATGAAGTCAACCTAGGGCTTGTTGTACCTTTTATTTTTGATTCCTGCCTGGGATGACAAAAGGGGGAGGGGCTTATCAAATCAGCAACAGAGCACATGCTTTGTGTGCAAATGGTACAAGGTTCAATTCCAGGCATCTTTAGGTCAGGCTGGGAAATACTCCAGTGTGAAAGTCACTGCCAGTCAGGATAGACCCAGTGATGGAGAACTTATTGCTCTCTGGCAAATGGTCACAGATGATGAAGTCAAGCAACATCTGGTGGGGCATAAATTCCCTATTCCTGCTGTAGACAATATTGAGCTAAAGGTTTGATTCAGTATAAGGCAACTTCCTATGTTCCTGGGCTGACATGACTACCACTTTGGAAATAAGAAAAATCTGGTGTTCTAAGCACCGTCACTTCTCACCTGGGATTTGGTAAAGTGTATTAGTTAAATTGTATTCCACCTTTTTATCAAATGATGCTCATATCTGATTCCCCCACCCCCAAAGGACAGTGCATATGCCCTTACTGTTTAAGTACTTCAGACCACTTCAATAAATCCTAGGAGATAGGTGAAGAGTCTAAACTGTTAAGCTACATTCAGGATTCTAACCAAAGCAATGCAGGGCAGATGCAATTTTGAGATGCAATAGTCAGCCTGAATATGACTTTTTCTTTCCAGTGCCAAAAATAGATTGAGAGCCTAGTTTCCATTCCATTAATAATTAACTTTATCACCAGCAGCCACTTCCCATTTTCTGACAGGAAGTGTATAAAATGTTCTTTATCAGCTCCAGTTGATGAAATCTTCCCTATAGCCAAGGAAGAACGATGTAAGCCTTCTCATTTTTCAAAACTGCAATGGCATGCACAACACACACACACATATATACTGCAAAAAAGACATGGAAACCAAGTTGCAGGTAGTCAATTACACATTGTTCTTCCCTTCACAAGTCTCCTGCTATCACTATTCATAGGGCCACCCAAAGACAAGAATGATGAGGTTATTGTTTCTTTGTTTAGCCCTGCTTGGAAATAAAAACATGTAACTATAAATGTATCAGAACATTAATATGGCTGTATAATACAGCCTAAACAATTGAAAATTGCCTTAGAATCTTTACATTTGAAATTGAGATTTATCCAGCCAAAATGAATATTTCAGGTATATTGGACTCCAAAACATATGTATAGGAAGGCACTGTCCAATATAGAGAGATGTTGGAGGTGTAAAGCTGAAAATGCTGCCCTGAGGCTTATAATGTGGGCTTGCCCAGAAATATATTCTTTTTGGACTGAAGTTGTTGTCTGTATTAATGTTGTATTGGCAAAATCCTTGATACAGTATTTGCAGATGCTTACATACTTTTAAATTTTATTCCTGTAGTATGGAGATTAATGGCAAGACAAAAGTGGATTTTGTGAGCCTTATGGCTGCTAAAAAACATACTTTCAGCCTGCAAGGATAAACATCCATTGTCTATTATGCCATGGTGAGAGGACCTTACTGCGCTGACTACATTTGAATATACTTCTTACAGACATCAGCTTTATCTGGATACCTGTTTGAATGTCTGGAGGGTTTCTATTAACTTAGATGTTTAACCTGAGATGGATGTATTGATGGTTATTGTATCCTTAATGTGAGCTGACAGTATTTTAACAATATAGTTTACAAATCAGTCAAATCCATATGGGGATATGAAAGTAATTCATACTGATTAATTGCCCCAATATTTTCAAGAAAAATATTGGGGACAATATTTCAAGAGTACTGTTGTTTCAGTACTCTACAAAACTTGCTGTATTATGTACCAATTGGGACCTTTTGACAGACTTAGTTTATAATCCCAAATACATGCTAGAGTAGAGAGTAACTCCTTCTGAACTCTAGGGATGGGGAAGGAATTAACTGAATCTGAATTCTCAAGTGAACTCACCTGATCTGCTCTTCCCAGATTAGCGTGTGGACTAAAACACAGCCCTGCTTCAGAATTCCGACTCCAGCAAATTTTACGAGGTGGTCCAGGTGAGGACCTGGCAAAATAGTTCATTTGGTGTGAGAGAGAAAGTGATCCTTACTTGTAATGTTGAAGCATAGGCACCCTGCAATTCCGCTACAAATGTATGGCATGCAAACTGGATCTAACAGTATGATGAACAGCTGTTGAGGTTTTCTGAAAGTTTGATGATTCCATCAATAATTCAGTGACTGCTTCCACACCTTTCAGGGGAAGAAAAGAGCAATCCTGCAACAAAATAGGATTAAGGACAGAATACACTGCTAAAGTGTCAGAAGTGAACATGTGGAAATTTACTAAAATTATGGATAAATAGACTCTATGTCATCTTCAAGAAGAAACACCTCCATTTCCTTCTGTGTTATTTATGCACAGCGTTTACACTTAAGCAATGCATCCCCAAGCAGCCTTCTGGTTTAAGATGTTTGCCACAATTTCCCCTTTAGTCTCCAGTTGACACATAGGAAGTGCCTTGTATCAAGTCAGACCATTGTCCCGTCTTGCTCAGTAGTGACTCGCAGCGGCTCTCCAGGACTTCAGACAGGGGTCTCTCCCAGCTCTACTTTGAGTCTCTAGAGATTGAACCTAGGACCTTCCACTTGCAAAGCAAATGCTCTGGCACTGAGCCACAGCCTTTTCCCTTTAGGCACACAGTCAAAAGATTTCAGAGTTATAAATGTAAACATATTAAGGCTGTAATCATAACTGCGCATATTTAGGTGGAAGCATGTTTATTGTAGTCTTTAAGTCTTGCTTTCATTCTCTCTCAGCTTGAGCAAAAATTTCCTTTTCTCTCCAGTTCCTCTCCTTGTAACATGCTTTTAGATTGTGAGCTTAGAGGCAAAGAGTTGCATTTTCTATTTTTGTATAGTGGCTAGCATATGCTTGGTACTCATATAAACAGCAAATTATCATGAAGAAATGGAGGAGAAAATCCCATGAAAATCAATTTCCTATTCTAAAGAGCAACCCAGTATCTGTCAGGATAAGGGAGTTTGGATTTGATGGATCTTAGGCTTTCCCAGCTGGGCCTACACTGGAATAAATCCCTCACCCTGGCTAAGCCAGGTCTCTTCCAACATATGTTACGCTGGCATAAATCCCCCAAAAGGGTGTGGTAGGAACAGGATGGGGCAAGGAGAGACATACAGCTATTCCAAACCCTGTTCAGCTTGATCAGGTGACCTAGGGCCCAATCTCAAAATTCAGGCCCATGTTCACCTACTGGCTCAGCTGGCAGTAACCCCTCCCAGAAGTTCCTGAATAGAGTAACTTAATAATAATAATAATAATTTAATTTTTAGGCCGCCTATCTGGCCGAAGCCACTCTAGGCGGCGTACATAACAAATTCAATAAAATACAATAATACAGTAATTACAGTAAATACAATAAAATGCAAATAATCAACAGTGACAAATAGCAGCAAATGTAATACATAGCAATGGGCATTGAGTATATAATTAGCCCATCCCAATAGTCCCAAAGGCCTGACCAAACAGCCAAGTTTTTAAGGCTCGGCGGAAGGTATCCAGGGAAGGGGCATGTCGAAGATCGAACAGGAGGGAATTCCAGAGAGTGGGGGCCGCCACCGAAAAAGCCCTCTCTCTAGTCCCCACCAACCTAGCCACTTTTGTGCCAGCTTCCTATATTTAGGCTTGCTCTGTTTGTCACTTTGAGGATTTCTTCTACTGAGGCCATGCAGCATGGATGGAATTTTGTGATGTGACAGATTTTGGATGGATGAGTCCAATTTTGGACTGCCAGCCTCTAACACATACTTGATATGAACTGAAATGCCAGATAAATTATTACTTTTTAAAACCTAATAATCCAAATGCTTATAGTACAAATTCTAAACTGAAACCATCCACAAGGAGACAAGTTGAGTATTTGAAGGCACACCTACACCCATAGGAGCCTGCCTAGACTCTAAGATCAGTCTCAGTGCCTCTGCTTTCAGGCCCACTGCTTCGTTGAGGAGGTTGATGGGTACCAGCTCTTTTGAATTGTGGCCCCACACTTATGGACCCAAATATATATTAATTTTGCTGGCTCCTGTATATGAACTTAATTGATGCTGTTTTCACTCTGCTATTGGTCAATTGGTTTTTAAAAAGGTTTTTCTTGTAAGTGGGGATGTAAGGAAGCAGCAGTTTCTGTCCCATCCTATCTGTGTCACAATCAGCACTGTTTCTGTACTGCTAAAGTTTGGCTTCCACTAAAACATATGCTGTTCTCACTATTCACTATGACAGAAGCCAACATAATTATGTAATTAATTACGTAATTCATTTCAAAGCATTTCAGTGAAAGGGAAATGTTAAGAACACAAAAAATAGCATAAATTGTTTACATATTGTGGACTAAAAAAAGATAGTGAATACCACATTTATGTACTTGTATGATTTCTGTTACTGCACATTCCAACAAATGTCCAATTGCAGCAATTTCCACTCCAGTTTCTGTTTCTGACAGAATTCTCCAACACCCCCTAATTGTGAGCCACCTCAAAATAGCTTGTCTTAAAAGGTGGAGTAGGAATATATTTATAATACATAATAATATTTATAATAATAAGCAAATAAGCTTGATATTGGAGAGTAACAATTGTGCTCACTCCCCTTCATATATACACCTTTGCAGTTATGAGAAAGGGTGTAAATTCCATAATGATCACAAAAAACATCAGAAACCCACTAGGGCATTTTCTTTTGGGGGGGACATCTCAACACTAAGTGGATCTAGAGGCAACTGATACTAAAGCAAACTGCACTCAGGTAGGTCTTTAACACAAGGCTTGTTGCACTGGACACAGGTACAAGCCATCTCCACACATGTACAAGTGTTTGAAAAAGTGAACACTTGTTTATTTGTGCAGCTTAACTATTGTGTACACAGATACACAGACTCTACAGTCATGGATGTTACATGCAAATAAGTGCATAAGTATACAGCCCAACTATTTGTGTACCCAGGTACACAGATTGTACACTCATTGTATGTAATATGTGAACACCACTACAGTGTAATAGCTCAAGCAGGGAACTGTGTGAAAGATTTATGGACCATATTGAGAAGCAGGGTGAGTCAAGAAACCCCTGTAACTCATAACCTGAGAAGTCTCGAGAAGACATAATGTTTAATCATGGCCCAGCCATTCATTGACAGAGAAGGCTGGTATAGAGGCAGTGACAGAGAGCTTAAAGGAATGACAGTTTGTCATCTGTGACATGACAAATCAAATTGATATAGTCTGAGCTGAAGAGATGAAGGATGGGAAAAGAAGAAGACTCACACGTTGCCTGTGTAATAATCTTACAAAAGGGGATTCCACAGAAGAAATGAAGACTAGACCCAAGAGATATAACTGAAACTTGGTGGGATGACTCCCATGACTGGAATACAGTGACTGAAGGATATACCTTGTTCAAACAGAACAGAAGGAATAGAAAGGGAGGCAAAGTCACACTATATGTTAAAAAAAATATACCCCTGCACAGAAATACACAAGGATGAGCTTGATGGCTCCACCGAGAGTATCTGGATTAAAATTAATTCAGCAAAGAATAAAAGGAACATGGTAGTTGGAGTCTACTATCGACCACCCAATCAAGGAGAAGATGAGGATAAAACTTTTGCAAAGCAAATTGGCAGTGTTTCTAGGAGACATGATGTAGTAGTAATGGGGGACTTCGATTACCCCGATATCTGTTGGGAGACAAATTTTACCAAACACGGCCCTGCCAAGAAATTCCTGACTTGTCTTGGAGATAGCTTTCTCCTACAGAAAGTGGAGGAAGCAATGAGAGGATCAGCTATCCTTGACTTGATTCTAACCAATAGAGATGACTTGGTGGATTAAGTGTCAGTTACAGGAACTCTGGGGAAAAGTGACCACACTATACTTGAATTCTTGGTTTTAAAGGGAGCAGAAGCTGAGAGTAGCCATATGTGTACCCTGGACTTCAGGAAAGATTATTTTAATAAACTCAGAACAATAGTAAGTAAGATTCTGTGGCAAGCGATCCTAATGAGAAAAGGAGCCCAAGATGAGTGGGAGTTGCTAAAAGAGGAAATTCTCAAGGCACAATGGCAAAAAATTCCATCAAGGAAAACAGGGGAAAGACAGCAGAAGAAGCCAATGTGGCTTCACAGAAAGCTTAGAGATGACCTGAAAACAAAAAAGGACATGTACAGAAAGTGGAAGGAAGGCCAGGCCACAAAGGAAGAGTTCAGACAGGTAGCAAGGAATTGTAGGGATGGCTTCAGGAAGGCTAAATCTGAGAATGAGCTGAGGCTAGCGAGGGATGCTAAAAGCAACACAAAAGGTTGCTTGAGGTACATCCATAGTAAAAGACAGAGAAAAGAAATGGTAGGATGGCAAAATGATAACAGATGACGAAGAAAAGGCAGAAGTGCTCAATTCCTACTTTGGCTCAGTCTTCTCCCAAAAGAGGGTCTATGACCCTCCTAGGAAACATGAAGTCGAAGGGGCAGGATTGCAGCTTGAGACAGATAGACAAATGGTCAAGGAATACAAACTAGTTCAAATTTCCAGGGCCTGATGAACTGCATCCTAGAGTATTGGAGGAACTGGCTGAAGAACTCTTGGAACCACTCTCTATTATCTTTGCGAAATAGAAAAGGATGGGTGAAATGACTGGAGGAGGGCTAACATTGTCCCTATCTTCAAAAAGGGCAAAAATGAGGAATCTGGGAACTACAGACCACTCAGCCTGACATCAATAAAAAATCTGGAGCAGATTATAAAGCGGCCAATCTATAAGCACCTTGAAAACAATGCAGTGATTACTAGAAGCCAACGTAGATTTATCAAGAACAAATCCTGCCAGACTAATCTTATGTCATGCTTTGATCGGGTAACCTTCCTAGTACACTGTGGGAATGCTGTGGACATAATATATCTCAACTTCAGCAAAGTTCTTGACAAAGTGCCCCATGATATTATTGATTAGCAAGATAGCTAAATATGGGCTGGATGGAAACTATCAGGTGGATCCACAGTTGGCTACAGTGCTTATCAATTGTTTATTTTCAACTGGGAGGAGGTAATGAGTGGAGTACCGCAGGGCTTGGTCCTGGGCCCAGTGCTGTTCAACATTTTTATTAATGACTTGGATGAGGAAGTGCTGAGAATGCTTATCAAATTTGCAGATGATACAAACTTGGGAGGGATAGCTAATAGCTTGGAAAACAGAAAAAAATTCAAAGGGATTTTGATAGGCTGGAGCATACGGCTGAAAACAACATAATGAAATTTAACCGGGATAAGTGCAAAGTTCTACATCTAGGAAAAAGAAGCCAAATGCACAGTTATAAGGTGGGGGATACTTGGCTCAGCAATACTATATGCGAGAAGGATCACAAGCTGAATATGAGTCAACAGTGTGATATGGCTGCAAAAAAGACAAATGCTGTTTTAGACTGCATTAACAGAGGTATTGTTTCCAAATTGCGTGAAGTATTGGTTCCCCTCTATTCAGCACTGGTTAGGCCTAATCTTGAGTACGGTGTCCAGTTCTGGACACCATACTTTAAGAAGGATGCAGACAAACTGGAACAGATTCAGAGGAGGGCAAGGAGGATGATCAGGGGACTAGAAACAAAGCCCTATGAGGAGAGACTGAAATAACTGGGCATGTTTAGCCTGGAAAAGAGAAGATTGGGAGGAGATATGATTGCACTCTTCAAGTCCTTCAAAGGTTGCCACACAAAGGAGGACCAGGATCTCTTCTTGATCGTCTCAGAGTGCAGGACACGGAATAATGGGCTCAAGTTACCAGAAGCCAGATTTCAAGTGAACATCAGGAAAAACTTCCTAATCGTTAGAGTGGCACAATGGAACTAATTCCCTAGGGAGATGATGGGCTCTCTAACACTGTGGGCATTCAAGAAGCAGCTGGACAGCCACCTGTCGGGTATGCTTTAATTTGGATTCCTGCATTGAGCAGGGGGTTGGACTCGATGGCCTCATAGGCCCCTTCCAACCCTGTGATTCTAAGATTTTATGAGATTTCGAAGAAGTGCCACCATGTTCTGGTGATGAAAAAAACTTGAAGACTAATGAATCCGGATGGTTTTCAAAAGGCTCTGGGGAGTTTTCCGGCTGATAAGGCTGGCGCTCCTGTCGAAACCCTGGTCGAATTGTGGAATACTGAAATGACCCGGGCAGCTGACATGATCGCTCCTGAGGGGTAGAGCTCATACAGCTGCATGGTACACTCCAGAGCAGAGAGTGATGAAACAGTATAGGAGACGGCTTGAGCGCAGATGGAAACGAACTCCTGATGGATGCAATTTCGCACTGGTAAGTGCCTATACCAAGCTGTATTTAGGGGCAGTGCGGGCAGCGAAAAAACAATATTTTGTTGCCACCATACAATCTTCTATCTGCCAGCCAGCGGAGCTTTTTAAAATTGTCTGAGGGCTGTTACATTCTGGCCCTAAGGACATGATAGATCCATCCGAAGCCCGTTGTAATGAATTTGCTAGGCACTACTTCTCCTATACTGTTCATCTTTTTCAGGTGAGGCTGTCAAGGTGCTGAACCGATGCCTGGCTGCAGTAATGGACTGGATGAGAGTGAATAAATTGAGGCTCAATCCAGACAAGACTGAGATGCTGTTAGTAGGTGGTTCCCCTGACCAGATGGTGGTTGTTCATCCTGTCCTGGATGGGGTTGCACTCCCCCTGAAGAAGCAGGTCCATAGTTTGGAAGTTCTTTTAGAACCATCCCTGTCACTAGAGGCACAGGTAGTCTCGGTGGCAAGGAGTGCTTTCTATCAACTTCGGTTGGTGGCCCAACTACGCCCCTATCTGGACAGGGAAAACCTTGCTTCAGTTGTCCATGCACTGGTAACCTCTAAATTGGACTACTGCAATGCACTCTACATGGGGCTGCCTTTGAAGACGGTTTGGAAGCTACAGCTACAGTGCAAAATGCAGCGGCCAGACTGTTAACAGGGACTCAGAGGTCTGAACATATAACACCGATTCTGGCCCGCTTGCACTGGCTGCCTATATGCTTCTGGGCTCAATTCAAGGTGCTGGTTTTAATTTATAAAGCCTTACACGGCTTGGGACCACAATACCTGATGGAACGGCTCTCCCGATATGAACCTACCCGTATGCTGCATTCAACATCAAAGGCCCTCCTTCGGGAGCCTACTCAGAGAGAAGCCCGGAAGGTGACAACGAGAAAACGGGCTTTCTCAGTGGTGGCTCCCGAATGATGGAATTCTCTCCCTGATGAGGTACGCCTGGCGCCAACATTGTTATCTTTTCGGAGCCAGGAAAAAACCTTCCTCTTCTCCCAGGCATTTTAATACGTTAATATTTTAATATTTAATATTTAATATTTAATATTTTAATATTTAACATCTTAACATCTTAATATTTAACCAATTTAATACTTTTTAAATATTTAATATTTTAGTGTTGAGTTTTGTAGCTGCTTATGTGTTTAATTATGTTTAGGTTTCTGGTATAATTACTTTATTTTTAAGTTGTTTAATATATATTTTAATTGTATATTGGATGTTTATGTTGTGAACCGCCCAGAGAGCTTCGGCTATGGGGCGGTATATAAATAAATAAATAAATAAAGAAGAGAAGAGGATCAGATGGCGCTTGAGAAACAAGCAACTCTGCTGTGAATTACTCCCAGAAAGGAGACAGAAAAACCCAGCTAGAATGAAAAGCTGTGAAACACCTACGCACCTGCCCTAAGAGAAAAAGGCGAGAAAGATGGTATATGAGCTTAATGTGCCTAGAACAAGAAGAAACATCGGAGACATACCCACACGTGACCTTGTTATATGAAAATATATTTTGCTGTCCTGACTCTCCCCATTTAGCTGAAACCTAGGTGGAAAATACATCCGAGGGTGTTGAATGAGCATCCCATCAAAGATGGATACCACCAAAATGAGTGAGTACTAAACGTACGCTATATTGTTTAAGCCATGATTAAAAAGCACTATTAACAGTTAACTAAAAAAGTTAAGCAATAAATAAGAGTGTGCCAGAGCACCATAAACCATTGAACAATGTTCAACCATGACTCCAAAGAGTTGTGAATGTCATGTTAAAACACTGACAATGGTATAACATAGAGAAATTGTGTTAGATGGGTTGAGTAATGAATGTTGGCTTATATTTGAAATAACAAACAGGTTTATAAACATTGTAAGCATTCTCACATTTATTGCATGGCATGATTAAATAAGATTGATAAAGATAACCATGCAGATGGCACTAAGCCTCCTCAGACGTAGAGACATGTAATCACCTTCATGCAATGGAGAGACCAATTGCTCTTCTAAGAGAAAGAAGGCTTATTAAATTGTGAAAATATTTATCTGGAGATATGTGGTTACACTTCATCTGGTATTCAGCAGTTAATGCCACAAGACGAGTCCTAACCAATTTCATAGGACTTGCAGCTCCCTATTTCTTGCATTCTCATCAGGGGACGTGATTTTCCTCTGTAACTGTGCCAGAGCACCATAAACAGTTGAACAATGACTCCAAAAAAGTTGAGAATGTCATGTTAAAACATTGACAATGGTATAACATAGAGAAATTACGTTAGATGGGTTGAGTAATGAATGCTGGCTTACATAAAAGGGGTTCCTTGACCACGTGATGTGGTCTCTAATTATATGAAGTAAATGAATGGCTTGCTAATAGCAGGTATGGCTCTATAACCCAAAGTAGGTATAAGGATAGCACGTGTATAGTTTTTCCCATGCTTTAACCTGTTAAAATTTATCCAGGATAGATTCCTGAGAAGGGACTGACAACTGTCCTAAGAAAAGTATGTCCAGAAGAAACAAGAATAAGAAACACCATGAACAGAAAAGGATTCTTCCACCACAGTGTGTCTTTACCCAGCACCCTAGTTCCCTGCCCTCTTGAAGAAACACACCACCAAGTTATATGAGATGTGTCACCAGCCAAATGGAGACATCCAACCAAGAGGAGCTGCCAGAGGTACCCACGTATGTTGTCCAGCCAACTCCACATGTGGCATCTAATTCTGAATAGAATGCTAAATATATATTTAATGTATTAAAGGGGATATTGTAACTTGGACACCTTTCAATGTCCAAGAATGGGGGGATTGTGGGCTTTCTGAGATTTTCCTGATATTTGGCCCTTTCAAAGTCTCTAAGGGTGAATAAAATGCGTAAAAATTGGGAGATAGGAGTTTGGTTTGCAGTGAAAAATCTCCCATTAGAACAAGCCTAGCTGCTGACAGCTGTAAGGGTTAAGTTTCTTTCACTCCTCTTCCCTCCTCCCTTTCTGAAGAATGGGCAAACTCCTGCCTCTCTTGTTTACATAACTATTAGAAGACTGCTGCTGAGTCTGGGAAGACAGCCAAGAGGGAGAGGAGACGATATGCAAAAGTGAGGTTTAAAAAAAAAAAAAAGTCTACAGTTTATGTCCTGTCACTCTTTTAAAAGGTGACAGGAACTGAACATGTCAACTGTTGGGAGGAACCCCCACCTCAGATGCAGCCTAGATACTGCCTATAAAAAAGCCAGAACAGAGCTGTTCGTGGCCAGTCCTTGCAACTGCGCCAAAGAGACAAGAAAAGAAGCAAGACTGCTGAATGAAGAATATTGAAGCAAGTCTGCTTAAAAGAGGTAGAAGATAAGTCACAGAAGCTGCCGAAGAAAATTAACAAAGCGAAGGCTATCAAAGCAAGTCTGCTAATGATGACTAAAGATAAGATTACAAGCCCATCCTTAAGATTAAAGCAAAGATGCTGTCTGACACTGAAGCCCAACAACCTGCGCAATTTTATAGAATTACAAAAAAGAGTGAGAGCATTTCTTTTAGCAGGTATTTAAACTATAAAAGAATATTAAGTAATGTTTTTAAACTCTTCAGCTATGGCTAAAGAGAGAACATTAAGTGAAGTTTTCAAACTCTTTCCTGAAATAAAAAAGAGTATATTATATGAAGTGTAAAAACTTTTAGCTAAGGCGAGAGAGGGAATAATTATATAAAGTTTAAAGACCCTTTAGCTGGGGCCAAAAAGAGCATTGTTTGTACAAACAAGAAATGTATAAAACTATTTGAACAGTAGAAGTGCATAAAGCCGTTCGTAAAGCTGTTTGTTTGTTATTAGATAAAATGTTGTTTGACAGCCATGTGAAAATATTAGCCACCCACATGAAGATGTTATTTGCTAGCCACCAGGGGTGTAGTTGTCCAGGGTCTCAGGGGGTCTTAGACCCCTTACTTTTTTGGGAGTAGGGTCCCAGCAGGCTGCCTACTTCTCCGGCATTCCTTCTAACATGCTTCCTTGTCCTTCCCTGCTGATTGGAGCCAATCAGAGTGAAAGGAGGTGAGTCAGCCACTGAGAAGACTCTTCTCAGCAGCTAACACACTTTCATGCTGATTGGCTCCTAGAGATGTATGTTGTTGTGGGAGAAGGCATTAACAAGAATCTCATTCTCAACCCAGCATAAAAGGGGGTGGTAGAATGGCCATCATGAAGGGACCCTGCACTTATGAATTTGCCACTACACTACTGCTAGCCACAGTATGGCCTCACAAATATAAGAATTATTATAAACTTGTTAAAGCCAGCTATGTGCCACTTTAATCCAAATGATAAAGCCAGCTATGTACCTATCTAACCCATGTGATGTAAGACAGAAGCAGCTATATGTTTGTTAGCATTGTATGTCCTGGCTATGGCCAGAAATACACCTCTATTTAACTGTTAAGTTACTGGCTAAGGCCAGAGTTTCTCTGCAACTATATATACACAATTTCTGTACTGGCTGAGGCCAGTTACTTGTATATCTAGTCTACACTAAACTTTAATATAGAAATAAAGAAATGTATTTGTATTTTCCACTGTGGAATTCTATTAATATATTTCCTGATACATCCTCAGCCCGAAGAGGTTCCTTGGTTAGAATTTCCTTTTGTAGGTTTACCTAGCCAGTTGTCAGCTGTCAATTACAGGATTCACTTAGTCGAGGACAGAGTTTGGCATATAAGGCTCTGGAGAAACAAAAATCTGGAAACAACGAGTAGAACCCTCATCCCAGTGCATTCACTGGATAAGGGTCTGTCCGGTAGCATACACACACTGACAACAGACTGCCACCCTGGGCTCCTGCTGGGAGGAAGGGCAGGATATAAATCAAATAATAAAATAAACAGACAAAGATGTGTCTGGTACAAGCTCATTATTCTCTTTCCAATATCCCCACCCTCTATGGAATCAGATGCTGATCACTGTTGTTACAGGAGGATGGCTGCACCGACTCCCCCATACAAGGGATTTTTTTTTCATTTTTCTCATATGAGTTCCAAAGACACACAGTGCAACAAAATGACAGCAGGTTCGTGCTAAAAGTTTGTCCAAAGCTTAATATTATTTTAAGTGAAACTGGTGTTATCAGCAGCTTCCAGTAATTGGGCGGAGCAGGGTGGGGTGTACAGGACCCTTCTGAAAGAACTTGTCTCCATTAATTGATTGGTCTCCTACTGTCTGATGCACGGCAGGTCGAGATGGGAAGCAGGGCGATTCCAATTGCAGAACAAGAAGGCTGCATGCCCACTATGCTGCTCGACTTGGCTATCCAAGTCTTTGAGACAAACTAGCAGTGTTGTTTTTGACATCTGGCTGTTTTAATTCATTGTTGCTCTTGTGGTTTACTTTCCTCTTTCAGCCAGCTGTTTCATATTGTTTTTGTTTTTGTTGAGTGCTTTGAATTTTGTTATTGTCCGCCTCCCTAAGTAACACTGAAAGGACATCAGGGTATAAATGTCTAAATAAAGACTTAAGTATGATAAATGCCTGTGTTCATTTATTATTTATTTCATTTAACAGTCACCCAACAGCATGATCTGAGCAATGTTTAAATTAAAACAGATTAAACATTCCTATTAAAAATACTCTTTATCATATTCCCAAGACAGCCACAAAGAAGTGAGGGGAATTGTTAAAGAGATACATTTCAGATTAGTTTGTGAGAAATGTTAATTTCAGTCCAAAGATCTCTGGTTATTAATGGTAAGACATTATAAAAAAAAGTATTAACATAGTTTTGGGCTGTAAAGACAGCAGTATTCCAGTACAGGAAAGACAGAAGATGGCCTTGAAAATGCCTGGTACACCCCAATTCCCTATAGCTTGGTTTACTGTGTATCTACTGGCTATGCTGTGCTAATCATTAAATTTAAGTGTAGTAAGATTCCCTGTGGCACATATAACCAAAAGCAGACCATTTCCATGTGTCATTGCTTGAAGTGTAAACGATCACAGTCATCTTTTAATAGTACTTGCCAGAATACAGAAAGCTGTAATGTGGTACATACCTAGTTCAACACATGATGATTAAAAGTAAAGCCTGACAATAGGGTGGAACCTTGCCATGTAGGGAAAAAACACTAGCTAATTCCTATCCCAGATGCAACTTTCTCCCAGTGTTGTACAAATCAATGAAGTGGTGAAATTGACTAGACTGAATTAGAAGCTGCATCTGATTTAGTCATTTCCACTCTAAAGAATGTCTAGATTTTCTTTTGGCAGATCACTACAAATGTATGTGCTAAAACTTTATTTGGGGTGAGTTCAGTGCACAGTGATGTACATTTCAATCCAATGTGCTGGAACATGGCATGGGCTGGGTGTTTATCCATAACTATCACATGCCAAGTTAGTTGTTAGAAGAGGCCTATAGCCCTTCAGTTATTACAAAGAGTAGAAATATTGCTGCTAGGCCATATGATCTTTTTTTAAAAAAAAGTCTGGGGCAGTAAAATATCATAGCAACTGCCAAGACAATGAAATGAACACTCAGCTGTTCAGAATGATTGTCACTTAAATATATCCTTTTTAAGGCACTCGATAACCATCTAACAGCATATCACTCCAGATGAAAGTAGTGGCAATTTCTTTGCTGTTGCTTATACATGGCTTTCTTCCTTGCTTCTGCCAGGATGGAATGTGCCATTACATTCCTGTATGTCAAATTATTATCATTTTTGTGAGCACATAAAATCTCATAAGTAACATTTATTTCAGTTTATGTCACACCATATGCTGAATCTCACCATGGTTCTATTTTAAAAATAAAACAGAGAGTAAGGATGTTAGAGAATACATTAAAACAGAAGCAGGGAACCTCCAGTCCAGGGGTCAAATTCAGTCCCTTCTGGCCCTTGTGACTGTCATTTGGACACAAACTCCTTGGCCTTGATCGACACCCTCATTCCTGTGCTAACTGAAATCAAATACTGCTCAAGTCTTGTACAAAAAAAAAGGATAGCTTAGGGAATTTTCACATAAAAAGAGAACAACAATAAGCTGGTATCACTAAAGACAAGTGTTAAAGCAGCATTTATCCAATAAAGGAAAACAGCAGGCACTTGGCACACTGGAAAGCATTGCCGCAGAAGAAGATGTTGCAAGGAGACTGCACGGCCACAGCCCCATTTTCTTTCCTTAAAAACACCAAAAGCACACACTGCACATGTTTTCAATCCTGAAGAAAGACAGCATACAAAAGAAGTCCAAATAGATGAGGGGACACAGAAAAAATGGAGAAAAGCTATGGAAGAAAAAGGGCAGCCATGTAGGCATTTGCAAAATATATATTTATCGCTGAGTAACTGTTAGTGCTCAAGCATTCATAGGAATAGGCAGCAGAAATTGGATATTTTTCAAATGTTAGATGTTAACCAGGAGATTTCTGAATAAACTTTCTGAATAAAACTGAATTAAAAAAATTTATGGACAACCTCAGAAGACTGTCACAATTCAGTAGTGGAAACTATACTACCAATATGCCACCCCATCCCATCAGGAAGCAGTCATAAGTCTACAGGCATCTGAGGAAGCAATGCCTATCCCTCAGATATTAACCACTGTCTGTACTCCCATATTTCCTCCAAAACCTTTTTTGTTAAATATAAACTCTAAGGAAATAAATTCTGATTAATCCCTAAAAGAGATATGCCATGGCTCAAGCTTCTCTGAAGGGCACTATGATAGAAAGCCTGCATTCAGTTCCAACACAGTGACAGGCTGTGCTTACTTAGATTTGAGGGAAATGCTTTCCACATGTGTTGGATAGCACTCTAATCAGCTATTGTTTTATACCTTTTGAAAGCATATTTTGGACATGAGTCCTGGCTCAACAACAGACACAGAGACAAATGAGATGTCTAGTGTTATCTAACTTGCATAAAGCTCTTAAATGTTAATTTATCCAAACCCAAAACTTGCAAGCAGTGTTTACCAAGTACTAATAATAGTTTAATATCACAACTTTCACCCAGCAAGAATAATGAATCTCTAAAATGCAAATATGTTTAGGCTTACATATCCAGACATGAAAGCTACTACCTGGGTTGGAATTGCAGTCATCAAAGATTCAGAATTCATAGTTAGGTAATAAAACATGACATTACTAAAAATGGCCTCATAAATCAAGGATACTATACATACTGCAGTAGAGAAAAATACATTGAAAGGGTTCATATTCTATATAGATTCATAATTTCAGCAACATTAGTGAAGTTAGTTGGACTTGACACAAGTTCATAACAGGGTTCCAGGGAGGCAGAAGCACATATTCATTAGCTTCTTTCTAACATCTAAGGAAACATTATAAAAACAGAGAGACACATGCATTTTACTGTATTGTTCCTTAGATTTCACAGAAATGCTCTTGTTACCAGGTGAGAATCACATGATCTGGTCAACAATGCATAGACAAATATCTTTCATGTCCCAGGCCTGGAACATAATCACAATTTCTAGTCCAAGCTAGAGCTCACTTGTATGTGGGAACTATCAAGTGGAGAAACAGTTACCTCTTTGGAGCCCACTTCTGTAATCAATTCTTCTCAACAGCTCAAGACTTAGGGAAAGCTGATGGCAAACAAGGCACTTATTGGCAAGGCAGAGTTACATTTGGGAAGGCAAAGTCTGTTAGGACCCTGGACAGAGCACCCTGATAGGTGCTGGCTGGAACACTCACTCGCTTACTCACAAGGAGAGCTGTTGCCTCAAGCAGAGTACAGAGGCCTTTGGAAGGCTAGCTGCTCCGGGCCTGCTGTTGGCCCACCCATCTCAGAAACTATCTGTACTCTTACAGGTCATTGCCTGATTCTGCACCCATTAGATCCTGTAGCATGGGGGTGATAAAGACTGCACTGAGAGTGTCTTCTGACTTAGAGAAGTCCAGCAAAGCCACTTCTATTGACGAGGTCAGGAATGGGGAATCTGTGGCCCTCAGATGTTGATAGACTCCAACTCCCATTAGCCCCAACCAGTATCGCCAAGGATCAGAGGTTATGGGAGTTGGAGACCAGGAACACTTGGAGGGACACAAGTTTCCCATCCCTGACCTAGAAGGTCCTGGAGTGAGGAATGATAGTTTCCTGTGTGGCGCTTGAGGGGAAAATCAAGGCCACAGAATATGACAGTACTGAACTAATGGGCTAACAGTGGCAGCTAGTGGCTCCACGTCAGTGGAGAAGTGGAATCTGGGCTTTAGTCTTAACTTTCAAGGAGCTGTCCCAAGTGCTGAAGCAGGAAATGTGAGGTGACTTTGTTAGAAAAAACGGGGCACTGCTAATTTCTACATGTAAGCATTAATATAGACATGTTGACACCAAAATGCTATTCCTCAGAAACTGAATAGCTCAACTTAAAATTAAACTGCAAGGTTCAACATTTATTGAGTCATGAGACACTAGATGAATTCTGTGCATAACAATTAGAACTTGTTTTGCCGTAGTCTCAAGTCATTGCTGTATGTATTTTGTGCTGTGTAATAAACAGTACCCAAAAACAAAAAAAAAACACATTGCCTTGGTGAAATGGTGACAGAATGTGGAGTGATTTGTGTGAAGCAAGGCAAACCAAACCCAGAATTTAGTCTGGAAGTTAATTTGGCTAGAGAAATCATTATAAAATTTGTTGAATACAATCCAGTTTACAGAATAATTACTGACACCCACTATCTTTAAACATAAAACAACTAGACAGCTTAAGTGGAGTTTGTTCTAGATATCTAAAAAAAAAAGCCCTAAGCATTATTTCTAGAAAGCCATAGTGAGATAAAAGCACTGTATATAATAGTGTGGTGCCAGCTGTCTGCAACATTTACGATCATGCTTCTGGCATATCCTTAGAACAATGGTGATATTTAAGAAATACATAGCCGTACTTATAAGATGTAAAATGTCTGTGCTGTAGAATGCACTACCACATCACACGAATGCCAAAAGAGACAATGTACAATTTCCTTTGAAAATGCAGGTTATGAGTGACGCAGGTTATGAGACTTACAGATAAGGTTTTTAGCAGAGAGAGAGAAACCTGAAGCAGAAGGGTTAAACTGTGAGAACAGAGTTCCAGACAATCAAGGTCGGTGTGTCTAGCTGAGAGTGTGATAAGCTGGGAACTGGCAGGAACTCGAGTGTGGGGGAAGAATTGTCAATGGAGGAAGATGTCTCTAATGTCTTTGCCTAGTAAAGACTCTTACATGAAACTTGCCTGGCCTGTCTTATTCCTGTTCTAAACGGCTCTTGGATCCATACCACGTCTCACCTACACACGCAGTGCGCTACAGGGGTTATGGGCCCAGATTATGAGGCGTTGTAGCGGGTTCGAGAGCTGGTGAAGTGGCGTAGTTGCAGAGAGAAACAAAGCGCAAGTGAGAGGCAAGTAAGAGTGGGCAACATGGCTGTAAATCTATTATCCGGGATGCCGATGGAGAGACTGAATGCTGTAAATTACTCCAGCTGGAAGTGGAGAATGAGAGCTGTACTGATTAAAGAGGATTTAAATGATGTCATGGAAAAACCCCCTCCGGCAGCTCCTTCAGCAGCGTGGCTGAAGAAAGACGAGAAAGCGAAGGCTTTTATTACTCTGGGGCTATCAGATTCACAACTGTTGCTGGTGAGTAATGAGCCGACTGCTAATCAGATGTGGGAAAAGTTAAGAGCTGCACACGTGCAACAAACTGCGGGGAGCAGGCTGTGTTTGGCACGGAAGCTTTATCAGATGCGTTTTACTGATGATGTGACTATGGAAGAGCATTTGGCTGAATTTCGTAGATTAAAAGCAGAGCTGCAAGATCGAGGCGTTCATCATAATGACTTGCAGATGGTTTATCTCCTGTTATCTTCATTGGATCAAAAATGGGACGTGCTGGTTGCTGGTCTTGAAAGTCAACCAGACGGGACTCTATCTTTGGACTTTGTGGAACAGAAACTTCAACAAGAGTGGTGTAGGAGACAAGAAAACAAGAAAATGGACTTAAAAGAGGCTGGGACTGTGTCTGTACAACGGAATCAAAGAAGCAGGGAAGAGACTAAAACATGTTATTTTTGCGGGTCACGTGGGCATATACAGAGACATTGTTTAAAGAAGAGGAATTACAGAGACTTTGAAAGTCAGAGGGCAAGCGTGAACTTTGTTTCTAAGGAAAGCAATAAACTGATTAACTCTAAGTGGCTTCTTGACAGTGGAGCGTCTAATTGCCTAATCACAGACTCTAGTTTATTTTACACTTCAAAGCCGACGCAGGAGAAGCTTTATCTGGCTGACGGATCCACTCAGGACGCGACTGCAAGAGGAACGCTGAAGATGGGTAATTTGGGAATTTTAACAGATGTATTATTGATTTCTGGTTTAAAATATAACATTCTATCAGTGAGAAAATTGGCTCAAATAGGTTGTAAAGTTACATTTGAAGGGGATAGATGTTTTGTGAGAAAAGATGGTGAAATATGCATGCAAGGGAAATTACAGAACAAAATGTTTATAGTTGAATGCAAGATTGATAAAGACATGTGTGCTTGGATAGCAGTAAATAAAGAGAAACATGAGAATTGTGTCCATGAATGGCACAGAAAATTAGCACACGGACATTTCCAAAAGATACAAAACACCCCAAAATATAGTCAAGATTTGAAGTTAACACACTGTGAGCATGTGGATGAGTGTGAGGTATGTTATAAAACAAAAATGACTGTGAAGCCAGTAAATAAGAGCTGTGAAAGCACGACTTCAGAACCCTATCAGCTTATACATGTGGATTTAGCTGGTCCTTTTCAGTGCTCAAAAGGTGGAGCAAGGTTTTATTTAGTGATTGTGGATGATTTTTCCAGATTTACACATGTGTTCTTATTGAAAAAGAAAAGTGACGCAGAAGAGAAATTAAAGGCATTCATACAGAAAACAGAGACACAACATGGGGCTGTTATCAAAAATATCAGATCAGATAGAGGAGAATTTACCAGTAATTCATTTCAAACATATTTGGAAAAGAAGGGAATAATTCATAGTCTCACCGCTCCCTTCAGCCCATCCTCCAACGGCACGGCAGAGAGGAGGAACCGGTCATTGCAGGATTCATTGAGAGCAATGCTAGCAGATGCTGATATGAATAACACTTATTGGGGTGAATGTATACTGTACACTGTTTATATTCAGAACCGCCTAATGCACAGAACAATAGGCATGTCTCCCTATGAGAAACTGACTGGGAGAAAACCCAGGGTGAAACACATAGAACGTTTTCGGGCAAAATGCTGGGTACATGTAGTAAAACAAAGAAGACATGGCAAATTAGGCTCAAGAGCTCAAGCAGGACGCATTTTGGGATTTCAGAATTCATATTACAGAGTTTGGTTACCTGAGAAACAACAAGTAGTGTTAAGCAGAAACATAAAAGTGATAGATAAACCTTGGAGACACAGCCAAACAGTGATCTTAGAGAGTGAAAACAGACAGGAAGCTGCAGATGTTCCTTTCGGGCAGCAAATTCCATTAAAAGCTGCTTTAACAGATTTAATATGTGGTGGCAAGCGTACTGTTAAAAGGCTGAGAGGTGAAGACATAACAACACATGATACAGAAATGCCAAGTACGAGTGCTGGTCCAACTAAAGTTGAAAGTGAGGAAGAAATGGAAATAGATAATGTCAGGAGATCAGAGAAAAAAACGAAAGGTCAACCTCCTCAGAGATTTGCATTTAATGTTACACAACAGAATAATGAAACAGATGAAATTCCAGAGGAATGGGAAAAAGAGGGGCCTATAGATAAAGAAACAATGGATCTAATGTGGAAGTATCGTGTTGAAGAATGAAATGTAAATGTATCTTCAAATAAAAGCAAACTTGAATCTGTGAAACTTGTGTAAATAAAGAATAAAGAGAAACTGAACTGAACTGAAACTGTAAATAGAAACTGTAAGAATCCATGTACTGAAATGTATTTGTAATGAAAGTTAATGTTGTAGAAATGTAATAATTGTAACTTGATGTTTTGAAGTCTGCAAGTCTCAGGTGGGGGCTGTTGGTCAGTGACGCAGGTTATGAGACTTACAGATAAGGTTTTTAGCAGAGAGAGAGAAACCTGAAGCAGAAGGGTTAAACTGTGAGAACAGAGTTCCAGACAATCAAGGTCGGTCTGGCTAGCTGAGAGTGTGATAAGCTGGGAACTGGCAGGAACTCGAGTGTGGGGGAAGAATTGTCAATGGAGGAAGATGTCTCTAATGTCTTTGCCTAGTAAAGACTCTTACATGAAACTTGCCTGGCCTGTCTTATTCCTGTTCTAAACGGCTCTTGGATCCATACCACGTCTCACCTACACACGCAGTGCGCTACAGTATACACACATTCTTCAACTTCTGTGCTTGGCTTTTAACAAGCAAAAAAAAAAAAAAATAGAGAGAGAGCTGAAGCTCAGCTTGAAAAAGTCTTCCACTAAAGTTTATATCCTCTCTCCAACTCCAGATCTCTGTTAACAGCTTTTCAGAATGACAGGTTAAATCAAGAAAATGTCACACATTGTATAGTAACAACCCTAATCTTTCCTGTAAATTGCTGCTTGTGGTTTTCAAAAACATAGGAAATTGCTGGCAATTGATAATGTGTCACACTGCAAGGATAACTTGACTTTTGCACATTTAAACAAAATAGTCCTAAATTATTCATGCATATCATTCAACACTTAGGCAATTCTCAGAATCATTGATTTCAGAAACCTTGAGTCTTCCTTTCAATACTAGACACTCTTCTCCTTCTGTAGTCAATAAATAAAAAATTCTTAAAACATTTCAGGACTCACTCACTCATCATACTTATGTGGTTGATTATACAACAAACCTAGAAATTATAAAGGAGCACCATAGGCTTTTGTTTAAATGCCAGTCACAAATGAAAGCAAAGGCTCAAGAAGCAAGGATTCTACAAGTGGGTAACAGACACCCGAATTTTAAAGAACACAAGAACCAAAAGCAGTCATTGTAAAGGCCATTTGGCTTGATTCAAATAGGCTTTGAATGAGAACATTAGGAGCAGCAGATAAATGTATCACATATGCTTTGTTTATCTTTGTGACAAGATACATCAGGAAACAAGAAAGACTACAAAAGTATTTAGGATGAGCTGAAAGATGGTTTGGAAAACACTAGACAGCAAGGGAGAAACAGAGCTGCATCCAAAAACAACAGCTCTGTGTTGAGTTGTCCCTCCATTCCCATGGATACTCCACAGAGATTTTTAACTAGCACCAGAGAACAGCTCTATCATTTCTGGTAGATCTGGTGACTGAGCAGTGGTGAAATTTGGGTATACCTGGCCTCTGAGAAACTTGCACCCCAGGTCTACTGCTCAGTTGTTTCTCAATAGGCAGACCTGCTAACCATCCATGGATAAACCCTGCATTCAGACAATGTTTTTCCACCCACCACTGAAGTCCTCAGTTCTTTTCCTGGCTTCCTTCATTCCCTGCAACCCTTAATAGCAATGCAGCTACAATCAACTTCACAGCCCTCCTCCAATGCCCCCCCCCAAAAACTAACATGCCAGGGTAACAACAACGAACTACACTTCAGAGTTGTCATACATGACATTAACTCCCTTCTCCCTGTAGCAAAACGGCTGTAACAACATGGGGCTAGTTTGCAAGAATAACTTGTGCTCTCTCAGCCACAGACACGCTCCCAGCAAGATAGGTTGGTATAATAATGGTGTATTTTATCAGCACTGGCAGGATGGTGGTGTTTTTTTTACAACGTTTACAAATTCAGAAAAACATTGTTTTAAAAAATATGAAATAAGAGCTGAGCTACAAAGATCATGAACTTTGCTGCTACTTCGGTAGCCACGCTATAGAACAATCTCATTTATTAGATATAATAAAGGACATCTGAAAGAAAACCTAACACCTCCATACAACCACACTGTGGAAGAAAGAACCAACTTCTCTGGTATCTCAAGGCCTTTTGCTCCAAGGTAACATTTATTTTATTTTACATTTATTCATTCAATTAATATCCCACCCTTCTTCCCAAAAGAAGGTAAATGACAAAAGGTTTAAGAGTTAAAACAGTACAATTTAAAATAAATGACATATTTAAAACAATTAAAAACCATGTAAAACATTTAAAAATATTTAGAACATCTAAAATAATTGAAAAGTAATTCTACAGTGGCCATGGCCAGTATCTCTTAACCATCAAATGCCTAGGTAAACAGGAATGTTTTAAATTTCTCCTGAAAATCAATAATGAGGGAGACAGATGCACTTCACCAGGGAAGCCATTCCACAAATGGGGAACCACCACCGAGAAGACCCTCTCATGGGTCAACACCAACTGGGCAGCAGCCACCAGCAGCACCACCACAAGGCCTCCCCTGCCACCTGTAGAACCCAACATGATTGATATTGAGGGAGTTGCTCCCTTAGGACTCCAAGCCATTTCGTGCTTTGTTTGCTAGTATTAACACCTGAATTAGGCTTGGTAACTCACCAGCAGCCAGTGCCATGCTTTCAGGATCAGTGAAACATGGCCCCATGGGTCTGCCCTGCTTACCAACCTAGTAGCCACATTCTGCACTAGTTGCAGTTTCCAGATAGTCTCCAAGGGCAACCCTACACTGAGCACATAACAGTAGTCCAAGCAGAAGGTCACTAGAGCATGGACGACGGAGGCCGGGTTATTCTGGTATTTATAACCAATGCAATGAAAGTTTTACTTTGAAAGTCAGGCTAAAAGTTAAAGCTTGAAAGTCAAAAAGCCAGACTCTGAAAATATGCTGTAGAAAAAAACAATCAGACTAGCTATAACTCTTCAAGACCAGAAATAATATATTAAAATAACTTTTGAATTTATTTAAGTATGATGATTAAAATAGTTAGAAAATCCAGAATGAACTAGATTATGATGAAATACTGCAGGATTTATGGGTCTAAAGTGAAGCTGTAAGACTACAGAAAAGTCTGAGCAGGAGATCCAACCAGGTCAGCTGTGTGTAAGAAACTTGCCTGGTTATTTTAATCGTTTTGACAATATTTTGTTTTGAACAACTTCTTCTCTTTTACTTTTATAATTCCATGTAAACTCTAATTTCTTTAAAGGTATAGCCATTTACTTTTTGATTATAAAACTTTTGTGCCCAAGGTTCATTCACACTCACCCTGCCCGCACACCCCCATGCCTCTTTGGTTGACTGTGTTACAGAATTTCGGACTACCCATACTTCTTGGGACTCAAATCTTTTGAGTTATCTTATTGGGCACAAAAGGGAGTCTCAGAGGCCTATTTAAACTACAGAGATGATGGCAGTTTGCAGTTTTAAAATAAGCTTTGGGGGTCCCTTACCCCTGAGCACTCACACATCCTGAAAGTAAGAGATACCCCTGTAACTCTCCAAGCATAGAAACTAGAAAACATGCATGCTCTCATCTGTGATTTTTTCATTTTAATGAAATAGTAATAAAATTATAGTAATGAAATAATGACAGCAAGCTGTTTTTGTATAACGGTGCTCCAAACAGCTTGTTTTCATACTGTATGTGTTAAAATGCCACACCATTTTAAAATTTTATTTATATATTTAAAACATTTGTAGCCTGCTGTTCATTGCAAAAGACAACTCCAGAGCAGGTTACAAAGTTAAACTACCAGTAAACCAGAATGTTTCCTGCCTCCATCTGCATTCAGAGATGATAAACCTCTGTCTCCACTGGAATTTGAAACATAGTTCATGCATTGGTCAGATTAGAAAGCATATTAGTGCAATGGACAAGTTTTTACATCTTAGATGAGCATGAAAACCAAAGGTGATATATATTCAGTGACACGCAAGAGCTCACTCCATTGCTGCCCAATGAGCTCTTTCATCTCATGCTGATACATTCTCCAAACAAATGCAACACTCCTGCAAACCATCATCTGAACTTGGTGCTTGAAGATTTTCAGAGATTTGTTCTGCTATCATTCAAGAGCATGGGTTGTATCCAACGTAGTGCTAAAAGAGGATGCAAGGATTACCGCTAGTGCAATGGGAATTTCCCCTTCTCCCCCTGCATACCCCCTAAATCTGTTGTAGGGGTTCCCCCAACTCCTTAAGGCAGATTTGGGGAGGGCATGGGTATGTACAGGGGGAAGACAGAAGGGAAGCCCTGTTGCACTAGTGGTAATCCCTGTGCTGATGGGATGAATAAGTTGAATACCACCCCATGTGTCCAGCTCATATCAAGCTTATGTTTCCCATGCCATCATGCTACTACATTACATGGCTATGTTGCTGCTTTTTAGTGGCACAAATGTTTAACTATATTACGTAAGATCCCTTCTGTATCAGACCCAGGGCCCTTCTAATTAAGCAATAGCCGGACAGATACTTCAGGGGAACCCACAAGAAGGGTACGAAGTAGCAGCACTATTCTAGCATTTGCCCCCTAGCAACTGGTTTTCACAGGCATGCTGCCTCTGAATGTGATGGATGCATTTTAGTTACCATGGCTGATAGCCACTGATAGATCTACCCTCCATTAATTTGTCTGACACCATTTTAAAGGAATCTAAGCCTGTGGTCCACACTACGCCTTCAGCAAGCACACAGAAGAAGCAACACAAAAATGGAATTCTCACATAGTGAATGTTGCTAAGCCGTTCATGCAGCAACAGGAATCTTATTACAGGGCAGTCAGCAGTCACAGAACTGACTTAAGGGCAAGAAACTGTATACCTCTGAATACCAGTTGTTTGCGGGGGGGGGGGAATCCAAAGTTCTGAAACTAATCCTACTAAAAGGGCTGAGGTTCTTGCTTCCTCAGAAAATGATTCATGCATGCGATTTGCCGCCCTGGGCTCCTACTGAGAGGAAGGTCGGGAAATAAATAAATAAATTTTCCCATATCATCACAGTCCTCGCTCCTTCAAGGTCAGGTGAGTAGGATATACAATCGTACAAGAGAGATAAGTTGCACATTACTTTCAACATACAGCATGGGTGGGCTTCTTCCCAAGGCCAGGTGCCATGCCTTTAAATGTGAGAGAGACTTTTACTAGCCCCCTTCAAGTCTGATCCATCCCAAAGTCATATAAAGACAAACAAACAAAATTATTGTTTATTCAATTAAACAGATAAACAAAATGAATGCAATAAATGTGTGCATCACATCTGGATAAGAATAAGAGGTTAATACATAGAATTTCCCATGAATGCAAAGTTATACCAACAGAAGTTCAATACAATAAAATATTGGTTGTTTCATGCATGTAATAAACATTCTTCAGATATGAAACTTCAGAAAAAGGTCCACACAACAGCACGGGAAAGGGGGGGGATTACTTATAATATTAGGGGCCAAATTAACATTTTTCCAATGAGACTCATTTACTCAACAGATTGTCACATGAACTTTCCTAGTCAATTTCTTTAGCCAGTAAAAGCAGCTTGGGGGAGAGGAGTCACATTTTTAATTTACATATTCAAGACTTCAGATAAAGCAACAGCATGCTTTTAAATATTCACATAATCACATGGATTTAATTGTTCTTTAGAGATACAGAGAGAGCCAGTGTGGTCTAGTGGTTAAGGTGTTGGACTACGACCTGGGAGACCAGGGTTCGAATCCCCACACAGCCATGACGCTCACTGGGGACCTTGGGCCAGTCACTGCCTCTCAGAGGAAGGCAATGGTAAACCCCCTCTGAATACCGCTTACCATGAAAACCCTATTCATAGGGTCGCCCATAAGTCGGAATCGACTTGAAGGCAGTCCATTTCATTTTGTTTTATAGATAAAAAGTTAATCACATTTTGTATCCTTCCAAATTACCTTCTCATTCCTCTGAACTGAACTATGCTGGTATAAAAAAGGGGAATGTGCACCTGAACTTTGTCCCCAACACATTGGTTTTGTATCAGGATCTCCCAGGTGGTACACACAAAAGATGGGACACTACAGCTAGATACACTGGACAGCTGAGGTGTGTATTACAATATTGGCAGTTTTATTTTCATCCCCTTTCTAAATTATACCAAACATGGAATTTGCCTTTTCACAGCTGCAGTACCCTAGGTTAACATTTTCATCAAGCTATACACTCTAGCCAAGATATTTTTCCTGGTTAAGTCACTGCCTCTTGAGACCTAATCAGTGTATGCACGTGGTTTGGACTTTTTGCTCCAATGTGTATCACTTGCTTACATGGAACCACATTTGCCCTTTTAATGCCCATTCAGTTTGGAGAGATCCTTTTGGAGTTCCTTGCAATTTTTTTACTACTCTGAGGAAAACCTGGCCACCTTACCCCTAACTCCAGGTCATTTATGAACAAGTTAAAAAAAGACCCACACAACTAATTACTGATTCTTGGGGGACCCTACTTCTTACCCCCAGCTATCGTGATCCATGAGAGCACTTGTCCAGTTATCCTGTGATTCTTAAGCTTACTCAGGGAATGGTTGTTGAGAGACTTTTTCAAGCTTTTTCTTCTCAAAATGTCTACTCTAGAGATTTGACACTTTAAAGATTAATGAGATATGACTTACCTTTGCAGAAACCATGCTGATTCTTCTTCAGCAAGACTTTTTCTTCTATATGCATAGTAATTTTATTTTTAATAATGCTTTCTACCAGTTTTCCCAGAGAAGATGTTAAACTAACTGGCCTATAATTTCCCACACACCCCCAAGACCCCTTTTTAAAAACTACACTGGTCACTTATTGTTGTTGTTGTTGTTGTTGTTGTTGTTGTTGTGTGCCTTCAAGTCAATTACGACTGATGGAGACCATATGAATCGGCGACCTCCAGTAGCATGTTATAAACCACCCTGTTCAGATCTTGTAAGTTCAGGTCTGTGGCTTTCTCTTATAAACCACCCTGTTCAGATCTTCTAAGTTCTGTGGCTTCCTTTATGGAATCAGTCCATCTCTTCTTTGGCCTTCCTCTTTTTCTATTCCCTTCTGTTTTTCCCAGCATTATTGTCTTTTCTAATGAATCATGTCTTCTCATTATGTGTCCAAAGTATAATAACCTCAGTTTCATCATTTTAGATTCTAGTGATAGTTCTGGTTTAATGTGTTCTAACACCCAATTATTTGTCTTCTTCGCGGTCCACGGTATCCGCAAAGCTCTCCTCCAACACCACATTTCAAATATTTTCATTTGAAATGTAGCGTTGAAGGAGAGCTTTCCAGATACAATGGACCACAAAAAAGACATCGACATCATCATCATCATCATCATCATCATCATCATCATCATCATTATTATTATTATTATTATATCCCGCCCTTCCTTCCAGTAGGAGCCCAGGGGGCAGTTCTCAACTACAGCAGCTGATCTTAGAGATCGGTCACATATATTTGTTAAAAGATCAGTAGTTTCTAATCTGAGTGGGTGGCATCTGACCCCATTGATTTGATCATTTTCAAAATTTGCCAAGAATTTTGTCTAACATCACCATTATTTGCTTCAGTTCATCAGACTCCTTTCCTGTAAAAGGTCAGTTCAAGCATGAGTATCTGCCCTATATCTTCCACATCTGAATAACAAGAACAATGCTATAACTATTTCTGCAGGGGGAGACAGATAAGGAGTTGGACACAACATGCTTCTAGCATTATGTATATTTCTGATATATATATCTCACATATATATTATGCATTAATACATATATATTAAGATTTTCAAAATTATTTAATGAAGTATGTTTTTGCTGCTTTCCTCCCCCAGTAGTTCCAGGTTAACTGTGCTAGCAGATTAACCCTATGTATGCTTACCAAGAACTAACTTACTCCTAAACAAGGCTGCATCAAATTGCACCCAGCAATCTGGCAAAAATTGGGTACAGGATTTTAGATGCAGGAAATGGGGAGGAAGAAACTCTTTCAGGTTAGGGATAGAAGCCTTTGCTTTTTTGCTCATATAAACAGAGCCTTTCTAACCACCACCACCCTTTCTTCTACATCTATCTCCTGCCACCTTGTGCAGTGGTAGTCAAAGTGGAGAAGACGGCTGCTGAATTAAGAGGCAGAAGCAGAAGGTGTCATATCCTGCACCTCAGAGTGGATAAAGCAGGAGCTCTTGTCTAATAGTACTCATTGTCATCAGCACTGTGTGAGAAGGAATGCTATGAGTATGCTACTGCCTGATGCAGCAGTAGGTAGTCTTGCTTGTCCTGTAGACTCTGGGCCTCCCATCTTGGACTCTGATCTTTCACATCCACAAGAGCTACAATTGCTTATCTTCCTCCTCCATATCTGTTCTTTCACGATTTCGCTCCTACTGTTGGGAGGCTGGGCCTCAAGCCACCTTCTTCGGCCAGGCAGTACCATTTTCTCCTAAGCGCCTCCACAGCATAGCAGGCCAGCTTCAGCACTGAGCAGATGCTTTATGCACCAGTTCAGTGCTGAAAAGACCCCAGGGGCTGGGTGAAATTAAGCAGGGTGGCTGCTTCCTTGGGCTGGAGGGTCCCAATCCCATTCCTATTGTGATGCCTGTTGAATCTACAGGGTCTACACTGCAATGTGATCTAACAGAATGGGTTCCTCTTCATAAAAATGTATGCCACAGTATCATTTTTATTATATTATGTATATACCCACTTTTCTTACATAATAGAATTGAAGGTGGCATATAAGAGGTTCTCAAGTGGTCTCCCATCCAGGCACTGACCCGACAAACCTGCTTAGCTTCTGCAAGGTTGCTGAATCAGGTCCCTTCAGATCATGGGACAATAAATCTGTTAGTCTTTAAAGTGTAACAATTTTTTTTTACTACAGTTATCCCCAAATCTGCTCAATCACCATAGCTACTGGAAGCTAGCAAAAGAATAGGATGTTGTACTACATTGTACCTTGTTGGAGAAAAGGAAAGTCAGTGTGGTGTAGTGGTTAGGGTGTTGTACCAGGACCTGGGAGACAAGGGTTGGAATCCCCACTCAGCCATGAAGCTCACTGGGTGACCTTGGGCCAGTCACTGTCTCTCAGCCTAACCTACCTCACAGGGTTGTTGTGGGGATTAAATGAGGAGGGGGAGACCCATGTAAGCCACCTCGAGGTTCTTGGAGAAAAGGTGGGATATAAATAAATAAATAAATAAAGATGTTGCCATTTCCAACTTCTCCTGCACGTTTGTTCTCCAATTTGGCCAAACTCAGCCACAATGACTTCTAAAGCAGAAGTCATTCCGATTATTGTTGTGCACTTATGATTTACTCAGTGGTTCAGATGTAGAAGAAAAACTACCATGTTTGGAGACAAGAGGAAGGAGATGAAATTTCACTATAGTTAAAAAGAAGGAAGCAAGAATTGAAGACAGACTGTCCTGTCAGCTCCAAGTCACCCCACCTGCATGTGGATTCAGGAGGCAACCTACCAACAGCATTCTGAAAAAAGCAATGCAATACTTGATGAACTGCCACTGCATCTAACAAGAGGGAGGTCCAAATGAGACAATCAGTTGTGTGAATGTAATCAGTGTGCATATTTTTGCTATGTCAATTTCTATTAAAAAACCATGGACATTAATTGTACTCATGCAATTAACCTCTCTTCTAGTTTGACCCTCAGTTCACCTGCAACAATGATAATGGTCATAGGAATCATTGTATACCATTTTCATATCTAAGTTCATTCTATGTCACCCTCCAGCAGCAAACATAGCAAATGAAGCAGCCCAAACATTTACTATAGCAAACAGACTGGCACACCATCAGCAAAAGTTCACATCTCTGTACTTCTTTTTTTTAAAAAAATAGTCCTAAAATGTTGTTATCAAAACATCATTGTCCTGGCCTCTCCAAAATCAGAAATTATGTGAAACCTACCTTAGAAAGCCCACCTACTTCCAAATAGAAGCAGATAATGAAAACATTCCATGTGACCCAGATAGCAGTCCATATAGAGTACTAGGGTGAAAAAAAGAGAAAATGTGAAGATGAAAATACTGTACACAAGGCGTAGATCAATAATATAAAAGTTCAATAAGTACAGCACTTCTGGGAACCATCATACCAGGAGTAGAAGATTTCTCCTGGCAGAAACTGTAGAACTGTAGCCAACTGCAAATCCAATATTATTCGCTTCTTTAACAACACTCAAGGAAAAGTTAGATTTATTATTTATGGTGCCATATTAGCCCATTGACACCAGTAAATTCCAAAACATTGACCCAGTTAAAGATTTTGTGCTCTACCTTTTCCTCTTCATGATACATCTTTATACATAAAAGCACAGAAACAATCACACTATAACCTTATTTTGCTGAATGGCCTGGAGTATATCCAGAAATTCTGGTAATCAGGTGCTGGAATAAACAGGAGTAGCCATCATTAGATCACACTAATAAAGGTCACATGAAGGACATATGTACAGAAGTAAAACTGCAGATAAAAGGGGGGGAAAGCCTGAACTTTGGTTAACTGTATATTTTGTATCCTACCCGATCATGAGTGTTTGGAATGAGTACAGGAAGCACACACACAAACACACATGTATGCATGCATATATGTCTGAAGGTGGGAAGAAGGAAGTAAGAGGTGAAAACACACATGATCAATGATTTGTTAGAAATGAGAGATACTACAGAGCACAGTTGAGAGCACAGAAACTATCCCAGGAAAATGCAGGTTGCATTCAGATATCTGGATTTAAACATACTTTTGATTTTATTTCGTGCTAGTTCACACAATTCAAAGTCAATTCCAGGACAGGAATTGTATATGAATAATGGGTTGGATCACACAACCCAAATATGTTAATTCAGAAGCAGTGAAGCAGAGTAGGATAAACACCAAAATTAATAATGTTATACAGCTTCACAGTGCTTGTTTGTCACATTCTCGACCTCTACACATTCAAGTGAAGTGGTGGACAGAGCCTATGTTTCAGGGGGAATGCTACCCAAAGGGGAAAAAAAGATCCCTGATTGTACATAGAGACTACGTGTGCCTTTAGGCTCTGTTCACAGTTTGGATGAAAGCACAAAGACTGGGCTTAAGGACAACAGGTGCAATCCCAATATTTCACTATATATAATTTTGTGACTAGGTCTTACTGCGCTACATTTCTGTGCTCTGTAACATTCAGAGTATGGAACTGAGAATGATTAAGATCAAACTACATGACATGAACTTATATGCCTCTTTCCCAGGACAGTTTTCTTGGTGAAATTTGCTCCAAATTTTGAGAATTACAGTAGGGGGAGGGGAACTCTTTCTCTTGCAGCCAGTGGTCTATTCAAAATCTCCTTTTCCATGCCAAGTTGCTCTCCCTTCCATGGGGAAATCTGGGATCCAGAATAATATCTACACGCAACACACATACTGTAATTACATGTGTTGGGCATCCATGAGTAAGGGAACATCAAAAGGCCCAGGGTCCATGGCCAGGGTCTCCCTCTTACTGTGGGAAAAGAATTACAACTCCCAGAGCAACCTTGCTGCTTAAGCTTTATTGGGGACAGGTGGTTACATCACTCCCCACTTCCTCCATGAGGGTCCTTTCCCAGTCCCGGGGGGGGCTATGCTGAGGCCTCACTCCTCGTCCTGTAGCCTTCCAGCCCCTCAAGGTCTCTGACAGTCTCTTCTCCCTCTCAGGCTGAAGACTCCCTGCAGCTTCCTTCCTGCTTTTTCTTATATGGGCTTCTAAAGGGTCCCTACCAACAGGTGAGTTTCCCCCCAGCTAATCCTCCTTTGGCTTGTCTTCTGGCCCTTCTTCCTCAACCAGTTCAGTTGACTGGGGACCTGATTCTGAATCCACATAGGGCTGAAGCCAAGGGAGCAGTGAGGCAGTCCCTGGTGGACCTTCACAACACGCTACATGCAAATGAATATAACACAGTTGTCCTCCAGTGTCCTCCATGGAGTCCCCCAGATGTTGGACATCAACTCTCATCAGCCCCAGCAAGCATGTAATAGTAAGGGATGATGGGATTTGGAATTCAATAACATCTGAAGGGCACCATTACTGGCTACCCTCAATGTAACAAAACCTGAATTATTTCTTCTTTAAGATAAAGCAGCGTTAGGAGACAGCACCTTGGAGCAAGTGGAATTGACAAATAGGAATGGGAACCATCAATTGTCAGTGGGGGGAAAGAGAAAACAGGGCTAGGGCAGCTTAGGAAAGGATTCTGTGACATGCCTTTCGGCGGATGTAGCTAATACTTATTTTAACAAGGCATGCAATGTTTAGTCAATTAATATATTAAATGTGAACCAAGGACTTTGGATTCACAACTTCTATGCAGTGCTGTTACTGCTTGCTTGCTCTTACACCTGAATTTTCATTGATGGGAAGTTCAATCATATACATAATTCATATGGTACAAGCAGGAACACTTTTATTGTAGTGATTTGCCAACATAACACTGTGCTGATGTTGCAGGTATCTTAAGGTGGTAATTCACTGAGGCATGAGGGGCTGTCCAACTCCTTCCCCCTCTCAAAAAAACAAAAACACTTCTCCCCGTAAGATGCAGCAGTCCCAATGGCAGCTGTTGCTCCAGTATTGGAGGATAAGATGGGTCACTGAACTGTAGTACAATTAGTGTGACTTCATGGCAGAATGCAAGATCCTCTCTCTCTCTCTCTCTCTCTCTCTCTCTCTCTCACACACACACACACACACACACACACACACACACACACACACACCCTCTTAACTGACTCACATGGTTGCTGGCAATATAAAATGGGACAGTCAATTAATTTTTAGCGTTTTGTTTGCCGCCCTGGACTCCTGCTTGGAGGAAGGGTGGGATACAAATTAAACAAACAAACAAATAAATAAATAATGTGATGATAGAACCCCATATCAAAAGCAGAAGGTGGATTTAACCTTGTCACATCTATCAAATCCTATCCTACACTAAATAAAGAACACAATCACATAATTTCATTTGTTACTGTCATGAAGTCACCTCTGATATAAGGCATCAAAAATATGTAAGCAGTCCAAAATTCAATAAATGTTGGATAGAAAGTCAAGAAATCCTGCCAATTGTAAACAAAGCAAGAAGCACTAGTGTCTAGAATGCTGAGGACCAACTGATAAGAAATATATCCAGCCTTATATATCCATATCTTTGTAGCTGTAGAATGAGCTGTTGCCTTAAGCAAAGCATCAAGAATGCCAGCTACAGCCTCCTGCACCTTAAAGGTGTATCTTACAATCATCCCTGACCCAGTTCAGCTCTGCTTGTGAGTGACAAGGGAAATTACAGGCCAAGGCAATAGGACAGAAAATGAAAGTGATCGTCCCAAAATTTATCAAAATCACTTTTTTCCACAGAAAAACTCTGCCTTATCAACCATTTCACAGTATTTTTGAAGTCAGTGTGGAATTGCCTTTCTTGTCTAGGCTGGCTTAAATCCAAGTAATCTGGTTCCGCTCCTTGTGGATATTGCATTTATTACTCTCAAAAGATTTGGTTTCTTCCCCACACTAATCTAACTCTGCCTCTGTAGGAATTTATATTATATACATTCCAACACTGTAAAAGCACACTAGGTAGCATAAAATTATCTATGCAAATATGAAATCCCTCTGTGCTCCCCTGGAGGGAAAACATGTCCTATTTCCATCTTTCAGAAATGTGTAAACTGATTTTATTTTATTTTATTGAACTGGACTACATTAGGCCAATTTTAATGACATGAAGCATCACTTCACAAATGTAAGGCACCATCAGTATTAAAGGAAAACCCTAGCAAATACACTCTCATCATCCTTAACCAATAACAGCTTGGGAATCTCCCATACTACGACAAAATTTGGTAGGAATAATAAAAAGAATGAACAGAGAAACACTTTTTGTGAAACATTTTTAAGCTGTATATATTGGACAAAGTATTCGGGGTAGTTCTACAGTTTTGCAAGAGTGCTTGAATGAAGAATGACATGGAGTGTGCTTGTAATTTTTCATTCACATACACCATGTATCCCGGGGGTGGAGAACTACCACTTTCCAGATTTTGATGGACTATGACTCCAATCCTCTTACTGGCCATACTGGCAGGGGCTAATGGAAGTTGGAGTCCAACAACACCTGGAGGGCCACAGGTTAGCTACCACTACACAGACTCCAAGGAGCCATTACTGTCTAGAGTTCCCCATGAAGTGTACACATCTATAAAGAGCACACACATCTCCCAAAATACATGAAGTAGCCATATGTTTTCTGACAAACCACTATAAGATCCATATGAATCCACTTTTCCTTCTTATGTTCCTTCAGAAACTCAGGTTAATTGGCTTCATGTTAAAGCTGAGTGAATAAATACATAGAGTTCTGTACTTGCACAAATATTACATCACCTAACTCCCTATTTACCAAGACTATACGACAAGAAGTCTCTGTATATTCACTTACAGTAATTAGGAAGCCCACAGCTAAAGCCCCTCCAGTCTCATTTCTTCCCACTTTGTGTTCTTCTGGGAAGGACTGGGCAATGGGGGGGGCAGAAGTCAATATGAAAAAAAAAATCTCTGGAAATATACAGATATTAAGGAGCTGCACAGGTGGCGCTTGGGGCTGATTCAAATGTTTTCCAGCTGGCAGTAAAGTTGCTTTTTAAAAGCTCACCCAACCACATAAAATTATGCCCCCCCAAGTGTAAGATCTTTAGAAAAAAGGCTAGTTGTCAAGACTTCCATGCTTAAGGTCTTTTTGTTGTAACCATATTTTTAGAAATGATAAAGAACTACAGGTCTCAATATAGCAAAAACATAAATAAAAGCACATTTTATAAAATTCTCCAACGGATAGCCTTAAAAAATAAAAATAAAACAGGTGATCTTTACATCTCAAAAGCCATTATGGATAAAATTATAGAGAGATCCCAAGTGCTGACATTTTCAGGAGGAAAAGCAATAAGTGTTCAACCTTTCTAGCCAGCTAAGGGTCACCAATATGTGGAAGCGGCTACTTTTTCAGGAGGCTTCAGAATTCTTGATTTCTGGATGGGTTAAGTTGTAGAGAGCCCCTGGGGTTTTCTTTGCAACAGTGAAAAACTGTATAGCTGAAAGTTATATACGGACTGTGCCTGGAATTGTGTAAGTTTACACAATTAATGTGAAAGCCTAGGGACACTCCAGTGTTATTTTTTTGAAACCGTTGTCTTTTCATTGCCTTCAGGCTCAGTCACTAAAGTCTACGGTTTTGTTGCATAAGGAATTCATCTTGTTTTTATTCACGGCTGCAGACATTACTTTGACTTTAAAATGGATCCAAAGCTGCTGGTGCCCCAACTCACCTTAACCGGGAAACGCCCTGTTTTATGACTTCCCACTGGTGATAGCTTTCTGCCTGCCTGGACACAGCAGGGGCCTTCACTGTGATGGAGCTCCCCCATCAGTAGCACTCCCTTCTGCTGAAAGGCACTACCTCTACAGCCTAACCACTGTGGGAGGAGTTAAAGTCTTGGACAGTGACATTCTTTATCCAAGACCTGAATGTAGAACTCCTTGAGCTTCTGGCTTTGAAGGACAGTTCCTCTGAGGTCAATTGCCCCAACCCATGACATTTTCAGAAGCCTCTGCTTGGTAGAATATATCTACATCTGCATTTTCTGAGACATCTGCTTTAATGCCAATATTCTATTCAGCTTTTAGCACTTACCCCCTTTTTTCTTACAATATTCATGGTACAAATAAATCAAATGCACTGGAGAACAGAACAAAAATGTAAAATTGTACAAAAGAAACAATTATAATTGAGAACACTGAATAATCAACTGAGATGAAATATTATAAATCCACTTTAAAAAAAATCAGTGAAAAGAAAACTTACCACAACAATATATCGAGGTCTGTATTGTATAGTTCCAAACAAACCCAAAATGACAACTATTATGTGCAGGAAATTACCAAGGATAGGAGCCCACTGGAATCCAAGGAAGTCAAAGATCTGTCTCTCCAGGGCAGCTAACTGTAAGGAAACAGAATGTATATATATATAAAAAAAGTCTTAATTAGGATTAAATCAGACATTCATAGATAAGTATCATTCTTAAGACCTAGTGATAAAGCTTTTGAAGAAGAAGGATTATTATCCATTACTTTGTTGCATAAGGAATTTATTTTATTATTCATGGCTGGAAAAACTACTGACTTTAAAATGGGTATGTTTCCTATCTGATCCCCATTGCATGAAACCAAACCCCTGAGTCTTGCTTGCTGTTTCACTGACATATCATGCAATACACACCAGATAAAAGCAGCCAATAATATGCTAAGTCCTGTTTTGGGTTTTTTAAAAAAGCAATTATAACCCCCTTTGTGGAATGCATTGATGTTCATGGTCTCATCCAGTAGTGTAGTAGCAAATTCAGAAGTGTGGGGTCCCTTCATGATAGTTACAGCCATGTCCCTTCTAAGATGAGGATGATGATGATGATATCACCCACTCTTCACCCAGAGGTTCCAGGGTGGGTTACATTCAATGCTTGTAGCATTCAAGCAATTAAATCAACCTAAAGTCACAAAATTCAGGCACCAAAAAGGGTGGGTCCTAAAAAATTACATCTCAGGTGTCAAAGGCCAGGATAAAGAGGTGCCTCTTCAGCATTCAGCGAAATCTCTACAGTGAAGTTCTAGACACACCTTTGTGGGGAGGGATTTCCACAACTTAGGGGCTGCCGGAGCAAATGCCCTCTCCTGGACAACCCCCCCTCCAAGTTCAACAACACATTCCAGACAGGTAAAACATTCTGGGTGTAAAGCAGGGCCAGTGAGGGGTATGGCCTGGGGAGAGTTCAAAGGGCCAGACAGAGAGGTCTAGAGGGCCAGATTCTGCCTGTTCCAGAGTCTCCAGTGAACCTTCAGGCTGAGCAGGGATTTGAATCTAGTTCTCCCAAATCCAAGTCTCTACTCTACTCCACTGGCTCACACTGAATGTAAATTCCACATTGACAAGAATGTATGTTTGATTTTTAAATGAATTATTTCTACTTTTTAATGAATTATTTTCACTTTCTGTCCTGCATTAACAATGTTCATACGCGTTGTACTCTATGTGGACAAACACAGCAGTGTGGTGGCAAATTCAGAAGTGCAAGGTCCCTTCATGATAGTCACATGTCCCTCCCCTTTTTTTGCTGAGATCCTTATAAGTGGCTTCTCCCACAACAGCTGTTAAGCCAATAAACATGACCGGAGGGGTGTTAGCTACTGAGAAGAGTCTTCTTACTGGCTGACTGACCTCCTTTCACTCTGATTAGCTCAAATCATCAGGAAAGGACAAGGAAGAATGTTAGAAGACTCTTCTAAATGGCTCCCTTTTCATGCTCATTGGCTCCTAGGAAGCTAGAGACATTGGGACCCTGCTCCCAAAAAAGTAAAGGGTCTAAGACCCCCTGAGACCCTGGATGACTCTGGTCTCATCATATAAGACTTCCTCAAATAAATATCCTGGTTGTACTTATTGCTTATATACACTTGAATCCATTCTGTACAACAACATTATAACAACAGTTAGAGATACCATTTTCTATACAGGTTGGTAAATGATTAAATCATACTCATAATAGACCCAATGGACTTGTCCATTGATTTCAATGGGTCTATTCCGAGTATTTAGTCAGCTACCATGCTTATTAACTAATGTGGGTCTGACTATGATGAACCTTAAAATTGGAGTGAGGTGCGATTAAAGACCATTTCCCCTTCATCTGACTTACATTTAACTTGTAACAAAAAATAATGTATGTTATCATTTCACTCACCCACAACCAGGGAGAAACAGCAGAAGAGATGGGGAACAGCTGCAGCACTGGGGGGACTGAAGAAGACCTGCCCTGGGAGTGAGTATCTGAGCATCTGGGTGCTTGCTGCCTGCTCCTCTGGGTTGCTGTTTTTTGAGACAGCTGAAGTCCCTAGTAAGTGCTACAAGGACTGGGACCCCCTGCCTGACCCTGGCTCCAGAGAGAGGCTGCAGTCAATCTTGCAGCCTCTTGCATCAGCTTCTGGCTGGGTCAGGAGGCATAAAAGCGTGGCTGCCTTTGGGCGACAGGACTGCCACTGCTGGGGTTGCCACTGAAGGGGTAACACCAAAGGGAGTTGTCCCTTGGGGAGCCCCTTAGGCAGTCCCAAGGACTAAGGTGCTACCCTCTTCTGTTTCTTTCTTTTCCCCCCTAAACAATCTGGAGGAGATTGGTAGTGGGGAGGGCATATGGCTCATGTATAGTTCCTGCACAGAGTGAGAGCCTGTGCAGTGAACTGAATGATAGGAGAAAGTCGCCAGATGCCTTCAGAGTGAGAGTCTGTAACTCGCAGAAGGCCAGCCCTCCCTGGGTGTGAGACAGAGGGGGAGTAGATGTACCCTGTGTGAAAAATATTGAGTGGGTCTGACTATTGCAAATTCTCGCAGAGGCCTCTGTAACATCTGAATCAGGAGAGGCCGTGCAAGCCCTGGACCACTGCCTGGACTCAGTGGTGGGCTGGATGAGGGCCAATAAACTTAGTCTGAATTCTAGCAAGATGGAGGTACTGTGGGTTGGTGGCTCCCGAGTTCAGATAATTGGTCAGTTGCCTGTTTTGGATGGGGTCATACTCCCTCTGAAAGAGCAGGTCTGTAGCCTGGGGGTGCTCCTGGATCCATCTTTGTCACTAGACGCCCAGGTGACCTCAGTGGCTAGGAGTGCCTTTTACCAGCTTCGGCTGGTGAAACAGCTGTGGCTGTTTCTGGATCGGGATAGCCTGACCACTGTTGTCCATGCACTGGTAACCTCCAGGGTGGATTACTGTAATGTGCTCTATGTGGGGCTTCCTCTGAGGTTGGTCTGGAAGCTGCAGCTGGTGCAAAATGCAGCAGCGAGACTGCTCACTAGGGCATCACCAACATGTCAACCTGCTGCTGAAACAATTGCACTGGCTGCCCATTTGCTACCAGGCCAAGTTCAAGGCTCTAGTTTTGGTGTACAAAGCCCTATACAGCTTGGGACCAGGATACCTGAAAGACCGACTTATCCCTTATATGCCCAGTTGATCACTGCGCTCTGCAGGTGAGGGCCTCCTGCAGATACCATCATATCAGGAGGTCCATTCTGCACAATATAGGAAACGGACCTTTAGTGTGGCAGCATCTACCCTGTGGAATTCCCTCCCCTTAAATATTAGACAGGCACCATCTCTGCTTTTTGACGCCTATTGAAGACCTTCCTCTTTCAACAAGCCTTTTAAGTTGAGACCTTATCCCAGTCTGCGTCTGTGTTGGAATTGCTTTTTAATATATTTGTAAATCTTTATTTTTAATATTTTAAACTTTTTCTTTTTTCTTTTTAAGATGTCTTCAAAGCTTTTTAAAAAATGTTTTTAAAGATGTTTTGTGTTGATGTATTTTAAAGTCTGTTTTTATGATGTTTTAAACTGTTCTTAGTGTTTTTGTTTGCCGCTCTGGGCTCCTGCCGGGAGGAAGGGCAGGATATAAATCAAATAATAGATAGATACTTTATTTTTCAATGCAGAAAGCAGAAGCCCACTTTCTTTTTCTAGACTTAGGCCACTTTCATGTCATACATTTATTCCACTATTATTCCACTTTAAACAGTCATGGCTTTCCCCAAAGAATCCCGGGAAGTATAGTTTGTGAAGGATGCTGAGAGTTGTTAGGAGACTCCAATTCTCCTCATAGAGGTACAATTCTCAGAGTTGTCTGGGAAGAGGGACTAGCTGCTAAACCACTCTGACAATTGGAACTCTGTGACTCTACTCAAGTCTCACTGGAAAAACATCATGGGTGCTTCCAGACAAAAAGATCTCAGAGCTAACAGTCATTGCTTACCTTCTATAACCTGCAGCTAGAACTGAAATGGACTTTCCTCACTTTTTCTTTGTATACATCATACCACGATATTCCATCCACACTAGTGGCCCCAGCATAGTCATGTGGGTGAAGAAGGATCAATTCACCAGCATCCACCCTCCAGCATGGACCCTGTTGTTCCAAGGGTTCTTGCTGGGGAATTGTGTCTTTGCCTGCCCATTAATCATTTTGAGGCATAGTTTCTCTTTTCTCCCACACAAATCAATGGACATTTTTACAAAATCAAATTATTGTAAATTATTGTAAAGCTCTTTCATGTAAGAACAATATTTTTGAAAAAATACATAGGCATGGAAACTTTCAGAGCTAATTAAAAGACTGTTAAATAAAAAAATGTAAATGTACTGCCTTCAGGTCGATTCTGACTTATGGCAACCCTATGAATAGGGTTTTCATGAGGCTGAGAGACAGTGACTGGTCCAAGGTCACCCAGTGAGCTTCAAAGCTATGTGGGGATTCGAACCCTAGTCTCCCAGGTTGTAGTCCAACACCTTAACCACTACACCACACTGGCTCCTGTTAAATAAGACTGTCTAATAAAATGGAGATGACCAGAAAGGTAACCGTGAAGGTGTGCTGAGTTGTAACTGGTTCTCCTGACCTATATATTTGCACATGTTAAAACCCTTTTTAAAAAAAGGAGTATGAGGAGGAGCAATCTACTCCTTTGGAGATTGCACTACTCTTCCATTCAAAAAAAGGTGGTGTTTCTGCAGTCTGGGAAAAGGTAGAAGAAACATAGGAAAAATGTCGAAGGAAATAACTGGGTGAAAATATTGTATGGATGTTTTGTTGTGAGAACAAAGCATGGCAATTCCACACTAGTGTGGAAACATCCCATGTTTAAATTCACCAGCTGTTGTAACAATACTATTACTGCTAAATCAGAGCTTGGAAAAGTTACTTTTTTGAACTACAACTCCCATCAACCCAATCCAGTGGCCATGCTAGCTGGGGCTGATGGGAGTTGTAGTTCAAAAAAGTAACTTTTCCAAGCTCTGTTAAATGTTATATAAAACTGAAACATGCAGAGAACAGCGTTTTGATATCCCAACCTGTGTTGGTATTAGATGGATACCATTTCCAACAAAAATCGGGAAATCTCAATATCTGCATGCAGGCATACACACAAACACCACACCCAGGGAAAAAGAATCACACTGGTTTAAATTGCCCAAAGGGGAATCCTAGCTCCTGCTCTTTATGCACTAGTTGCATCATGTGCTCTCCATGTATTGGTTCTTCTGCTTCTATTTCCCTCTGAACACTCTTTCCCTACTCCATCTTTTCCAAGATTTTATACTACACACACTTCTGCAGTCATCAAATAGCAGAAAGGGATGTAGAAAGAGGTCCAATGATATGATGGGAACCTATGATTTGACGTTATGGACAAGCTTATGGAAACCATAATAGAAACATCAAATGTCAGAGCTCTTTAGATACTCAGTTCCACTCAAGTCCTACTCTCTTCACGAACATCAGTCTTACCAACATGCATATGCCATAGCTGGGATTTTCATAGCTACATATAAAAAACCAGCCCATTGAATGCTAGTGTGGAAGAGAGCGGCATTGCCTAAATGGTGGGAGCATCACCTGGTTTGCTGTTGTCTTGATTTGTCACTGTCACTGAATGTTATAGAATCTCGATGCCCCCCCCGATCAGAGCCACAGGACAGGTATGGTATGTGCAGATAGCCCGAACTTAAATTGCCTATAACTGCAGCTGAGTTTGCATATAAACGAACTAGAACTGCAGCTGAGTTTGCACACACACACACACACACACACACAGAGAGAGAGAGAGAGAGAGAGAGAGAGAGAGAGATCTGAAGCAAAACTTAATGACCAGGTCAGATGAAAAAGGGGTGTCCAACTGAAACTTTAGTTATCAAGTTCAAAAACACCAACAGAAACATATGCCAAAATTATTTCATAACACACATCTGTCAAAGACTGTCTTGCCTCCTAAATAACTGTTTCCTTCTATATTGTTCTATAAATTGACTGCTGCATTTGGATTAAGCAAATATTTCAAAACTAAAGCTATGCTCTGTGAAAGAGGTATTCTGGTCTAGTAATAGTCTAGCTACTGTAATGAAGACCCAGTGACCCACAGGACCAATAGGCGACTCTTCTATGATGCTGCAAATAAACCAAAAACATTAGCACTGAAACTTTTGGCTGAATCCCACAAACACTAGGAATAAAGTGTCTATGATGGAATTTGAGACATCCATTATAATATATATTATTTAAATGCCAGCACACACTAAGCAAAGGACCATGAAATGTACTGTTTTTTCTCCCCGGAAGGAATTGCTTGCTATACAAAATGTTGATTAGTGATCCAAAACCACATTCTAATTCTCAGTTTTTCATGCTCTACACATTATAAAGCACTAGATACAATTCACAGAAGAATTGAATTAATCCATTTTTCCATCTCAATTGACCACTCCTGTCAGAACAGGCATATATCCAGAGATGTTATTGTGCACACCATAAAGCGCTCAGCTGACAGTAAGTGTAGCCTTTTGTGTTGGTGGAAAGGCTGCTTCTGTTCAGATGATAAAAATGAAAGTGATGAAGAAAATCAGTGAGGCATTCTGCACATGCTCTGTGGAATCTCAGAACTGGCTAGCATACAGGAGTCAAATTGAGCTATAGTGAGATTGCCTAATCTGTGAGAATAAGTGAATATAACTTCATGCTGTGGAATCTCATCCAAGATGTATATATTGAAGCCCAACATGTATGTAAGAGAACAGTTTAATTATTGTTTGTGTGCCCAATTTTGAAAGGCAGTCAAAGTCTCAAAATTACATATACCCTTATCCCAACACCCTCCTGGGGAATAAATTCCATATAAAGCAGTGCAATCTTGAATTTCTCTATCTGGGATCTTCCTGAACTTGCTGTGTCCATTCAATCATGGAACAGAGATATCAAGATTTATATCAAGAAACATATATACCTCAATACCAGCTTGAGTGAACAAGGCCAGTGTTAAGAAAAAAGGAGCAGCAAAATAATCCCAAAATGTAGGGGTTTTTTACCACAGTGTTTTTGCAACTCACTGAATTACTGCTGTCCTACAGGCTTTAAAGAAAAGAAAAGATGTGGTGACCTTTCATTTTATGGGTGCAGGCACAAAGTGTTGTACAGTGCAGTGATCTGTACAATGTGTCCTTTGCACTGCACTATTTTTCATTTAGACAACCTTGCTTGCAAAATATTTGCCTTTCCAATTTTGACAGATACCCAGAATCCTCCATGAACCATGAAATGAAGTAGCTGCAGTCTACTGGGATATCTAGAAATATATGTTTCCTTCTTGGAAAGAACAAAAAAAAAGGAGGAAATGAAGTCAATGGCTACTAGTCATAACCTGTGTCCTACCTCTGAAAACCAGTTGCTGAGAAATGTAACCCAAGAGAGGGCTGTTGTGCTCATGTCTTGCTCGTGGGCTTCCATATAGGCCTTTGGCTGGCCACTGTAGTGGGGAAATGCTGCACTAGATGGGTCATTTGTCAGATCCGTCAGGGTTCTTCTTCTGTTCATAGAATCATAAAATAATAAAGTTGGAAGGGGCCTGTAAGGCCATCAAGTCCAACCTGCTACTCAATGCAGGAATCCAACTTAAAACATACCCAACAGATGGCTGTCCAGCTGCCTCTTGAATGCCTCTGGTGCTGGAGAGCCCACCACCTCCCTAGGTAATGGGTCCCATTTGTTGTACAGCTCTAACAGTTAGGAAGTTTTTCTTGATGTTCAGTCGAAATCTGGCTTCCTGTACCTTAAGTCCATTATTCCGTGTCCTGCACTCAGCAACAATTGAGAAGAGATCCTGGCCCTCTTCTGTGTGGCAACCTTTCAAGTACTTGAAGAGTGCTATCATATCTCCCCTCAGTCTTCTCTCCTCAAGGCTAAACATGCCCAGTTCTTTCAGTTGATCTGCATAGGGCTTTGTTTCCAGTCCTGTTCATACAAGTTATTTTTTTTAAGTAACCAAAATAATGTAAACAATGGCTGATAACATGACATTTGGGGGGAAGGGGGAGCATAGCATAATGGTTCCAATTCAGCTCTTAAAAAAAGATTGTGATATATGGCATGATGAGTGTAAAAACATTAATGGAGATACACATCCCAATGTGTATCAGAATGTGCATCCAATCAAAACAAAGAGTTATATTCAACTAAGTTCTATTCAAACTAGACCCATTCAAATTAATAATCCAAGGTAGTCATGTTTATTAAGAACACTGGGTCTATAATGAATAGGACTAGCCTGGAATACCACCAACATACTGTTGCTAGACTATATTTTTAATGAGTCATGTATTCAGCCTCACATCTGATTTATGCATATGGGTCCTAATCCAGCATCTGCATCTTACATGGATGTCCTTAGCTAGACAGGGACAAATATATTTAGCAGAATTACAAATAACAGCATGTAAGAAAGATGGAGCTGATGCATTATAGGCTTATTACCCAAACAAGAAGGGAAAGGTGCATGCTAATAATAATACAAGCATAATAATATGGTTACTTCACTACTTATGTTTAATGTTTCTAAAGCACAAAAAGTGCAGGTATCAAGGAAGACTTCCCCAGATCTCAGAATAAAATACTATATTCACTAATAGGCAAAAAAACCCTTGCTGTTTAAGAACATACCTATAGCCCACAGATATTTCTATCAAACTTGAAAAAGCAGGGAAATTGGGCAGCTATAGAGAATGCACCAGAGGAGCATGAGACCTGACCTCCTCTCTGAGATATTGGACTGCCCTATAAATATGGCAAAATGGAAACACAATTTGGGTTGGTCTTTCACAGTCCAATCCACTTGCTGTGTAGCTTGGAAGAATTTGGTAACATGTGCCTCTGAGTATATGGTGAGTAGTGGCAAGACCTGCCATCTCCAAAGATGGAGAATTATATTTTTGTACGTTTGTTGGTGTTCTTCTTACTTTGCTTCTTTCCTGTGTTACTAATGTTTCTACAGAGAATCTAAACCAGAAATTTTTATTTCCCTCATTATTCATCCTAGAAATCTGTGTCAAATTTATTTTCATTAATTTCAAAGTCTTTTTCTTGGTCAATGTCATATGATGGTGAAGACAGCCTTTTGTGTTTCAAATTGGAGGTTATGTTCTATTTCTATGTTGGATGCATTAACAGTTGAATCTGAAACTGCAGTTCGATGTAAAATCAGACTGATTCCAATATGTTGTTACTTCAGCAACGACTCTAGCTGTTGGAAGAAAGAGGATGCATGTTTTCAGCCTCCTATGTTTAAACCACTTTATTTAAGGCAAGGTGGGCACGGTCAATTAAAAACAGAGCACACCTAGAATTTTGCTAGAATATATTTCACCTCCCACTGTTTTATCTTGTGCAGATTGAGACACTCCTGAGGTCCACTGGAGACTATTCTACAGAAGTCAATGCCATTATTCCACAATTATGTTTGGAGGTTTTTTTAGTGTAAATTTTGCAAAGTGCTGCTGTACTTCACATATTCATAGAAATAAAGGTGAAAGAAAATGATTTCCTATAGGAAACGTCACTGAAATTGCAAACTAAATCAGACATATTCAAAGTGACCATCTGAACTATATCAACTGTCCTAATAATGTTGCTTCCTCCCTGCTAAAACAGGATCAGCAGAGCACATGTCTTGTTTCTATTATTTGGGCTGATTGCAGGTATTGCCACCACTCACCATATGCTCAGAGGCACATGTTACCAAATTCTTCCAAGCTACACAGGAAGTCGATTGGACTGTGAAAGACCAACCCAAATTGTGTTTGCATTTTGACAAATTTGTAGGGCAGTCCAATATCTCAGAGAGGAGGTCAGGTCTCCTGCTCCCCTGGTGCATTCACTATAGCTGCCCAATTTTCCTGCTTTTTAAAGTTTGATAGAACTATCTGTAGGCTATAGGTACGTTCTTAAACCTCAAGGTTTTTTTGCCTATTAGTGAATTTCTCTGCTTTTTAATCCGGGAGGTAAGAAATGGGATCCTGTGCAAGTTTGCTGAGAATGGATTGATCATTTGCATGCTTATTGAGTTCAGTGGGATTTACTCCCCTGCAATCATGCTTAGGATAGGTGAAACTGACCACAGGGGATGGGGAAGGGAGGAGGAGGGAGAGGAGGAAAGGCAGAGGGGAGGACTGGGATGGGAGCAGATGGGGGAAGGACAGATTTGATCATTTGCATGTTGATTGAGCTCAGTGCGATTTACTCCCATGCAATCATGCTTAGGATGGGTAAAACTGACCAGGGGAAAGGGAAGGAAGGCTGAAGTGGGCAGGAGAGGAGGAAGAGGGGAAGGGGGGGAGGAAAGGAGAGGAGAGGGGAAAGAGGGGAAAGGCAGGTCTGATCATTTGCATGATTATTGAAGTCAATCAGATTTACTCGTAAGCAATCATGATTAGGATAGGTAAAATTACCCATGGGGGAGGAGGAGGGGGAAGGAAAAGGATCATGCTCTAGCTGTTCTTTTTCCTCTTCAAAACTCTAGCAGACAAACAAATACACACGTTTTTGTCAACTGCTGCTTCCTAAATATGAACAATGAAGGCTAAACAAATGTTAAGACTTTACATCAATCAGAATGTATATCACATAACTGCCAAAAGGATGGCAAGGAATATTTTCAAAACTGGTGAAGTCACTTAGGAGATTCTCAGTGTTTTTACCCCTTATTCCTTCAATACAAACACAATGGCTCCACCCCTGTCACACTGACTGACAAAATGTGGAATGCAGGGGTGGGGAACCTGTGACCCTCCAGATGTTGCTGCAGTACCATTCCCATGAACCCCAACAAGCATAGACAATGGCCCGGGATGATGGGAGTTGTAGTTCAGCAGCATCTGGAGAGCCAAAGGTTCCCCACACTTGGCAGAATAGGATAAATGTGAGGAAATAATGAGGCAGAGGTACAGGAAAAAAGAAGAGGAGCTGAACCTGAGAAAGAGGAAGAGAGAACTAAATCACAAATGTGGAAACACAGTAGGCCTTTTTATGGACCATGTTCAAGCCCTCCGGTGTGGGGAACTAGCCTTGGACACAAAGTGAAGGAAAATATACCTTTCTGGTCTACCCCCTTTTACTCCAGGCATGGTCGGCCAGTTAACATGCTCTTACACAACCTAGGAAAGTGGCTCACAGGAAAATGGTAAACTTGCCTACAGGATCAACCCCTGCTCAACAGTGCACTGATCATGCATCACTTGATGAATCTTTAGTTTTTCATTCATTAAGATGTGAGACAGCCATTGAACCCTGAGACAGTCTTTAAGCCAGTATATTTGTAAACAGATGGTCCAACTTAATGGATACCTGCCAAATGGAAGAATTCCTATTTTTAAGTATACAACTCATCTCACCTAATAGTTTACATCTGTATCAGAGCCCATACGAATTAGCTTAGAAGAGAAATGAAGAGTTCTCAAAACTTCAGCTAACATCATTTTTCACTGGGGAGTTTGCTTTATCAAGATAATGATGGCTTTCAAATACAGTAGCTTTGTCTTTTCTATGTTATTCTTGTCCTTCCATCTCTTGCACATTTCCTTTTTGGAAACTATCAGGAATCATATCCTCTTGGAAATGGATTACTCCTGTATATTGTCCTCTATGTTACAGAGGCCCAATTGGCCTCAACTAGAAGTCAGGCATTTAGTGTCCCATGCTGTGAAACATTCTTCCAGCAGAGATGAGGCAAGCATCCTCACTTTCGATTTTCAGTAGTCTCTTGATCACCTTTTTATCACCTGGAGAGCATCATTCATTGTGGAGACACAGAAAGGAAAAATATTATTTTACAGCCTCGTAGCTTTCTTGAAGCTGTTTTCAGTTTAGGTGTACAGAACAAGGCTTTTTGAGGTCCAAGATATTTGCAAGTGTTTACAGCTCCTAATGAAGGAGATTCAGTTCTGAAATGTGGAGAGAAAAATAAACATCTCACTCCAGGAAGCACCAGAGCCTGTCTATGCTTTGTGTTCGAGAAAAGCAACACTGAGACTAAGGAGGAGGAAGCTGATAGGCAGTGCTACCCCCTGGACTGGAGGTAAGTAAGAAGGCAGTGGGGGGCTAGCTAAGGGCAGACTGAGTTTGGTGGGACAGCACCCCAGTTGCCCTAATGGGCCAGCCTCCACTGGCTAGCACTCCCTCTCTTTTTCTCTCTGTCTCATAGACTTCCAGTCTGTTAATGAAACTCTTAACAAATCCACATCTTAAAACCCTCCACAAACATTAATGAAGTAATGTTCACTATCTCCCTTTCCCCTGACGTAAGATAAGAAGAAATAATTAGCAATGACTTCAAATGCCTTACCCAAGGAGAAGCAGGAGATTGGCAAGAAAACTGAATGATACAATCAGCTAGGTTGTACTCTTAATGTTCATGGGTTTTGTTCAGTGAGGTACTGCTAGGGAGCTGAAGCCACTGCTCTAGATCTTGAAACACACACAAGGGCAGTGGCGGCTGATAACTGCATGTCAGTGGGGCAGTGGAATCTGCTCCAGGTTTTAGTCCGAACTTTCAAGGAGTTGTCCAAGACGCTAGAATCACCAGCCACCACTGCACACAGGAATTATTTATATAAAATACCTTGACATTTTAATAAGCCTATTTAGTCCAATATAGTTTTCTTTCCCCTTAATGCCTGCCTCCTTCAAAATTTAAGTTATAATGATCATCATCTACACAAATTCCCTGAGGGGCGCTTTTAATGTAATCATCTCTCATTAGGAGGCTTCTGGTAGCAATCTCCCTACAACACTCTCTATTAAAGTTAGGGCTGATGACTTGATGGCCCTCAGCCAAAACTATTATGCTAGTGTTGATTGAAGAAGTTTACATGAGCTTGCTCACCATCTCCCCTCCGCACTTTTCTGCATCACTTGTCTCAGCATAAGCCAAGGTGATATTAATGAACTGCTACTGAGTGGGCTCTGTTTTCCAAGACCCTTCAGTCAATGTTAATCATGAAGTACAGTTAATACATTTTTAATACAACTGTATACAAAGCCAAATTATGCACCTGCTAGGTGTGAGCATACACACCCTCTGGAGATCCATGTTCAAGATGTGCTTGGCAGCAAGCATGGAGCAGGCTACGCTTCATACAGAATGGATATAATGCTCTTTAAATAAAAGACTTTAACTATCACACTTACGTTTTAAAGGAAAGTCAAACAAGCTGAAAATCCCATAGACTTACAGCAGCAAGCTGAAGAAAGGCAGTACTTCTCTTAAAGAATATTACATGGTTACAACAGCTTAAAACAGCATAAGTTAATGAATGCTTTCAGAGTAAAAAGCAAGAAACCCAATGTAGCCTTGAAGTGGAAAATTCCACCTCTGAGGGTCGTTGGTATTAGTACGTGCATAAGGTGGAAGGGGACAGATGTTGCGACTGGACAGGGCAGACAAAAGATGAGTATGTGCGTTCTTACTTCCCTTTAATGGAGACTTACCTGACGAATCACGCAGCCAGGTGGGAGCGGGAAACAGGTAAAGCCCCTTATTGGGTACCTTGGGACACATGACTGTACCTTGTACAAACCTATAAAAGACCCTCGATGTGGAGAAGAAGAGTCTCCCGCCATAGCACACGCTAGCAGGGACTCCTTACAATTGTAATAAACAGCTATAAGCTTCAACTGCCTTCGTGTCGTTTCCTGGACAAGAACTCCATTTAGGAGAAAATTCCACAACAGCCTGAAGGTTAATTTTTTCATTTTGGTCCCATTTCCTAAGTGAAACCTTCACTCCTCATTCCTTCAGCTAACATACAAGAAATAAATGTTTAAATGGTGCCCATCTCCTTTGAAACTTTTATTTTTGCACAGTTGTTTGCCACTCAATCAATAATTAATTAGAAGACTGACAGAATGAAAGCTCGCACACACACAAACTTTACAGAACGGCTGTCTCAAAAAATGGCAAGCAATTAAGAAACCCATCAATAATCTACTGTGTTTGTTTTTAGGATTTTGTTTTTATTTGCCTTGAAATCATAAAATGATAAAAACTGTACAGAATGAGTCAGAAGCAATTGTGAGCATTTATTAGTGTGCTAAATTCACAACTGCTGGGTAGTACTCGCTAAAGATGTTCAGATGCTGTTTAAGTTCATAGCTGAAGTAGGGTCTTATGTTGCTTTTAAAATGTACTTCTGAACCTGCTGCTTAGATGCTCTGAAATTGGTAAATCATTTAGAACTTATCAGAGCAATGCTGTTATTTCCAAGTTCCATTTTATTATACAATAAGATCCTCCATGGCGCAGAGTGGTAAGCGGCGGTAACGCAGCCGAAGCTCTGCTCACGGCCAGAGTTCGATTCCAATGGAAGGAGGAAGTCGAATCTCCGGTAAAAGGGGTCGAGGTCCACTCAGCCTTCCATCCATCCGTCCTCAGTAAAATGAGTACCCGGCCTACGCTGGGGGGTAAAGAAAGGCCGGGGAAGGAACTGGCAATCCCACCCCATATATACGGTCTGCCTAGTAAACGTCGCAAGACATCACCCTAAGAGTCGGAAATGGCTCGCACTATAAGTGCGGGGACACCTTTACTTTTTAGCAATTAAATAAAATTGCTAATTCTTTTTCTCAGACACACTGCAGGCAAATTTCAATAGGCTAAAGCAAGGGTGGAGAACCAGTGGCCCTCCAAATGTTATTGGATGACAACTCCCATCTTCACTAACCATTGGCCATGCTGGCTGATTTGCTAGGAGTTGGAGGCAAACAACATCTGGAAGAACAAAGGTTCCCCCACCTGGGCTAAAGTTTGGTCATTCTAGGCTTGAATCAAACTTCAAGCCTTGCGCTGGAAGTTTGCAGAAACATAATCCTTGGGTCAAAAGGAAATACCTATTTGTGGATTGGGAGGGCTCCAGAACCTTCAGTTTGCCAGAAAGAAAGAAAAAAAGAACTAGTGACAAACATGAACCTGCCCTAATGTAGTGCTGCCTTCAAGTTGATTCCGACTTATGGTGACCCTAGGAATAGGGTTTTCATGAGGCTGAGAGGCAGTGACTGGCCCAAGGTCACCCAGTGAGCTTCATGGCTATGTGGGGATTCGAACCCTGGTCTCCCAGGTCATAGTCCAACACCTTAACCACTACACCACACTGGCTCGACTTTATCCTATTTCCCAAAGTGCCAGGGACAGAAAACAACCGACAATCCTTGTCTTCCTATTTTGCAGGGCTTCTGAATGTTTGGATGAGGTGAACAAGTCCCTCTGCCCAGTTCTTTTGGACTTTGCTAGTGAGGAAGCTCTGCCAGTGAGGAGCACCCCAGTGCACCCACCCCAAAAGCAGGCAGAAGTTACCTCCGGCAGTATCCCTTCTGGTGGCAGCCAGTGGAAACACCTGAAACATGGGCAAAACCAGGATGGCATAGGATCCACGGGATCCTGAACTGGCCCTGTTACCATCTCATGATGGCAATGTGCCCAGTCCAGGTCTTCATTACATCAGCCTAGGAGCTGGCATAGCTAAGGGGCATTTTTCCTCCCTCCCCCTTTCCACCCTGGTGGTATGAATAACAGGGCTGTGAATGCAGCACTGGCTAAAAGTTCTATTAAGCCTTACCACTGCAGGCCGGAAGGGTCGGGTTGCAGCCTATGTTTTTCAGACAAGAGAAAGGAATTATTTCACTTCCATAAGGTGATTCAATCACTGTTATTGTAGGTCAAAAGAAAAGGGAGGGGGATCCTCTGTAGATCTTAATCTTATGGGACTTTAGAATAGTGGCCTAGAAGTTTGAGAACAGAGCTTAGTTTTTTAATACCCTTGATGTGTGTTGAGCTCTAGTAACTTTTTGTTATATAACTGACAGGGGAGATGTCAATCATGGATAGTGAACAACAATGGACATTAACAGAAGGGAACAACTGATCTCACCAGAGGCTAAGCTGTTATACAGGAAGAAGCATCTTCATTCACAATGATCATATTAGAGCAGCCATCTAAGCAGAAAAGGAAATAAAACATAAAGCCTTTTTGTAAGGCTAGTCAGTTGCCATTTCCTCTACAAGATTCATTCGCTGCAGTTATGAGAAATCACAACAGGTTACTTGATGGTTTATAGCGTGTGGGGGAAATTGAATCTAGCTAGCGGGTCAGATCCAGAACTGCCCCATCCCCTGCAGGACAATTTGTCAGGTAAGTGGGGCTACCCACCAGTCAATCACCTGACATCATATGACATCAGGTGATTCAAAGTTCAAGCTGCAGTTTTAAAGGAACAGTCATCTTTTGAAGGCCCAGCTTTTCTGTTGCAGCAATGGCTTACGTTCAAGCCACGTCTAGAAAGCAATAATCTTCATTTGCATTCCTGGTTTGAATGAAAGTTGAGTCTGCAAAACAACATCCCTGATTCAAGCACAAGATGCAAATAATTATTCTTAATTTGAAGACTCGACTTGAATGCAAGCCACGTCTGCAAAGAAAGAATTAGGCTTTCAGGTTTTGGAAGCTGGCCTGCCAGGTCATGCAATGCAATAGAAAAAGATGCCAGACTGAAAAATGTTTACTTGCTCACCACTTAAAAAGGTGCTTGAATGAACAAAACAAGTGTTCTGCACACGGAATCCATTTCCACATGCAAGATATGTCTAGATATGGCCATTTTTAAAAGCACAACAGAATCGATGCCGTTGAACTAACAAAAATAATTGGCCTTTCCGTCACTAACATTGAGTTCTATTCAACTAAATCTTACTCAGGGTTTACCCATTGAAATTAATAAACCAAAGGTCATGTTTATTAAATTCAATGGGTCTACTCTGAGTAGGACTAACACTGGATATCAATCATTTAAATAGGTAAAAACTCTATGGTGACATCCACACCATTAAAGCACTATTATACCACTTTAACAGTCTGGCATCCCCCAAAGAATCCTGGAAATTGTCATTGTTAAGGGAGCTGAGAGTTGTTAGGAGACCCCTATACTCCTCACAGAGCAACAATTTCCAGAGTAGTTTAAGGATCAATTTCTCTTCCTGGTCCTGCCCACCTGGCAAATTTGGTCTGTATGTGGAGCCAAGTAGGGAATAGGGATTTGACGCCAGGTCTCTCGAATCCTAGCCCAGTACTCTATCCACAATACCACAATGACTCTCAAGATTATGAATAAGCATTAAACAGGGATTCAAAGATGCAGTTATTCCATATTCATAGCTCATTTTCACAACAAGCTAGCTATGCATCTTTGTTTCTTGCCTATAAAATATTACATTCCTAATGTGGTTTATTTCATCCATTTTTATAAAGCAGTAACAGGCTGTACTTAAAAAGCCTAAAGCCAAATCTCATGTATCTGAATTCCCCCCATTACTATTCTGATACTCTGTGTTCACTGCCCACATAAAACAAGACCTTTTCATTTAAAGATTTTATTCTACAGTCATAAGACATTGCTTTAGCACTTGGAGTCATCATCAGCTCTGTCATACCTAAGAAAAAACAATTATTATCATTTGCTTCTGGCACTGCAATCCCCTTTTTTCCTTGAGTAACGAACTATGAATTTAACACTTGCCAGAGCATCACAAGATTATGAGTAATTTAATTCAAAATTACCTTTGAAAAATAAGAAGAAAAGCTCTGTTGGAAGCCGATCTTATTTTGCACAAATATTTTGCACAAATTTAAACCAATGCAAAAAGATATAGTATGTCCAGACCTCCTCACATATGAATGCTAAAAACAAAGGGGGACAGGAATAGAATCTGACTCAGCTTTACATACTGATGGACAAGGAGGAAGTTGGCCAGAGAGCATTCCAGATGGCTGCTCTTAACGTTTTCCAACACAGAATAGTTCAAGTGATGCTCAGCATTGTAAAAATGCTAAACTTCCTTTGCAAATTAATCATTGGTTATCTATCTTTATGAAGCTATCAGTCACTGCCTGAGTTGTGACACTAAATAACAAGTGATTAACTGAACTGTTAAACTCTTTAGGGACATATGAAACTGTGTATACCAAGTCGGACAATCTGTTCCATTTGTTCACTACTGTCAACTACACAGACTAGCAGCAGCTTTCCAAGGTTTCAAATAGGTGTCTTTCCCAGCCCTACCTGGAGAGGCCAGGGATTGAACTTGGGGCCCTTTGCATGCAAAACATGTGCTCTTTCACTGAGGTGCCATCATTCCTCTTAAAATCCTAAGCAGAACAAAACATAGAAAGGGAGATAATACTGTGCATAAGTAGTATTCAAGAAAGCAAAAATAAACCTCATTCAGTTTTTGTAGTTAAGATATGTTAAAATGAGGTTTAGCTTAAAGGGACTATCAGGACTGGCACCAGAAGGCGGCCAGTTCAGGCACAGGCTCAAGGCCCCAGAAGGTCACAGGGACCCACCACCCACCAGCACTGGGCCTGGCACTCCTCCTGCCACCTGCCTTTGTTGCTGTGAGGGCCCACTGGTGCTGCTACCATCTCCTCCTCCTCCTCTGCTCTCGCTAGCCCATCCCTTCAAGTGGCTGGAGACTCCAGGTGCTCTGCCAGAAGCCCTTCCACGCTTACCGCCACCAGAAACATGTCAGGCCCTGCCCCCTTGGAAGCAGCTTGCATTGTTTTATTTATTTAATTAATTTACATCCCACCATTCCTCCCAGAAGAAATCCATGGGAAACTGTCCCTCATGGACACTGTAACTGCCATACGAGATACCACAGGAGAGTGAGGTGAAGTTTACTGCATCATGGAAGCTGCTTCTGCGGGGGCAAGCCCCCTTGTTTTTCTGGTGGAAGTGGCTATGGAAGGGCTTGTAGTGGAGCACACAGACCCTCCATCTGCTAAAGGGATGGGCGAGCAAGAGTGGAGGTGGTGGCAGTGGTGGTGATAGAGGTAGCAGAGGGCCGCTGCAGCAACAAAGACAAGTGGCAGGAGGAAGTGATCCAGTCATTCCTTAGGGGTCCACTGTGCCCAAGGGCCCCCAGAAACCCGGAACCAGCCCTGGGACTATTTCCGAATCTGCTCAGGGCAGCCAAAAAAAGCTTACAATTGCATAGTAATTGAAGACAGATATTTTGGAAGAATCTGGAGGCACCTGAAAAGCATTCATATACATGGGAATGCTTAGGAACCCCATGGAAATTTTCACTTCCTTGCTCAATGTGGCCACCACCACCCTAAGACTGTGAATGCTGGTGGACTGTGGTCTCACTGCACCACAAATACAAAACAGACGCTTTAAAAATCATTGAGTATTTGACCATAGATTTTACAATGTCATCTTTTTAGAATTAGCAAGTCCTGAATTGGGGACACTCTTACCAGAATGTCAGGCAGAACCTTCGTTCCCCAGGCTCAAACACTGACCCCCTCCAAACAATTTATTGATCCTCCTAGTCTGGTTTGGCAATAACTGCTTCCAGATCAAGCCTGGGTCTTTAAATGGACAGCAACTGTCTTGGCCTTCCTTGACTGGTTTTTCCCTCTTGCTGTATTTGACCCCAGCCTATCTGCCATCTCTGCACATCTTGCTTCCACTCTCTTTGGATGGATTCCTAGCTGGTGAAAATAAGTAACTCTGATATAAACAAAAACTCACAAATAAATAAATAAATAAATAAATAAATAAATAAAGAAAGAAAGAAAGAAAGAAAGAAAGAAAGAAAGAAAGAAAGAAAGAAAGAAAGAAAGAAAGAAAGAAAGAAAGAAAGAAAGAAAGAAAGAAAGAAAGAAAGAAAGAAAGAAGATATCAGAATAATGTATTTGAGCTGAGCTATTTCTTTCTATGGTATATAATACCTGAAACCCTTCTCAATGTAATCCTGCACACAAAACTTCTTATTTCTGAACAGAAACAATTTTAGTCAGCCTCTATTCAGGTGAGTATGTTACCCTCTTTAAAAAGAGATTAAACATATGCTTAATTATTTGAGGACAGGATCTTAGGTGATAATGAAGTCTGTGTCTGTTACATTGCACGTCCAACATTTGGTGAATGTGACGATCCCAGTTTAATTTTGTGAATGTATAAAAATAGTTATCTGTTTAGCCACTGTTTGAAGACACACCAGCAAATGCAGAACATCACATTTAGCAAGTGTCAGCTTTCACTGGTATTGCTATGGATTGTATCGATGGTGTCCATGTGTGAGTGGAATACACTTTGATTCATGCAACAGGACTTCATCTTACTCTCCACCTCCATACAGTCACCCACAAAGATTTTGGGTATGTGCTGGGGGAGAAGAGGAAGGTGAATACCTATTGCATAAACAGAAGTCCATTCATACATTGTTGGATCTCACCCTATCAGTTTTTGGACATTCAGAAAAGTTGTTTGGGATTGCCAGTATCTATATCTAAATGCTGACATTCAGCTAATCCCAAATATTCACTATAATGCACCTATTGACTCAGAACAGGTTTCAAGGTGAATTTATGATATTCTCCTCTCTACATACATGAATTTTGCACTCACACAATGCTATAGAAAGCACATGCTCTTCTATGGACACGGAAAGATGATCACTGGACTAAGGTTTTATACATTGGCTCCAATCCATAGATCCTAGTGCACAAACATGCAACTATCCGCTGAACATATGGTAAGTTTTTTTAGCGATGAAAACACTGATTTTATGTTTGGGATAGAGAGTCAATCGTTTGATAGAATGACTGATAAAATCATTTACCCCATCCTTCCAAAGCACTGGCTTTTTTTCTTTCTTTTTTTAAGGGGACTTCATCCAATGACATTCACTGTGCATATGGTCCTGGGTGCCTGAAGTAGCAGTTTCAATTCTGCACTACACATTTTTGCCTGTCAGTTGAATGTCTGAACACATAAGCCTTCCTTCTTCCACATGCAGGCCACCTTTCCTGGATTAGAGTAATAATTCACAAATAAGCACATTAGCTTTTGGTCACATATTAAAGTTTTCAAGTGACTTTTAACATGTTGTTAATATCAGTGCCGTACCTTGCGTATTTGACACCCGGAGCAGATCATTTTTTAACACTCCCCTCCTCCATACGACAAAATTATTTTCAGTAATAATCATGAAATGCAACAAATAATAATGGCCCTCCCCCCTCCCCCCCGGGCCAAATGTGACACAGAAGTAGACTGCCTCTGACTGTGGGGGCTCCACAGAAGCCAAGCGGGAGGCCCTCACCATATCTGCTGGTACAGGCAGGTTGCAGCGGCTGCAGGAGGAGCCCTCTGAGGACTGGCTGTGAGCAGGCAAGGCTAGGGATGTGCCAGAGAAACGGTGACGCGGGCAGGGTGGCGAGTGGTGGCCACGCCGTGGAGATCGCCCCGCTTGCTTGTGGGGAGCGTGAAAGAGCCCTGCAGCTGGATCAGGTCACTGGCACCACCTAGCCTGTCCCGCTGTTGTCTCATGGCCAACCAGATGCCCGCAGGAATGCCCACAAGCAGGGCCAGGAAGCAGCACAACGACCCTCTCGTCTGGCGGCCGGCGGCACTGCTGAGCAGACAGGCGGGCAGGCGGTGAATGAGTCTGGCCACCAAAGCACCTGCCTGGCCAGAGGGAGGGGCCTGGCACGTTCCTGCTCTCCCCGCCCTGGCACGGAGTCTGGTGCTTGCCCCATTCTGCAGGCCCGAGGGCTGCCTCTCTTGGGGCGGTCAGGGAAGCAGAGAAGGAGGCGGAGGAAGAAGGCGACAGCGAGCGCTGCGGCCAGGCGGCAGATGGAGATCAGCGAGGGGCACCATGGAGGAGCCTCTGGCGCAGCCCCGCAGATGTGGGTGTGAGCTGCGCCACCGGCCCCCTTCCTTGTAGCCAGCCAGCCAGCCAGCCAGCCATGGGGCTGCCACAGAGGCATTCCTGCCTCTGCCGCTGAAAAGAGCTGCTGGAGCCCAAGGGAGCCGCTCCATTGTTTGCCACAGCCACCCCCTTATTGCCTACACCAGGGGCAGACCATTCCCACTGCTTCGCCCTTGGTACGCCACTGGCTAATATATGTGTAGCTACAGATAAAAAGACACACTGATATCAAATCTACATATTTCAGGCAAGTTATGAGATTCAACAATGCTCTCATGCTGAGACAAATGCTTCTTCTAAAGAGAGGAGGGAGGGGGTTCTCTTTAGATTATCCAATGTTCTGATACATGTAAATATCACTGGGGAAATGTCTTCCTTTTTTAATCTTTGAAAAAGATATTGAATCAATGGCTTCTTAATAATGAAATGTGTAGAGCATTTTCAGAATCGACATGATTCTCTAATGTCCCTGTCCATTAATGAAGCATTTTCATTATTCCTATTATGATGGCTAAGAATCATTACACTGATATGGATGAGGAAAGGAAAATTGAAATATTCCCTGCTAAGAAAGTTATGGCATTAAAATAAAGTTAATCTTAAGAATGCAATGCTGGATTAAATCCAACTGATTATAGTCATATCACATGACAACACAGGCTTCAGTACACATATTTGCAGCTAGTCAACACAATTATGCCGCCCCACAAGATCAGCCACACAGGGCCTTCTCTCAGTCCCGCCAACTAAAACAGCTAGGTTGGTGGGGACGAGAGAGAGGGCATTCTCAGTGGCGGCCCCCACTCTCTGGAACTCCCTCCCGTATGATCTTCGGCATGCCCCTTCCCTGAATGTATTCCGCCAAGCTTTGAAGACCTGGCTTTTCAGACAGGCCTTTGGGACTTCCGGGGAGGGTTAATCACTATGATAAATTGCCTAGTACTCTGAACTGTCATTGTTTATAGTTTTATAGTTTTATCGTTGTATTGTTTTATTATGATGTATTTTATTGAAACAAAGATGTACGTCGCCTAGAGTGGCCATTGGCCAGATAGGCGACACAGAAATTAAATTATTATTATTATTATTATGTTCTTCATATATGCATTCTGTTGTATAGGATTGCACTGCACGCATATCATGTCTACTCAGAGCAGACCTCACTGAACATAAGAACATAAGAAGAGCCTGCTGGATCAGGCCAGTGGCCCATCTAGTCCAGCATCCTGTTCTCACAGTGGCCAACCAGGTGCCTGGGGGAAGCCCGCAAGCAGGACCCGAGTGCAAGAACACTCTCCCCTCCTGAGGCTTCCGGCAACTGGTTTTCAGAAGCATGCTGCCTCTGACTAGGGTGGCAGAGCACAGCCATCACGGCTAGTAGCCATTGATAGCCCTGTCCTCCATGAATTTGTCTAATCTTCTTTTAAAGCCGTCCAAGCTGGTGGCCATTACTGCATCTTGTGGGAGCAAATTCCATAGTTTAACTATGCGCTGAGTAAAGAAGTACTTCCTTTTGTCTGTCCTGAATCTTCCAACATTCAGCTTCTTTGAATGTCCACGAGTTCTAGTATTATGAGAGAGGGAGAAGAACTTTTCTCTATCCACTTTCTCAATGCCATGCATAATTTTATACACTTCTATCATGTCTCCTCTGACCTGCCTTTTCTCTAAACTAAAAAGCCCCAAATGCTGCAACCTTTCCTCGTAAGGGAGTCGCTCAATAGTTCAATAGGACTTAGAATCATAGAATCATAAAGTTGGAAGGAGCTTGTAAGGCCATTGAGGCCAACCCCCCTGGATCCAAATTAAAGCACACCCAACAGGTGGCTGTCCAGCTGCCTCTTGGATGCCTCCAGTGCTGGAGAGCCCACCACCTCCCTAGGGAATTGGTTCCATTGCTGTACTGCTCTAACAGTTTGGACGTTTTTCCTGATGTTCAGTTGAAATCTGGCTTCCAGTAACTTTAGCCCATTATTCCATGTCCTGCACTCTGGGATAATTGAAAAGAGATCCTGGCCTTGCTTTGTGTGACAACCTTTCAAGTACTTGAAAAGTGCTATCATATCTCCCCTCAGTCTTTTCTTCTCAAGGCTAAACATGCCCAGTTCTTTCAGTCTCTCCTCATAGGGCTTTGTTTCTAGTCCCCTCATCCTCGTTGCCTTCCTCTGAACCTGTTCCAGTGCTGAATAGAGGGGAACCAATGCTTCATACAATTTGGAACAATACTTCTGTGGATGCAGCCTAAAATAGCATTTACCTTTTTTGCAGCCACATCACACTGTTGGCTCATATTCCCCTTGTGACAACAATTCCAAGATCTTTCTCACATGTAGTATTGCTGAGCTAAATATCCCTCATCTTATAACTATACATTTGGTTTCTTTTTCCTAAGTATAGAACTTAGCACTTATCCTTCTTAAATTGTATTATGTTGTTTTCAGCCCAACACTCCAGCCTATCAAGATCCCTTTGAATTTCGTATCTGTCTTCCAAGCTATTAGCTATTCCTCCCAATGTTGTATCATATGAAAATCTGATAAGCATTCCTAGCACCTCTTTATCCAAGTCATTAATAAAAATGGAACATATTTGGAAAGTACAATAACTGGTAAAATAAAAAAGTTACTAAATATATCCCTTTAGAAAAGTAAGCATAAAAAATAGGAAAGAAAGGCTTCTTGGAGGACTGGTATACATAATGGAATTGTGCAGGAATTTTATCAAAAAAGAGCATCTCGCACATTAAACTAACATAAGCTCATAAGAAGAGCCCTTTGATCAGACCAAAGGCTCATCTAGCCCAGCACTGCATTCTCACAGAGGCCAAACAGATGCCTAGGGAAACCTGCAAGCAGGACGCAAGTTTAACAGCACTCTCTCCACTTCTCATTCCCAGCAACTGGTATTGAGAGGTATAGGCTGTGAACACACCAGTCACCAGAGCAAAGCATTGCCATTACCCACTACTGGAGAGGGAATGGGTTGATCTGCTGATCACTTGCAAAATCTCTTTGAAGCTGATTTTAAAATAAAAGCACTCAAGCTGACCCTACCAGAGTTTTTTTTCCTTTTTCCTTTTGAGACATTAATCATTACTATTTGTATTTTTATGTTAGATTTTATGCACTTGGCTACTGAGGAAGGTTGTCAAAACGTCTGGCCAAAACACCAAAGGAGCACTTTTAAAAAATATGTCTTTGTCTCATCAACTGGTGATATAAGTGCCTTTGGAAGAAGTGTTTAAAGTTTGCTTTTATTGTTTGATACATTAAAATTCTTACATTTATGTATTATTTATCTTTAACTTTTTTTTCTAACTTTTGAATTTTGTGAAGGACAAGTAACTTTTTTTCTGTTTGTCTACCCATACTGGTAGAACAGATTAGGCTTTTAGAACACCGACAGTTGCTTCTTACTGAGCATGCCAGGGCTTATCATTGACTCTAATGCTAAAATTCTTAAATTAATTAAAACTCAACTAGGCATTTTTTAAAACTTTTAAACTGCAGACAATGAAAGTCAGAAGGTCAGTAGGTCAGTAATAGGATTACAGGTACTCTGTGTACATGGCTGATTTTTAATTAATTTCAACAAATTATGAGAATGGACAGAAAAAAGTCCAAAAGGGGTCTTGTTTTTTTTCTCTCTCTCTTTTTACACTTTGAACTCTCGATTCTCTCTGACCGTTTTGTGTATCGCGATGACATTTTAGAGGGTTGTCTTTCAGGTATCCTGGTCCCAAGCTGTATAGGGCTTTGTACACCAAAACCAGCACCTTGAACATAGTTAGTAGCTATTAGGTAGCCAGTGCAATTCTTTCAGCAGTGGCCTGACTTGCAGGTGATACCCTGCCCCAGTAAGCAGTCTCACCACCACATTTTGCACCAGCTGCAGCTTCCAGACCAACCTCAAAGGAAGCCCCACATAGAGCTCATTACAGTAATCCAGCATGGAGGTTACCAGTGCATGGACAACAGTGGTCAGACTATCCTGGTCCAGAAACAGCCACAGCTGTCTTACCAGCCAAAGCTGGTATAAGGCACTCTTAGCCACTGAGGTCACCTGGGCCTCTAGAGACAAAGATGGAACCAGGAGCACCCCCAGAATATGGACCTGCTCTTTCAGAGGGAGTACGACCTCATCCAAAGCAGGAAACTGACCAATTATCCGGACTGAGGAACCATCAAACCACAGCACCTCCATCTTGCTAGGATTCAGAGTCTGTTTATTGGCCCTCATCCAGACCGCCACTGAGTCCAAGTAGCTGTCCAGGGCTTGCACGGCCTCTCCAGATTCAGATGTTACGGAGAAATAGAGCTGGGTATTGTCAGTGTACTGCTGACACCTAGCCCCAAATCTCCTGATGACTACTCCCAAGGGCTTCATATAGATGTTAAACAGCATGGGGGTCAAGATGGTACCCTGCAGCACTCCACAGCACAACTGCCAGGGGGCTGAAAGACAATCACCCAATGCTATTCTCTGAAAATGACCCTAGAGATAGGATCAGAACCACTGTAAGACAGTGCCTCTGATACCCATCTCACCAAGTCGGCCCAGAAGGATACCATGATCAATGGTATCAAAAGCAACCAAGTGATTATTTAAGAATACCAGGGTTGCACTCCCCCATCCTTCTCCCAATAGAGGTCATCCATTTCCTCTAGATTGTTTTTTTTTTTTTTAAATAGAAGGGGGTAGTACCCTTGACCTCAGGACTCCCTGAATATCCAAGTGGGTCAGTCAAGCTCGGAGAACATTGATCCTGCCTGCAGATGTCCATGTCTTCAGACAGCTTAGATAGTGACTGAGACTTCCTGAACATATGCAAAGTCTGGTTAAGGCTCAGACAGAAGGAGAGCAATCCATGGGCCATCCTAAGAAATGCAACTGGGTAGAGGGACTCAGGGTAGAGACACACTGTTGTGCTGGTTCCAGTGTGTCTGTACCTTACTTTCCTCAAAACAGTGGCATGTGGCAGTAGTCAAACTCTGCCCCATTTTACTCTTAAATCCTTGTTGGATCAGCTCCAGTGTGTTGTTTAAAAAAAAAAAAACAGTTTCAGGGAAGTTTTGCAACTGATTGGTAGACTGACCCCTTTGTCTTCCAGGTGGAAACGCTTTGCTGCAGGCTCAGGCAGACACAGTGATTTGCCCCACACTTTCCTGTGGGTGGTCCTTAAAGGTCTGAAGCCAGCAGATGGGAAGGGAGATGTGGCCAGCAGGGGGTAGTATCACCTCAAAATATACCCATAAAAACCATTCTGGCTACTTTTGAAGTGACTAATATGCCCATAGTCTCAGTCTCTTCAAACAAAGAATCTGAATCTAAAGATCTACAGAATCACCAACTACATAAGGCAAGGATGGGGAACCCATTGCCTTGAGATGCTGTTAGACTCCAACTCCCATCCTCCTTGACTGTTGACCATGGTCTCTGAGAGTTGACCATGCTAGTTCAACATCTAGAGAGCCACAGGTTCTCCACCCATTGTTCTAAGTAAGGCAATTCCCCTCTCTCACAAGCTCCCAGCTTATTTAATTAGATTTCTTACCCAACCTTTATCATAAGGTCCCAGGGCATCTTACAACAATAAAGTATACAACTGCAAAACAAATAAAACACTTACAGCCATAAAAGAAGAAAAATGTAATAAATAAATAAAAAGTTTCCTATGCAAAACAATTGCATACATTAAAAACAATTCAAACATTTAAAAACAATTCCACATATATATATAAAAAATAACTCCAATACAGATGCTGACTGAGATAAAGATCTCCACTTAAAAGGCTTGTTGAAAGAAGCAGCTAAGGACACTAAGCTCCCAGCTAACAAAACTGTCAGATTCTGACAGTTGGAAGTAGTGACAGCAGTGATGGTGTACAGAACTGAAGTCTGGAACTGAGCAGCAGGGAAAAGCCAGATATAACATTTTAAGTCTAGAAGTGGCTTCAGTGCACATTTGCTGCCTTGGGGGAAAAAAGGTTCAGAATGCAGTAAGTGTGTTTTCAGAAACCACTTTCACCACAATTAAATGCAACATCTATCTTCACTAAAGATGCTCATGCCTGAGAACAAGATTCAGGGACTCAATAATGCTTGCCTCGTTCAAAGTCCCCAAACGGGCTCCTTCGGGAGGAAGTGTGGGATATAAATTCAATAAATAAACAAACAAATAAACTTCTTCCCTGGCTTGCATTGAAATCTGAGCTAGAGAAGACTCACCAGCTTAACCCCTGCATTGATGAGCTACACCTGGGCAAACTGGTCCCACACTCTGCTGTGCAATCCCCCCCCCCGCTTTACCCGATATATAAGATGCAGTGTGTGAGACAGATTTAATTTAAAAAAAAAACAAATACCCACTTTTCCCCTTCACAAAACAGACCATGTTCAAAGACAGGTAGATATCAAAAGGACAACTTCTGTAAAGTCAGTGTGAGGTCATAAAAAAGGTAAACATTGCAAAATTATTTGAAGTGGCTATGGTTGGTGAAAACACTGTTTTCACACCAAAGTGCATTTCTGATCTAATTATAAGAATTAAGAGCTCACTGGCAGCTCAGAGTTGGGGGGAGGGGCAGTCAAAAGATGTTAGGCAGAAATAATTCTGTAAGAGATGGTGAGCAAAACAATAAACTGGCTAGTAGATTTCATTGTTTTATTTCCAATCTTTTCATTTCCGCTAAGTCAAGAATGTGCAATATTTTTTTTAAAAAAATGTTTATGCCATCAGTGTTGTAGGAGAGTCTTTGTGCTGTCAGCCTAATTATCTGTCACTATTGTTGCAGTACAATACAATTTTGCATTAACAAGGCACTTGACAACCTCTGTTGTAGATACATAATGGATTCAGAAGACTGAGCATTTGGTAAACAACAAAAAGCTGAGCTAAGAAAAAGGAGTTGCTTGTAATTGTACAGTTTCCATTCTTAAATCTAGGAATGTAAAGCTTGGGGGCTCAGATGATGGGCAAAGCAATCCAAAATGGTCGAGTGGGGGGAGAGACAGACAGAGAGAAACAGAAGCAAATGAACTACTGTGCTCGTCCCAGAAGGGCAGAAGGTGTGTTCTTCCTTTTTTCTGTTTTTTAATTTTTAAAAAAATAAATTTTCAAAGGGAGGGAAATAAATTATACCGGTTCCAGAGGTGTGTCAAGGGAAAGAGAGGGCTGTAGAACTGTTTTTAACAGGGACTGTGTTTTAGAAAGTTTGTAACTGTAACCGTGTTGTAGAATGTTTTAACTAGTTTTATACTTTTCTTTTTCTTGTTGTTCAGTTGTTTTTGTTGGTATGTTTGCCACCCAGGGCTCCTTTGAGAGGAAGGGCTGGATATAAATTCTATAATTAAATAATTAAATAAATAGAAGCTGTCTCTCCTAACACACCCTTGGAACATCTCCTCTTTGCGCTCTCTGATGGAGCTTGAACCCTGGAGAGGAACTGACTATGAACCTTTCTACAGCCTCATGGAGGATGCATCTGATATCAGATCTCTCTGTCTGAGGGCATAATTCTCTCTCTCTCCCCACCATTGGAGAGAAAAATCCAGTGCCTTTCCAGGGAGCATAGGATTGCAACCTTAGGCTGGTATTTCTCCAGTACAATTTCAGGCTTCCTCCACATCTATTATTACATAGAGATAAAATATTACACTATCAAGTGAACATTTGGGGCCAGAATGGGGCCCATTGTATCTCCTAGAAGATCAAGTCTGCTCTAAGGAAACAGCTTACAAAATATGTACAGAGGGTCAAATCTAACATCCACTAAATTCAAAATCTCTCTCAAGAGTTCAATGGATATCCTTTGGATCACAACCACTAGATCTAGTAAATGCACACATGACACACCATGTAGCTATCCTAATTCCAGTCCATTAAAACTGAAATGATTCTAAAGGGAAAACAGGGAACTCTCCCAGTCTCCACAGACATCAGAACAGGAGATCTGAGCAAGACACAGTAGCCCACTGAATTTAACCCTATTACGTCAGCAGAGGAAAAAAGAAACTAGTCAGGATTCAAGCTAATAATTTGTCTATAAATATGTGGATTGTAACACTTTACAGCCATACTTGCCAGGCATTAGGAATGGTCCTGGCAGTTCAGGCTTAATGTGTTCTAGTCATAGGGGCCAACTGAGCTACCAAAGCTAATGGACTGATTGTAGACACAACCAAAAAGCTGCCTTATAAGCTGCTGATGCAAACTGGGGCAGACCCATATGGAGTTCTAATTTAGCCTGTAATTGCCCTTGGGGATATGTGCATAAACACTGCAGACATGGCATATCATCTGTATTCTTTCTTACAAACTATAAACAATAGTACGTGCTAATTTGCAGAGCCAGCTTCAAGCACACAAAAAAGCACAAAGCAACTAGGAGAGCTATATAGAAGAGCTTGTAGGATGACATTCACAGAGGCAAAACAGAGCCCTTGGGAGATGGAGATGGGGATGTTGCAACACCTGGAGATCTCAACAAACTGTTGAGTGGAAGAACAAAGCCTTTGTCACCTGTAATGCGAGTGCATCTTGGCCTGGGTTGCAGAGAACCAATGAAAAAGAGTGGAACTTCATGAAACAAAGGGGAGGGTTCCCACATACTCAACAGCAGCAGCAGCAGCACACAATGAGGTAGCTGGATGAGGCATTGAAGGTATGTTACTCCAGATTCCCATAGGGTGGTCCTTTTCCATTGTGCTTTCTTCAGACTGGAGTGCCTTCTCAAATACAGTTTGCCCAGTCTTCTGGCTCTCACTTATCTCTTCAGTGAGCTGTGATAGGTGGGGATCACTCTTTCCTCTCCAGTAGGCTGGAGCACATTCTAGCAACCACTTCTGCCACTGCTGCCTTTCTGAAATGAGGCAATTAAGGAGTTTAAGCCAGCCCCTCCCAGTACCTTTCAGATGCAGCATGAGCTAGCCACATCTGTCTCCTCTTCAGACAATGAACCTCTTCAGCCAAGAATCTTCCATCACCTGATGCAATGTTGAAAGCAGACAGTGGTTGGTTGGCCATAATCTCCTACTGGGGCTCTGCCTTCTGTAGTGTGGCACCACTTCCACCATTTGAATAGCTTGCTGGCTCTCTCACTCTGTGTGCTAGATCCTTTGCAATACAACCATATCAGTGAGAACTATTTTATGCCAGAGATCTTTTAAGAGGTGAGAGTTTTGGTGGTATAGCTGTGGTGCTCACCACATGAAATGCTCTCCCTTATTAGGACTTACCCTTACCCACCTGTTTAGACAGCTTTCCCTGTCTTTAGTACTGGTTCCTGAATCATTGTTATGCTTTTATTCATTCTATTGCTGATTATTTGTCTTGGTTATGCTTTATTATTGTGTGGACAGCTTTGGGATTTCTTTTTGTAAAAGCAAAATGGCACCGAAATCTGTTAATGAATAGTTAAGTCATAAATAAAAGGATTCACTTCATTTGCCAGCTTGTGCTGCAAAATTCCATTTCATTTATTTTTGCAACTGCATGTTTTAAGATTTTGCAAAACTCAGGTAAATATATATGAAATAAAAACTAAATGATGATTTGGACAGAAATATACTTCTTTAGCAACTGAGTACTTTTGTGGTTGTTTCAAGTACCGCTACTTCAGTGAGCAATTACACATCATTTCTGCAATCTCTTTAGACGCTCAGGCATGCCAAGAGCTAATTAACTAGAAGACAATGGCAAGAAATGGAAACATAATTCACAGGGTGTTTTTTTTTAATAACTGGAAGGTGTTATTTGAATAAAAGAAGAATTAAGCCTCAGTAGTTACAAATGGTAGCAGCAGGTAGCATACTGTTGTCTGAAAAGGTTTCTACACAAAGTGCAGGTATTCTGAAAGCCACAGATTGAAACTAGAAATTAGATTTAATTGGTGGAAGCAGTTTTAAAAGGCATTTTCCTATGCCCTGATGTCTGGCAATCTATTACTGAGATCAGCCATGTATAAAGAACAAGTCCTTGATTAAGTCAAATACAGCAGGTCTCATATGTTAAATACTGTAGAATTTGGCCCAAGTATTTTGTGCGACAAGGTTATCAGACACAGAAAAGGAAAAGAAACAGAAATGATGTTTGAATGACCACAGATACCTAAACTAGATTTTCCATTTTTACTTGAATGTAAACCCCTCTAGGATGCACACCTTAACGTGGTGAGTGGGTTTGAGAGTGTCAAAGAAGCTGAGAGCAATGCTGTCAGGAGTCTAGACCAAGAGGCTAGACTCCTAGCAGGGGCACCCAAGGTGGAATGGTAAAGCGGAGACCAGACTAAGATGCATCCAAACTCAGAGGAAGGCAATGGAAAACCACTCCTGAATACCTCTTACCACGAAAACCCTATGAACAGAGTATTCAAAATGCAACACAACATAGTGCTGGAAGCTGAGATCCCCAGGTGAGAAGGCACTCACCGAACTACTGGGGAACAACAAAGGACAAGTACGAGTAGCACTGTGACTAATGATGCAGCTGGGTCAAAGCCGAAAGGAAGTCTGGAAGCTGATGCACACAGATGCGCAAGGAGAGTCTGGAGTTGCACAAAATACACAATAGAAACATGGAATGTGAGACGCATGAACCAGGGAAAGTTAGAAATTGTCAAGCAAGAAATGGAACATATTAACATTACAATACTTGGCATGAGTGAATTAAAATGAATGGGAATTGGACATTTTCAGTCAGGATCTACAAAATATTTTATGCAGGAAATGAGAAATTAAGAAGAAACGGGGTTGCTTTAATAGTGAGAAGTAAGGTAGCAAAAGCAATTAAGAGCTATAACTCAAGGTCTGAATGAGTTATGTTAATGAGATTTAATGGGAAACCTATCAACATAACCATCATCCAAGCCTATGCTCCAATGGCAAACACAGAAGAAGAGGAATTGGAAAGATTTTACGCAGACATACAGGAAGAAATTGATCACAAACCAAAACAAGATGTGCTGATAATCATGGGGGACTGGAATGCAAAAATAGGGAACTAAGAAGAACTAGGAATTGTGGGGAAATGGGGCTTAGGAGGCAGAAATGAAGCAGGAGAAAGGCTTATTGAATTCTGTGAAGCCAATAATTGGTTTCTTGCAAAAACATTTTTTGAACAACTAAAAATATGACTGTATATGTGGACATCACCAAAGGGTTGATATAGGAATCAAATTGATTATATAATTGGTAGCAGAAGATGGAGAAGTTCCATACTTTCTGTGAAAACAAGACCAAGAGCAGACTGCGGTACAAATTATGAACTGGTAATTTCGAAAATCAGAGTAAAGCTAAAGAAGAAGCATAATGCCAAAATACAATTTAAATAACATCCCAAAAGAATATAAAGATCAAATAAGGAAAAGATTTGAGGCTTTAAACCTAGTTGACAGAGAACCAGAAGAACTACGGATTGAAGTCAGAGACGTTATCGAGGAAGAATGCAAAAAGACAATACCTCTAGTTAAAAAGAGAGAAAGACCTCAATGGATGACTGAAGAAACTCTTAAAATGGTTAAAGAGAGAAGGAAAGCAAAAGCAAAAGGAGATAGAAACACGGTTAGAACCCTAAATGCAATGACACAGTGACTAGTATGTAGGGACAAAGAGAACTATTACAATAGTTATTGTATAGAAATAGAAGAGGACAACAAAAAGGGTAGAACAAGAGCCCTATTCCAAAAGATTAGAGAAATTAAAGGGACAGATTCATTCACGGAGGAACTGTATGATGAAGAACTAGAAATTTTAGAATGTGAGGTGAAAGCTGCTCTTAATATACTTGGAAGAAACCAGTCACCAGGAACAGATGGCATACCAATACAGTTACTACAAGCTACTGAGACTGAATCTGTCCAAATGTTGACAAAAAATTGAACAAATACGAAAAACAAAGCAATGGCCCACAGACTGGAAACGTTCAATATTCATCCCAATTCCAAAGAAAGGGGATCCCAGGGAATACAGTAATTATCAAACCATCGCCTTAATATCCCATGTAAGTAAAGTATTGCTCAAGATTCTACAACAAAGTCTCTTACCATATATGGAGCGAGAAATACCAGATGTCTAAGCTGGATTTAGAAAGGGAAGAGGCACCAGAGATAATAATGCAAACGTACATTGGATAATGGAATGGACCAAGGAATTTCAGAAGGAAATCACCCTGTGCTTTATAGATAACAGACATGAAAAACTATGGAATGCTTTAAAAGAAATGGGGGTGCCACAGCATCTGATTGTCCTGATGAGCAACCAATAATCTGGACAAGAGGCTACTGTAAGGACAGAATATGGAGAAACTGATTGGTTCCCCATCGGAAAGGGTGTGAGACAGGGGTGTATTTTATCACCTTATTTGTTTAATCTATATGATTCCATAAAGGAAGCCGCAGACCTGAACTACAAGATCTGAACAGGGTGGTCCATGACAGATGCTATTGGAGGTTGCTGATTCATAGGGTCGCCATAAGTCGTAATCGACTTGAAAGCACATAACAACATACGCAGTACAATATCATATGGAAAGCGGGATTGGATCAAGATGGAGGAGGTGTGAAAATTGGAGGGAGAAATATCCATAATTTAAGATATGCAGACAATACCACACTGCTAGCCGAAACCAATAATGATTTGAAACGAATGCTGATAAAAGTTAAAGAGGAAAGCACAAAAGCAAGACTACAGCTGAATGTCAAGAAGACTAAAGTAATGACAACAGAAGATTTATGTAACTTTAACGTTGACAACAAGGGCATTGAAATTGTCAAAGATTATCAATATCTTGGCACAGTCATTAACCAAAATGGAGACATTAGTCAAGAAATCTGAAGAAAACTAGGATGTATCACTGAACACTAAAGTGAGGATCATTCAGGCCATGGTATTCTCAATCTCTATGTATGGATGTGGAAGTTGGACAGTGAAAAAAGTGGATAAGAGAAAAATCAACTCATTTGAAATGTGGTGGTTGAGGACTGCTTTGCGTATACCATGGACTGCGAAAAAGACTAATAATTGGGTGTTAGAACATATTAAACCAGAACGATCACTAGAAACTAAAATAATGAAACTGAGATTATCATACTTTGGACACATAATGAGAAGACATGATTCACTAGAAAAGCCAATAATGCTGGGGAAAATAGAAGGGAAAAGAAAAAAACGGAAGACCAAACAAGAGATGGATTGATTCCATAAAGGAAGCCACAGACCTGAACTTACAAGATCTGAACAGGGTGGTTTATAACAGATGCTATTGGAGGTCGCTGCAATCACCCTAAAAAGTCTCTCTGGAGGGTTGTGTACTCCTGTTAGATTATATGAGATAGGGCACAGGGGGAGATACAGATGAAAAACTTTCCTTCTATTACTGTGTTGTACTCTGCTGTTTAAGTAGAAACTCTCCACAATGGTTAAGGTCTCAACTTAAAAGGCTTGTTGAAAGAGGAAAGTCTTCAATAGGCGCCAAAAAGATAATGAGATGGTGCCTGTCTAATATTTAAGGGTAAGGAATTCCACAGGGTAGATGCCACCACACTAAAGGTCCGTTTCCTATGTTGTGCAGAATGGATATCCTGATAAGATGGTATCTGCAGGAGGCCCTCACCTGCAGAGTGCAGTGATTGACTGGGTGTATAAGGGATAAGATGATCTTTCAGGTATCCTGGTCCCAAGCTGTATAGAACCTTGAACTTGGCTCAGTAGCAAATGGGCAGCCAGTGCAATTCTTTCAGCAGGAGGGAGACATGTTTGTGATACCTCCCCCAGTAAGCAATCTTGTCACCACATTTTGCACCAGCTGCAGCTTCCAGACCAACTTCAAGGGCAGGCTCACATAGAGCTCATTACAGTAATCCAGCATGGAGTTTACCAGTGCATGGACAATGGTGGTCAGGCTATCCCAGCCCAGAAACGGCCATTGCTGTCTTACCAGCCCAAGCTGGTAAAAGGCACTTGTAGCCACTGAGGTCACCTGGGCCTCTAGAGACAAAGATGGAACCAGGAGCACCCCCAGACTACAGACCTGCTCTTTCAGAGGGAGTACGACCCCATCCAAAGCAGGAAACTGACCAATTATCTGAACTTGGGAACCACCAACCCACAGCACCTCCACCTTGCGAGGATTCAGAGTCTGTTTATTGGCCCTCATCTAGCCCACCATCGAGTCCAGGCAGCAGTCCAGGGCTTGAATGGCCTCTCCCAATTCAGATGTTATGATAAATAAAGCTGGGTATTGTCAGTGTACTGCTGACACATCATCCCAAATCCCCTGATAACCCCTCCCAAGGGCTTCATATAGATGTTAAACAGAATGGGGGACAAGATGGTACCCTGCAGCATCCCACAGCACAACTGCCAGGGGTCTGGAAAAAAATCACCCAATGCTATTCTCTGAAAACAACTTTGGAGATAGGATTGGAACCACTGTAAAACAGTGCCTCCAATATCCACCTCACCAAGTCGGCTCAGAAGGATACCATAGTCAATGCTATCAAAAGCCATTGAGAGATCAAGTAAGAGTAACAGGGTCGGACTCCCCCTATCCTTCTCCTGATAAAGGTCATCCATCAGGGCGACCAAGGCCGATTCAGTCCCATAACCAGGCCTGAGCCCAGACTGGAATGGGTCAAGATAATCTGTTTGATCCAAGAGTACTTGCAATTGCTGTGCCACAATCACCTTCCCTAAGAAGGGGTATTTGCGACCAGTCGGTAATTGTCAGGAACCAGTGGGTCCAGGGTGGGCTTTTCCAGGAGTGGTTGGATTGCCACCTCTTTCAGGGTGGGTGGAACCACTCCCTCCCTCAATGATGTGTTGACCACACCCTGGATCCACTCGGTCAAACCCCCTCAGCAAGCTGTAATAAGACAAGAAGGGCAAGGGTTGAGAGAACACATTGCTGGCCGCATCATCACAAGCACCTTCTCTATGTCATCAGGCTGCATCAACCTGAAACCATTACCAAGAAGTTGCAGCAGAGGTTGTGATTCTCCAGTTAGCCCCCATCTGCTGAGCTGGGACAGAAACAAAGAGCAGATGTGTGGTGGCAGAATCATAGTAATGGCTTCACACAAATGAATTATGTGTTGGCTGCCATATTTATTACAGGAAAAATAATATTTTTATTAACTGACAGTACAAACACTCTAAAATTAAAATTGTATATTTAAGGAAGTAAAAAAGATTTTCATACGCTATTTCCTTCTACCTATTCAGTATCAACATCTTATTGCTCTAATGCCATTAACAGGAATTCTTTAAAAACAGCACATTTACAAAGCATCTTAAAAATACAATGAAAAATAAAAAAAATGAAGAGTCTACTTTTAGATGCCTTTTACATCTTTTACATTTACATGTGGTGAAAATGGAATTGTTAAGATATCGGCTGTGTCAAGAGTTATTTTCAGCTTCTCATATCATCACACTTTGATTTCACAAAGCACATCACAGTCAGATGAAAGATAGTTAAAACTACTTCAACATAGATAACAGAAAGTTACTCCTATTTATAATAGTGCATAAGCAAGAAGAGGTAGTTATTCACATATTGATACAATTGTTTAGGTACACAAATTTTGGAGGTTGTAAAGCGGTAAATTATTGTTTATCATTTGATGTATTAGTCACTCGCTACAAAAAAGCCTCTAAGCAACTTACAAAAACTTAAGAGTCAACGGCATGAAAAAGTTTACAATAAAATCGTAACAATGGCCCATCAACTGGCTCAGCAAAAAGTCAGAAAACAGTTATCAATAAACAGCAAAACATTTATCATACTCAGTCATAAGCCTAGGAGAAGGATTTTAAATGATGGCATCAGGTGGACCTCACTGAGGAGAGCCCTCCAGAAGTAGAGAGCCAAAATTAAAGAGGTCTTCTCCCTTGTTGCCACATTCCGAACCTCCCTCAAATGGGGCACCTGAAGAAGGGTCTCAAATGAAGATTGAAGAGTCCAGGTAGGTTCATACTGAGAGAGGCATTCCAAAATATATTGGGATCTTGAGCTGTACAGGGCTTTACAAACCAACTTAGAACCAACTTAGAAACATACAGCCACTGAAGTTGTGTCAGGGTTGGTATTATATCATTGTCTTGCCTCAAGCCTGTCAACAACTGAGTGGTCACATTCTGCACTACCTGCAGGTAGTTGCCTATACAGCTCTTAAAGGGTCAAAGCCCTGCCTCTTCAGAAATACAGGTAACTGAAAAATGAAGATTCTCATTAACCTTTCTGGAGGGGCTGAATGGCAATTCTGTTGCAATCTAGAATGCAGAATTAGCCAACATAGTGCTCTCCAAATGCTGTTGGACTACAATTCCTGTGAGCACCAGCCATTATGGCTGTCAATTTCTCATCTTTCCAATCTCATTTTTCCAGTGTTAAATTCAGTTCTCCACATTTCTGCAGCAATTTGCAATTTTTTTAAAAAAAAATCCTCATGAAAATTCTCCAACATTTTAGTGCAAATTTCTAACAAACCTATTTTTGTAGGCAGTTTTGACTAATGTACATGTTTTTGCAAGCCATTTCATGTCATACAATGCATTTTTGTACGTTTTTTTCACTTATATACTCATTTTTATGAACATGTTCCCCTAATATATGCATTTTTGTAAACATTGTTTGACTGGCAAACTGCATTGCAAAATTCAAATATGTGCGGATTTCAAAGGATGGCTGTGTTTCAGAAATTGCAAATTTCATAGATGCACCTTTAAATGCAAACTGTATCAAAATTCTCACCCATCCATAGTCAGGGATGATGGGAATTGTAGTCCAACATCATCTGGAAGGCACCACATTGGCTACCTCTGGCATAATGAGTGATGGAACAGTGGCTGGGCATCTGTGACTGTTCTGATACAGAAAAATATAGTTTGTGCTTCCAAAGGAACTGACAGATTTAAGTCTCCATGAAATTATTTGGATTTTGAAAGTCAGAGTGGTTAGTGCTTAGAATGTCAGATTAGGACTGGAAAGACCCAGGTTCACACTCGCACTCAACCATGAAGCTGTTGGGCCAACGTTGGCCAGTCACACACTCTCTGCTTCAGTTACCTTACAAGACTGTTGGCAGGATAAAATGAATAGTGAGGCCCATGTATGTCACCTTAAACTACTTATAAGAAATGTGGAATATTATGTAAATCTATTAAATAGCAGTAAATATGCAGGGGAGTTGTGTATTTTAATGGTCAATTTACATTTTAAAAGTTATGAAATATTAATATATAAAATTATTACATTCCAAGACAACATTCATTGACATAATTCAATGGTTTGTTTTAATGCATTGTATTAATTTTTTAGATGTAACCCACCATCAGATCTTACAGTGAAGGGCTAGTAATAAATAATAATAAAATAGAAATGAATAATAATCATTTGCTACAGCAGCACTGTATAACGCTTTAATCCAGTGCAACCCATGGCTGCCTCCTTAGCCAAATCCAAGGCAATATAACTGATGACAGCTTACATCTTAACTAGGCCCCACAAATGGAAGAAGATCCATTGGAGGAACCTACTGGTGGAAGGGGAGAAAGGAGGCAATTTGTACCTTCTCCTTGTATTGTCTACTGTTTATTTATTTATTAATTTTATATCCCACCCTTCCCCCAGAAGGAGCCCACAGTGGCAAACAAAAACACCAAAAGCACTTTAAAACATCTTAAAAACAAACATCTTTAGAACATATTAAAACAAAACATCTTTAAAAAAACAACTTTAAAAACAACTTAAAAAGCAATTCCAGCACATACACAAACTGGGATAAGGTCTCTACTCAAAAAGCTTACTGAAAGAGGAAGGTCTTCAATAGGTGCTGAAAAGATAACAGAAATAGCACCTGTCTATTTAAGGGGAGGGAATTCTAAAATGTCGGTGCCACAAGGTCTGCTTCCTATGTTGTGTTGAACAGACCTCCTGATAAGATGGTATCTGCAATAAGCCCTCACCCACAGAGCACAGTGATTGACTGGGTATATAAGGAATAAGACAGTCTTTCAGGTATCCTGGTCCCAAGCTGTATAGGGCTTTGTACACCAAAACTAGAACCTTGAACTTGGCTCAGTAGCAAATGGGCAGCCAGTGCAATTCTTTCAGCAGCAGGGTGACATGTTGGCGATACCTCCCCCAGTGAGCAGTCTTGCCACCTCATTTTGCACCAGCTGCAGCTCCCAGACCAACCTCAAAGGCAGCCCCATGTAGAGCGCAGTACAGTAATCCAGCCTGGAGGTTACCAGTGTATGGACAATGGTGGTCAGGCTATCCCGGCCCAGAAACGGCCGCTGCTGTCTTACCAGCCAAAGCTGGTAAAAGGCACTTGTAGCCACTGAGGTCACCTGAGCCTCTAGCAACAAAGATGGATCCAGGAGCACCCAATTCAGATGTTACAGAGAAATAGAGCTGGGTATCATCAGTATACTGCTGACACCTCACCGCAAATTTCCTGATGACTGCTCCCAAGGGCTGGATATAGATGTTAAATAGCATTGGGGACAAAATGGCACCCTGCAGAACCCCACAGGGGCACAACTGCCAGGGGCCAAAAGACAATCACTCAATGCTATTCTCTGAAAATGTCCATGGAGATAGGATTGGAACCACTGTAACACAGTGCCTCTGATACCCATCTCACCAAGTCGGCTCAGAAGAATACCATGGTCAATGGTATCAAAGCCGTCGAGAGGTCAAGTAAGAATATCAGGGTCACACTCCCCCTGTTCTTCTCCAGATAAAGGTCATCCATCAGGGCGACCAAAGCTGATTCAGTCTTGTAGTTCCCTGTACCACCTCTCATGCTGCACTGGAGGGTCCACCAACCCCCCCGAGCAGATTTTCAAGGGCTGCAGGGGACAGGGGAAATTGGTGAAAATTGCCTATCCCCCTTTCACTGATGAGAATGTCCCATAAGCAAAACTCTGCCATCAGAAGCCTCGTTAGGATCCAAGACAATGTGTATTTCCTTGGCAGGGAATAGAGCCAGATGGTTCTGCCTGCCTTGCCAGAGACAGGATTCCTCTTAATTGTTCATCTGGCGCTCTTGCAGGTTTCACAGTTCAATAAGCTCCTGGCCTTAGTGAGACACATAAGTGAAGAGATGGACATTGTTGCATTGTAACATTCAGGTGAGCAAGTAGTACTAATCACTAATGACAGACTAGCATACAGAAAGCAATAATTACAGACTCTTCTTGAGCATTCTCTTGTCAGCCTTTTTTGTTCATCCAGAAATCAAAGCCTCCCTGGTAAATGGAAGAAGTAGTTCCACTTTCTGCTAACCTCTGACAATTTCCTAAAGAGACATCCAAATGAGGGGGGAAAACTTCTCTTGGTAATCAATAATGACATTATTACAGCCACTTTGGTGATTCTGACCACAAGCTCAATATGCAAGAAAAATGAAACCATCTAAATGCCACCTAAATAGAAATTAATTGATCATTAAGCAACTCCTAAGGATTATACTGTGGCAAAACAATTTGTAAGATATGGCAAGCTATGAACAACAACTGTCTGACAGTGTCCCACTTCAAGTGTATATTAGAATCAATGATAAATTATTCACTCAGTTGCCTAATTGATTATACTCTGCAAGAAAAACAGCAAATCACTGTAAAAGAAACGGCACTGTAATGCAAGAAAACCAATGCTTACTTTCACTATATTACTATATTGAAAACACCCAGATGAGCAGAGTCTGTACTGTGAAAACCACACAAGGTAATCCTGCTTCTAACCAAGTCAGTCAATGCCAACATTTCCCCTGACTGTGTGAAATTACATGTCAGCAGTCTCCTCTTTAAGAAGTTTCCTACTTGTAAGGTTTTGTATAGATGTAATGATACGAGTAGGAAGCTTCTTAAAGAGGAGACTGCTGATCTCATTGTTAATCCAAATCCCATCCCTGGAAGGGTTTACATGCTGCCTAAAATCCACAAAGCCAACAATCCTGGTCGCCCAATTGTCAACAACACAGCTACTGAAAGGATTTCTATGTACATTGACTTAAATTTACAAAACATGGTGCAAAACCTCCCATCATATATCAAATACACCAAGGACTTCTTGCTTAAAAATGAGTCTTAAACAAGCAGTATCAATTCCACAACAATACTATACTAGCTACTTTAGATGTCACATCTCTTTACACCAATATACCTCATGAGTTCCTTAAAACCAGTAATACGAACAATCCTCCAACACAGGTTATCACAACTTTAGCTACGCTAGTCCTGACTTGCAACAACTTTACATTCAATGGAGAACACTACCTGCAACCACAAGGCACAGCTATGGGGACTCGCATGGCTCCATCATATGTGAATCTCTTTATGGATAAACTGGAACAGGAGATCCTCAAAAAGGCCATCAACAATCCCGTTCCGTGCCCGGTACTTCCGGGCAAAGGGGCGAGTTTGTGGCCACAGCCGAAGCTCAGGCCGCCATCGGGCATGCACGCGGCACGCCGGCGCACCATCGTGACACACAGGAAGGAGGCGGGGCGGCTGAAGGCCATTTAAGGCCGCTCTGCCAGCCTCCCACCCTCCTTTGAATTTTGGCGGCTGAGGCTTTGTGGCGGCGGCTGCTGCGCGGCGCGGGGGGCTTCCCGGCGTGGGCGAGGCCTTCCGGCCGCGGCGGGGCCTTTGGTGAGTCGGCCTTTGGCGGCTGAGGCTTTGTGGCGGCGGCTGCTGCACGGCGCGGGGAGCCTCCTGGCGCGGGCGAGGCCTTCCGGCCGCGGCGGGGCCTTTGGTGAGCTGGCCTTGCAAGGGCAGCGGCGGCAGCGGGACGCGGGGGGCCTTCTGGCCGCGATGGGCCAGCCTTGCGGCTGCGACGAGACACGTGAGGACTTCCAGCGGCGGCGAGGCGCCGGAGGACTTTCAGCCACGGCGAGGTGGTGTAAGGAAGATTTATGGTTGCATCCTAAGCACACTTAGAGAATAAATAAGGCCCACTGAATACGGGGAGAATTACTTCTAAGTAGCATAGAAAGGATCAGCCTGCTTATACTATTCTTCCCAGTTGCACTCGGTAGAATAAGATCTAAACTAGTGCTTTGTTGTTTGATTGTTAATCAGTGCCAGCCAGGGACATTTACCAGCTTCTTTTTAATTACTTGGTTGGCTTCTTGGTTTATCTTGAAAGCACCATCCTGTGCATCAGTGAGAATTTCAAGCATGGCAACGAGGTTAATAAAGATTTTGGTCCCCCAAACTACTTGATTAGTCCTGTTGATTCTCTGTGGCTGTTCATAAAAAGGCAGCTGCTTCATTATCCTGATCTACCCATGGAATTATAAAGAGCAAGCTAGCATTTAATCCATGTTTTTCAAAGTATCCTAGCAGGAGGATATGTTAATATGCAGTGGAGATGGAAAATGCATCTGAAGTTTAAATGAGTCAGAACTGCAGATCCCTGGATAGTGGGAATTCAGGTGGTTGATTTTTGTTTGAACATCAAAACCATTCAGTACAATTTAGTTGAGTGTTTTTGTTTAAAAACAGCTGCTTATTTTTGTTGTCAATCATTTAATTCCTATTTAATTCACTGCACAGAATGGTGAATCAATGTGATACAATGGGTGACAATACTGTTTAAAAAGGGATTCAGCTGAAGAACCAAACTGAGGTATCACAACAGTTTACGAAAATGAAATGCTAGGTGATCTTATGATTATAAGTCAGCCTTCCCTAACCTGGTTTCCTCCAGAGCTTAGCAGCCATGGGTTAAGAACATAAGAAGAACCTGCTGGATCAGGCCAGTGGCCCATCTAGTCCAGCATCCTGTTCTCACAGTGGCCAACCAGGTGCCTGGGGGAAGCCCGCAAGCAGGACCCGAGTGCAGGAACACTCTCCTCTCCTGAGGCTTCCGGCAGCTGGTTTTCAGAAGCATACTGCCTCTGACTAGGGTGGCAGAGCACAGCCATCGTGGCTAGTAGCCATTGATAGCCCTGTCCTCCATGAATTTGTCTAATCCTCTTTTAAATTTAATCCTCCTTTAAATTTCAGCCTCCTGCTGCCTGTGGCCGCCACTTCTTTTGCAGAATAACCTAGAAAGATGCTCTGTCATAACGTAGCAGCCATTTGGATTGGAGCAATGCAATGTAATTACAAAGAGCAGGGGCTTTTTGAGGAGGGTGGGGGGCAGCTGGAGACAGAAGGGAGGCGGCAGGAGCCTGTAGGGACCCCAGTTAGTGCTGCAACCTCACCTCCAAAACTACCTCAACTCCAAAATGCAAAGGGAACTCATCCCCCCTTTTTTCACTGTTAAGCTTCTCCCCCCCCCAAATACGTTCTTCAAACCCAGGTAAAAATATATGAACCTTTCCATCAGTTAAGTCCCATAAACCTCTGTCCTAAAACCCATTTAATCTGTGTTATTCTGAGTAAACACACATAGGATTCTTCTGTATGTGTGCAATCACATGCACCCTTCCAGGGGAAGAAGTAACGAGACACTCGGGGATTTTCTCGTAAGTAAGTATGCATAGAATTGGTCCAATTCATATTTCTCTGAGTAAATTATTTAAACATAATGGAATTAATCACGTGCAGGCTGCACATTTGCTTGCATCTTCACTTTAGCTAGTTTACAAACTGGTCTGTAGATAAGGTGCCCACCTTTTTACAGGCCTCTAGTCCTGTGCCTTTAAGGGTCATTTGATCTGCAGACATTAGAAGATGACATTGCTTAACTCCATGCCATGTAATAACTGCTGAATACGAACCTGCTATTAAAGGCACAACAACAAGCCAGAAGGATATGTGGGGCCAGGGCAGCCCCCAGCAGAGGCTGCTCGGAAAAAGTGTCCCTTCCCAGCTACGTTCGAGGGCTATGGACCTTGCTTGCAGACTGCCCAGTTATGGGGGGACTCATTTTATGATGTGGTTTTTCTTTATTATACGGTTTTCCGGATCCTATGGACGCACTGGTCCAGGGGACAATTGATGAAGACATACAGTTGGGCAGGGTTATTGGCCCCTTCCCATCATCCCCTACCTCTGCTCTCTCAGCGCCCCCCCCGTATAGTGCCCAAAGTGGCAGTGGGCAAAGTCTACCTGATTCACCATCTGTCATACAAGTGGGGTCACTCAGTGATGCCTTATGGGCAAGTGTGGCAGCTAATCTGCCTGCATTGCCGGCCGTTACACACGGTGGATTTTGAGCTGCTGAGTTTTGCCTGTTAAGTCAACTATGCAGCAGAGCATTACCTAGGGGCTGCTGTATTCTTGCATGGAGCACTTCAGCCCCTTCTTGGAGACGAGAGGGCTCAGAAGCAGTGGGGCACTACTTTCATGATTTACAGTTTACGGGTAGGGCAGACTTTGGGTGCATATTAGCACCTGATGGCACAGTTTATAGCGTAGCTATGAACTGGGGGGTTCCTTTGGCAGCTGGGGAAAGGGAAGATCCTGCCCCAGTGTTCACCTTCCAGGGTATGAAGACTGACTTTTGGACCCAGGGCTGCAGGCTCCCCTGGAAAAGCTTGAACTGTTGCAGATCAAGATCCTGCAGTTTTCAGGGGCTGGGGAAGGTGTTGGGGGCCTTCTACGGTGGGGGTGATGGTGCCATAACAGGGATTTCACAGCCTTACCACAAGTTCAAAGTTTTTGGCTGCCTTGTGGTGGCCCCCTCCTTTCCTGCGGCGCGTCAATGGTGTTTCAGTTAGAGGAAGGACCGACTCAGCTAGTCCCATACCGCATACTGGGAGATGGGGGAAGGGAGTCAGAGATGGCCATATGCCTATCTGCTGCCCCAGCATGCTCACCAGCTATCAGAGGGCAGGAGGGGATTCCTGGGAGTTAGGGGCTGGCAGGGGCTATGCAAAGTGTGGCCTATTCCTATGAATCACGTGCTGGAATTCATCACATGGTAGGAGTGTAGCTTGTCTGTCAGTGTGTCGCAAGGTAGGCTGGCAGGGGGCCTTTAGGACCATTCAGATGTCTTGGGATATGTCAGGTGCTGGCCAGCTGGCCCATGCACACCCCCACACCCCTTATCCTCATCCTCCATGTTCACCTGACCCGCCAGGGATGGTTGATCAGGGAGGTGCCCTGAGACCATCATGCTTCAAAGCTCAGCAGTTGCATGTAGCGGCCCTCACACTTAATTCGGAGCCTTCCGGATGGGGGGCGAGGGTGTTTGGGGGCCAGGTCAGACTTCCAGGCAGACCAGGGGTGCAAGAGTTAGTCCACATTATTTTACCCTCCCCCTGGACTGGACATTTCCCCATGACGGTGTCATAGTGTTTTTGGCCTGAAGCTACAGGCCTGGTTGCCTGATATTCAGGGGGAGGGATCTTCCCTTATAAAGTTTCAGTTTAGCGTCGCAGTGCCTGGGAGCAGACCCATGGGGGTTTGAGGGACATGCTCCTCCGGAATGGGGTTTGCCTACCCGGCAGTGGAATTGCCTACCTGGGACGGTCCATTTGGTTTTGGTATATGCAGGTGCACGTCATTAGGAGGTGGAAGTAGGGGGCGCATGAAATACATTCACCCTGGGGGTGAGTCTGAAGGTCCGCGACCCAACTGTTCACGATTGTTTCTGTTTTGGCAGGTTGCTGGATGGGGATGGAGCAGACGCGCAGCCTACTCTGCAGCCATGGCATGATCTCATAGGCTGGCCTTGGGGCCGCAAATGCACATTGGTTCACAGCTGGGCCTCGGATGGTGGGCCACAGTTTGGTGGCTGGGTTGACAGAGTATGCACTGGAATGGTCTCCTACCCATGTTGTTCCAGCAGGGTTCAGGGCGGAAGGTTCTGCAGGTGGTGGTCATTCCCCTGGGTGGGAATTACCTTGGTTACTGAAGGGCAAGACATGTGAGGACATGCAGTTGAGGCCACAATAGCATCTGTTCGTCTGCTGTGGTCAGACATGGAGGGCAAGGCCCTCAGTGGCAGGCATGTGAGGACATGCAGTTGAGGCCTCGGTAGCCTCGGGTCGTCTGCTGTGGTCAGACATGGAGGGCAAGGCCCTCAGTGGCAGGCATGTGAGGACATGCAGTTGAGGCCTCGGTAGCCTTGGGTCGTCTGCTGTGGTCAGACATGGAGGGCAAGGCCCTCAGTGGCAGGCATGTGAGGACATGCAGTTGAGGCCTCGGTAGCCTCGGGTCGTCTGTTGTGGTCAGACATGGAGGGCAAGGCCCTCAGTGGCAGGCATGTGAGGACATGCAGTTGAGGCCTCGGTAGCCTTGGGTCGTCTGCTGTGGTCAGACATGGAGGGCAAGGCCCTCAGTAGTAGGCATGCGTGGACATGCAGTTCGTGGGGCAACGATGGCATCTTCCAGATGGACCTGCAGAGGGGTCTGCATGAGATTCTTATCGGGTGTGGGGTAAAGGGAGACTAAGCAGAAGCTTGTCCCCCTTTTGTGGCAAAGAAGTGCGGGAAAAGGTTTAAAGGGAAAGGGCAGCTAGGTGACACCTTTAGGCACCTTTGGGGGCGATTGGCGGTCCGGGGGCCTGCAGCTCAGGGCTATACGGCCCAGGGGGCAGAACACGGGCCGCCTTTGGGGCCAACGTGCCTCATCCGCTCGGAGTTTCACGGCTCCGGGGGGCGGTGATGCGGGTTGGACCCCCTACACATCTTCAGGGTGTGGCTTGAGCTGGGGTCTGGCATAGGGCAGCCCCGGGCTCAGGCAAGGTTTAGTCGCCCTATGGCTGCAAGCAGGCTTTGCCTGGATCATCAGAATGCTCCCGCACTTCATTTCCCCTCTGCAGGTTCATTATTCTAATTGATTCCGTTTAATAAAGTGGCCCATGATTTAACCCAATGAATGGTGTTTGTGTTTTATTTCGGCAATAGGCCACAAGCCACTTATATGATGGTGATACATTGATGACATCAACTCTATCCATCCCTCTATTAAGTTTACATTTAATAGTACAAATGACAATCCGCACATCCCTTTTCTTGATGTCTTTCTCACCATTGAAAACAACAAAATAGCCACTGATCTCTACAGCAAACCCACTGATGCCCACACCTATTTAAACTGGAAATCCTGCCATTCTAAGCATATAAAGAAAAACATTATGTATAGCTTAGCTCTGAGAATCAAACTTATTTGCAACACTGAAGATAAATACCAAAGAAGGATCAGTGAATTTAAAGAACACTTTCTTCTGAGAGGATATCCTCCACATATTATTGATTGCAACATCCACCAAGCCTCCATTCTGTCCAGAGAAAACCTCCTCCATCATACTGAGGTGTCAAAGAGCAGAGAGCAACAGATTCCATTTGTGGTAGATTTCCATCCAGCATCTCCTATCACTGAGCAATCAGGGAGAGCTACCCATTGCTGGCAAACTCTGAACATCTTGCTAGAGCCATCAGCAGGCCTCCTGTTGTAGCATTTTGCCAGCCTCCTAATTTGCGCAGACTGTTAGTGAGAGCTGTGCTTAAGCCACCTATCACCAATCCTGGGTCTCATCCTTGTCACTCCAAACACTATCACCTGTGTGTACCTCAGGGAGACAGCCACTTTTACAAGCACTAGGACAGGCAGGACATATTACATCAAACAGAACATCACCTGCAAGTCCTGCAATATAATTTATGTCACTGAATGCAAAATACCAGGATGTCATATCCAATATGTAGGAATAACCACAAGTGACCTACGCACACGCTTCAGAAACCACAAATTGGCAATCTTAACAAAAAATGTAGAGCAACCAGTTGCAAAACATTTCAACATTGAGGGTCACAGCCTGTTGGACTTGTCTATAACAGCTATAGAGATGCCAACAGATCCAGCAGCATTGACTAAAAGGGAGAACTTTTGGATATACCCTCTGGACACATTGGCACCACATGGCCTGAACCTGGAGGACAGTACAAACATCGCTTAGCTTCTGCAAATGAAGCCCCTCTGAGCATTCCATCCTCAAAGCTCTATAACTGCCACCTTGGTAACAGCATTTGTATGTTAGCAGCTGATGAAGGCGGAAGCCAAAACGTTTTGGTAATACAATAAAACCCTCTTTGTTAATCACAATTACGTGTGCGCGCGCACACACACATATAATGTTCTTAGTATATTCATATTACTTCATCATGAATTACCATTATGCTTTTAATTATTATTCTGCATGTCTATCTCTCCCTTCTCTCTAATCACCCCTTTTAAGGTGTTACTCATGTCAGGTGGCAAACCTAGCAGAACACAAATAGGTTTCCTTGAGCCCAAAGAGAAGTTTCATAACACTCACATGAATTATTCTCCTCCAAACTTCACTTCTCTGGATTAGTTCACGCTGTCAAATCAGCAAGGTAAAAAAGAAGAAGCTGAATATTTACTTAAACAAACCACACATACATGAAATGTCAGCTCATCTAGCCCAAGTTAATTTCCATGTCAAAATTATAAGTGTGCTCCACCAGCAAGAAGTAACCCCTTGGATAAAAAGAAGAAGGAAGTTTGTCACTTTTATGATGCAGTTCACTGAAAAGAAAATAGTGATTCAAGCTACGGTGACTATAAACTGCACGCAGTCATTAAATACATGGGCTGGTGATGCATGTACAGAATGGAACACTTTGACAATTTGCAGTGCTTCATGGGCTTTAAATATTTTATACCACCACTATTTATTAACATTCTCTGTCAACTGTGGAAAGAAATTAGGATGCAACCATCTGAATGGAGCAGTTGTCAATGAAGTCAAATTGCATGCAGAATATATCAGTGAATGCTGTTGAGTTTTCAGTGAATATGTAAACCCAAGTAAGTTACAGTTTCATAGACCTTGGCATTCAATCCCAAGAGAGTCAACACTGACCAGTCCCTGCCAGGAATACCATGACCCCACCAGTACATCTCAGCTGGAAGCAGCTCTCCAGTTGTACCCACTTGGGACAGTCATTTACACACTAAGAATTTTTTTCTGCTGATTTCCGCTTCACCTCAAATTATGTCAACAAAGCTCTTCTTACTCCAGCAAGGCAAATACTTATAATCCATTCTGCTAGCATAGGTAAGTATGATCACCAAATACGAGTGGCTCTAGAACAGCTACCACTATTGTGTCTGTTCTATACTTATAAGGACAATCTCTCCAAGAGAACATTAATACCTCCAGTCATTCTAGCAATGACCTTTACAATAAGAGTTGGTCTTTAACAGCTACAGCTTTTTGCTGCCTCTTGTCATTAATGCAATCTAGGATCGGAGGAGGAAAGCACAAAGACCAAGGCAATGGTACCAGTTTTCAAAAATGATTTATTAATTTCATCTATTCAAGAGCTGTCAGTCATACTATGCATATATATGTGCTCTGCAGGGAGAAAGTTACAACAGATAGTTGCTCTGTCAAAGTAGATGGCCAGTCTAGTACTGTTTAGCACAGAGGGATCAGGTGGTACCAGAAGATTAATACTGCCCTTGAAGATGCCTCACAGATTTCAACTGGTCTAAAATGCAGTGGCCAGATTACTTACTGGGGTTCCATTCCCCCATTTTGAAAAGCTGCACTGTTTACCAGTTTGTTTCGGGGCCCAATTCAAGATGCTCACATTAGCATTTAAAGTCCTAAATGACTTAGATCCCAAATATCTGAAAACTGCCTCCTCCTCTACAGAACCTCTCAGGTGTTCCATCCTCCTCAGAAACTCGAGGGGTGGTGGCCCAGGAGAGGACATTCTCTGTTGTAGCCCCTAAATTGTATAACTCAGTCTCCACAGAGTGTGTCTGGCAATTTCACTGTACAGTTTTTGGCGAATGCTGAAGATGCGCCTCTTTACCCTGGTCTTTGACACCCGAGATGTAAATTTTTAGGACCCACCCTATTTTTTTGTGATTGTAAGTTGTTTTTACATTGTTTTTAGGGATGTATTTTAAATTGTAGTAACCTGCCCTGGAATCTCAGGATGAGGGGTGGGTAAACAACAACAACAACAACAACAACAATAATAATAATAAAAGAAGTAACAATATTAGTAGTAGTGTGTGATACTGTTATATTTTTAACTGTCAGCTGTAAAAAAACCACTATGTACCAAAATCAAGTTGATCCTCCAGATGAGGCATTTGTTTCTCTCTGTCTCTCTGAGTATGTGTGAGTGAGTGCATGTGCGTGCATGCATGCATGTGTGCACACATCCTAACACACATGTTACATTCCACATGCATTCCTTTTTACTGACATGGGCAAACTCCTTCTCTCAATCCAAGGACTGTTTAAGTGTATGAACTCCTACATTTTTGTATTCTATTAGAGATTATGCTTATGGTTGCCACTGCAGAGCCACCACTGCTAATCAAAGATATCTTCATGTATGTATTGAGGGAACTCCTACATGAACACATTCCTTCTATGCTCAGGTTCGGTGGAATGGGTGTACCAAATTTCAGCTTTCTATCTGTGTTCAAGTACTTGAACAATTTTCCTAAAGAGGAGTCAAACAAAACCTGTATCTATAGCTACACATAAAATGAGATGCATTGGGTGTGTGCACGCCCACTTTAAAACAATTTTAAGGCTGCAATCATCATTGTATTTACTAGTTTGTAAACCCAACTAAACACAATGCATCTTATTTCTGAGTAAACATGCATAGGCATGCGCTATAAAGTGTTTCCATTTTACAGGATATTGTGGCTATTTGCCAATTATCAAAGACTGAGTGAAAGCCTAGAACTGATACATAGCCTTGTTTTTAGTCTGGCTTTCTGCCTTCCACCTCAAAAGTTTTTGTCATTATTAATTATATGTGAAATTCAGCAGTAATTTGGCAAAGCAATCCTCCTTTTCATTTGGCAGCTTTCGACTCTCTGCTTTCAGTGCTACTTTATTACTTCATATTATAGTGCAAATAGCATTAAAAATTAATTCTTTTTTATCATGTGTGAAGAAAAAACAAAATATCAAATAGCATCCAATACATATGAATCATTTATGAAGGTTTATTGCATTTCTTAGTTTATAATACAAATGAGCTTGAGTTTGCTATTCCAGTTATGACAATGACATGCCAACAACTGTATGATACGCTTGTTTAAGATGAATGGAAAATGCACTGAGCCACATCAGTTTAATGCTGCCTTTTGATATGCCTTTCCTTTAAACTATGCTAAAAAACACTGACCCACTGCCCAGCAGAGGTAAAACAATGAAAAGGTTAGAGCTGTTCTTAAACCCACTCCTCCAACATGCACAGGATTTTTTCAGTGAACAATTGGAAATGGTTTTTGCTCAAGCCTTGCTGATTGGCAGCCTCAGAGAACATAATCCTGTTGCATGAAATTGGAGATTAAAACGTTGCCCCCCTGTAGGTAACTTTGGACACTTGATTATCATACCAAAGTTCACAGTTTTTCCTAGACTTTTTTCTTTAGATACATGAAGCTTTCAAAAATGTATTTTTAAATGTATATAACTGATAAATTGTATATCTAACTGTGTATGCCACTAGAAATGACTTTCCCTCTTTTTCACATGCAAAAAGTATGGTGAAAGATAATGTGCCTACAAAAAAGCAATTCTGCCCACCAGCACCAGACACAAAGTCAAGGGGGGGAAACAATTTGAACCATACAAAAGTTAGTGAAGTACAGATAGGCAGCTCACCTGACAATACTCCCTACATGCCCAGGTTTAGGAACAGGCATCTTACACAAACATTTTGGACAGGAAAATCAGCCATAGAAATGAATTATTCCTCCCATTTCCCTCTGGTAAAGCTTTCTTAGGAGGTGCTCTCACTTGCTCATGTTTAATTGTGTCCTGAAGAACATAGTATCTCATATTTTGAGATATAACTGAGGTCTTAGAATAACGATCTACCTATGATGGATATGGGTTCTACCAGCATAGGAAATGTGGTCTGTTGACTGTAGCTTCAGCCTGTTTTTTCTAATTCCAGTTCAGCTTCTATCTAAAGCATGTCTAGAACCAACCCAATGGGTTCAGGGACTCTTTCGTGAACTAAGGTAAAATGCAACACTGAGCTGTAATAATAATAAAAAGAAACAACATTAAAAGCACATTTGTCTGATGTTTAGCTAGTCAGAGATCCAGTATTGTTGCGTGTTTTACCTGGAAAATGGCATATTTGCTTCTGAAGATTAAGCAAGTAACCTTCACAGATCAAAGTTTAATGACCTTGTCATTTTCAATAGTAAAAAAAAGCATGATCTTAATTCTCTGACATGTGATTTTCTAGCATCATGCCCATATTTCTTGGCTTGAAGAAATTTATTCCAGGAGGCAAACCTCATTTTCCTTCTCTAAATTATTCAGGTTAACATTACAGCTTTCCCCTCTCTCAAATTAGGAAAGAGCACAAGAGAATCTATACTTTGTTTCCTAATGTTTCCCTAAAGACAGAGATAAAGCCTATCTGGTGTTATATGTTTTTCTGTTGTTCTTCAAATGACTGTACTCTTCATTATACAGTTTGCTGCTATTATCCTAGCTTTCCACCAGTATTCTCTGTGGTCTGATCACTCAGTGCTACAAGTTATTAAACTCTTGGTAGTCAAATGAGTCTATTCTCATTTGTAAATCTATGTGAGCTTTTGATGCTGAAAATTTACACTCACAGCAGTAATGATTGAAACAATACTATTAAGGTCAGCTTATTGAAATGAGCCCCAAATGAGCAGAGACAAACACTGGGTGGGTCAAACTCTGCCAAAGGAATAATGAAAAAGTTGAAGTATCTTCAGAACAGAAGTTTTAAGACAAACGTTTCCAGTTAAGTTAGGAACATAAAAAGCTGCCTTACACCATGACAGACTAATAGCCCAATATTGTCTACTCACAGCAGCTCTCCAAGTCTTTTGCGTCACCTGCTGCCCAGTCCTTTTACATTTACTGCCAACACCCATGGCTCATCTTATAGGACAGCAATATTGAGATCTCTACATTCCTAGTAGTAGTCCAGGTACCTCCTGTTGTATTCCTTGCTAACCAAACTATGTTAATGTTTTTTTTAAGGTCTCAAGTAACCTAGCCCAGCCTTTTTTCAACCTTGTGTCCCCAGATGTTGTTGGACTACAAGTCTCTTATCCCCAGCCATCCTAGACAATGTTCAGTGATGATGAAGTTGTAGTCCAACAACATCTGGGGGGCCAAGGATGAATAATTCTGCCGTAACCTACACATTATTATATAGATATCAGTCATGCCTTCCCTATAGCTGAAGAAAGTTTGCTTTCATAGCAAAAATGTGATAAAGAATTTCATCTGGCTTTAAAAAAAAATGTGCTGGCCATTTGCATTTTCTTCAAGAGTGATTATTCCTCTGTCCTCCAAGAAGAGGATCAAAGGCAGGATGCAAAAGATAAAACATAAGCCCAGTAAGGCAGGGCATCAATTATCATGCTGATACGCACCATGTGCCACATATTAATTTCAGTGCACATACCCCTGGGTCACATTAACACCACAGAAAGGTTTTTGGGTCACTAAAAAGGCATATAGCACTTGTATTTGACATAGAGATTGTTCATTAAGTAGCTCACTTTGGTTCCAACTATAAGAACCTTATCATGCTCAGAACAGATGTTTTCAAGACTGTTCAGGTAGTCTAAAACAACATCTCTGATACCCAAATTTTTGTTGCACGGAAGACAAGCAGCAAATTGGGAGGTTATACTAAATTATATTTTTAAAGTTAATCCTGGTGTAAAAACAGGGAAAGCATCAAGCATAAGTCCATTGTGAAGGCAAAAATTGGGGATTATAACATACATGTGTGTTTTCAAAAATATTTCAGTTCTTCAATTTTCTGAAACATATGAGGCTAAATAAGATTTATCTGAACAACATTTCTGTGGCCTATTTTGGGTGATTAAACCCTCCATGCGAACAGTGTTCTATTCCAGGTTGCAGTTATGATAAATGGCCTGTCAAGCAGAGATATACTTACAGGACTGCTATAAAATTTTATCATGTATATAATACTTACTGTATTCTCTCCTGTTTCTTCAATCATGAGCAAAGCTATTAGAAATTTATTTTAAGGAACTCCTCTCTCAGACCCAGTCATTAATGTTTTCATGGTAGTTGTTACACTTGTTCTTTGGATACCTTTACAACAAAGAGAGTTACATTTTGAAGTTTTGTTGTTGTTTGCAAGCGCTGTCACCAAAATTCCTACAATCAGTTTCAAACACTGAGCAGAACAAAAAAGTCACTTTTGCTTAAATTGCCTGAATACATTTTTAAAAGCTTGCATTAATGGAGAATTGCTTGTCTCAGTGTAAGCAGATAATTACTTTCCAATGCATTACAGTTGCAGGAAAGAGAGCAAACAGAATACCAGAGCTACTAATAAATGATTTGCATAGTGTTTTGAAACTACTTACCAACACATGTACTGTGGCTTGGCTAGATTCACATTCCTATCTGATCTAATCAAATGCATAATTAGCAAATGCTGAGTTTTTCATTACTCCTGGACACATATAAAGGAAGCAGCTGAGAATTAGGTTAAAAGATAAAGATGAGACAGAGCCAAAACCTATGCCACACAGAAGATGCATAATGACAGATTCCAACTTCTGGAATTTTTGTTTTAGTTAAATCGGATGCAGGAGGATCTGAATTTGATTGGTGCCATGGCATTGGATGAATGGGTTATACTGGGATGGAATATTCATCCCAGTAATTTTTCACAACTTGATAGCAGCAAATCTGAAGAATTTTGTCTTACCTTAAAAATGAAGAGGCTGAGAATTTTATTTCTTTTGTTTCATTTTTTAAAACATCAAAAAGAGCCTTGCTGCTGCTTCAAGCTGGGAGAAACTGGGAATGACATTATGTAAAAAAAAAAAAAAGCAGGGAGGGGAGAAGGGAAAAAGCCTTCTTTCACCTTGTATACACACACACCTGAAAGTCACCTGGTATTCCTGCTCCCTTTTGCAGAAGACAAATGGTCCCACAAAATATGTGTGTATGTGTGTGTGCATACATGCGTGTGTGTGTGTGTGTGTGTGTGTGTGTGTGTGTGTGTGTGTGTGTGTGTGTGTGTGTGTGTGTGTGTGTGTGTGTGTAGGGTATTCAGGCTTGCACTAATTTATCCTATCATTCCATCTAAGAAGATACACAAGGCTGATATTAGGATCCTCCCTCATGGGGAAAGAATGCAGGAACAACATCTGTACTTGTATTCCCCCTCCCCGCATGAGGAGGGAGGAGAATTAAATACCTATAACCTAGCACTGTTGCTTCAATACTAAAGGCCACCTGTACTTATTTTAAAGTTTCTTAAAATACAGGGTTTTTCCTTGTGTCATATTTTGGCCTTCTTGGTCACTTACACTTTCTGAATAGCATGCCAATTATGAAACAGAATTGAGCTGCAAAGAGAAAATATTAATTGCCCACTCTATACTTTATGTAGCCTGTTATTGTACTATATATTGCTATATATTGATACTACTATGCCCCTTTTAAAGAAAACAGTAAGACTACTCATCAAGCAGTATAACATATATCCAAGAAACCTCAATACTAAGTCCATTAAACATTTCTGAGAAGCTGAAAATTCCTCTTGAATAAGAGAAAAGAGAAACAAACCGTCCTCACAAATAAGCATTTTGATGAGGACAAAGGTGTCACCAGACTCTGAGACAACCAGCAATTTGACAAGAAGGACTTTGTGCATAAACAGTGCAGTCAGCTTGAATGCAAAAGACTCAAAAAGCCCTAAAATGCAGATACATCGTAGTGAAAGATGTATACAGAGGTAAAGCTGTTTAAAAAAAAAAAGTTCTCTGTTATATTGTGCAATGCACTCTAATATCTCTCAACTACAACACTGTGTTCCAAAGAAAAGGGATTCCAGGGAATGCAGTAATTATGGAACTATCCTATGCAAGTAAAGATGGTCAAGATTCTATAACGAAGGCTCTTACCATATATGGAGCGAGAAATGCCAGACGCCCAAGCTGGATATAGAAAAGGAAGAGGCACCAGAGATCATATCGCAAACATATGTTGGATAATGGAACGGAGCAAAGAATTTCAGAAGAAAATCACCCTGTGCTTTATAGATTACAGCAAAGCCTTTGACTGTGTAGATCATGAAAAACTATGGAATGCTTTAAAAGAAATGGGGGTGCCACAGCACCTGATTGTCCTGATGTGCAACCTATACTCTGGACAAGAGGCTACTGTAAGGACAGAATATGGAGAAACCGATTGGTTCCCCATCGGAAAGGGTGTGAGACAGGGGTGTATTTTATTTATTTATTTATTTATTTATTTATTAAATTTATACCCCGCCTTCTGGCCAAAAGGCCCTCAAGGCGGCTTACAAAAAAAATGAACATACATCAATAGAACATAATACCTCAATAAAATAATACAATTCTCAAAATTAGATAACAAATAACATTATTAAAGCAAATTATTGAGCAAGTGACTGCTAACCTACTCACTTACCTGGGGGTAAGTCCCAACAAACTCAGTAGGACTTACTTCTGAGTAGACACAGAGAGTACTGCACTGCAACACTGCAGTATTGGCATTAATTCCCACTGTCCTTCCAAACTTCATAAAGTAACAGTGCATGTCTACTCAGAAGTAAGTCCCACCGAACTCAATGCAGCTTACTCCCAGGTTTAGGATTGTAGTCCAAAGACGTTTAGGAAGATAGTCGTTGTCCACCTACAGTCGTAGCGGTTTGTGGAAAGTCTCATCTTTTCTGCTTTGATTGCCCTGCTGCTCAGGCCGAGGCCTGGGTTCAGGCCATTGTACTTTGGAGGAGGTGAGGTGGGGGGGGCTGTCTTCTTTCCAAGTCCCAAGACGTTCCAAACTGGTGAATTTGTTTCCTTCAAACCAGCCTCGATAAGTGGACAAGGGGCCCATCGCGTTTTGGGCTGCCGGAGAAGCGACCATTTTGAATCTGATCGATAATTTAGGATTGGGTCGGATTGAAGAGAATGCCGAAGGGTTCTGTACAATTCGGAAGCGTCCAGATAACAGTCAAATCACAGTCACCCCCTTAGCCCTGCAACTTCGTTTTGAAAGGTTTCCTTCGAAGGTAGAGCGCCTAAGCACACTTTAACTATACATCCCAACTCCCGGAGGCTTAAGCTCCCCTCCACCGGAGGTCGCTCAGAGCTGAACCCTTTGTCCAGCAATCCAAGGAGGAGGTCGCCTTTCCCTGGAAGACAAAAGGAGTTGGCTGGAAGGGTAAGGGGAAACAGTTCTTAAGCGCGCCTTTCCTCGGCTTCTGTCAGAAAGGGAGGCTGCTGTCGACTGCGAGAGTTCGCATAAGGTTGACTGGCAGAAGGCTAAGGCAGCTGAATAACAGCAGTTCAACAGGGGCAGCTTCTCCATCACTGCATTTCCATGCCAGGAAATTCTGACGTGCCTCATGCCAGATCAGATTATTTTCGTCCCTCAAACCCAGGATTAGGATTATCTACTTTGGCAGGATCTCTAGAAGAGGTATTTCCCGTTACCTGGTCCTTTTTGAACTGGATGTGTCAAACACTGCACCTGGGATCTTCCACGTGCAAAGCGTGGGCTCTCTGTTACTCGCTTAGGGTTCCTCCCTTCTGTTAAAGGCAGAAACGTAAAACAGGCGACAACCCTGTTTCGCCGCGGGAAGCATCGTTTGCTTGGGCAGCTGGCGAACACGCCCCTCGCTGCGCAGAGGCAGACGCCATCGCAGGAAAAGGGCCCGCCCTCTTCCTTTTTCGATTTTTCACCAGCGGCACAGCAGAGCTCGATCGATCGCCTTCGGTCAGCCTTGTGCAGCTTTAGCTAGGCAAGCGCAGGGAATCCACAGGCATCTGGGGGAATTTTTTAATACCCTATTTATTTAATCTATACGCAGAACATATCATACAGAAAGCGGGATTGGACCAAGATGAAGGAGGTGTGAAAATGGAGGACGAAATATCAATAATTTAAGGTATGCAGTCGATACCATACTATTAGCAGAAACCAGTAATGATTTAAAACGAATGCTGATGAAAGTTAAAGAGGAAAGCACAAAAGCAGGACTACAGCTAAACGTCACTAAAGTAATGACAACAGAAGATTTATGCAATTTTACAGTTGACAATGAGGACATTGAACTTATCAATACCTTGGCACAGTCCTTAACCAAAATGGAGACAATAGTCAAGAAATCAGAAGAAGGATAGGACTGGGGAGGGCAGCTATGAGAGAACTAGAAAAGGTCCTCAAATGCAAAGATGTATCACTGAACACTAAAGTCAGGATCATTCAGACCATGGTGTTCCTGATCTCTATGTATGGATGTGAAAGTTGGGCAGTAAAAAAAGCGGATAAGAGAAAAATCAACTCATTTGTAATGTGGTGTTGGAGAGCTTTATGCATACCATGGACCATGAAAAAGACAAATAATTGGGTGTTAGAACAAATTAAACCAGAACTATCACTAGAGGCTAAAATGATGAAACTGAGGTTATCATACTTTGGACACATAATGAGAAGACATGATTCACTAGAGAAGACAATAATGCTGGGAAAAGTAGAAGGCAGGAGAAAAAGAGGAAGGCCAAACAAGGGATGGATTGATTCCATAAAGGAAGCCACAGACCTGAACTTAGAAGATCTGAACAGGGTGGTTTATAACAGTGCTCTTTGAGCTCGCTGATTCATTATTTATTTATTTTATTTTGTTCAATTTTTATACCGCCCAAAGCCCGAAGGCTCTCTGGGCAGTGCACAGCATAAAATTATTACAACTATAAAATACAATAAAATCACAATAAAAACATCAAAACATACATTTCAAACATTCAACATCCTAAAACATTATTAGCTACAAGTGAAATATGTTAAAATAAGTTCAAGTATTAAAAATATTAAGAATATTAAAATGCCTGGGAGAATAAAAAAGTTTTGACCTGGCGCCGGGTTGCCATAAGTCTAAATCAACTTGGAGGGACATAACAACAACAAATATCACCATGCTTCAAGGCTTAGGGCTTATCTACATGGTGGTTTAGTGTGTATTTGCTGCTACTCAAATCTCCTCTTAATTCACATCGTTCACATGGTGTTACCGGCAACCAGAAGCTGTCATGCAGTTTCCCCCTGTAAATATGTACTAACCCAATCAGCTGATAATACAAAAAGTGAAGAAAAATACCTCTCCACTCTGGTCCACTAGTAGCTGCAGACAGTTTGATGTTTTTAGGTGGGAGTATCGATCATTACTTTTTCATACCTTTCCATACCCACTATATCCTCCATTCTTTCATTTTGTTTCATGTAGGGTGGCAAGCAAATTCCAGCTGCTCTCCTCAGTTCTGCTGGCCTTTTTATGTTGTTGCAAACAGCGACAGGGGGCAGACTACTGACAGTGTTCTGCTAGCTATTTACTGCAACAAGCAGCCCCAATTCCTGGCAGATGAATGGTGTCTTTATTTTTGTTTTCTTTTTCCTCTAACTTGTGCTGCTCAAACAAAGGTTTGTCCTTTAAGCTGTAACAACTCAAGCTAAAAAATAATCAGCAGATTGGGTTAGTACTAACATCATGCTAGTAGCACGGTGGTTTACTGTGTGTTTGCTGCTACTCACATAGGTGGCATCACCTATTTCTCCCTTATTTGCAGACACCTAAAAAGAGTGGGGAGCTTATTTTTTATTTCTTTTTTCTCCTTTCTCCTTTTTGGTCTGACTTGTGCACAAAGTTGTAATACTGCTCAAACAAAGGTTTGTACTTTCAGCTGTATCAACTCAAAATAAACTTGTCCAGCTTGTTTCTTTTTAATTGCCACACTGGGTACCCAGTTTAAAATATCTAAGGGCAGTTGATTATCTGGTGATGCATTAGGAGACTAGCCCTTCAGTCTCAGCTTGCTAGGGCACCTAAATAGCATTTGTGTAGATGAAAGTTGAAAAAAACATCAATATATAAGTACCCAGAGCAGAAATAATAGTAGCAATAGAAATAAATTTAAAAATCATAGATCACTAGCACAACATGTTACAATTGCTAAAACAGGAATAAAATCAATTCATTTGCCCACAAACACCATTGACTATTCAGTCGAGGTACAGTAGGGGACAAAGTTTCAGAACTCCTGATATACACTAATTTTGGATCCTCTGCCCATGGGGTGTAAACAGAGGGAGGTGTATTCTTTCTCCACCCCTCTTTTGCCCATCATGTTTTGATTATTCCCCCCCTTTTTTGAGGAATCTACTGCAGTTGGTAAAATAAACTGAGCATGCTGAGTTCCCTAGCAACCAGAGGGAGTGGAAATGTAAAATTAGAGGGCACTGTCATTAGGAAACTGAGTTATTGATCCTTCACAGAAGGACTGCTGATGTGAATTAAAGAGACCATATTTGCATCTAGCTTGTAGCACTCACTGCAGACAGTGCAAGTAGAAAACAGAGGGGAAAACAGTGTCTATTTATTTATTTTATTATTAAATTTCTATACCGCCCCATAGCTGAAGCTCTCTGGGTGGTTCACAACAGAATAAATACATCAATATACAATTAAAACACATATAGAATTAGAAAACTCACAAATACTAACGTTAAAAATACTGATATTCTAAATACTAAAAGCATAAAGTATAAAATACAAAGATGTTATAATGTTGAATGATTAAATGATTAAAAATGATTAACATAATTAATTAAAATGCCTGGGAGAAGAGGAACGTTTTAACCTGGCGCTGAAAGGATATTAACGTTGGGGTCAGGTGTACTTCAAGGGGGAGATCGTTCCATAACTCGGGGGCCACCACTGAGAAGGCCCTTTTTCTTGTTGCTACCCTCCGAGCTTCTCTCTGAGTAGGCGCCCGGAGGAGGGCCTTCGATGTTGACCGAAGTGTACGGGTAGGTTCATATCGGGAGAGGCGTTCCGACAGGTATTGTGGTCCCATGCCGTGTAAGGCTTTATAGGTTAAAACCAACACCTTGAATTGGGCCCGGAAACATATAGGCAGCCAGTGCAAACGGGCCAGAATCGGTGTTATATGTTCGGACCGCATTGTCCCAGTTAACAATCTGGCCGCTGCATTTTGCACGAGCTGCAGTTTCCGAACCGTCTTCAAAGGCAGCCCCACGTAGAGCGCATTACAGTAATTTAATTTAGAGGTTACCAGAGCATGAATGACTGAAGCAAGGTTGTCTCTGTCCAGATAGGGGCGTAGCTGGGCCACCAACCGAAGTTGGTAGAAAGCATTCCGTGCCACCGAGGCTACCTGACCCTCAAGTGACAAGGATGGTTCGAAAAGAACGCCCAAGCTGCGAACCTGCTCTTTCAGGGGGAGTGCAACCCCATCCAGGACAGGTCGAACATCCATCATCTGATCAGAAGAGCCACCCACTAACAGCATTTCAGTCTTGTCTGCATTGAGCCTCAGTTTATTAGCTCTCATCCAGTCCATTGTCGCGACCAGGCACTGATTCAGCACATCGACAGCCTCACCTGAAAAAGATGTAAAGGAGAAGTAGAGCTGCGTGTCATCAGCATACTGGTGACAACGCACTCCAAAACTCCTGATGACTGTACCCAGCAGCTTCATGTAGATGTTGAAAAGCATGGGGGATAGAACTGACCCCTGCGGAACTCCATACTGGAGGACCCAGGGTGCCGAGCACTCAAGACGTCTCCTATATTGCTTCATCGCTCTCAGCCCCAGAGTATACCATGGAGCTGTATGAGCTCTACATAGGAGAGGGCGCACAGGAGCGATCATGTCAACTGCCCGGGTCATTTCTGTATTCCACAGTTCAACCAGGGTTTCGACAGGAGCGCCAGCCCTATCAGCTGGAAAACTCCCCAGAACCCTTTGAAAACCATCCGGATTCATTAGTCTCTGGGGACGGACCATCTTAATAGGTCCTCCACCCTTGCAGAGGGGAGAAGCCGCTGTAAGTCTAAACTTCAACAAGCGGTGATCTGTCCATGACAAAAGAACTGATGTAAAGCTCCCCACATTCAGATCACCATCCCCCTGTCCAGTTGCGAAAACCAAATCTAGAGTATGCCCTGCTACATGGATTGGGCCAGTAGCATATTGGGACAGCCCCATGGTTGTCATGGCGGCCATGAAGTCCTGAGCTGCCCCAGATGAGGTAGCCTCGGCATGAATGTTGAGATCCCCCATTACCAATAGTCTGGGGGATCTCAACAGTATCTCCGAGACCACCTCCGTCAGCTCAGTTAGGGAGTCTGTTAGGCAGCGGGGTGGACAGTACACCAACAGAATCCCCAATCTGTCCCTTTGACCCAATACAAGGTGTAAACACTCCAGACCAGTAGTCACATGGACAGGGTGCTTGGAAAGGAAAATAGAACTCCTATAGACTACAGCAACCCCCCCTCCCCGACCCTCAGGTTTACCCTGATGCTGAACCTGGTACCCCGGTGGGCACAGCTGAGAGAGACTAACTCCCCCCTGCTCGCCCACCCAGGTCTCAGTTATACAAGCCAGATTGGCTGCCTCCTCCAGGAGTAAATCATGGATGAGGGAGGTCTTGTTATATACCGATCTGGCATTTAAGAGCAGCATCCGGAGACCCGAGAGCTGGCTGATAGGGCAATCAACATACCCATGGATGTGGGGAGGACCGGAACAAGGTACAGCCGTTAACTGCTAGTATGAAGTAATGCTCCCTTGTGGATAAGCCCTTAGTCTACCTTATATCACCATTGGCAGCCAGTGCTACTGAATAGCACAAAAATGATGGCATAGTGGCCAGCAGCACTGTCCACCATCACACTGATATCTGCTGGTTTGTCAGCCACTGGCTATTGCCTGATACAGCCAGATGGCTAATCTACCCCACTTTTCACTATGAATAACATCATGACGAATGAAAGATTAAAAACCATCATGATGAAAACATCAAAATACAATCATAATGTTTTATAATCAGATTCTAAAAAGCAGTGCAATTTTATCAACAGAGCAAGCTACAACCAATAAAACTCTTGAAGGTAATTAAAAGCTCTGTTGAATAGGAAGGAGTGGCCTGGTGACTTCTTGATAATACTGAAGGTCTTCAGGAGAACTGTCTGGGAAGGAAGTTCCAAAGCTAAGGTGCCACCACAAAGAAGGCCTGCTTGTCCAATAGCCATCTACCTCATTTCTGAAGGTGGGAGTATCTGCATTTTACTTTCCAGACTATTTCCCCTTACTAATTAGAATCAGTTGCAGCACTCAGGGACTGAAGAAGACCTGCCCTGGGTATCTGAGCATCTGGGTGCTTGCTCTTTGCTCCTTTGGCTTCCTGTCCCTCAAGACAGCTGAAGTCCCTGGTAAGCGCTGCAAGGACTGGGACCCCCTGCTTGACCCTGGCTCCAGAGAGAGGCTTCAGTTACTCTTGCAGCCTCTTGCATTAGCTGCTGGCTGGGCCAGGAGGCATAAAAGCCCAGCTGCCCTTGGGCGGTGGGTCTGCCACCAGTGGGGTTACCACCAAAGGGGCAACACCAAAGAGAATTGCCCCTTGGAGAGCCCCTTAGGGAGTCCCAAGGGCAAGGGTGCTACCACCCTTCTATTACCTTTTTTAAAAAAATGTTAAACCAATCTAGAGGAGACTGGTGGTGGTGAGGGTGTGTGGTGCATGTGTAATTCCTGCACAGGGTGAGAGCCTGTGTAGTGAACTGAATAATACGAGAAAGTTGACAGATGCCTTCAGAGTGAGAGTCTGTAACTGGCAGAAGGCTGGCCCTCCCTGAGTGTGAGACAGGAGGGTGTGTGTGAAAAAGTTTGAATGCGTATTACTGTTTCCAATTCTTGCAGAGGCCTACTGAGATAATTGGCTCAGGCAGGTTTTGTTGGTGGGCTTGTGCTGGGTCCATATCAGGTGTTTAGGAGGAGTCTTAGTATGGAGGAACATGGGAGATGCCACCCCAATTTCACTGATCACGGGTAGAGGGAAATATAACCATGGGGATGTGGTGAATTACCACAGAAGACAAGGGCAAGGCTATCTACTCCTTGTTCCTTCCTGCCACTCCTCTCATGGATGGGTTCCTCATTGCTCATCTGCTCTGCCCAGTGACCTGTGTGTGTTGTTGTTTAACGCCAGATCTTACATTGATCCCTTTAGGTTGAACACTGCCTGGGGTGCAGGAGCTGCCAGTCCCCCCCCCACTCAAGGGTTCATGCACAAGAAACACCATCCCCTGGACTCACCATAGCCACCTGACCAAGCAAAATGGCAGCTGCAGTAACCACAACAAAATTCAGGCAGCATGTGCACCCACCAAAGCTCTAAAAGAAAAAGCAAGGAAGTAACGTAGGCTTATGGGCTTTATGGATGGAGACTGGCGACACTCTAAAGCCCTGGTCATCTCTATGGTGAAAACTCTAAATACTTTGCATTGGAAGTCCGGACAAAATGGGCAGAAAACTGCCTCCACATTTTGCCTTCTATCTCTGGATCCACAAGGGCTAGAGACTAGCTCTTTTCTTTTAATGAAAGCTGAGAATCTGTGCCACCTAATGGACTAAGCGGGCACCAGGTGGCATGGATAGGTGGCAACCCTAAATAAAAGCCATGCGTACCAAGGAACAATCAGGAGTGTTCTGTAAGGCTACCAATTGTTCCTTTGCAGTCACATCTTTATCTACCCCATGCCTAACAACATATATGACATCCAGGGTGGGGCAGATGGGCACAGCTTAGGGAAAACAGCTTTGCAGGCCAAATTAGGGCCCTGGCCAGGCTTAACTTGGCACACAGACCAAAGGTTTCTCAAAGCTTGTATAGATAAAAAGACAGTATTTTTCTGGATGAACTTTTGATCTTTTCTGGTACTGGAACTACAGTACTATAACAATTTCCCTTCTGTCATAGACTCCACAGAACTCCAAAGCTCATGGACCACAGCCTTACATGATATCTTATTTTCATAGTTTAATCAGACATCCTTGCTTTCACAGCTTTGCTTTTTTGAAATGCCTCAAAATAATATTATGCTGTAACTCCTTAAGAAACAGAATGCTTAACGTATGTGCTTTCCACTTGTCTACAAAACAGGTTTCTTACAAAGAAAAAGTGACAAATCTTTTGAAGAACAGTATTTGAAATAAATGGGGCTCAGAACATTACTCTGCCATTGTGGCAGCAAGCCTCTAAGGTTATGCAAGAGATATAATTGAACAAAATAAGAAAAATGTGTTAGAAAGCTTGAATTGCCATCTAGAGACATTTCAACAAAGGATGTGTTTTGCCTTCACACAATAGTTGCACTGGAGAAATCATCCTAATTGGCTTATGTATTGAGTGAGCTAAATATATTTCCTACTTAGTCTGGCCTTTGGAAAACACAAGCTACATTTTTATTTGTAAAAGTTAGAAAAGCAACTAAAGATCAAGACAGAGGAGAAATAAAAGTTTGTGACTATCACGGAGCCAATTCTGCATGTATTTTAGTTCCTTGCAACTGACTGAAGCACTCAGAACTTACGTTAGCTACAAACTCATTTGGTGGCCTTCCGCAAGTCTCCATGCTCTCCATCTCATAACCATGAAAAACATGCAACTCCATTACAGCAATCCATAATCCCCTTGTGCTCCAAATGTTAACATAGTATATCAGTGCTGGCTCTTGGAGGGGCACTGTATAAGAATCATGTGAGTAAGCACTGACACTACCTATGTCTATGAAGACCCAGTCCCACACAAGGCTCACAAAGACAGGACAGAAGAAGGTATGGAGAACAACCATGGAAAAGTTCAACAGGTTGCAACTGTGGGCTGAATTCTCTTGCACAGAAGCATTGATGTCGCTGAAGAACTACTGTAGTTGCTCTGGCAGCTTTGGTGGATGAAATGCCTACATCAGAACCAGCTCCCACAATAGGGAGGAGTTGCAATGCTAGCTTCCCAGCAGGAGGGTCACTGCCACTTACCAGGAAGGAGAAGGACAGGGGCAAGTTAGAAGTCAGGTCAGTGTGGTGCAGGTGCACCACCAGGAGCACTGGATTAGCTCCACTGGGACAACTGCCCCATGGCAACCTTACTGCCATCTGACCTCTCTACCTCCCAGTAAGCAGAAGTGCCCATTCTGCTGGAAATCTAGCATTGTGTCTCTGCCACATGGGCAAGCTGCTTTTGGCCTACACTTCAAACTGGACTAATTCAGATAATCCATATACAAGGCACTCACATTGCATATGGCACTTAAAAGACTCAGGGTACAAGTGTGTGATGCAAATTTGCATAAAATTCTGCTTGCTAATTTATATGTATGGGTGCAAATTTAAGTCTGAACAAATTAAGTTGGTGGATGGCTGGGATCTCATCAGCACTGTGCTTTGCAGCATGGTCAGCAGTTCTGTAAGCAAAGGAGGCCGGGGATAGGGTTACCAGGTGTCCGATTTCTGGGCAGAGTTTCCAGTTTTGGGGTTCCCTCCAGGTCTCTGGGTAACTCACCTTAATCTCCAGACTCTCAGCTTCAATTTTTTTTAAAAATTAAGTTTCTAGGTGGTCTGGTTCCCGAGATATACACCAAAATGTCAGCCCCCCTACGACTGTTAAATCTGTTTAACAGATCTGTATAGCAGCTCCTAGCTCTAACCCCACCCTTTCAGGATTGTAGCCAATAAGTGAAGCCAGGGTTGTGATTTGTTGACCCAAGCAGTGCCTAGACTTCATTGCAATGTCAGGAAATTGTGACTTTTAGATCTTCAGTTTGAGTAAGTAAGAATATGGCTTACAGTTTTTTTTCTCTTGTGTGTAAGAGTCAGACCCTGGGCTGTTGGAGAAGACAGTACTTTGAAAACCTGGGCAATATGAACGTTTTTAATCCAATACTTGCTTTTCTAGGAGTAAAGCAATGCTAATCCCATGTACCTGGAGTAAACCCCATTGAATTCATTAGGACTTACTTTTGTGTAGACATGGTTAGGATTGTGCTGTAAATTAATGGGACTTTTGAGTAAACATAACAAAGAATTGTGTTTGTGTTGTAAATCTTTCTCTTCCCCTCCAATCCTATCTTTAAAGCAATTAGGCAGGGTTTACCTAGGTGTCACAGTTTTTATTATGTAGGAAACTAATACTGATTTTTAAAAAAATGTTCTGTGAGGTAGGGTTGGTGATTGGAAACCAAGGCAGCTCACAATACGAAATAAATCCCTTTAAAAACCCATAACCATAAGAAAAGTATAAACAGTTGCAAAACAGCTTAGAGTTGCATGATTCTGAATTTTGGGTTGGGTGAATGAAGTCTATTTATTTTTATTTATTATTTGATTTATATCCCGCCCTTCCACTCAGTAGGAGCCCAGAGTGCCAAACAAAAGCACTAAAAAAACTTTAAAAATCATAAAAACAGACTTTAAAATATATTAAAACAAAACATCTTTAAAAACATTTTTAAAGCTGTGACTCCAAAATTTATTTATGTATTTTATTTACAAGTTATTTACTGCTTTATTGTAAAAAATCTCAAAGCAGTTTACAGAAAGAATTAAAACAATAAAATTATTGGCAAAAACAGTTAAAGACATGTATTGAAAAACATTCAAATTAATAAAACCGACAATGAGTTAAAAACACAATAGCTTCTACATGCATGGATAGGCTTGCCTAAACAAAAATGATTTTAGCAGGTGCTGAAAAGAGACGTCTGCCTAATGTCAATAGGCAAGGAGTTCCAAATCATAGTTGCTGCCACTTCATTGTTGTTGTTATGTGTCTTCAAGTCCATTTGACTAATATTTTAGAGGCAGATTTTTTTTTTAAAAGTCTGTTTTCAAAATTAGCCACAGAAATTCACTACATTAAAATCCAATCTTCAGCAATTGAGAGTAAGAAAATTAATGGAAAATTTGGTACCAAACTCGAATTGGGCATAATTCTAGCACATCCCTATATGTGGATAAGCAGTGTCAATGTAATGTACAAAATATTTATAAGTTATACCAAAATTTCAATTTTCCAGGGTGTTACTTATATTTTACAGGTTTATGAAAGACTCTTCCTTTTAATTATATTCTTACCAATACCATCATATTGCAGCAGCTTCTGATACACTCACGATAATCCATGTTCTGTTCCATCTAACAGCCATTTCCCAAAGTCAATGTTCATGTGTGTGTTTGCATACGAATAATTTATTCACATCTTGGTCCACCAGCCAAATTTACTGGCATCTAAATGTGGACCTCTCAATCACATGGTCATTAATATTAAAGAAATGTAAAACTAGGCCATGATTCCCAAGGGCATCAATGAAATTCTTAGTTTAGGAATGCAGCAACAACTATTCAAGGACTATTCTAATGGAATTCATGTCACTAGGCTTTTTATGAAGGCTGGTTTAAAAATTTCCTCATCAAACAGTGACCTAACAAATTTAGGTAACATATACAGTTATGAATACATCAACAAATGATGTCGTGATAAAAATGAAAATACGATTGCGAATTGTACTGAAAAGGTACATTACATTTTAAAATCCAAATTAATGAAAAATCTTCTCACTATTCATGTAATAGATGCCTCTCTCTCTCTTTAAAAAAAGAAACTAACCTGCTGAGTTGAGTCAAGTGAACCGGTTACTTGACGTTTTCTTCACCTCAAACTGATGCCTCAATTATATAGTTATCTAATTTTTTCTCTAACCCCACCCATCGCTAGCATGGGACCCCCAGAAGGCTGCCCAGAAGAATGTGGCTCTTGAGCTGAAAAAAGGCTCCCCAAGGGAATACATGAGGTTGACTCCTCCTCTTCCCATTTTGGAATCTTGAAGAAGGGAGCAGAAGCCCTTGCACTCACTGCTAGGGCTGTGCTCTATGTTCAGACAAATCATGAAAAATGAAGTGAATTGGGCCTCTCTGGGACCTTTTTGTGATGTTACAAGTCGGGCAGTCACTCACAGCCTTGTACAGGGCAGATAAAGCATTTCCAGATATTCTTTTTCTTTGTTGGCTTTTTGGCTAGCTGTCGGGCTGCATTACATTACATACACACACCACACTGACACATGAATGGCAAGAAGGGGAAAAACACTGAATTTTGACAGCTCTTCCTGCAAATCAGCACAGAAAGTGCCAGTGGGGACAGGTGCCTGCCTTCCAATAATTGTGCTCTTGTGCAGGATCATATCATGTAAGGAAAATGTTGAGCCTCTCCCTTTACTTCTCTTCCTGCAAATCAGCACAGAGAAATGGTTGGGAAAGCAGGGAAGGTTCTTTGCTGTCCAGTCATGCTTCATGTGGCTGGATGAGACTGATTCTTACTTTCTCTGTATCACTCAGTCTGCTGTTAGTTCTCTCTCCAAGTATAGCACAATGCTTTAGCAGAGCCCCTGTACTATAGCAATAAATATTGTCTCTTAAGCCCATCTGCTATATCTTTTTCCCTTTTGTAATCATGTTAAATAGGGTTGCCAGGTCAGCAGCATCTCAAACCCTAGATTTTGGGAGAGGGTGTGATGTTCCTGCTTATATTGTAAATATGGTAAGTGCTGGTTATATAGAAGATATATGGTAAGTGGAGTGAAAGAGGAGGGGGAGTACATGAGCAGTAGAATGCTGAATGATTGGCTGAGCGTTTGAATGGCTGGGAGTATAAATGGAAGAATGACAGTTGAATCTGGGTGGAGGTTTAGTGGTGAATTGAGGTGGTGGCTGTGATGTGGTGTTCGGAGGTTGTTGTTGTTGTTGAGAGTGAGTCGGAGTTCTGAGGCAATTAGTAAGAAGTCAAGTACATAACAGAATATAGATGAAACCATACGCTTGTGAAACATTTTTTAAGTAATCTTGTTATTTCTAATACTAAATAAATATTTCTTGGTTAAACAAAAGCCTGATTCCTTCAGCTGGGAAACACAAACCAGGGGGAATAGCAAGTAACCAAGGCTGAACAGTTGTATCAAATGGTGGCAGCGGAGGAGGAAAAGATATTGTATCCAGTACCACAGAGAAACCCAGGGCTGTAAGCTTCAGTGCAAGAGGCTGCAGGGGGGGTTGGGAATTACCTATACCCATAGACACAAGGTATCAAAATAGCCTGGCAGAGACTAAGGCACAGTCTAAAGGTTATAAGAGATACAGAGTGTTGGGTAGTAAGGCCTAGCAGGGGGATCTTCTGAGATCTGTGCTAGTGCGGTGAAAGGTAAAAATAAACCTGACATTCCTGTCTGCTGGTAGCCACAAAGTGAGAGCTTCACAGGTGGTGCTGGGGAAGGACGTCACAGAGGGCCTAATGATTTCATAGGGACAGGCCTGAGTGATGTCATGGGGCGGGCCCAAGTGATGTCATTAAGCATGACACATTAAGCATCAATCACAGTTACTTGGAACATGCAAATCAAACAAAAATATTTATCTGATTGAAAATTAAGATACAAATCTTAGCTAAAAGATGGAGCCTGGGTAGGGAACATTTAATCTTTTCAACTCACTAATGAATGCACATCATGCGCAGGGCAGATCCACACCATTAATTTAAAGCACATTCAATACACATCTGAAGCACATGAATCCCACCACAGAATCATGGGAACTATAGCTTGTTAAGGGTGGTGAGAACTATAACTGTGAGGGGAAAACTACACTTCCCAGGATTCTTTAGGGGAAGTCATGCACTTTAAATGTGAGTTGGATGTGCTTTAAATGTATTGTGTGGATCTACTTCATAAACTTTGCCTGCATGTAAATCATTTTAATTATTTTTTTCAAAATGGAAATGAGCTGTAAAGTGTACTGAGTGACCATGGGCTACTCACCATCTCTCAGCCTATCAGGATGAACACAGAAGGGAACCATGATCACCCCAAAGAAGAAGGACACACTTAAAATGTACCGGAAATAATAATCTACAACCATAGTGGGAACCGTGACCACCCCAAGGAAGAAGGGCACACTTAAAGTGTACAGGAAATAATAATCTAGAATACTTATTGGGACACAGTATGAAGAATTATTTATATAAGCATGACTGTCAAACATGTTTATTATTTACACAACCTGTAAAGATATATATAGTGCAATCCTATGTTTGTTTACTCAGAAGCAAGTCCCAATGTATTCAGTGGGGTTTACTCAAACAGAACTGCAACCTCAAGTGATAAGGAACTTCATTCACTCAACCCAAAATTCAGAATCATACCACTTTAAGCTGTTTTGCAACTGCTTATACTTGGTTTTATGGTTATTGGATTTAAAGGGATTTATTTCTTATTGTGAGCTGCCATGGTTTCCAATCACCAACCCTACCTCACAGGGTTGTTGGAAAGACTCCATATATACACACACACTGCAGATGTAAAAATATGTACACTCCATATAACAGTTTATTGTCAAACCAGTTGGTCATTGCAGAACAATTTTTTAAAAATCAGTATTAGGTTCCTAGATAATAAAAACTGTAATATCTAAGTAAGCCCCACCTAATTGCTTTAAAAATGGGACTGAAGGGGGAGACAAAGATTTATAACACAAACACAGTTCTTTGCTATGTTCACTCAAAAGTCCAATTAATTTATAGCACAATCCTAACCATGTATACTCAAAACTAAGCTCTGTTGAATTCAGTGGGGTTTACTCTGGGTTTGTGAATATTGGATTAAAATTTCATATTGGGAAGGTTTTCCAAACCCTGCCCTCTTTAACAGCCCAGGAAATTTAAACTTGTCTGACTCCTGCACACAAGAGAGAAAAAAACTGAAAGCTATATACTTACTCAATTTATGAGCTTTTCAGATAAACAGGAAAAAACAACCGTTTCTGCTTTTGCAATGGGGTCTAGGTACTGCCTGGAAGCCAAGAAATCCATTGTCAATTGCAACTCTGACTTCACTTATTTGCTACAAACCTGAAAAGGCGGGGTTAGAGCAGCCAGCTAACAGATCATTTCACAGAAGTTGCGGGGGGGTGGCGGCTGACATTTTGGTTACTCCACTCGTTAGGGACTACTATGTCCCCAAATTTCATGTCAAAAAACAAGAAAGTTAGAGCTGTTTTCATTTTGCAATTCAAGTTAATTTCTGGATATTTGTAATATCCGCATCCCAATTCAGATCCAGATCAGGTTGGAATGCCTACAAATATGTGTAGATCAAATAGGGCTTTATTTGTGTTAATAAATCAAAGCCACAAATTGGGTTGGAGGCTCCTTGCACAGCCCTAGTCACTATTAATGAATGTAGGAGGGTCAGGAGGGCTGGTTTACTATTTCCTGGGGTTTGGAGAAGAAAAACAAGAATAACTGTCACCCTATAATAACTCATACTTAGCAGCACCTGCCTCTAAGGGGACAATACATCATATTAACAAAGGCTGCTCTTCTCTGTCTTCAGCAGAAAAATGAAGCTGCAGTTGTTAGCAAGAGAATATTATCTTGCCACCATGGATGAAGGAATGGTGTAAAGTGATGGTGGTTCCTAATCACTTTACTCCACCCTGGAATCCACTGGATGAAGTCTATAAATAAATGAATTGAATTGAATTGTCCTGTGTGCCAAGTGATTTGCTTGTCCAACTTTCACAAAGGGCAAGTAATGCCTCAGACAATTAATGACTGAATAGTCTGTACATTTTTAAAATCTACAATATGCTTTTTGCCAAAGTTGTCAGATTAAAACCCTTGGGTCCACAAAGAGTTCCAGAGTATAGGAGTATGAATCTGAATGTATATTCTTTTCCCATACAGTATATTCATATCATATTTGACATTAAAGGCCTGTCATATCCTGACCTGGCAGCCTTGAATCTTGACCTAAAGCTGGGCATTTCTAGTTGATCTGTCAGAAAGGTCTTACAGGATAGGGAATTTGTCTTTTCTGACAAGCACTCAAGGTCTATTGGTTATGTAATTAAAGGATGCAGCTTGCTAAAGACAGATTATTATACAGCCATGAGAGTGGATGTATACTATAGCCAGTGTGGATTTTTCACATTCTGCAATGTTAAATTGGAAATATCCCCTTGCCATTCTGATGCTTTCCATAAACTCATTTCAAAACAAAACCTTATAAAGCGTATAGTTCTGAACTCAGAAATGCTTGCTTGACAACCCTGTAAATTTTCATGGCAATACACAAAAAAGTCAGAGAGAATAACGAGTTCCAAGTCTAAAAAGGGGGGGGACCAAGAGCCCTTTTGGACTTTTTTTCTGTCAAGAGTTCTCATAATCTGTTGAAATTCATTAAAAATCAGCCATGTTCACAGAGTACCTGGAATCCTATTACTGACCTTGCCCCATACTCTGACCTTCATCTTCTGCAGTTTAAAAGTTACAAAAATGTCTGGCTGATTTTTAATTAATTTAAGACATTTTGGCTTGAACCCAATGATAGTGTCGGGCATGCTCAGTAAGAACCAACTGCCAATGTTCTAAAAGCCAGACTCACAGCTGCTTGGCTTGCCTAATCAGGGGGCCACACCCACACCAGACTTTGATTTCACTTGAGATAGTCATGGCTTCCCCCAAAGAATCCTGGGAAGTGTGGTTTGTGAAAGGTGCTGAGAGGAGACTTCTATTCCACTGACTCAGCTTCAGAGGCCAGACTGGTTTAACAGTCAGCCACTCTGATTGAAGGTCTGTGAGGGGAACAGGGAGTCTCCTAGCAACTGTCAGAACCCTTTACTAACTACACTTCCCAGGATTCTTTGAGAGAAGCCATGACTGTCCAAAGTGAAATAAAGGCCTGGTGTGGATGTGGCCAGGGACAGCTTTGGTTTAAATTTGGGTGGGAGGCTACATGTGCCTGCTGTAAAATAAAAAGGTGGGGAAATGGTGAAAAGCAATAATACTGTTCACATTTTCCTTTTGGAAAGGTAAAGGGCTTCCCCTCTGCCCAGTGCCCACTCATCCAATCTCCTCCCCTCCCCCTCCTCCTACCCTCCCTGCCCCTCCCCTGGGTCAGTGTTGGACTACGACCTAGGAGACCAGGGTTCAAATCCCCACACAACCATGAAGTTCATTGGGTGACCTTGGGCCAGTCACTGCCTCTCAGTCTCAGAGGAAGGCAATGGTAAAATTATCTCTGAATACCGTTTACCATGAAAACCCTATTCATAGGGTCATCATAAGTCAGGATTGACTTGAAGGCAGTCCATTTCCATTTTCAAACATGACTGCACAGAAATAAATCCCATTGCACTCAAAAAGAATGCAACTGATCAAACCCACCCTCCCTTCTCCTCCCTCCTATCCCCTCCCTCTTGCCCCTTCCCTCCCCCTTCCTTTGCCCCTCCCTATTCATCCCCATCCCCTTCCAATCTCCTCCTCCCCCTCCCCTTCTTCCTCCCTATGGTCAGTTTTACCTATCTTAAGCATGACTGCATGGGAGTAAATACCATTGAACTCTATAAGCATGCAAATGATCAGACCTGCCTTTCCCCTCCTTCCCCTCTCCTCTCCCTTCCTCCTCCTCTCCCCTCTTTCTTCTTCCTCCTCCTACAATATCTCGGAGAGGAGGTCAGATCTCCTGCTCCCCTGGTGCATTCCCTATAGCTGCCCAATTTCCCTGCTTTTTAAAGTTTGATAGAAATATCAGGGCCGGCTCCAGACATGTGGGGGCCCTTGGGCATCAGCTTGCCCTCGTCCCCCGATGGGTGGGTGGGTGTGCGTGTGTGTATGTGCATGCATGTGCCCCCCGTGCCCCCCATGGCCCCCCTACCTGTTTAGTCTTTACCATTGCCCTTAATGAAGATGGCGGCCACAGTTTCCCTAAGGGGAATGAAGCTCCACTGCCATGTTTGTTGATTGCACACGTGCGTGCTACATGTGCACATCTCTGCCATCAACTAAGATGGCAGCAGCAGCTTCAGTACCTTAGGGAAGCTGCGGCCGCCATCTTCATTAAGGGCAATGCTAAAAAGCCAGCTGACAGGTAAGTGGGGGGCATGGGGGGGCACAGATTGCAGAAGGGGAGCAGAGGCCCCCTCAGGGGCTCCTGTAGCTCTGGGGCCCTTGGGCCAGTGCCCAACCTGGCCACCCTTTAGAACCGGCCTTGAGAAATAACTGTGGGCTATAGGTACATTCTTAAACCGCAAGGTTTTTTGCCTATTAGTAAATAATAGCTATGCTTGCAGAAGTTACTATTGTGAAGTGACTAAAAGCTTTCCAGAGTTCATGCATCAGGACAGGGATGGTGTACCTGTGACCCTCCACAGATATTCTTGGACTACAACTCTTATAATCTCTGACCACTAACTACTGGCTGGGAATCATGGGAGTTGGAACCCAACACATCTGGGGACGCCACAAAGATTCCTCATCCCTGCATTTAGGAAAGGATGACAAACAAAAAGATTAAGTAAACTTTCATTATATCATCAAATTAAACAATAACATTGTTATCAGAAAGCATTGTTTAGGCTTGTTGCTTAGAGATGTAAAGTTTCCAGAAGTTTTGAAGTCATGGGAATAAAACCAGGTTGTGTTTTTTTCCCAGAATTTTTTAAACCCGGAATTTTGGGAAAATTTGAAACATATGCAATGCTTATTATTTCAAACACCCTTGACAGGTTGAAAGTCACTTTGTTACTTGAGGAACATAAAACGTATTATATATAACTTTGGTGTGCCCACAACACTATCATGTTTGGTGTATTAAAAGTACAGTTTATTCAGACAATAATCACGCATTGAATTTACTTTTTTAAACTTTGTTACAAACTGAGCTACAAGCTGCTGAGCTGTAAGGAACTTAGCATCTCTTCCATTTTGCCCATTTATGAGGAGCAGGCAAAAAATAAAAACAGAAGAAAACATCAACATATTTATTTACTTATTTATTTGTTAAATTGATATCCCATCCTTCCTCCCAAAGGAGCCCAAGGTGGAAAACACACAAGCAATACAACATCTTAAAAGCATCTTTTTAAAAGTCAAACAAAGAAAATTATTATGTATTCTGAAAATTATGTCTTCTCCAGTCCTCCAGTGTCTTGTGGACGTAAGGCACTCATTTACATACAAATAACAGAGAAAAGGGGGGACGGGGGGGAGTCTCAAAGAATACTGCATGAAATGTAATCAGTCTCATTTTCCGAGCCATCATTGTCAGTTTCTGCTTCTTTGTGTTGTTCTGTATTTCCCCCCACTCCCAGCCTTTGGGGCCTGATTCACCAACTATGCCAAGAAGAGGAAGCCCACAAGCACAGAAGGCACTGAATCCTTCCTCCTTCTCTTGGGTCAATGGCAGCGCCGCCTAGAGGTAGGTATGCATCTTGCTCTTGCATTTGAGAGCTGTACTCTCAGTGTACAACATAGGACTTGCTTGTCCTCAGGGTATGATGATCTGATGATCTGATACAGACTTACTCAAAAGACAACCTATTACTTGGTTTTTGAAATCATTCTTAAGGAGGAAATATATTAACACCCTGGCTTAAACATTCTATTCATCATTCTTAAAAAAAAAATCATAATCCAAACTTTTTCCAGAAAAAAAGGCTTCAGGGGAAAAAACCAAAAAAACCTTTTCCTACCCTGGTTTTTTTCTGGGCCTTCACATCTCTATTCTTGCTCAATTAAATTAGCTTCTAATTTGTTTTTTCCTGAACTCTGCAAACAAGAATCTGCTGAAGGATGTCTGAACAGAGAGAGGAGGGTCTGTACCACCTTTTCCCAATGCTGTTGGACTCCAACTCTATCAGCCCCAGCCATTATGGTCAGGGATGATGGGAGCTGTAGTCCAACAACACCTGGAGGACCACAGGTTGTGGTAGACACAGTGCTGGGGAAGGCTGTTCTATACACATTAGCTTGTTTTTTGCAAACTCATATATGTAGCTTCAATATCTAACCTGAAAGCTGGCTTATGTGCTTTTGTGATAATCTGTGCTGTTTGTGTCTGTAAAAAACAGCTGATATCTGCTTCATCTATTCTCCAGCATGAAATCCTATGACTAAACTAAAGATTTTTAAATATTTTTCAAATTCTGACTCACAGCCATGTGGCTTGCTTCTTATAAAAAGCTGACACACATACAGACAGCTTGAAGAACCGTGAGAACATGCCACTTCTCCATTCATTTTATGCAGGGGGAAGCTCTGCATATAGAAACATAAGAATAGCCTGCTGGATCAGGCTAGTGGCCCATCTAGTCCAGCATCCTGTTCTCACAGTTGCCAACAACACACCCATGGGAAGTCCACAAGCAACATCTAAGTGCAAGGGCAGTCTCCCCTCCCACGGCTACCGGCAACTGGTTTCCAGAAGCATACTGCACCTGGTTATGGTGGCAGAGCAGAGTCTTCATAGCCAATAGCCATTGATAGCCATCCAATTAGTGGCCATCATTGCCTCTTGTGGCAGTGAATTCCACCATTTATTATTTATTAACCTGCCCTTCCTTCCTATTGGAGCCCAGGGCTTTTGTCTATCCTGAATCTTCCAACGTTCAGCTTCATTGAATGTCCATGAGTTTTAGTGTTATGAGAGAGGGAGAAAAACCTTTATCTATTATTATTTTATTATTATTTATTTAATTTGTATCCCGCCCTTCCTCCCAGCAGGAGCCCAGGGCGGCAAACAAGACACTAAAAACACTTTAAAACATCATAAAAATAAATCTTAAAATACATTAAGACAAAACAGCATTAGAAACATTTTAAAAACTTTTCAAAAAGGGTTAAAAACATTATTAAAAAACATATTAAGCGATTCTGACACAGACTGGGATAGCTCTCAACTTAAAAGGCTTGTTGAAAAAGAAAAGTCTTCAAAAGGTGCCGAAAAGATAGCAGATAGCCTGCCTAATATTCTACTTTTTCCATGCCATGCAAAATTTTATACACTTCACTAGAAAAGACAATAATGCTGAGAAAAACAGAAGGAAGTAGAAAAATGAGGAAGGCCAAACGAGAGATGGATTGATTCCACAATGAAAGCCACAAGATCTGAACAGGGTGGTTTATAACACATGCTATTGGAGGTCGCTGATTCACAGGGTTGCCATAAGTCAAAATCAACTTGAAGGCACATAACAACATCATGTTGCCCCTGACTCACCTTTTCTCTAAACTAAAAAGCCCCAAATTCTGCAACCTTTTTTCATAGGGGAGTCGCTCCATACCCTTGATAATTTTGGTTGCCCTCTTCTGAACATTTTCCAATTCTATAATATCTTTTTTGAGGTGAGGTGACCAGAACTGTATACAGAATTCCAATGCAGTTGCACCACAGATTTATACAATGGTATTTCAGTACCTTACAATGTTCCCTAGCATGGAATTTGCCTTTTTCACAGCTGCTGCACACTGGGTTGACATCTTTATTGAGCTATTCACTACAATCCAAAAATCTTATTCCTGGTTAGATACCATGAGCTTATATGTGAAATTAAGATTTTCTGCTCCAATATGCATAACTTTACACTTGTTTACACTGAATTGCATTTGCTATTTTACCACCCATTCACTCAGTTTGGAGAGGTCCTTCTGGAGCTCTTCGCAATCTCTTTTTGTTTTAACAACCCTGAACAATTTAGTATCATCTGCTCACTTGGCCACCTCACTGCTCACTCCTAACTCTATATCGTTTATGAACAAGTTAAAAAGAATAGGTCCCCATACCGATATTTGGGGGTCTCCGTTTTCTACAGCCCTCCATTGGGAAAACCATCCATTTATTCCTACTCTCTGCTTCCTGCTACTTAACCAGTTCCTGATCCACAAGAGGACCTCTCCTCTTATTCCATGCCTGCTAAGCTTACTCAGGAGTCTTTGGTAAGGTCCCTCGTCAAAAGTTTTTTGAAAGTCTAAGTACACTATGTCCACTGGATCCCCTCTATCTATAAGCTTGTTGACACTCTCAAAGAATTCTAATTGGATAGTGAGACAGGACTTTCCTTTGCAGGTATCATGCTGGTTCTGCTTCAGCAGGAATTGTTCTTCTATATGCTTGGTTAATTTGTCTTTAATAATACTTTCCACCAGTTTTCCCAGGACATACATTAAGCTAACGGGCCTGTAATTTCTGGGATCCCCCCTGGATTCCTTTTTAAAGATTATCATTACACTTTGTAGTTCTGAGGTGCAGAAGTGGATCTGAGGGACAAGTTACACATTTTTATTAAAAGATCACATTTTCACATTTGAGTTCTTTGAGAACTCTTGTGTGGATGCCATCCAGACCCAGCAATTTGTCAGTTTTTATTTTGTCTATTAAGCCTAGAACCTAGGACATTGCTCATTAACCATGCTGGCATCCTTTTGGTCCTGGTGGTACCTTTCCTGATCTCTGGTATACACTCCAGTTGTGCTTCTATTATTGTGCTTTTAAACAACTCCCAAGCATTTTGGAGTGATTTGACCCTCTGGACTTCGTCTTTCTTTTTTACCAAAAGTTTGATTTACCAAATGTTTGGTGCTTCAAAATGAAATACAGGGCTTACTTTGATCTTCCAGAAAACTGGACATATAATGTCATACTAATAAGCAGAAGCTCTGGCAAAAAACTGTCAGCCACTCATCACTGTCATTGTGTAAATATTTTGTTATCACATTTCTATCCCACCTCCAAGAAGCTCAAGGTGGTGTACATGGTTCTCCTCCCTCTTCATTTTATCCTCACAACCACCCTGTGAGGTAGGTTAGGCTAAGAGATAGTGACTGGTCCAAGGTCACCCAGCAAGCTTCACAGTCAAGGGGGATCTGGACCGTGGTCTCCTAGATCCCAGTCCAGCACTGTAAACACTGTACCACACTGGCTCTCACTTTCAATTGCAATTGCAGTTTCAGAATGCAGAGGGCACATAGCAGCAGGACTTGTTTAGCAGCATTTTTAAAATTACATCTGGATTTATGCTGGACTGATAGCAAGAGAGGTGAAGGGGCATCAGGAAACACATGGGTCATTTGTTGTTTACCCTGGCCTTTGATACCTGAGATGTATATTTTAAGGACCCATCCTATTTTTTTGTGATGCTGTGAGTTTTGGTTGCTTTAATCTATTTTTAATGATATATTTCAGAACTGTTGTAACCTGCACTGGGACCCTTGGGTGAAGGGCAGATAATACTTTTAATAATATCAGAAACCAAGGGTCCTGTAGTTACGTTAGGCTGTACAATCATACGTATTTAGCACTCCATAGTCACTTCTGCACGGATAATTGTGTGAAACAAGTAAAGGAGGGGAAAACAATTTGTATGCTTTAAAAGTTCATTAATGAATTTCTTGTTGAAACTAATGCTCAAAGATAGAAAAGTAAATGCAAAAAATAAAAACCTTTGAAGAACACGAGCAGATTAAACAGAAATTTAACTTCTCTCCTTCATTTGTCATTCTAAACAGCGTGTTTTTTAAAACAACAACACTGAACTATCCCCTCCCCCCACAAAAAGAAATTGGAAGAACCAGGGCTGAAATGTCAGCTTTTGTTTTAAAAAATTAATTTACGGAAAACAAGCAGGCAGTAATATTATCTCCGTTTTTAAATTCAAGGGTGAGTGCCAGTGCTTTCAATACCTTATATTGGTATCAACGAGCTCACTGAACCTCAAGATTTGCAAAGTAACAAAAAAAACCCCACAACTCTACCCAGCTTTACACAGGTCTGCACGTCCAAGCACTCCAACAAAGGATAGAGGAGGGGGAAGGGACAAAGTTGCATGCGGACCGAAGCTTCTTTGGAGATTCCAGAGGGCAGAAACATCCCCCAACCTTTCCAGCCAAACCCACCTTTAGAGGAACAAGTAAAAGAAAAGGCTCTCAAGGAAGCCACATTCCTGCATGCTGTTACTGGCCATGGAGGTTAGAACAACTGGCTGTCTCAGACAGAGAGAAACAGTATAAAAGAGCAAAGAGACAATGGGATATCTACTAACCCCTTCTTATCCATAGGGTTTAAAGGAGGGATGAGGAACTTCAGGCCTCTCTACCCACTTTTCAGGACTCTCTCCAGACCAGTTTCTCCTCAGGCCACACACCTCACTAACCCTGCTTTATTCTTTCCTTGAGTGCTTCTGCCTGGCTGGAATGAGTCCTTGAACTGTGATCACGCGCCTTGCTTGCCTGGATGAAGAGATGTGTGTAGAAACCTCTGGATTTTCCATGGCCAGGATGTAGCCTCCTGTACAAAGGCAAGAGTCACATCTGTGGTTCCAGCCATTTTTTGCCTCTGGCCCCTGGAAGGTCATCCAAGAGGGCACATAGCCCTTGGGCTGATAAAGGTCCTCTACCCCTGGTTTAGAAAGACACATCTCCTCCTGCAATATTTTGTTCTCTCCAATTGCTCAGAAAGAAAGAAATCTTCTCAGAGTTAGTTCAAGACATTTGTTCCCTGGAGAAGAACAGCAAATTAAAAAAAAAAACCTCACCGTGTCAAGGTGCATAGTATGGTACCAAAGGTAGAATATTCCACAAATGACATTTCTGGAGGGCAAACATAAAACAATATGCTATCCTTTCATGCCACTAGCTTCATTCTACCTAAGATACCAGTCTCCCACAGATATCATCTTATCAGGAGGTCCATGCCACACAGCATAGGAATGGAAAGTTGGACTTACCGTGAAGTATCCTTCTCATCGGTGGAGAGTGGAGCAGCCAGGAATGGTTTAACTCCTCCTGGAGGCAGAATCAACACTAGAAAAAAAGATTAGCTAGTGGCCAGCTGCAAGGGGGAGGGAACCTTCTCCCCATCTTCAGATTGTGACACAGCTGTAAAAAAAACTGAGTACTGAGCAGCAGGCCACTCCAACCTACATGAACTTGAACACTGAAACTTGAAGAGTGGATAGATTAAGAAAAAACATTAACAAATCAGCAGACAGTGCAAGGAGGAGCATAGGAGACTCTTACTACACTATCCAGAGGGTGAGCGACCAGAGGTTGCCTGAGGATTCCTGGAAAGGTCCCCTTCCCACCCAACTCCCTAGGTTCTGCTGCAGGGTAGGGCTGTCTGCTCCACTCTCCGCTGACCAGAAGGACACTTCATGGTAAGTCCAGCTTTCCATTCTCAGTCAGCAGAGGAGTGGAACGGACAGGAATGGGATGTACCTGAGCAGTGACACATCCTTGGGCAGGAGCAAACCTAGGCTGCCACCCTCTGAAGGACCCTTCTGCCAAAGGCAGCTTTGGCAAATGCAAACTTATCCACCTTGTAGTGCTTGATGAAGATGGGTGAGCCCAGGTGGTGGCTTTGCAGATTTCCTCCAGACAGGCATCCATGTGGAGTGCAGCCCCCCTAACAGGAGTGTGATCCTGGTGGGGGGCTCTCCCTTTGGCTTGATATGCCTTGACCGCACAATCCCTCACTCAGCAACTGATGGTGGACCTGGACACCTTCAAACCCTGTGCACCCTGTTTAAAGGGCACGGACAGGGCCTCGGACCTGCTGAATAGCTCCATTCAGTCCAGGTAGATTGAAAGGGCCCACCTGACATCTAGTTTGTGCCACTTCTTCTCCCTGTGATGGACTGGGTTGGGACAGATCCTGTCCCCTGTGGAAGGGGGAATTGACCTTAGGGAGAAAACTAGGGTCAGGGCAAAGGACCACCTTGTCTGGGCGGAAAATGCACAGCTCCTTCTAGATGGAGAGAGCCCCCAATTACCCCACCCTCCTAGCTGAGGTGATTGCCACAAGAAAATCTGTATTCAGGATAAGGTCCTTGATTGGTATGGAACATGCTGGTTCGAATGGATGCTGTGAGAGAGCTCTGAAGACTAACAAGAGATCCCAGGAGGAAAAGCTGTGTTGTACTGGAAGTGACAGCAGGGTTGACCCCCAGAGAAAGCATTTGACTCAAGGGTGAGAAGAAACACACTGTCAAGGGCTCCCACCTGTCTCTTGAGTGTGTTGGGTGCCAGCCCTTGGTCAATACGATTCTGCAAGAAGTCGAGGATGGTGTGGATGTGGCATTCTGCAACAGGTAACTGCTTGCATCTGCACCACCTATTGAACGCCTTCCAGGTGAGATAAATTCTCTGAATGGTTGGTTTGCAAGATGCCAGAATAGTGGATACAACCCTTTCAGATAGCTCCTCTTCACTCAACCACTGCAGCTCAGCTTCCAGGAGTGAAGATGGAGCCAGTCTGGTAGGAGGATGCCACGGGGGGCTGGAGCTGAGGTCTACTAAGTCAGAGAACCATGGTCTCCAAGACCAGTGTGGAGCCACCACTATCACCTGAGCTTGAAAAACTCGGGTCCTGTGGAACAGCTTGGACAATACAGTTAGAGGCAGAAAGGCATAGAGAAGTCCCCAAGGCCAGGGGACTGAGACGGCATCTATATCTTGGGCATGTGGATCCCAGCCTTGTGCCATGAATTGATCCAGATAAGAATTCACCGATGAGGCAAACAGATCCTTGCATGGGGCCCCCACTTGCACATGAGCTGTAGGAACACATCCCATTGAAGGGCCCACTCTCCCTGGTGGACTTGTTCCAGGCCCAGCCAATCAGCTTGTGTGTTCAGGATCCCTGAATATATGGCTGATATGGATTCCACACGTCTTTCTGCCCACTGGAACAGCAGGTTGGTCTCCTCCTGAAGGGGGCTTGATTTTGTGCCCCCTTGTTTGCAGACATGTGCTTTGGCCATGACGTTGTCGGTGCGTACCAGCACATGTCTGAGATAGAAGAGGTAGGAACTCCTGGAGTGCTAGTTGGATGGCTTTGAGCTCCAACCAGTTGATTGACAAGCACCAGCCCTGCACTGACTACTTCCCCTGTGCAATGTTGGAGCAACAGGTCATCTCCCAGCCATATAGACTTGCATCCACGGTGACTACCGAGACTGTTGGGACTCTGAGAGGAAAGCCTTACTCCAGATGACACAAATGGCCCCACCACTGAAGGGAGTCCCACACAGGCCTCAGGATGGTGATGGCCAGTTCTGGCATGAGGCAATCTGGTCCTATGGAAGTAGCAGCCACTGTAGGGCTCTTGTGTGGAAGCATGCCCACAGCACCGAGTCCATAGCCGCTATCATGGAGCCCTGCAGCTGAGCCAGTTCCATCAGAGGAGCCTGTCTGTCCAGCAGGCATGTGTGCAGCTGATGCAAAAGTTTGTCCATGCACTCACTGGACATGAAGAGCTTGATTTGAGCTGTGTCGATGATCACTCCCAGATGTTGAAGGTGCTGCGTCGGATCAGATGGCTCTTATCCCTGTTGATAATGAAGCCATGGTTCTCCAGACACTGGATGGCAGTCTCAAGATCCTGTTGAGCCACTGTTGCTGAGGAGGCCCTAACCAACAAGTTGTCCAGGTAAAGGTACATGTGGACTCCCTGAGTGTGAAGGTGTGTCACTACTGCTACTATGATTTTGGTAAACGCTCACGGGGGTTAAGAGAGGTTGAATGGCATGGCCCTGTATTAGTACTGGTAATGGCCATGCATGAAGTGGAGGAAGTCCCCGTGCTGCTGAAGAATGGGGACATGTAGGTATGCCTTTGTAAGGTCTATAGATTCCAGGAAGTCCCCTGGTTAAATAGCTTCCACAATGGACCTGAGCATTTCCATCTTGAAAATCTTTGTTCATATGAAATGGTTCAGGAACTTTAAATTCAAGATAGTGCAGTAATCACCATTGCATTTGGGGACTGTAAAGATTCCTGAGGACCATTGATGCTCTGGCACAGGTTCAAGGAGTTAAGAAATGGCATCCATAGTTTTCTGTAGTTTCTCCAGTTGGCACAATGTGGGGGGGGGCTGCCTGCCATATGTCCCGAGGAATGGTGGCAAACTCCAGGGAATAGCCAGACTGGATGGTGTTCAGTATCCACTTGTCTGAGGTGAAGGCTGCACCCTACCTGGGCAGTCCTTGTTTGGCTTTGCTTGGCATTGGGCTTGGAATGTTCGGCAATATTTGTTGCACCCCCACTGGAGGAGGGTGTGGAATGGGTGTGCTGTCAGGAGGAATTCCAGGAAGAGTTCCAGGACCCATGGAACTAGTGAGTAGTTCTGTAGGTAGTTGGATAGCCCTTGAAATGAAAGGAATGTGAAGTCTTTTTATGGGACTTGTCATCTTTCCTAGGAGCAGAAGAAAGATCATTATTTTTATCCTTGGCCTCCACCAGGTGGTGCTTGTGATGTTCCTATATTAATGTATATATGGTAAGTGTTGGTTGTTTAGAAGATACATGGTAAGTGGAGTGAAAGAGGAGGGGGAGTGAATGGGCAGTAGAATGCTAGATGATTGGCTGAGTGTTTAAAATGGCTGAACGTATAAAAGGAAGAGAGACAGTGGAATCTGGGAAGTGGTGGTGGTGGATGAGGTGAACTGAGTGGGCTGTTTTGGTGGGTTTGAGAGAGTTGTTTGCCAGGAGAGAGTGGAGAAGGAGGGGGGTGGAGTTCGGATTAGTACTGAGTAAAACCATATGCTTATGTGCCTTAAGAAGAAATCTTGTTAATCTTGTTAGCTTTGTTATCTTTAATAAATACTTAATTTGGTTTACCAAAGGCCTGATCCTTGGCTGGGGTTTCACAGACCAGAAGGGAGGGTAAGGTAATGACCAAGGCTGAAGGGGAACTGTAACAAATGGTGGCAGCGGTGAAGAGAATAACAATACCAGTATTCAGAGTCTCTGGGAATACTAGTATTAGGACGTGACTGGTGGTTGCCTAGCAGGGGGATCTGTTGAGATCTGTGCTAGAGCGGGGAGAGAAACAATAAAAAAGGACAGTCCGGACTGGTGGAGTCCCTGGTGGTGCCTAGTGACAGGCAGTAGCCACGCGCAGGTAGGAACCTGACAGGAAGAGCCAGGGAAGGGCATCACAGTGCTCTACAGCAGCCTTTCCCAACCAGTGTTCCTCCAGATGTTGCTGGACTATGTGATGTCCCTGTATTTTAATATCTGTAAATATAGTAGGTGCGGGTTTATTAAGCGATATATGGTAAGTGACTGAGTGAGAGTGGGGACTACATGGGCTAGAATGCTGGAGAATTTTGGATGATTATTGGCTGAGTGTTTTGAATGGCTGAGGATGAGCCAGGATGAGAGGATGACAGTTGAGTCAGGGGGAGTTGTGGGGGAGTTGTGAGAGTCGTGAGAGCCGTGAGTGGAGAGTTATTTGGATGAGTTGGTTGGCAGAGTTCTGAGGGAGGCTTGGATTGTATTTGGCTGATATTTAGGCAAATTATATATGACCAGAAACATAAAGAGTGACACTGTATGAAACCACACGCTTGTTAAATCTACCTTACATAATCTTGTTATTTCCTGGTGTTTATAAATAAATATTTTATTGGTTTACCAAAAGCCTGATCCTTGGCTGGGTTGATACAGACCAGAAGGGTGGGCAGGGTAATACCAAAGACTGGAGAGAAACAGTATCAAATGGTGGCAGTGGTGAACAGAGAGAGATTGTAACATCGTCAAGCATATAGAGCAACCCAGGGCTGTATACTTTAGAGACAAAGTACAGGGGGGTTGTGGATGACAAGGGCACTCAGACACATAGTAGCAAGAAGCCAGAAGGAGACTAAAGGCGAAGTCTCAGGCAGTATTGTTTACAGGAAGGGGCTGGTAGTGCTGCCTAGCAGTGGGATCTTGTGAGATCTGTGCTAGAGCGTGTGAGAGAACAAAAAAAACCCGAGATCCTGACAGGTGGTGGCTCTGGTGGGAGTATCATAGGTAGAGCCAGATGTGGGATCATCACAGACTACAATTCCCATCTTTCCTGACCATTGGCAATGCTGGCTGAGGCTGATGGGAGTTGTGATCCAACAACATCTGGAGCCACAGTGGTTGGAAAAGGTTGCTCTAGAGACTTGCCAAAGAGCTGGCCACCTGAGTAACGCAGAGATGAAAGGCTGACTCTGGAGTGATGGTCCACCTCCCACTGTTCCAGCCAAATGTTGCATTTTACTACCACACCATATCTGAGTACTCGTGCTATATTGCAGGCTTTCCATGGAGGAGTTTGGTAGGAATTCAGCTGTCTTTACCAATTTGGGCAGTCCTTCACTGATGTGCCTGGTGCTGGTGGTACTTCAGTCAGTAGTGCTTTAGTCCATTTGACAACCACTTGTGCTAGAAAGGAGTTGGTTGCCGAAGCCCTCATGCTTCGTGTGCACATTTTAAGCTAGACTCACTGCACCTGTCACTTTGATCTGATAAGAGTATCTGTTCCTTGCTTGGGGATAGCCATCTTTGCCCTGAGGGTAGACACGGGCTCATCAATGACGAGAACTTGAAAGGTTGGCGTGGTTGTGGCAGGAAGGCCATGGAAGTTTCTGGACAAAGCATGAGGAGCTTTGGATTTGGCTGGATGATCCCATTCCTCCTTAACAATGTCCTTGAAGAACTTGGGGAAGTTCTTCTGATCCCCTGATCTCGGGAAAACATCTGAGAATCCCTGTTTCCCTTCCTCTAGCTCTCCCTCCTGGGGAGTTTCCTTAGCAGGGTCTACATAGCCATAGCAGGCCCTGGAATGCTTGAAGCCTTTTTGCCTAAGTGCACGGATCCAACACTTGGCTAAGAAAGCACCCGCCTCCATCATCATGGCCTTGTTAAGGTAGAGGGCTTCTCTAGATGGTGAAATTTGGCACACTTTTTTCCGACAGGAGTCATGTACTTCCTCCCCTCCCCCTGGTTGAGTAGAAGGGAGCTGAGAAAATGAATCTATTTCAGGCAGGGAGTCTAACATGGCACCCGCCACTGAAGTCGGGGTGGCTAGGGGATTACTTAACTGAGGAGTAGATTCCCCCTACTCAGAGACCCATCTTCCTTGGTCGAGGATAGAAATGGGCTGCCTCCTCCACTAGGCATAACTTCAATCATGGCCAAAAGGGGAAAGCTGGAGCTGAAGCAGGTGATGCCCTCCCCCCAGAAAAGCTGAGCGGGTGTACCTGAAAAGGCAGCAAAGGTGGCTACCACAGATTGTGAAGGCACATTGCTGAGGGGGGCTAGCTCTACAGGAGCCTTGGATAGTAAGGGACCAGTCCCTGCTCCTCCCCAGCAATGCTCCAGAAAGGGCTTCCCACTCCTTAGGATCACAGCAGAGTGTTCCGACAAAAGACAGCAGGGGGAGGCGCGAGACAAATCCCACCCTCCACTGCATCCTGGCGCTTCCCACGCTTCTCAGAAACAATCCCTCTCTTCCGCCCCTGAATCTGCCTATTCACTGAAGGGTGGGGAGTGAAAGAAGAGAGAAGCAGAAGTCTGTGTATTGCAACTGCAGCCGAAAAAGAAGAAAATTTCTGAGAAGAACAGAAACACAACTAAACTGCTCCTGGATGCCTTATGGCGACCCAAGATAAATAGGTTGACTCTGTTCATTGCTGAAGGTGGAGTCAAGAATGGAAGATGGAGAGAAGGTTCCCTCCCCCTTTCGGCTGGCCACCAACTAATCTTTTTTTCTCTAGTGCTGATTCTGCCTTCAGGAGGAGTTAACTGATTCCTGTCCACTTCACTCCTCTGCTGACTCAGAACTAAAATTAAATATAAATTAAAATTATGTAATGAGTTAACTTGAATTCAGCCTCAGTTTAAATGCTCCACTGTGTGTATCCTGGGGACTCTAAGAGAAAGCGCCCGAATATGAGAAGAGCAATGCTTTTTGTACCATTTGTCTGCTGTTTAAAGATTTCTAAGCTCCTCTGGCAGAATGTATCAAGAAAAAAAAGCTACTGACTTCAGTGTAACATTCACTGAACATGTGCATCTCAACACGTGTCAAGAAGGGAAAGCAGTAAAAAGGACTGATAAAAAATATGAGCTGCTGCAACAGACTAAGTCATACTTCCCCCTAATATTTAGCAGGAATCTTTCTGTAACAGTGGTCAAAACAAAAAGACTTTCCATGAACGCACTTATTGGATATCAGTTGAAGACATATTCACTAATAGGCAAAAAACCTTACGGTTTAATAATGTGCCTATAGCCCACAGATATTTCTATCAAACTTTAAACAGCAGGGAAATTGGGCGGCTATAGTGAATGCACCAGAGGAGCATGAGACCTGACCTCCTCTCTAAGATATTGGACTGCCCTACAAATTTGTCCAAATGCAAACACAATTTGGGTTGGTCTTTCACAGTTCAATCCACTTCCTGTGTAGCTTGCAAAAATTTGGTAACATGTGCCTCTGAGCATATGATGAGTGGTGGCAACACCTGCCATCTCCAAAGATAGAGAATTATATTTTTGTATGTTTGATGGTATTCTTCTTACTTTGCTTCTTTCCTGTGTTACTAATGTTTCTACAGAGAATCTAATCTAGAAAATATTATTTCCCTAATTCATCCTAGAAATCTGTGTCAAATTTATTTTTATTAATTTCAAAACCTTTTTATTGGTCAATGTCATAAGATGGTGAAGACAGCCTTTTGTGTTTCAAATTGGAGGTTATGTTCTATTTGTATTTTGGGTGCATTAACAGTTGAATCTGAAACTGCAGTTTGATGTAAAATCAGACTGATTACAATATGTTGCTACTTCAGCAATCACTCTAGCTGTTGGAAAAAAGAAGATGCATGTTTTCAGCCTGCTATGTTTAAACCATTTCATTTAAGGCAAGGTGGGCATGGTCAATTAAAAACATAGAGCACACCTAGAATTTTGCTAGAATATATTTCACCTCCCACTGTTTTATCTTGTGCAAACTGAGACACTCCTGATGTCTACTGGAGACTATTCTGCAGAATAGTCAGTGTAATTATTCCACAATTATTTTTGGAGTTTTCTTACTGTAAATTTTGCAAAGTGTTGCTGTACTTCACATATTCACAGAAACAGAAACAAAAGAAAATGATTTCCTATAGGAAACTTCACTAAAATTGCAAAGTAAATCAGACATATTTAAAGTGACCATCTGAACTATATCAACTGTCTTAATAATGTTACTTCCTCCCTGCTAAAACAAGATCAGCACAGCACATGTCTTGTTTCTATTATTTGGGCTGGTTACAAGTGTTGCCACCACTCACCATATTCTCAGAGGCACATGTTACCAAATTCTTCCAAGCTACACAGTAAGTGGATTGGACTGTGAAAGACCAACCCAAATTGTGTTTGCATTTTGACAAATTTGTAAGGCAGTACAATATCTCAGAGAGGACATCAAGTCTCCTGCTCCCCTCCTACATTAAAGGGGAAGGAGAGAATTGGAAAGGGATGGGGATGGGTAGGGAGGGGCAAAGGAAGGAAGAGGGAAGGGGCAAGGGGGTGGGGATAGGAGGGAGTAGAAGGGAGGGTGGGTTTGATCAGTTGCATTCTTTTTGAGTTCAATGGGATTTATTTCTGTGCAATCATGTCTGAAAATGGAAATGGACTGCTTTCAAGTTGATCCCAACTTATGGCAACCCTATGAATAGGGTTTTCATGGTAAATAGCATTCAGTGGTGGTTTTAACATTGCCTTCCTCTGAGGCTGAGAGGCAGTGACTGGCCCAAGGTCACACAATGAGCTTCATGACTGTGTGGGGATTTGAACCCTGGTCTCCCAGGTCGTAGTCCAACACTGGCCTGGGGGAAGGGCAGGGAGAGGAGGAGGAAGGGAGGAGATTGGGTGGATAGGCACTGGGGAGAGGGGAAGCCCTTTCCTTTCCAAAAGGAAAACACTGTGAATAGTGTCATTGCTTTTCAGGGTTTCTCCCACCTTTTTATTCTACAGCAGGCACATGTAGCCTCCCACCCAAATTTAAACCAAAGCTGTCCCTGGCCACATCCACAACAGGACTTCATTTCACTTTAGACCATCATGGCTTCTCCCAAAGAATCATGGGAAGTGTAGTTAGTGAAGGGTGCTGAAAGTTGCTAGGAGAAGCCCCGTTCCCCTCACAGACCTTCAATCAGAGTGGCTGACTGTTAAACCCCCCTCGCTACTGGAGCTCTGTCAGTGGAATAGAAGTCTCCTTTCAGTATTCTTCACAAACTACACTTCCCAGGATTCTTTAGGGGAAGCCATGACTGTCTCAAGTGAAATCAAAGTCTGGTGGGATGTGGCCCCCTGATTAGCCACACAGCTGTGAGTCTGGCGTTTAGAACACTGGCAGTTGGTTCTTACTGAGCTATCATTCACTTCAATGCAAAATTTCTTAAATTAAATAAAAATCAGCCAGGCATTTTTGTAACTTTTAAACTGCAGAAGATGAAGGTCAGAGTATGGGGCAAGGTCAGTAATAGGAGTACAGGTACTCTGTGAACATGGCTAATTTTTAATGAATTTCAACAGATTATGAAAACTCAGAGAGAGAAAAGTCCAAAAGGGCTCTGAGTTTTTCCCCTCTCTTTTTAGAATTGGAACCTTCTATTCTCTCTGACTGTTTTGTGTATCGCCATGAAAATTTACAGGGTTGTTAAGCAAACTTTTATGAGTTCAGGACTATAAGTTTTGTAAGGTTTTGTTCTGAAATGAGCTTATGGGAAGCATCAGAATGACATGGGGGTATTTTCAATATAACATTGCGGAATGTGAAAAATCCACACTGGCTATAGTATACAGCCACTCTTGTGGCTGTATCATCTGTTCTTTGGCCTTTGAGGTTGAGGAAGGGGTTGGTTGTTCTGTTCATGGTGGAATTATATAGAGTTGAAGTGAAATTTAGGGAAGCCTGTTTATGTTTATTTGTGATTTTATAGCTTTGATGTTGATATTTTAATTTCGTATTGTATTCTAACGTCTGTAGGCTGCCCTGAGAGCCTTAGCTGAAGGGCAATTTTAAAATATAAATAATTTTTATTTTAATAATAATTTTCACACTGCAACATTCTAGCATGTAATATCAAGCTATAAAGGCTGGATTTATTGTAATCTTCGTGGAAATCACTACAGACCAACATAGCTAGCATTCTCTCCTTCACTATACAACCATACATTTGGAAAATCTGTGCTTCCTCCTGGAGGATTTCACTTCAACATGCACTAGCACAACTGCATTCATTTCTGAACTGTACTGCTATCTGTATTTTAAAATAATCATCTTCATGTCTGCCACACAGAGCAAAAAATTATCTACACCAGTATTAACAGATATTCAGTTTTTCTAGACTATTCCCACTAAATGAGAGAACAGACAGAGGTAAGCTTGTGATATGGGTGAAACAAGTAGCACCAGGAGCAGTTGGCTTTTGTAACATGCCTAGACAGAAGCAGGGCAAACAATTAATCTCACTATGGCTGTCATAGAGGAACAAGCACAACTAGAAAAGTTCAAGAGAGGGATAGTAAAACAGGACCAACCCAAAAATCACAGATGAGTGTATATGAGTTTACATTCATCAAAGGAGAAAGGAAAAGATGTCAATCATGACGGGTACCCTAATCTACAAAGGAATCTCGTCTGCATTCCTGGCTGCCTCTGGATAGAGACACACTGTTCTGCCAGTTCCAGAGTATCTCCACCTTTGTTTTCTGAAAACAGGGGCACACGACACTAGTCAAACCCCAACTCTTTTTAGTCTAAAAATCGCGTGGGATCAGCTTGAATGCATTTTTAAAAATTCACTTCAAAGAGATTTCACAACTGATCGGCAGATCACCCCGTTGCCCCTCCAGGTGTGGCCAATGGAAATGCTTTGCTGTAGGCAACTAAGTGTGTTCACAGCCTCTCATTCTGCAAAACTGTCTGCTTTCTGGTTCCTCTATAGACCACCATTGTGTGGATGCTGCATATACTCTCTCTCTCCCTCCCTCCCTCTCCCTCCCTCCCCCTCCCTCTCCCTCTCCTCCTCCCCCTCCCTCTCCCCCTCCCTCTCCCTCTCCCTCTCTCCCTCTCTCCCTCTCTCTCTCACACACACACATATATAAACATACAGTGTGCAGAAGGCTGGCAGGCATTATCAAACACTTTGCACTTGACTTGTGTCTCACTTTCCAGAATACGCTGTTGGTTTACCCTGAGGGTTTAAAAGACTACTGCACACATTCCTTAATGAATTCTCACTTATCATACCTACCCATGTATTTTGAACCAACCTAAGAGAGTAATATAAATCAGACTTTGACTTATCACCTGTTCTTACTGATTTTCCTTTTGCTAATGGTAACACTTATTTCTATTAAAATTATGCAAATTAACATCCTTGCAGGCTGAAGGATCACACTGTTCAGAGGGTGGATGCTGATTCATCGATTATTGGCTTGTCCTAATTAGTATACTATTGCTGAAGAGCAATCAGTAGAAGGAGATAGTTCACATGTCTGTCTTTATTAATGAAAGCAACCAGATAAAATATAGTCTGTCCCAATTATTTATTTGGCACCAGAAATCTTGTGGGGACAAAATTAGTTCATCAAATAACTTTAATATATTAAATAATATGAGTATGACCCAGTTTGTGCACTGTTGGATACACACAGCCCTCTAGGGTACATACGTTTTTGTTCTTTAGGCAGAGCTTGGAAAAGTTACTTTTTTGAACTACAACTCCCATCAGCCCAATCCAGTGGCCATGCTGGCTGGGGCTGATGGGAGTTGTAGTTCAAAAAAGTAACTTTTCCAAGCTCTGTCTGCAGGGAGGAAGATGCCAAACTGATAGGGATGGGGGAGAAATTCAATTCAGTTTGCATTTAAAGCCAAATCTATCAAATTTACACTTTCCAAAACAACACGAGAACTGAAACACAGGCATCTTTAGAAATTGGCACGTATCCAAATTTTGCAGTTCTCCAACCAAACAATGCTTTAAAAATGCATACATTAGGTGGAAGTGTACATAAAAATGAATATATTGGTGAAAATAACTTACAAAAATGCATTGTTGGGAGAAATTGCTTGCAAAAATGTGTATATTAATTAAAACAGCAAACAAAAATGAGTTTATTAGGAGAACTTCACACTAAAATGCTGAAGAGTGAGCCTCATGGAATTCAATAGGACTTACTTTTGAGTAAACATGGTGAGGATTGCCCTGTAAGTAGGGATGGTAGAGATACTAGATTCAGTTCACACTTTTGGAAACAATATATTAACCAAAGCACAGCCATCCCTAAAAAATTGAAGTTCTCTGGATTTTGCAATGCAGTTCTCCAGCCAGGCAACAAATAGAAAAATGCATATGCTAAGGTAAAGTGTTCATAAAATGCATTGTATTAGGGGAAATTGCTTGCAAACATGTTTAATTAGTCAAACCTGCATACAAAAATAAATTTATTAGGAGAAATTAGCACTAAAATGCTGACTTGTTTTAAAAAAAACATAAATTGCTACAGAAATATGGAAACTTGAATTTATTATTAGAAAAATGAGAAACCAAGAGAAACAAAACTGATGGATCTTTCTGTCTCTGCATACTGATAAGAATTATAGCTCAGTGAACAGCACGTTTTGCCTGCAGAAGGTACCAAGTTGAATTCCCAGCATTTTCAGGAAGGGCTGAAAAAAACTCACGCCTGAATCCCTGAAGAGCTACTGCCAATCATTGTAGATTATACTGGAATAGATGGACCAATGGTCTGACTCAGTGTAAAGGCAGCTTCATGTGTTCCTAAGGAAGCTTTCACCTTTCCTGTGTCTTATGAACATGGGAAATGCAGTACGTTCAGAAGTAAAATTCTCTCTCTCTGTTCTTAGCCTCCTCAATCTCTGAGGTGGTTAATAATGTGCAATAATATAGAAATAACTTGGGGGGAAATATACAATGAATAACAATTCTTTAAAAACAGCAAATCCCATTTTAAAAATTAGTTGAAATAATGATGCCTTTGGAAGCCTTCTAAAAATGGAAAGAGGAATGTAGTGGACCTTCCCTGGGAAGGTATTCTACAAGACCTTGCCTCTTGTCCGTGCCCATCTGATATCACATAACTGTTGACGTTTGTGCGTTGTTGCGTGAAACAGCATACATTACGTTGGAGTTAAGTTGAGCAAGAAACTTCTTCAGAGCATTAGATCATGTTAAGAGTCTTTATTAAGACATTACGGCCAAAGGCTTAAGAGTAAAAACATGTAGAGTTTCTTCAGTCACCCCCCTTCTGGTACATCTCTCTCCAAAGGTAAACACAGAAGACAACCTCTCAGTTCAGAGGCAATACACAGAAGACTCAGCTCAACACAGATAGCTGCTAGAACTTTTCCCAGTCTATCGCGATGGTTACCATAGCAACAGCCTTGGCTGTCCGTTCCCAGACTGGGCAAAGCTACAGTTTTTCAGACTTGATGGAAAACAAACTCAGTGACAGTGCGGTTCAATGGTCAACAATCCCCCCCTTTTTCCCATCATGTCTGTAACTCATTACAACAATAACAACAATACATTTCTCCAATACATCTTGCAATACAGCTTACATTGCAGTACAGTTCAGAACATCTCTGTACATTTAGCTAACACTTTATTCAATCAAACTTTGGCTGAACACATGTCATATATAACGTGTCAGGATCCATTTCAACCAGTTTGTGCATTCTAGGACTGGTCACTAATCCCACAGTGAATCTTTCAGGCGGTTTCAGGCACTAGGACTTTTGCTCTCTCTGCCCCCCCATTTGAGCTGGTACTTGGCACAGCCTGCGCAGGAGATTCCATTTCCTCAGCCTTGCGTTTCTTCGCTCTACGTTTCCCACATATGAGCTCATTTAATGCATCCCTGAGAGGAATATGTGTGCCCTCCACCTTTATGTCTGGATTTGGCTTAAATGTTTGTGATTGTGTGTCATCTGACCCTGTAAGAATGACTGTTTCCCTTTGATCCCAAGGTTTTTCTGAGACTTTAATGCTTCTGCTCAGAATTAACTGCTGTGTTTCTGACAACCAAACAAATTCTTGTTGTTCTCTGGGTGCAAGTTTGCCTCTTCTTTTTCTCTGTGGAATGTGTACCCGGCTGCTTTGCACTCTCTTAGGCATTAACCTGATTGCATTACATGAAGATTCCATGTGAGCAGTAAATACTGACTGTGTGCCTTTTACAGCTGTCTTTTTACAGCTCTGGCGGTCATTCCCTTTCCGCCCCATTAAACGCAAAGCATCAGCACACTTCACACCCATGGACATTCTAAACAGCCCTTGTGTCATGAATCCGGCAGACAACTTTGCCTCTTCTCTGCACAAAACATTTTCCTCTATCAAATGTTACACAATACCCAGAATTCACCAGTTTTCTGACTGACAACATGTTATGATTCAGTTCTGGTACAAACAAACAATCTGACAGTATTCCCAACTTGTCAAATCTCACCAGACCTCGGGCTTCCACAATCTTTTGCGATCCATCTGCTAGTTGCACAAAATCCTGCACGTCTTCTGAAGTGTAAAACAAACTTCTGTCTTTGATTAATATATGGCTTGCCCCGCTGTCAACAATCCAGTCAACAGGTCCTAAATCTTGAGACTTCTGTTTACAAACAAAGTTCACACTTCCCTGCTTCAAGCCTCCGTCCCTGGAGTTGCGCTTGACTGCACAGTCTCTTTGAAGATGCCCACGAGCCCCACAGGCATAACAAGACTTCAGCCGCTGCTTGTAATCCTGTTTGCTTTCGACAGCCTCCTTCTGCACGGCTCTCTGCGCCTTCTGCCTCCGCTGCCATTCCTGGGACAAATCCTGCAACGCGTCCCACATCTGTTTAGCCGACGGCTCATCTCTCACACACGTCAGTTGAGAATCCGATAGAGCCAAGATTATAAACGCCTGCGCCCTCTGATCTTTGCGCTTCCAGGCCGCGGTCAATACCGCCGGGGGTGGTCCATCTATAATGTCCCATAAATCCTCTTTTATCAGCAAAACCCGCATCCTCGGCTTCCAGCTGCCATAATTCTTTTCCGTCAATCTTTCCATTGGCAAGCCTCCCCCAGACAGGTTTACAGCCATGTTGCTCACCTCTGTCTGGTACAATCAATCAAGCTGCCCTCTGGAACTCCGTCTGCCATTCAGACCAGCAACTTACTCCCGTGTAATGCGCTGTAGATCTGGGCCCATAACCCTGTTGACGTTTGTGCGTTGTTGCGTGAAACAGCATACATTACGTTGGAGTTAAGTTGAGCAAGAAACTTCTTCAGAGCATTAGATCATGTTAAGAGTCTTTATTAAGACATTACGGCCAAAGGCTTAAGAGTAAAAACATGTAGAGTTTCTTCAGTCACCCCCCTTCTGGTACATCTCTCTCCAAAGGTAAACACAGAAGACAACCTCTCAGTTCAGAGGCAATACACAGAAGACCCAGCTCAACACAGATAGCTGCTAGAACTTTTCCCAGTCTATCGCGATGGTTACCATAGCAACAGCCTTGGCTGTCCGTTCCCAGACTGGGCAAAGACATAACTCCCCCTAGCTACAGTTTTTCAGACTTGATGGAAAACTAACTCAGTGACAGTGCGGTTCAATGGTCAACAATAACTATGATGCAGAGAGATCAAATGGTCCAAAGCCATTTAACGTTTTAAAAGGTAACGTCAGCCTTTTATTAAAGTGAGCCAGAAATGAATAAGTGGAAATGAAATAAGACTGAAGTTATATTCTTCAGTCCTGAGGTGCCAGATAATAATCTTGCAGCTGTATTTTGGACCAGTTAATATTTTGGACTATTTTTAAAGACAGACACATACACAGAACATCCAGGAACCACATCTGGAAGTAACCAGGGAATGGATCATTCAACCGAGATCTCTTTTCCAAGGAAAGGTACAGGTGACAAATAACCAGAAGCTGGTAAAAAGCACTGCTACCACCAACTATGCATACAAGAAAGCTCTAGATCAAGAACTACTCCTAAGCGGCATGCCTGCTCCTTCAGAGTTAATGTACACCAATCCAGAACAGATTGTATAGCCTCACCCATTGTATATCCTCCTCACTGGAACTATGACCTGGCTAGATTCAGCATTAGCTCTCATTCACCCCCATCCACTGATTAACTGAACTGACTTCAGACACCAACTTGACACCTCTACTGCCTTACTGAGATCAGAAGACCAAAACAAGAGATAATATAACGATATAACCTCAGCCCAAACCTCTGGATGATCTCACTCAGCAGTTTCATACAGATGTTGCTAGGCACAGGAAACAAGATGGAATCTTGGAGAACCGCACAAGCCAGAGGCCACAGGGAGAAACCAATGACTCACAGCACTGCCTTCTTATCTCACACTTCTAGTAATGAGCAGAGCCATGGAAGTGGTGCCTGAAACCCTACCCCTTCAAAATGACCCAGAAAGATACTGTGGGCCAGTGCTACTGAAAACCTCTGATAGGTAAATGATTACACTGTGCTCCCCTGTTTGAATATATAGCAACTAACTGGGGGCATGGAGACATGAAGATCTCAAAAGGTCTATAAACTGAAAAGTGAAATGATAGCAGAATAAAGCAACATGACTTCATAAACAACTGTCTTGTTGGGGGAAAGGAGATTTGGCTTATCTTGAAGCCATTTGTGTTCCCTTGCTTTCCTTGGCTCAAGCCTCCTTCAAGCTCTTATTAAAAACAGCAGAGGGAGGCTGTTGGCTGAGTCAACAGCTCCAGTTACAGGTTTCTGGCTGTACCTCTCCTTGTCTTTCTCAGGACTGCACCATGGGCAGCTGTCTGAGGTGAGTCAAGAGCCATGAGTCAGGACTCAATAGCATGTCAGGACTCAAGGACAAACCAGGAAGCAGGATGGAAGAAGAGCCAGGTCTAAAGAACAATCGAGTACACAGGGATCCACATATCAGAGCTCAGGAACACCTTGTTGGTCTAGCAAAGCTCAGCTGGAAGAGGAAGTTCTTTATACTGCTTTCAGCTCAGGAAGGTCCAATAGTTAGCGTGGGTGGACAGCCCAGAAGGTTCTTCACCGGAAAGACTTAACCATGCTCAGAGCTTGGAAGTAACTAGTTACAAGTAAAGAATTACTTGTAATTTATTACTTTTTTGAGTAACGAGTGGGTAACTTCATTACATTTTGCTGGTAATAGAACAAGTAGTAACTTCATTACTTTTGAGGAGTAATTGTAATGTTTCCAGCATTACTTTTGCGCATTACTTGGGGGGGAGCAGGGGAAGTCTTCTGCTCCTCTGATTTGTGAATAAAAATCATGTGCTTCAAATGGGGCTTCTGTGCAGCGTTGTTCTTCCTTCATGCTCTATGGGTGCTTAGGAGGCGACAAGGGAGGAGGTGGAGAGCGAGACGGGGTGGAGAAAACAATTGTTTAAAAATTGACAGGAGTGGAAGGAGAAAAGAGCTGGAGGCAATATATATATACAAAAAAATACGTGTGTTGGGGTATCATCATTGCTGGGGTGGGGTGAGGGGATGTGAGATTCTGTTATGCCATTCTGTTAATCTTATGGATAACAAAAATTCTACTACCCTCTGTTTGTGTGTGTTTATTTTTAATGTTGTTTTAGGCTACTTAGATGTGCAGCAGCCAAGGCCAGCACCTTGTAGGCAATTTTTTTAAAAAGTAACTAAAATGTAATTGTAGACATTACTTTTGAGTAAAAGTAAAGTAATCAGTTACTTTCAGAGCAATTGTAGTTGTAATGCTAATTACTACTTTTGGGGGCCATGTAATTGTAACTGTAATTTATTACTTTTTAAAAGCAATCTTCCAAGCTCTGAACATGCTGTTCAGCGATTCACCATAGAGATTTCCCCATAGAGATTTCCAGTGTCTAACAGCACTGCTTCACCTTGCCCTAGCCTACTCTGACCCCCCGAATCTGTACCTCTTCTCTACCCCATGTGTCCATTTCTTGCCTGTTTGCCCTTTGTTTTTTTCCTCTTATCCAGTTATGCTACCTACATTCTGACTTAGCCCTGATGGAACAAGGACATTAGAGGGTTGATCACTTCAGAATAAAACAAAACTAATTCTGGCACAGTCTATGAGATTCCAGGAAGGATTCTTCCAAATGCAAGTCAATAATGTTTCCTAGCCCATGGCAGTCCAGCCCTGATCCTGTTAATCCACTGCATGGTATTAGTCAGCTATTACCCTCAATGACCTAGATGTGTTTTTCCAACTGTATATTCCTCACTTTGTCTCTGCTGCAACCATAAAAATTAAAACCTTTATTTTTCCTATACTAGTTAACCTTTCAGTAGCTATGAATGAACATGGGACAAAACAAACCAGAGTACTAAGTTTACAGTTAAAAACAAAACATTAAAATGTTCATTAAAGCTTATTCTTAATATTAATAGACTAATGCTTGTTCAAAGGATTACTTATAAGGCTTGTGGTTTCATTTAGTTACTGTTACTTTAAACAGCACTGCCAAAGCAATAGGTTTACTGTCGCTTTAAGAAGGCAGCTATGTGAGGTTAGAGTTTCATTCCCTGATCAAGCTGTTGCCAATTATGCTATCACTCTCCTTCCCCAATTAATTCACAATGCCAAGAGGACTTTATCAACAGTTTTCAGCTTAGTCCTCACTTCTTCACTTGGGAATCCCTCAGACGTCTCTCACAATTGCAGCAGCAGTCTTCGGCCTGGTCCAGCAATAACTATGCCTCAGGTTCACAACAACCAGCTGTCACTTACTTAGCAGTAGTTCTTTCTAGGCTCTCCGCTTAGCACACCTCCTCCACCTATTTGCACCAGTGATATCAGCTTCAGCTTTCCTTCAGATGCCACGCTCTGCCGTTGCTTATGGCTCTCTTCAGGCTTCCCCAAGCCTCTCCTGGGCCTCTTGCAAAGTCACTTGGCATTCCTCTTCAACTTACTTCAGCACCAAAAGCTACTGTTCTCTGACCAGTACTGAACTGGCCTTTTATTTACACCAGCTACGCACCTCCACCCAAACACTATCATCTGAGCAAAGTTTTGCCCTCTTATTGGCCTATAATTATGTGTCAATAAGATAAGATAGAATATCTCCTAATTAACTAATTAAAACTGACCACCTTTTTGGTGCCTTTGATTCTGAATATAAAGCCAGAAACCATCCCAAGCATAGCCAGGCTCTTGTTGACACTGGGCAACAGTGACGGTTTAACTGACATTTAAGGACCTGCATTTTGGAATGGCTGAGTACCCAAATTGCAACTGAAATGGATTCAAAAGTAGTATACAAACACAAGACATCTAAAGATTGTTGCCTGTAATATTTTCCCCAATATGCTTAACGACCCAATATTAGATCTGGAATTAGGGTTAATTTCCAACCTTCCATGTCGTGGTTTACATTAACTGCTTTAAGAATATGAATATGATGATCCCGTTTGATTATACAGCCATGAGAATGGCTGTATACTATATAGCCAGTGTGGATTTTTCACATTCCGCAATGTTACATTGAAAATACCCCCATGTCATTCTGATGCTTCCCAGAAGCTCATTTCAAAACAAAACCTTACAAAACTTATAGTCCTGAACTCAGAAACGCTTGCTTAACAACCCTCTCAATTTTCATGGCGATACACAAAACAATCAGAGAGAATAGAGAGTTCCAATTCTAAAAAGAGAGAGCCCTTTTTGGACTTTTTTCTGCCAAAGTTCTCATAATCTGTTGAAATTCATTAAAAATCAGCCATGTTCACAGAGTACCTGGAATCCTATTACTGACCTTGCCCCATACTCTGACCTTCATCTTCTGCAGTTTAAAAGTTTAAAAAATGCCTGGCTGATTTTTATTTAATTTAAGAAATTTTGGCTTGAACCCAATGATGTCAGGCATGCTCAGTAAGAACCAACTTTCAGTGTTCTAAAAGCCAGACTCGCAGCTGCTTTGCTTGCCTAATCAGGTGGCCACACCCACACCAGACTTCGATTTCACTTTAGACAGTCATGGCTTCCCCCAAAGACTCCTGGGAAGTGTAGTTTGTGAAGGGTGCTGAAAGGAGACTTCTATTCCACTGACACAGCTTCAGTGGCCAGAGTGGTTTAACAGTCAGCCACTCTGATTGAAGGTCTGTGAGGGGAACACGGCATCTCCTAACAACTCTGAGCACCCTTCACTAACTACACTTCCCAGGATTCCTTGAGAGAAGCCAGGACTCTCTAAAGTGAAATAAAGGTCTGTTGTGGATGTGGCCAGGGACAGCTTTGGTTTACATTTGGGTGGGAGGCTACATGTGCCTGCTGTAGAATAAAAAGGTGGGGGAAATGCTGAAAACAATGATATTATTCACAATGTTTTCCTTTTGGAAAGGTAAGGGGCTTCTCCTCTCCCCAGTACCTACCCACACAATCTCCTCCCCTCCCCCTCCTCCTACCCTCCCTCCCCCTCCCCTGGACTACAACCTGGGAGACCAGGATTCAAATCCCCACACAGTCATGAAAGTCATTGGGTGACTTTGGGCCAGTCACTGCCTCTCAGCCTCAGAGGAAAAGCAATGGTAAAACCACCACTGAATACTGTTTACCATGAAAACCGTATTCAAAGGGTCGCCATAAGTCTGGATCAACTTGAAGGCAGTCCGTTTCCATTTTTAGACATGATTGCACAGAAATAAATCCCATTGAACTCAAAAAGTATGCAACTGATCAAACCCACCCTCCCTTCTCCTCCCTCCTATCCCCTCCCTCTTGCCCCTTCCCTTCCCTTCCCCTTCCTTTGCCCCTCCCTATCCATCCCATTCCAATCCCCCTCCCCCATCCCCATATGTTACCAAATTCTTCCAAGCTACACAGCAAGTGGATTGGACTGTGAAAGACCAACCCAAATGGTGTTTGCATTTTGACAAATTTGCAGGGCAGTACAATATCTCAGAGAGGAGGTCAGGTCTCCTGCTCCCCTGGTGCATTCACTATAGCTGCCCAGTTTCCCTGCTTTTTAAAGTTTGATAGAAATATATGTGGGCTATAGGTACATTCTTTAACCCCACTTTTTTGCCTATTAGTGAATATGACATTATATGATTTGTAGAGACCTTGGGAGGGTTATGTAAATTTCTCCATGGCAACACAGATGTACATAAAATTTCCTAAGATAATAGACAAAAAGGATTTTCATCAATTATGCAGGTGTTCATATTTAATCAAATGTAGAAAACCTACCTTTGCAACCAATATCCCCAACACTGTAAACTAATGATGCACTAGAATCTGTGTTGGTTTTCCTTTTAAAAAAGAAGAGCAACTATTTATATTATCTCTATCATCTTCTTTTTGGTTTGTTTCTGTTGCTCACTCTCTCTACCCTCTCGTCTGCTATTGCCAGTTAGAGGAGAAACTGGGATGCAAGGTAACTATCGTGTTCAACTCACAACATGCCCAAGTCCAGATGTTTAAGCAAGTTCTACACTGGGAAAGCTGCATTTCTCTTTATATGGGATTGCCAGCAGGATCACATGGGATTTAAATCAACACCCAGCCAAACAACTACTTGTCCAGGAATCATGGTTCAGCACCTCTCAGTAACAGCCCCACCTGTTCAGATAACTAAATAAGTCACATTCAGTCTTTTTATGACACAGCCACTCTACCTTCCCTCATCTGCATGCAAAACAAAACCAGTATGATTGACGTGACACATATGATCTGCAATAAGCAGACAATTTCTAAGACATTTGACTGTTCAAAACTATATCATAAAGGAAAATGGTATAAACTGGGAAAGGGACATGTATGCAGCAATCATAGCATTCTTATTCAGAGAAATATCAGAACAAAATCAGTCTTGATGAGTGTTGAGCCACTCAAGTTAACAAGTCATGGTTTACATGTATACATTGTATCTTTCACTAGTATTTATTTATTAAACATTTAGATACACACAATATAGCATGGCAATGTACAATATATACAAAAAACAAAGCATGTGTACCAAAAATCATTAAACTGATTGCCTGATCAAAAATAGTTACGGGCTGCCCTGCACAACTGACTGGCAAGTGATCAATTTAAAATGAATTAAGAGGATGCCCACTGGACATACAAATATTTTAATTTAAAAAACATATTGCAGAATGGCAAGGCTTCTTCATGAATGCAATGGGGTCTACAAGCCATGCTGCACTCTGTGATGCTTTAATGTAGAGATATCATGATATTTATGGTGAACATTGGTATTAGATTACATTCACCAATAGGCAAAAACTCTTGCAGTTTAAGAATGTACTATAACCAACAGATAATCCTATCTAACTTTAAAAAGCAGGGAAATTGGGCAGCAATGTGTCTATGAGTATATGGTAAGAGGTGGCAACACCTGCAATCAACCCAAATAACAGAAACAAGACATGTGCTATTTTTAGCAGGGAGGGAGCAACAATACTGACAGTTGGTATAGTTCAGATAGTCACTTAAATATGTTTGATTTATTTTGCAATTTTAGTGGTTTTTTCTTCTGCTTCTGTTTCTCTGAGTATGTGAAGTACAGCAATACTTTGCATAATTTACACTAAAAAGACTACAAAAACAATTGTGGAATAATGGTACTGACTATTCTGCAGAATAGTAGCCAATGGAAATGAGGAGTGTCTCAGTTTGCACAAGATAAAACAGTGGAAGATGAAATATATTCTAGCAAATTTCTAGGTGTGCTCTATATTTTTAATTATTCCTGTCCACCTTTCCTTAAATGGAGTGGTTTAAGCATAGCAGGCTGCACACATGCATCTTGGGCAGGCCAAGTTTGTTTTTTCCAACAGCTAGATTCATTGCTTAAGTAGTAACATATTATAATCAGTCTAATTTTGTATCTGGAGCTGTTAATGCAGCCTAAATAGAAGTAGAATATAACCTCCAGTTCAAAACACAAAAGGCTGTCTTCACCATCATATGACATATAACACTGACTAACTAAAAGGCTTTGAAATTAATAAAAATAAATTTGACAAAGATTTCTAGGATGAATGAGTGAAATATAATTTTCTATGTTAGATACTCTATAGAAACAGTAGTAACACAGGAAAGAAGCAAAGTAAGAACACCAACAAAAATGTAAATCTTCACCTTTGGAGATGCAGTCCTGATTGCATGTGTTGCCATCACTCACCATATGCTCAGAGGCACATGTTACCAAAGTCTTCCAAGCTACACAGGAAATGGATTGGACAGTGAAAGACCAACCCAAATTGTGTTTGCATTTTTATAAATTTGTACAATAGGCAGTACAATATCTCAGAGAGGAGGTTAGGTCTCCTGTTCCCCTGGTGCATTCACTATAGCTGTCCAATTTCCCTGCTTTTTAAAACTTTGATAGAAATATTTGTTGGCTATAGGTATGTTCTTAAATCGAAAGGGGTTTTGCCTATTAGTGAATTTCTCTGCTTTTTAATCCAGGAGGAAAGAAATGTGTAAGTTTGCTGAGAATGCATTGATCATTTGCATGCTTATTGAGTTCAATGGGATTTACTCCCCTGCAATCATGCTTAGGATAGGTGAAACTGACCAGGGGGCAGGGAAGGATAGGGGGAGGGAGGGAGGTGGTGGGGAGAGAGATGGAGGAAAGGAGATTGAGTGGGTGGGCACATGGCAGAGGGAAAGCCCCTTTCCTTTCCAAAAGGAAAAATTGTGAACAGTATCATTATTTTTTGAGGTTTCCCCAACCATTTTAGTCTATAGCATGTAGTCTCCCATCCAAATTTAAACCAAAGCTGTATCTTCCCACATTCACACCAGACATTTTCGCCACTTTAAACAGGCATGGCTTCCCCCCAAAGAATCCTGGGAATCATAGTTTGTGAAAGGTGCTGAGAGTTCCCAGGAGATGGTCTATTCCCCTCACAGAGCTACTATCACCAGAATTCTATGGGAAGAGGGGCTGACAAACCATTCTGGCCTCTGGAGCTCTGTCAGGGAAATAGGAGTCTCCTAACAACCCTCCGCACTCTTCACAAGCTACACTTCCCAGGATTCTTTGGGGGAAGCCATGATTGTTAAAAGTGAAAAAAAAGTCTGGCATGGGTGTGGCCCCTTGATTGTCCAAGCCAAAATCTGCTAGTCTGGCTTTTAGAACACTGACAGTTGGTTCTTACTGAACATGCCTGCCCTATCAAAGACTCCAGTGTTAATTTTCTTAAATTAACAATCAGCAATGCATTTTGTTTAACTTTTAAACTCAGAAGGTGAAGGTCAGAGTATGGGGCAAGGTCAGTAATAGGATCTTATGTACTATGTGAACATGGCTGATTTTGAATTATCAACAAATTATGAGACCACTGACCGAAAAAAATCCATTTTTTTACTCTTGCGTTAGACTTTGAACTCTGGATTCTCTGTGAGTGTTTTGTGTATTGCCATGAAAAAAGAGACTACTGGAATCCACTGGATTCCTAAATGCCCTGGGAAAGTTCCCAGTAGATAAAGCAGGTGACCCTGTTGGAGCCCTTGTCACACAGTGGAATGATGAGGTACGTCAGGCTCTTGACACCCCTGAGCACCCTCCCTGCCATTGTGGAACCTGGTTCGCACCTTGGTACACCAGTCAACTAAGGACAATGAAACAGATTGGACGACAGCTAGAGTGCAAGTGGTGAAGGATGTGCTGTGAGGCTGATGGGGCACGAGTAAACCATAACTGTGCCTACTGTGTGGCAGTGTGGGCAGTGAAAAAGACCTCTGCCATCATCACATCCTCAAGTAGCCATCCTGTGGAGCTTTTCCATTTTGTCAGGAGTCTGTTAACATCAACTCCAGGAAATAGAGTTGGAGGCCTACTGTTAATTGTTTACAAGGTACAATGAGGTTAAAGTTGCTCACTCCCATAATAAGTGTGATGCCCCATTCACATCTACTGTAGTCCGAAGTGAGGTGTCCAGTGCAACAACTGCTGCAAATTCTTGGGATCGGTTTAGTTGATGTGGCCTGATGATCTTGCTTGTGATGATGTGGCCAGCAATGTGTCCTCTCGACCCTTGCCCTTCTTGGTTTATTAAAGCTTGCCTCCCCTTAAATATTAGACAGGTGCCATATCTGTTATCTCTTTGGCGCCTACTGAAGACCTTCCTCTTTCAACAAACTTTCAACAACAAAGTAGAGACCTTATCCCAGTCTGCATCTGTGTTGGAATTGCTTTCTTTCTAAGATGTTTTCAAAGCTTTTTTTTTTTTAAGGTGTTTTGTTTTAATATATTTTAAAGTCTGTTTTAATGATGGTTTAGAGTGTTTTCAGTGTTTTTGTTTGCCGCCCTGGGCAATTTTGTTTTGAAATGAGCTCATGGGAAGCAGCAGAACGGCATGGGGGTATTTTCGATATAACATGGCGGAATGTGAAAAATCCATGCTGCCTGTAGTATACAGCCACTCCCAGTTAGTAAAGGGAGGGAGAGTGAATAAGATGGAATGTTAATGATGTGTGTTGATTGGCTGAGATAATAGGGATGGTTGCTTTATATTTGAGTACATGACAGATGACAGTTGACAGTTAGATAGGGCTGTGTTTATAAGTAGACAGGGTTGAGGTTATGAAGAGATAGGACATAGTTCTGAAAGAGAGAGGACTGGGTTTATGAGTAGATAGGGCTTGGTCTTGGGCTACAGAGGGTTGGAGGGTTAGAGGGGATAGACAGGCAGGGATTCATTTATAGTAATTGAAGAAAACGTAGTGGTTGTAACTTTTAAGAACTAAAGAACGTTTATCTGTAATCACATGCTTGAGGACCTGAATTAAAAGTATTCTTGTTTCTATTCAATTTTGTTGCTAAATAAATCTGCTTGGTTTAAAAACCTGCCTGGTTTTGGCCAGCTATCACAAAGACTACAAGGTCTTAGCAAAATATAACAAAGGTTTGAAACAGTAACCAATAGTTGCAGTGAAGTTTATCTCAGAGACACAGTAACAGGTTAAGGGAGCAGCCCATAGCTATGGTTTTTTAAAGACATAAAGATACACGAGGGGGTTGAGGCTTTCCTCGTGCTGACAGCAAGAAGCAGAAGCATTGGTAAATGATGTGGTAAATTGTATTCGTTCGTGCTAAAGGCTGAGTGATAGCAGGGGGACATGACACACCCCATAACACTAGACCAAGGAGAATCAAAACTAAATCTGGTTCCTTTCAAAAAGATACAAAGTACTCAAAGTTTCTACTGCAAACTAGAATTTGCTGTAGCTCAGAGTCCTCCCTGAAGACCTTCTGGTCTGGATCTTCCTGGCACTTCTGCTATGGGCTCCTAAGTATGGGTTACTTAGTGGAGATATGAAGATAAGACTCTTCTGAGGCCAAGAAAGAAACAGGTTGCAGGAAGGCCTTGGATGTTCCTACACATGTTCAGTGTAACCAAAATACCATGAGGTGCTGACACATGACTCCAGTAGTAGGTGAAATAGTTGGTGAGTGGAACAGTCCCATCCTGGTCAGAAGGTGAGGAGGCTGCAATGGAACTAAATCCTGGGACACTTCAGAAGACAGCAAGCAGTCTGAGCATTTTATATCTTTTTGCAAGAAGTCAGGTTTAGTTTTGCCTCTGGCTGTTTTCAAGTCAGTTTTCACTCTACACAATCAGCAAAGTCTGACAGCATGTTTAATTTCATCATTCTGCAATATATTCTACACCTTGCAACCCAGAAAGAATATGGACAATAACTTCACGTGCTGTTTAGTAATATATGTGATTCTGTCTACAACACTGCTGCCAAGGAGATGAGAAGCACTAAATATGAAACCAATTTTACCATATTAGATTATACTCTTCTGCTTACTCTTGGCGAGGAAGATGGGCACACAATTTTTATTTAATTCCTAATCTACAACTTTTAGAAAGATGAACAGCATATGGGCATTATAATACAGAAGAATAGATGGAGCATTAGAGAGAAAGTTGGGCTGTGCCATTCATCTTGACAAACAGATGCAACATTCTGACAGCTAATCACTATGGGTTTCCATTTTTTTCAACTCCACTTCAGCTCCAAGCTGGCCTATTCATTTTAATAGGGTGGAGGACTCTCATTTAATGGTTCAATGGTTGTAATATACTAATGCTTTCCTTTGCATAATCAAGACGTTCAGTAAGCAAAATAACATTTTGAACTTAATATATCAAAAAGGTTTCTGAAAGTGTTACAAGCATTTCAACTTTTCTTTAGGCTTATTAAACTCTTATCTAAATTCTCCTCAGAATAGTTATGTGCTTTCAGAACCATGAATACATTTTTCCTTCTGCCCACAACACCTTATCTGAAGGCACAGATATTATTAAAGATGCATATCCATAAGAAAACTATGGAGTCTCATCTTGCTGCCTGCTGAGCCCTTCAAACCCATTGGCATTTTACAGTGTCATGCTCTTTTCCAAGGAGGTCCATAATCATTTTGAAGGTCAAGTTCTTTGCTCTGTGAATGCTTGCCCAGTTTCAGATACATAACTGATGTTCCTCTTTCATTTTTGGAGTGGATTTTTCTAATAAATGCCTCAAATTCAGGAGCTTAAATAGTATAGAATGTATAAAAGCCTAAGGTCACAATCCTCAAGTTGCTTAGTTTAGAATTACTGTGGGTAAAGTAGCTTCAGAACAGCACTCTAAAATCTCCCTGAACCCAACGGTATTTCTGTGCATGTGATTGTTTTCGGCGAAATGGGAATATGTGCTTGAACAAAAGGTGTATGGCCCAATCCTTATCAATCTTTCAGAGCTTTAATTGATATAACCCCTAGGCAATACAAGCGGTTGAATGATCCGGGTGAAGGGAAGCACCACAGATATTTGGAAATGTAAACACCAGGTGAATTGTAAAACAGAATATTTGTGGAATACAAAGGTGCTGCACATTAACATTAAACAGACATACAGGATTGTCCAGCTTGGGACACATATGACGAAGCTTGGCTACAGCTACAGCTTGAGGTTAGTGAAAAGAGAGCTTAACCACAAGCCTGGATTGGATGAGATGTTAAGTCAAACCATGGCTTAGCTCAGTGCGGTGCAAGATTAAAAAATACTAGAGAGCAGCAAAGTGATTGAGCTCCTGTTCAGGAGCCCACACATTTTCACTATCTTGATATGTGATGGTTCGGCTTGCCATGACATGTAAATTAGGTCAGTGGCTCACAGATCCTCAGCTTAGCCTGTTTTCTGTGACAGTTTTGCCAAAATGCTCCAGAGAATGGACTTTACCTTCTCTATTTGATTTCCAAACCTTTTTGAGCAGAAACAGCTATGCAGGATAACGAAGGCAGGGCTACAACAATCTCAAGACAGAAAGGGGAACAGCTGCAGCACGAGGGGACTGAAGAAGACCTGCCCTGGGAGTGAATATCTGGCATCTGGGTGCTGGCTACTAGCTCCTTTGGGTTGCTGTTTGTTCAGACAGCTGATGTCCCTGGGAAGTGCTGCAAGGACTGGGACCCCCTGCTTGGCCCCTGCTCCACAGAGAGGCTGCAGTTAATCTCGCAGCCCCTTGCAACAGCTGCTGCCTGGGCAGGAGGCATAAAAGCCCAGCTGCCTTTAGGGAGTCCCGAGGGTGAGGGCACTACCCCCCTTCCATTACTTTTTCTTGTTTGGTTTTTTAAATTTGTTTTCTGTTAAACCAGTCTAGAGGAGATTGGTGGTGGGGAGGGCGTGTGGCGCATGTGTAGTACCTGCACAGGGTGGGAACCTGTGCAGTGAACTGAATGATAGGAGAAAGTCGACAGATGCCTTCAGAGTGAGAGACTGTAATTGACAGAAGGCTGGTCCTCCCTGGATGGGCCCTGTGTGAGTAAGTTTGAATGTGTGTGACTGTTCCCAATCCTCACAGAGGCCTACAGGGATAATTCGCTCTAGCAGGCTTTGTTGGTGGGCTCATTTTGGGCCCATATTATGTATTTAGGAGGAGTCTTAGCACGGAGAAACATGGATGATGCCACCCCAATTTCAGTGATTATGGGCAGAGGGAAATATAGCCATGGGGAGGTGGTGAACTATACTATAGAAGGCGAAGGCAAGGCTATCTGCGCCTTGTTCCTTGCTGCCACTCCTCTCATGGATGGGTTCCTCATTGCTCATCTGCTGTGCCCACTGCCCTGTGTGTGTTGTTGTTTAACGCCAGATCGGTACATAATAAGACCACTCTCATCCATGACTTTATTGTGGATGAAGGTGCTGATTTAGTGTGTATTACTGAGACCTGGGTGGGTGAGCTTGGAGGACTTGATCTAACCCAACTTTGCCCATCTGGATACACGCTGCAGCACCAGCACAGGCTGCAGGGACGGAGGGCAGAGGAGTTGCTGTGGTCTACAGAACTTCCATCTTGGTCACCAGGAAACCACTCTGTCTGGGAGCTGGCTGTGAGGGCCTGCACCTGGTGTTGGGCCGAGCAGACAGTAAACTAGGGATGCTGCTGGTGTACCATCCACCCTGCTGCCCAGCAGCTTCTCTGACCGAGCTGGTGGAGGTCATCTCGGCTATGGCGTCGGAGCAGCCCAGGACGATAGTGCTGGGTGATTGCAATGTCCATGCAGAGGCTGCCTCTAGTGTTCCGGCTCGGGACTTCATGGCCTCCATGATGACCATGGGGATGTCTCAAGTTGTTACTGGCCCAACACATAGGGCAGGGCACATCCCCAACTTGGTTTTTGCTCCATATGAAGGAAGGGGTGGTCTGGAAATAGGGGGTGGATGTCACCCCATTGTCATGGTCAGATCACTTCCTGGTGAAGTTTAGACTTATGGCTCTGATCCTTCCCTGCAGTAGGGGTGGACAGATTAAGATGGTCCAACCCCAGAGACTAATGGAATCCATTGGGTTCCTGAATGCCCTGAGGGAGTTCCAAGTAGATAGAACAAGTGACCCTGTTGAAGCCCTTGTCATGCTGTGGAACAGCGAGGCACATTGGTCTCTTCACACGGTTGCCCCCGAGCGCCCTCTCTGGCACTGTGGATCCCGGCTTGCACCTTGGTACACCAGTGAGCTAAGGGCAATGAAATATGCTGGACGACGGCTAGAGCACAAGAGGCGAAAGATGTACTGTGAAGCTGATCGGGCATGAGTAAAACATCATAATGGTTATGCCTACTGTGAGGCGATGAGGGCGGTGAAGAAGGCCCACTTCTCTGCCTCCATCGCATCCTCAAGTAGCAGTCTGATGGAGCTTTTCTGTATTGTCAGGGGTCTGTTGACATCAACTCCAGAAAATGGAGTCTTAGACCCTTCGGAGGCCCACTGTGAATTGTTTGCAAGGCACTTTGAGGGTAAAATTGCTTGCCTCTGTAGCAGTCTTGATGCTCCATCTTCATATACTGTAGTCCCCAATGAGGTGTCCAGTGCAACATCTGCTGCAATTTCTTGAGAACCGTTTCAGTTGATGCGGCCTGATGACATAGACAAGGTGCTTGCAGTGATGCGGCCAGCAACATGTCTTCTCGACCCTTGCCCTTCTTGGCTTATTAAAGCTTGCCGAGGGGGTTTGACCGAGTGGATCCAGGGTGTGGTCAATGCATCATTGTGAGAGGAAGTGGTTCCAGCTGCTTTGAAAGAGGCAGTGATTCGACCACTCCTGAAAAAGCCACCCTGGACCCATTGGTTTGTGACAACTACTGACCAGTTGCAAATACTCCCTTTTTAGGGAAGGTGTTTGAGAGGGTTGTGGCGCAGCAACTGCAAGTACTCTTGGATGAAACAGATTATCTTGACCCATCCCAGTCTGGGTTCAGGCCTGGTTGTGGCATTGAATTGGCCTTGGTCGCCATGATGGATGACCTTTATCGGGAGGACAGGGGGAGTGCAACCCTGTTATTCTTACTTGATCTCTCAGCGGCTTTTGATACCATTGTCCATGGTATCCTTCTGGGCCGACTTGGTGAGATGGGTATTAGAGGCACTGTTTTACAGTGGTTCCGATTCTATCTCCAGGGTCATTCTCAGAGAATGGCATTGGGTGACTGTCTTTTGGCCCCCTGGCAGTTGTGCTGTGGGGTACCTCAGAGTACCAACTTGTCCCCCAAGCTGTTTAGCATCTATAGGAAGCCCTTGGGAGCAGTCATCAGGGGCTTTGGAGCGAGGTGTCAGCAGTATGTTGATACCCAGCTCTATCGCTCCGTAACATCTGAATCAGGAGAGGCCGTGCAAGCCCTGGACGGCTGCCTGGACTCAGTGATGGGCTGGATGAGGGCCAATAAACTGAGTCTGAATCCTAGCAAGATGGAGGTGCTGTGGGTTGGTGGTTCCCGAGTTTGGATAATTGGTCAGTTGCCTGCTTTGGACGGGGTCATACTCCTTCTCAAAGAGCAGGTCTGTAGCCTGGGGGTGCTCCTGGATCCATCTTTGTCGCTAGAGGCCCAGGTGACCTCAGTGGCTAGGAGTGCCTTTTACCAGCTTCAGCTGGTGAGACAGCTGCAGCCATTTCTGGGCCGGGATAGCCTGACGGCTGTTGTCCACGCACTAGTAAGCTCCAGGCTGGATTACTGTAATGCGCTCTATGTGGTGCTGCCCTTGAGGTTGGTCCAGAAGCTGCAGCTGGTGCAAAATGCAGCGGCAAGACTGCTCACTGGAGCAGGGTATCACCAACATGTCACCCTGCTGCTGAAAGAATTGCACTGGCTGCCCATTTGCTACTGGGCCAAGTTGAAGGTTCCAGTTTTGGTGTACAAAGCCCTATACAGCTCAGGACTAGGATACTTGAAAGACCGTCTTATCCCTTACATACCCAGTCGATCACTGCACTCTGCAGGTGAGGGCCGCCTGCAGATACCATCTTATCAGGAGGTTCTTTCTGTACAATATAGGAAATGGACCTTTAGTGTGGCAGCACCTACCCTGTGGAATTCCCTCCCTTTGAATATTAGGCAGGCGCCATCTCAGCTATCTTTTCGGTGCCTTTTGAAGACTTTTCTTTTTCAACAAGCCTTTTAAGTTGAGAGCTATCCCAGTCTGTGTCTGTGTCAGAATTGCTTAATATGTTTTTTAATAATGTTTTAACCCCTTTTTAAAAGTTTTATAAATATTTTTAAAGCTGTTTTGTCTTAATGTATTTTAAGATTTGTTTTTATGATGTTTTAAAGTGTTTTTAGTGCCTTGTTTGCCGCCCTGGGCTCCTGCTGGGAGGAAGGGTGGGATACAAATTAAATAAATAAATAATAATAATAATATGACCTAAAACAAAAGACGTTGGCTCATAGGAATGTCATACACTTTTTCCTAGCTCTGATCTAATTATTTGATCAAACACTGTTTACAACAGCTTTGGTTACTGAAAGACCAAGTAAAATTAGCAGCTTCCTAAGATTAACTGGTACAAATATGCTCCCAAGGACAACAAGGCAGCACATAGGCTATACAAAGAAGTCAAGCGGCCTGGACTCACTTCCAAACCAAGAGGCCATCATATTACAGAAGATGTGGGCATGGATTGGGTGTGTTATTTCTTAAATTATCCAATGTACAGTGATCATTTTCCATACATAACAGAAGACAAGACAGCTCAATTGCCACTTGCTCATTTCTTTTAAAAGTTAGGTTGGAATCAGACTACATTAGTTGACCTTAGCTCCCATTCCAATCAATGAAACTTGAATTTTCACATGATTTCAAAGGGAACCAAAGTGCAAAAACATACTATAGATTCAACCCGCTGATTTAACCATGTATTCATGTAAGACATACGGGGGGGAAAGATCCCATTAAGGGGAAGAAGGAAGTTAAATATCACAAAACACCCCATTTCAGTTTTCAGTTTAGCATTTAGGGATTATTTGTGTCTTCCTCACCTCAATCAACCTACTATTGCCTTTATGGAAAACAGCATCCCTCTCCAGCTCCCACTACTTCATCTGGAGAGCAAAGCCTTTGGAAATTGTCATGTTGCATTGTATAGCCTGTCAAAACAACCACCTGAAAAGAGTAACGTGATGGCAGAATGATGCATCTTGTGCTTATACAGCTGAATTGAGGGAAAAACAATGGGGGATATCTTTTTCTCACATCCCATAACCTTAGGCTGCCTATGAAATTACTAAGAAGTTTATATTCAAGTTGTTGTTGTTATGTGCCTCCAAGTCGACTATGACGTACGGCGACCCTATGAATCAGCGACCTCCAAGAGCATCTGTTATGAACCACCCTGTTCAGATCTTGTAAGTTCAGGTTTGTGGCTTCCTTTATGGAATCAATCCATCTCTTGTTTGGCCTTCCTCTTTTTCTACTCCCTTCTGTTTTTCCCAGCATTATTGTCTTTTCTAATGAATCATGTCTTTTCATTATGTGTCCAAAGTATGATAACCTCAGTTTCATCATTTTAGCTTCTAGTGACAGTTCTGATTTAATTTGTTCTAACACCCAATTATTTGTCTTTTTCATGGTCCATGGTATCCGCAAAGCTCTCCTCCAACACCACCTTTCAAATGAGTTGATTTTTCTCTTATCAGCTTTTTTCACTATCCAACTTTAACATCCATACATAGAGATTGGAAATACCATGGTCTGAATGATCCTAACTTTAGTGTTCAATGATACATCTTTACATTTGAGGACCTTTTCTAGTTCTCTCATAGCTGCCCTCCCCAGTCCTAGCCTTCTTCTGATTTCTTGACTATTATCTCCATTTTGGTTAATGATTGTGCCAAGGTATTGATAATCCTTGACAAGTTCAATGTCCACATTGTCAACTGTAAAGTTAGATAAATCTTCTGTTGTCATTACTTTAGTCTTCTTGACGTTCAGCTGTAGTCCTGCTTTTGTGCTTTCCTCTTTAACTGTCATCAGCATTCATTTCAAATCATTTCTGGTTTCTGCTAGTAGTATGGTATCATCTGCATATCTTAAATTATTGATATTTCTCCCTCCAGTTCTCACACCTCCTTCATCTTGGTCCAATCCCGCTTTCTGCATGATATGTTCTGCGTATAGATTAAATAAAAAGGGTGATAAAATACATCCCTGTCTGGCATCCTTTCTGATGGGGAACTAATCGGTTTCTCCATATTCTGTCCTTACAGTAGCCTCTTGTCCAGAGTATAGGTTGCGCATCAGGACAATCATATGCTGAGGCACCGCATTTCTTTTAAAGCATTCCATAGTTTTTAATGATCTACACAGTCAAAGGCTTTGCTGTAATCTATAAAGCACAGGGTGATTTTCTTCTGAAATTCCTTACTCCGTTCCATTATCCAACATATGTTTGCGATATGATCTCTGGTACCTCTCCCCTTTCCAAATCCAGCTTGGATGTCTGGCATTTTTCACTCCATATATGGTAAGAGCCTTTGTTGTAGAATCTTAATCATTACTTTACTTGCATGGGATATTAAAGAAATAGTTCGATAATTACTGCATTCCCTGGGATCCCCTTTCTTTGGAATTGGGATGTATATGGAAAGCTTCCAATCTGTGGGCCATTGTTTAGTTTTCCATATTTCTTGACAGATTTTAGTCAAAATTTGGACTGATTCAGTCTCAGTAGCTTGTAGCAACTCTATTGGTATGCCATCTGTTCCTGGTGATTTGTTTCTTCCAAGAATTTTAAGTGCAGCTTTCACATCACATTCTAAAATTTCTGGTTCTTCATCATACGGTTCCTTTGTGAATGAATCTGTCATCCTTGCATCTCTTTTATAGAGTTCTTCAGTGTATTGCTTCCATCTTCCTTTTATTTCATCTTGGTCAGTCAGTGTGTTCACCTGTTGATTATTCAACATCCCTACTCTTGGTTTAAATTTCCCTTTCATTTCTCTAATCTTTTGGAACAGGGCTCTTGTTCTACCCTTTTTGTTGTCCTCTTCTATTTCTATACAGTAACTATTGTAATAGTTCTCTTTGTCCCTATGTACTAGTCGCTGTATTGTTGCATTTAGGGTTCTGACTGTGTTTCTATCTCCTTTTGCTTTTGCTTTCCTTCTCTCTTTAACCATTTTAAGAGTTTCTTCAGTCATCCATTGAGGTCTTTCTCTCTTTTTAACTAGAGGTATTGTCTTTTTGCATTCTTCCCTGATAACGTCTCTGACTTCATTCCATAGTTCTTCTGGTTGCTTTGTTGTTCTTCTTTAGCTTTACTCTGATTTTCGATACGACCAGTTCATGATCTGTACCACAGTCTGCTCCTGGTCTTGTTTTTGCAGAAAGTATGGAACTTCTCCATCTTCTGCTACCAATTATATAATCAATTTGATTCCTATATTGACCATTTGGTGATGTCCATGTCTTTTCGGTTGCTCAAAAAATGTGTTCGTAAAGAACAAAGTATTGGCTTCATAGAATTCAATAAATCTTTATCCTGCTTCATTTCTGTCTCGTAGGCTCCATTTCCACACAATTCATAGTTCTCCTCTGTTCCCTTCTTTTGCATTCCAATCCCCCATGATTATCAGCACATTTTGTTTTGGTGTGTGATCAATTTCCTCCTGTACTTCTGTGTAAAATCTCTCCAATTCCTCTTCTTCTGCGTTTGCCATCAGAGCATAGACTTGGATGATAGTTATGTTGATAGGTTTCCCATTTAATCTCATTGATATAACTCGCTCAGACCTTCCGTTGATCTCCTAATTGCTCTTGCTACATCACTTACTATTAAAGCAACCCATTTCTTCTTAATTTCTCATTTCCTGCATAAAATATTTTGTAGTTGCCTGACTGAAAATGTCCCATTCCCGTCCATTTTAGTTCACTCACACCAAGTATTGTAATGTTGATGTGTTCCATTTCTTGCTTGACCATTTCTAACTTTCCCTGGTTCATGCTTCTCACATTCCATGTTCCTATTGTGTGTGTCGTACAACTCCGGACTCTCTTTTCGCATCTGTGCGCATCAGGCTCTGGGCTTCCTTTCGGCTTTGACCCAGCTGCATCATTAGTCACAGTGCTACTCGTCCTTGTCCTTTGTTGTCCCCCAGTAGCTCAATGAGTGCCTTCTGACCTGGGGGTCTCATCTTCCAGCACTATCTGGTGTTGCATTTTGGACACTCTGTTCATAGGGTTTTCGTGATAAGAGGTATTCAGAGGTGGTTTACCATTGCCTTCCTCTGACTTTGGATGCATCTTAGTCTGGTGTTTCAGCTTTGACTATTCAGCCTTGGGTGTCCCTGCTAGGAGTCTAGCTGCTTGGTCTAGACTCCTGACAGCATTGCTCTTAGCTTCTTCAACACTCTCAGCCCCCCACCACCACGTTAAGGTGTGCATCCTAGAGGGGGTATATTCAAGTGTATATTGTAAATTCAGATAAATTCAATGCTGTCACTTAGCTGATATTAAAGGATGAATAATATGCTTGCAAACCGATTATGACAAAAGACTTGTAACGTTTTACTCTTAGTGTTCACTCCTAACACAAATCCTTTATTAAGCAGCTAGGAACATAGGGAGCTTCTCTCCCAAGAGATGTGCAACGTGACAGTGTGGAGCTCTGACACTTACCTATATTTGAGGGGCCTCAAGTTATCCCATAACAAGATATTTATATTTTAGTATTATGCATGACAACAACATAAGTAGCCTAGAAGCGGCAATGCTGTGTGTAAAATATTTAAATGCTTCAATGAAAGGTCCCTCAAGCAGACAGAAATGGAATTCAAAACCTATTTCAATGGCACTGGCTACAGGAAGAATATAACTGTTCATTTCAGTCAACACATTTGGAAGAAGATTCTATAGAAAATAATGACCAATGTAACATCTGACCATACATTAAGCACTATTATACCACTTTAAGCAGGCATGTCCTTCTCCAAAGAATTCAGGGAAGTATAGTTTGTTATGGGCATTGAGAGTTAGGAGAGTTGTTGCTTCCCATCACAGAACTACAATTCCCACAGTTCCCTGGGAAGAAGGTTTGATTCTTAAACCACTCCAGCAAATGTAGCTCTGTGAGGGGATGTGGCCCAAGACTCAGGATTCCAACAGCATCCTGTCCCTGCTTGACTTCATTTATTACTAGAATATGTGTAAGTCATGCTAAACAGTGACAGATGTCAGACCTGTATCTTTTCAGTAAACTGGAAGTCACTGTCATTATGCAGGTCTATTAAAGTAAGAGGAATTCCAGAAAGTGTAAATTAGCAGGCATGTTCATCTTACTGTTTGAAGTGAAGAATCTAACCCTTGACTGAAAATAACTGCTGACACTGCATTTCGGACATAATCTGCTTCTAGCACAAGGTTGCATAGCAGAACATCATTGCTTATTGATATGATAATTTGAATATCCTGCCTTAGCTAGATCTCCAGATCAATTGCCAGTTTTAAACCCCAAAAAGACCAATAACGCATGCTCACCCTTTGCTTCCATGATTTTACTCAGGGGAAGGGAGGTAAAAACAAGGCAAAAGGAGTGCAGGGGTTCACACAGATATTGAGGATCAAACAGGTAAGTTCACAATTTATGAGTCAATCACACTCACTGTGTATATCAGGATTTATCATAAAGTATGAAATGGAGGCTAAACATGCAGTGGATATGCACTGGGAAGCTGCAGCCAAGCAGCTATCTAGTGTGCCACACTCCACTACATATAACACCCACTATAAGCTCACTGTAAAGCATGGGAAGGGAAGAAACCTATAGCCCTCCAGATGTTGTTGGACTACAACTCCCATCAGTCCTAGCTATAACTTGTCAATGGTCAGGGCTGATGTGAGTTGGAGTCCAACAACAGAGGTTTCCTGCCCATGCCTTCCCATGCTTGCTGCTAGAGTATATGCAACAACACACTTAGCACAGGAAATGCAAATTGACATTTTAGTATTCACATTCACATTCACATTCCCATTTAATCCACAAATGAGATATGACTGGAGCTTCCTTTAACAACACTCTCCCCTAGGTTTGTTGTTATTATCAAATCCCTGTTCTTTAAATGCACATTTACTAATGCACCTCACCTGTCCATCCAGTTTATCTGTTCTCCTACCATTCACAGCCAACAGCAAACATTACATTTAATGGATCTAACTATTTTTTAAAGCTTTTTGAGGAATAAAAACCACAGACTCCAATAATTAGTTGAGAGGAAACAGAGAAGTCATTAGACGCTGCAGTTGAAAGCTTTCTCACACAAACAGAAATTAAATAGCTCCATAGACAGAACATACTGTAGTGGCACATTGCTGTTCTATTCACTCTCACATTTCTCAGTAGCTGACGGGGGAAAACATCCCACACACCAGGAAGAAGCCAGACACAATCTTTAAAAGCAAAAGCACAAACCAAAACAAGCTGTGTTGCAGCTGTCATTTTGAATGTGGAACAGACATTCAAGCAGAAGGATAGGGGTGGAAGGAAAGTTCATGCAAAAGTTGGGACAAAAAAGCACTACGACTGCAATCCCAGGCACACAAATTTATAAATTAAATTATAAATAGTAGGCATCCCACCTTTCCATGCAGATATTTATACAATGCAAAACCACTAGGCCCCCAACAAGAAGTAGTATTTGCAGCAGACAAGGTTCAATCCTGTCCTTCCCTGTTGCAGTCCTGATGCAAATCCCTCCTCCGAAGCTGCTAATTGGTTTGGGAAGAAACTTCCCATTGGCCCCATGTCTCTCTGAATTTAGTGGGACTTCCTTTCAAGTACACATTTAGGATCACATATCATAAGCCATTGAAAAAGGAAACAGGAATAGGAGTGAAGGTGAAGAACTTTACCAATATAAAATTTTAGCATATTTTGAATGTTAAGAAACTAAAGTGGAAAATGCTATCATCAAGACTAAAACATTTCCATTCACTTCATTTTATTTGCCATTTGACATCCCTGGCAAAGCACAGTATACTTCTCTACCAACAAAATAGGAAAAGATACACTAGAAAAGAGAAGCAAATGGTACAGAGACTTATTCCAGGATGAACTGCTGGAAGGCAAATAATATATTCTCTCTTTTAAGGTGAAAGCTGATGCCTAAGCCCAATAGCAAAAGGAATTCAGTTCTCTCTGATCTCCATCAGATGCTGCATTGCCCAGAGAAAATGGAAAGGGGATAACCAGCTGTGTCTGCTTCCCTTCTTTATGCTGCTGCATGCAGCCAGTCCACAATAGTTGCTTCTCCTAGGGTAGCATGCATGCAATATTCTATGGCCCCTGACCTTGGTCAGACTTGAGGGAGGTTGCAGATTTTTACAGAAAGAACCTTAATAATCATGTTGTACCATTATGGCTAGATGCAGGAAAAACAGGTGAAATCCTGTCTGAAACATTCAGATTTCTACAACACTGTGGTCACGACCTAGGAGGAGCCAAATGCATGCATTGAGAGAATGTGCACAGTCTAGGAACTGTTGACTGCCACACTTCCCTTCAGCTTATTCTCAAATTTAAAAGAGCAGTCTGGCAAGCCAAATGAAGACTTAATTGCTAGCAGGAACTAGGGAGTAAGGCCAAGTAAATACACAGGCCCAAGCCATGCTTTCTTTTGGAGGGGGAAGGAAATGAGGTTCTGGTACGCATATCTTGATAAAAGTGCTGTGGCTGCCAGAGCAAAATGGCTGCTAGTACTCTATACCAGAGGTGCCAGTGCTTCATATGAGTGAGTACCATCACCCCCCCCCAAAAAAAGCACTGGGCTAAGGGATCATACAAAGGACAGCAGAAGCAATTCCAATACTTAAATAACTTTGTATGGCTGGGCTGGATGATGTCTGCTCTGCTGAAATGTCTTTGTGCATATGTATTTGCTTTTAGAAGTACCATGTTTTCTGCTGTTCGAAGTACCATGTCCTGTGCAAGAGAAGCAATGGGCAGATGCTGTTTCTTTACAGCAGGGGTGGGGGACGTTTACATCTTAAAGGCTGCATTCCTTCATGCATGGCCGACTTATCCATTAGCCACAGTACTCACAGTGTAGGGTTGCCAGGTCGGAAGCATCCCAAAACCTGAGATGTCATGGGGTGGGCCCTAGTGATGTCACGGGGCGGTCCCTAGTGATGTCACGGGGCGGTCCCTAGTGATGTCACGGGGCGGTCCCTAGTGATGTCACGGGGCGGTCCCTAGTGATGTCACGGGGCGGTCCCTAGTGATGTCACGGGGCGGTCCCTAGTGATGTCACGGGGCGGTCCCTAGTAACATCATAAAGCATGTTACATTAAGTATCAACCACAGTTGCTTAGAGCATACCATTCAAACAAAAAAAATGCCTTTCCTGTCCAAAACACCTTCTCTCGACTTCTGTGCAAGAACCCAGTAAATTCTATGCAAACTTCAAGAGATGGACACCTAGGGATATTGGGAGGGGTGTGTGGTGAGAGAGAGGGAGAGAGAGAGAGGGAGAGAGAGAGAGAGAGAGAGAGAGAGAGAGACAGAGAGAGAGACAGAGACAGAGACAGAGAGACAGAGAGAGAGAGAGAGAGAGAGAGAGAGAGAGAGAGAGAGAGAGAGGTTCTCTCAAGGACAGATCTGTCCTGTTTACTTGCCACCCTGGGCTCCTCCTGGGACGAAGGGCGGAATATAATAATAATAATAATAATAATAATAATAAATGAACATTAACACTAGCTCCACCAAATAATATAAATTAATGAATTATTTAAATCACTCATTGCATCTTAGAGGAATACAGGAGCATGAAATATGGTCTATCCAGATAATAAATCCAATCTCTTGCAAATACCTAGAAGTTCAGATTTGATGAAGATCAAAGTACTGCAGGAATTATTTTAGGTAACTGTGATAATCCTTAAGAGAAATAGTTCTTCCACTATACACACCACGTTGTACATTCCCATTACCCTCTGCTTAAGCCAATAACATTTTTCTAAATCCTGTGATGTTAAAATCTAAAGCTCTCCTATACAATTTTACATTTTATAAATGATATATTACAGATTAATTACAGAACTTCTGAAATATATTTTCCTTATGCTGGAAGCACTAGTTAGTCTCATTTAAAAATCCCTCCACTTTTTACATTTTCTAGGTTTATTCACTCTCCCACACATGCTTCTTATTTTAAAATGTGTTGTCCTGGAGTGCTCCAAGCACTAGAGGCCTAAACCCAAGTATGAAACACATCTCTTTTAGTCTAGCACCGGAAAGCACACCAGGGCAGTTGTTCCACAGAGTCAACAAACCTATAATAATTATAGATATGCCATGCATTAATCAGTGCATGGTGTGTGCACATCACCAGCGGCATCTTAAGGCAAAAGGAGGGGCCATGTACCTGAGCCTCAGTGTATGAGGTGCAGTCAATGAAGGGGGGGCATAGGGAGCTACCTGCCACCAAGTCAAACCATTGGGTTCATCTATCTCTGTACTGCCTACACTGACTGGCAGTAGCTCTCCTGTGTTTCAGGCAGGAAGTCTTCCCAAGCCCCACTGGGAGATGAACCTGGGACCTTCTACATGCGAAGCAGGTGCTCTGCCCACTCAGCCACAGTTCTTCCCCAGGGAGTGTGGGGAGTTCCGGAGGGGAGAGAGGATGCTAGGGGTGGCTCAAGGCATGTTTGAGGGAGGAGGGAAACTGGGGGAAGGGGGGCTCTTTTGGCAGGAGCCCAAACTGAAGTCAACCTGCAAGAAGGTGTGGCATGAGGGGGTGCCCACCTGCATTGACCCAAGTGTGAGAGGAGGGTTTGGTTCAGTTTTGTTTTTTGGGACGGGGTGGGTGGGAGACTATTAGAGGGTGGTTAATCCAGGCAGCGCCCTATCAGTCCTGGGGAGGGAGCAGCACCAGGGATCAAGGGTGGCTCTCTAGTCCTCATGGAGGATGGTGGGTCAAGAACCTAAGAAGAGCCCTGCAGTGCTGGATCTGGCCAACGTGGGCTCATCCAGTCCAACACATCCTCTTCTCACTGTGGCTGACCAGCTGCGGGGCTCCTGCACTCCCCTTCTGCAATCCGCAGCAGCAAAGCAGGGCAGAAGCTTCAGAGCCACCCACCATTCTGCCGCTTCACCTACCTTTCTCTCTGCTGTTTTTTGCAGTGCGTGCAGGTTTGCCATCAATTAAGATGGCGGCCAAGGTTTCCCTAAGGGGCTGAAGCCTCTGCTGCCATCTTGGTTGATGGCAGCAATACGAGCGTGTAGCACACATGCATGCCTTCAACCAAGATGGCGGCAGAGGCTTCAACCCTTAGGGAAACCTCGGCCGCCATCTTGATCGATGGCAAACCTGTGCATGCTGCAAAAAACAGCAAAGAGAAAGGTAAGTAGAGCGGGAGAATGGCGGGGGGCTTGGGATCTCCTGCCCTGTGGCCAGCCCTGCTGGGTGGCCATGCCACACCACACCAAAAACCAGAGATCCAGGGACAGGGGGTGTGGTCTGGCTGGGGAGCCAGAAAACACCCCCAAAGCAGGAGACTCCGGCCAGAAACCGGAGATCTGGTCACTCTAGCACAGTTCCTAGGGCCCACAATACTTTTAGAGGCCCAGAAAAATGTTTTAATTTCTTTTAAAATCAGAAGAAAAAAATGAACTTTTAATTTTCACATCAGAAAAAAATGAAATTTTTAGGGCCCACAAAAATCTATTAAATTTTGCCTAAAACAGAAAAAAAATAAAATGTTGAAGTATTTAAAGTTATATCAAAAATAATTTTTAATATTGATATTATTATGGTGGGAGGGACCCACAGAGGCAAAAGTGCCTAGGGCCCACGAAAGTCATAATGCAGCCTTTATGGACAACCTTCTGGGCAGGGGCAGGGCAAAAGTGGATGGAGCAACAGATGCAACTCTTACTTTAGGTTACAGTCTAGCCACACAAAAGTAAGAGATGCACACACATACACCTCTCCATCCAGACAAGCAAGAGGTATTATCAGGGCTGGTTCTAAAGGGCAGCCAGGTGGGGCACTGGCCCGAGGGCCCCTGGAGCTACAAGGGCCCCTGAGGGGCCCCTCCGCTCCCTTTCTGTGATCCGTGGCAGGAGCCACGGATTTCAGGACAAGAGGAGCTTCCAAGCCGCCCGCCATCCCCCTGCTTCACCTACCTTTCTCTCTGCTGTTTTTTGCAGTGCACGCAAGGTTGCCATCAATTAAGATGGCAGCCAAGGTTTCCATAAGGGGCTGAAGCCTCTGCCGCCATCTTGGTTGATGGCAAAAATGCACACACGTGCGTGCCATCAACCAAGATGGCAGCAGAGACTTCAGCCCCTTACGGAAACCTCGGGCGCCATCTTGATTGATGGCAACCCTGTGCTCGCAGTGTGCACAGCCGCAAAAAACAGCAGAGAAAGGTAGGTGAAGCGGGGGGATAGAGGGGGGATGGTGGGCGGCTCAGAAGCTCCAGTCCTGTGATCTGTGCTCGTGCCACAGTTCGCGGAAGGGGGGCAGAGGGGCCCAGGGCACGCTGCATTATCACCATTCTGGGACACATTCCAGCCAGGCAAAAGCAGGGGTGTGACCTGGGGAAAATCTCAAGAACCAGATAGAGAGGTTTGGAGGGCTGCTTTTGGCCCCAGGTTCCCCACCCCTGCTTCAGAGCAACAACAACAATCAGAAACCACAAATGTACATTTCTAACTGCTTGTCAGATCATACGAATAGGAAATGCCTACTACACAATTCAGTCTGAATAGCTACATTTCTAGGGACTACCACTGAAATTAAAAATGACTGGCTCTTGCATTATATCCTACATTTATCACACTTGTAATTCTACTTAGCATTACTACATTGGATTATTTCTTTGCATGTTAGATGAATAATGGAATGGAAGTCAATATGATTTATCAGACAGACTGTTAAAACATGATGACTCTTGGCTCAGTTTTACGCATTTTACAGGAATATCAGTATGACAAACTGACTTGCTAAGTTTTCAGGTGCGATGACCCATTCAATCAAGAGCCTCAGACAAAACCATCTGGGAAAGAAATGGTACCTTAAAGAACAATATATCATGTCATACTCTCCAAATGTATTCACCAAATATTGCTTTTGCAGATCCATCCTAACCACACACTGAAGCAGACACAATGGGGAGTTTTTTCAGACTCATAATTTAAATAACTATAATGACTTTCCCTTATAACTACCTTCCTAAGAACATTAGAAGGCCCCTGCTGGATCAGACCAAAGTCCAGCCTCCTGTCCTCACAGGAACTGATGAGATGCCTATGGGAAACTTGCAAGCAGGACATGATCACAATAGCACACTCCCACTCACGACCTCCAGCAACTGACACTCAGGAGCATTTTGACTCTGATCCTCAAGGTAGTACACAGCCATCTTGAATAGTTGCCTTGCTAGCAGCCATGAATTTAAAGCTACCCAAGTTGGCTGCCATTACTACATCGTGGGGTAGCAAATTCAATAATCTATTTAAGTGTCATTGAGTGAAGAAGTACTTCCTCTGTCCTGAATCTTCCAACATTCAATTTCATTCCTGCTCCTAGCAGGACAAATTTGAACTGATAATCAGCACAGAAAAAGCTAGCAAAGCATATAGGAGTTTTTATGACCAGGAGGCATTTCATTCACATATTCAAATAACTTTTTTAAATACACTGAGGAAAACACAATGCAAATGGGATTATCCCATTAAAGACAAAATGCCAGCCAGTTAAATAAAAGCCTTCATTTTACTAGTATCTTTAAAAGTCCACACATTACTATGTAATGTATTCTGTATAATCATTCCTTAATCTTAATGTTTTAAAACCAAGAGGAAAAAAAATCTCTCTCATCAGTGAATATGACAAAAATTCATAGCAATTTTAAAAGAGGGCATGGGGGTAGCAGAAAGGAATTATACTCGGCTTCACGGAGTAATGTTCTTACTTTACAACTGAGATGTCACAAAACCTAAATGGCATCTGGTCTTCCTGGCAAGTGAGGCAGAGCTATGCTCCATTAACCTGCTTGCCAATTAAACAGCCCTAAAGTCCTCCTCTCCCCCCCAGCCCCATACAATATTTTGCAGGTGCAACATTACATAAGCTTCATGAGACTGCTCCAGTAGAGTTTCTCTTTTTTTCTGCTATAGAGCTGCCCCTTTTCTCTAGTCTCCTTTACTAACCTAGTCCCACTTGGCACAACTATGGGGCTTCCTGGATCAACAGTAATTATAGTTGTGACTGCCCTTGCATAGAGCAAGGCCTCCCTTGCAGGGCAGAGGCACAAACCATCCCCTTGCAGTGCTAAACATTGTATTCTATTATTCTGCTTCCCCAATCCTAGCAAAGAATGTCAGGACTCCTTGCAGATGCACAACCCCAGGGTCTATGATTGTGGACTAACCTAGTGAGCTACCATGGACAGTGAACACTGAGGTCTCAGCCCCCTTTAGGCACAGTAGGAAACTAGACTGTGCAACAAGCAATTGTGTATTCTCAATTTTTATTTACAATAAATAAAATAAAGCAAACATCTCCATGACTGACAGTCAGTATGGAGCCTCTGTATTCGCCAGGTCCAACATAAGCAACAGTAGAAATCTAGGGATGTGCATTTATTTCACAACCAAGTAAAAATAATTAAACAGATGGAACTCTATTCATTGCTCATTCAAATTTTAAAAAATGAAAGGATTTTCAATGTCACACAGATTTTCTCATAGGCGCAATTCCTAAAACTGACAAGAGGCATTCCATATTGTTGTTTAACAAACTATCCAAAGATATACCTAACCAGATGCTCAGGAACAAATGTGCTGTGTCCACAGATGTTGCAGCACATAACAGTGACAGCACATAACAATTCAGTTTGGGTAGTACTTGCATAGAAGCAAACGTCCACACAGGAATTCCCATCTGGATAGGAAACCACATGTGCAAATGGAAGTTGCATATACAGCTGCCCACCCGACAGGTGGGGTTGCATGCACAATCCTTTCAAAAGGGACTTTTCTCTCTCACCATTTCTTCTTCTGTGGCCAGGTGAAATGCCCTATCTAGTCATAAAAGACTGAAGAGGCAACTGAGACAGAGAAGTGATTCCGACAACTGAAGAAAAAATATTAGACAAACCACAAACTTCATGATTTAGCAAAATGGATTAAAAGCACAGCCCCCTCCCCCCTCCCCCCTCCCCGGGCCAACTAACATCAACTCCCTTGTGAGAAGAAAATGAGAATGAGAGAAGAGCAGGTGAAGAAACCACCACAACCTGCTCCAGATGGATTGCCCCACCCTCACCCAACTACCATCAGCTGCTCTGCAGAATCTCAGGAACATGAGGGATGCAGGTGCAGAAAGCATCAAGAGCCTTCTCCTGTTCCAGCTAGCCTATCTGCTTCCCCCCACTCCCCTCCTCCCCATCTGGAAGGGTCCTCGTGATATCCTGACATTGCTTATTGTGTCTCTACCCCTCAAAATGTGTATTGATGTTACTTGTGTAAGCAAACTTGAAAGAATTTGCATTCAGAATGGTGTGATCTATATATCTGTAGTAGTAACAGTGTTAAAATCCCCTCCATTAGCCATTGCAGAGAAGGAGCAGAGGGCCCATTCCCTCTTCCCTGCCAAACAGCCAATGGGAGGGATTTTAACCATTTTGAAAGGTCTCCATGGGGACAGCTCCAGGCAATCTTCCTAACAGTTAGAGCAGTATGGCAAGGGAACCAATTACCCAGGCAGGTTGTGGGCTGTCCAACACTGGAGGCATTCAAGAGGCAGCTGGACAGCCATCTGTCAGGTATACATTAACTTGGATTTCTGCACTGAGTAGGGGTTGGACTCAATGGCCTCAAAGGCCCCTTCCAACTCTACTATTCTATGACCTTGGATTCTATGAACACACTCCTCTGCATTGTGGCAAGTGAATTTTAATTAATCAAAAATGTGAATGGCACAGCTTGTATTCTAGTTAGAGATACATTTCTTCACATTTCCCATTAATTGAAGGCAACATAAAACAGATGGTGATGTCCAGTAAAGTAGTTTTGTTAGTGTAAGGACTTCTGGCTGTACAATAGAACCTCCCCTACCTTTCCTCTCTCTGTGCACCCCTAATATGAAGCATATTTGGGGAGGGTGTGGGGCAGGCAGGGAGAGCATGGGGAAGTTCTGTTGTACCAACCGATCTGCTTCATTGGATAATACACAGAATCTTCACAACTGGTTCCCACAAGCCAGAGGTGAGGAAACTGCAGCCCCACAGATCTCGGAAACCCTGGAGAGCTATTGACTGTCAGTGCTGACAATACTGAGTTAGATGGGCCAACTATCCATGGACACATGGTCCTACCCTATATAAGGAAGCTTCCTATTTTTGGATACATTCACAGACCATTTTGTAGGAGAGGGTAACTTGGAATGCTCTGAAAATGACAGGACAAGAAAACGATCCAATGTGAAGCCTAGAAATGTTAGTTCAACACCTGCAAAAAGTCTCAGGCATTGCACTGCTTAGCAATAAGGGAACATTCTGTCACAGGAATCTTGAAGTTCTCTGAAAGAGACAAGACATTAAAGCTGTCCAATGTGAAGCATAAATCAATGGGAAACCTAGAGCATGTCACCTCTTTTTTTAATTGCTTTGCCTGACGTGACTGAAAATTGGCAAAGCCTAATGTCTTTGGGGAGTAACACTACACCTGAAAAAAAATGGATGAGAAGTAACATGCAGGCCATTGTAATCAGTGTAGAAATGAAATGAATGAAACAATAATGTACTGGTAATTAAACAAATGAGACAATGAACAGAAAACAAAATGAAAGGTGGTGCAAAAAATGAAATGAAAAACTGAACAAAACATTTATCAGATGCACATTCTTGCCTTCTACCTTTTCATGGGTGACAGAGCAGTACTGTCTGCTTGCTACAGTTCAAGTGTCAGCTTCCAGCTCAAGCCACTGACCTCGGGGATCATGAACTGTACAACACACATATCAGGTTTAAGTTAGAATACAGCCACCCACATGCTCATGCTGTCCCAAACAGGATATCAATGTTAATTTTGAAAAATGCAGCAATGAATGATATTGCTCTGAATCACCTATTGTAAGGAGCAGTTGGATATGCATGCATCTCCTCTGTATGGTGAGCTGCAGATGGCAACTTCTCAATGAATTTTATTGCTCTGGACTGATGCTTCCTACGCAGGCTAGCCATTGGATCCGCCAGGGCATGGAGGAGTATAAATAGGGGGCTTCCTATTCTAGTTTAGCCATGCTGGAGCAACACAGTCTTCCTAAGCTGTGACATGTTCACATATCCTTGGTTATTCAGTCCAGACTTCTGTCTTGTCCCTCCTGGTTTGTCCTTAGGTGTTGACTTGCAATTAGGGATGACTTACAATTGCCTTCAAGTCGATTATATGCCTTCAAGTCGATTATGACTTATGGCGACCCTATGAATCTTTTTTGGATATATTCATAGGGTTTTCATGGTAAGAGGTATTAAGAGGTGGTTTAACATTCACTGCCTTACTCTAAGCCTATGGCACCCTGTATTCCCAGGCAGTGTCCCATCCAAGTACTAACCAGGCCTGATCCTGCTTAGTTTCTGAGATCAGACGAGATCAGGCATGTTCAAGGTAGTATGGCCATAGGCAACTTACAATTAGGGATGGACAAATCTATCTATTTCAGTTCTCCAAGTTGTTCATTTTTACAGTCTTAAATTCAGTTCTCCACATTTCCACAACAATTTGTGATTTTTTTTAAAAAAAATCCTCATGAAAATATGTCAGAATTTTAGTGCAGATTTCTCATAATAAACATATTTTTCTATGCAACTTTGATCAATATACACATTTTTGCAAGCAATTTACTCTGATATAATGCATTTTGTATGTTATTTTGATTAATATATGCATTTTATGTGCATTTTTACCCTAGCATATGCACTTTTGTACTCATTGCCTGGCTGGAAAACTGCATTGCAAAATCCAAAGAACTGCACATTTTAAGGATGCCTGTGTTTCGGTTAACATATTGTTCCAAACAGTGCGAACTGAATCAAATTTCTCACCCATCCCTCTTTACTTCTATTTAGAAGTAATGCCAATTAATTCATTGGGGCTTGTAACCAGATAGGCAGGGTTAGGATTGCAGCCTTATTTTTTGTACACAAGATCTGGCTCCCAGTTCCTAGCTCACCTCAAAGAGCCAGACATAGTCCTGTCAGCCTAGAGATAAATTCTGGTCATTCAAAATTAAAACTATTATAATATCTGTGAATTATTTCTTCTCCCACTACCTGCCATGTCCAAACCTCTTGAACTCAAGTTTGTAGCAAGAGACTGGTTTCAATAAACTTTAGCCACTTTGCCACTAGAATAAATTCTTTGCAAAGTAACATACAGCATAAAAATCCAACAATCACTATAAAAATACTAGATAGTATAAAATTAATGAATACAACTAAAACTGCAATTATTTAAAAGGGTGATTGTTGATAACTTTGATTAGCTATCATTCAAAGCCATGGAAAACTCCTGCACGTAGGAAAGTTTTCACCTAGAGGAAGAAAAAGAAGAAGGAATGGCCTGACAATTCTCCCTAGCAGGGAATTCCAGAGTTTGATGCAATCATGGAAAGGGCCTCTTTCTGTGCCCCATTTAAGTAAGAGCAAGCACAAAGGTTTTCTCCTCCTTTCTGAGGGTGGTGAGTAATATATGGGAGTCAGCATTCCTTACAGAACTCTCGCTACTCAAGTGCAGATGTAGAAGAACAAACAAATCATGTTGGGAAAGAATAAGCTGTCTTCACCAATGCAGACATTGCCTACACCATCATACTGCAGGACAAGAAGTAATCATATAATATTGCTAGATCATATAAGGGACATAATTTTATAATTAGCTTTTTACAGTTTACAGTCTGTTAAATGTCAGTCTTAAAAAGTTATGTCTCTGACATTGCACCCTAGTTTTGAAAGAATGAGAATTGCTTTTGTAGTTTCATATATAACACAATAATGCTTCCCATTTAACATCCTGATGCTAGGAAACGGATGTCTCAGAGGATGTCAAAGGCAGTGTATCACTCCCTTCCCCTACCAAAGCCAGAGAGCCACACAACTTTGAATGGGAGATGTTGAGGCTGAAGCAGGGGTGATGGGAGGGGATAGAACAAGATACGGATAACAAGGTGAGTGATAGCGGGGTCCTTTGTCCCTTTCAAACCACACAGTCAGTTCCACCCATGAAATTTCACACACCTTTAACTAATGTTATAACACAGATGCCACTCTGATATCATCCAAATCTATTGCCTTGAAACTGGCCCATTTGATTTTCTGCAATTTTTTTTTAAAGTTGTAATTCACCTTTAAGGCATTACTGCAAATTTTATCTTGTTAATTGACTTTCCATATGCTAATCATTTTACACCACATTAAGTAATGCACTAATTGGCTTTAATGTTCTCACTTAATGGAAACAAAATGTGGCACTTATAAGAACCTATTGACATATTTGCATAAGCAACACACTTTTTGTGCATGAAATGAGTTAAACAGGAGTAAGAGGAGGCTGTGGAATGTGAAGAATGGCAATAGAAACAAATTGTTGCATTAGATGCAATAAAATATAGTTCTTGAACAGTTTTGTACAGGCTGGATTCTTTGGGTTCTTTCACTCATGCTGAAAAGGGAAAGACTTAACACCTTAATTAGACACTGGAGGAAATATATTGGATGTCTTAGAGGAGTAATTACTGTTTTAATTTAGAGAAGGCAATCATGTTTAGGTTGTACCTACTATTAGATGGGCACTTAGAGAGTGCTATAAAATGGAGCTGTCATGACTATCTGAAATGTGAGGGAAGCCATGTATCTGGTTTCCAGTGACCCCAGACTGTGTATCTGTACCTCTGACAGGTGCTCCCAAACCTAAAACAGTAAATAGGCCATGTAATGCATGGTCAACCCATTTATCAAATTGTATATTCCCAACAAGGAAGCCATTTCTATCTTTTCCAGTTAATCACTTTCAGCACATTTCTTTTTGTAAATGCTGGGAGTTGCAAGGATTGTGAATCTCACCCTTCAGTCCTAAACGTCAATCCGGCATTGCACATCAGCATGCAAGAAGCCGGCTGCCATATGACAGTCCTTCCAGCTAGATGCTTTCCATCCAGCAATCAGGGCTGAGCACTGGAGCCAGAACTGAGAACAGTATCCAGCACATAAGTTGTGAAGACAGGATACAAAATTGTTGATGCACACACAGTGCATGAGATTCCCCCATGACCTTTCTATCTGACTTAAGATACAGATTGAACTGTTCTTCCCATCTGATATGAGACCACACACAAAGTTATGAACCACAAATAGCTAGGATTCACAACTTGATGTTCCACTCGATTATCTCCAGACTGAGACCTGAAACATATCTTTTTTGAACCTGAAGAACACTAAATGGGGAATTACAGTTGTTGCATACTTTCAGCTGATGCTAAATATTTATTCTTTGATCAAGTGCCTTTTAACCTTTATTCCTTCTCAACAGAAGATACCACAGAAGTGCACAGAACAGCCTCTTTTGTACATTTTAAAATAAGAGTAATATTATCTTACAAACTGAGCCTTTGAGAATCAGAAGATACTTTTACTTCCCTTATAAGTTTATTAGGGCCAAGCCCTACAAAGATAACAGAGAAAATTAGAAATTTATACAATTCTGCCACTAATAATTATTATTTTGATTATTAATTAGATTTTTATCATACCCTTCCTCCCAGTAGGAGCCCAGGGCGGCTATCATGAGATACACACAAATGGGAAGCAATAAATAGTTTAGAAAAGAAATAATTTCTTCACACAGTGTAGAGTCACTGTAGATTCATTCCCACAAGATGTAGTGATGGCTACCAAGATAGATGTCGCTGGCTGCTAGCCATGATGCCTAGGTTTACTTTTACTGTTGGAAGCAGCATGCTTCTGTATACCAGAATCACTTGCAACCTTTCCATAGGCTTTTGGATGGCCACTGTGAGAACAGGATGCTGGATGAGACAGACCTTTGTGGTCTGATTCAGCAGGGCTCTTCATATGTTCATGTATTCTTAATATCCCCCTTTTTTGCTGGAGTTTTATTTGTCACTAATTCCCTAGCTTAAGTGTCAGAAAGGAAGCAAATCCATAATTTTAATTAATAAAGGGACATTGTTTAAGTTCAGTTAGTTGGACAGCTTATTTGGGTTTGGTCAAATTCAAGGATTGCACAACTCCTTTGTTCCCAAGGCTCAGGAACTACAGAATTCCCCTGGGTGCCCCGTGTCATGAGCCCTGTGGAAAGGTCTTGGAGTGATGAGGACAACCAAGAAACAGACTTGGACTTGGGGGAAGGTCCTAGTGACATACATTCAAACCTTGTTGAGCTTGAAGGCTCCTGTGCTGTTGACAGTGACAGCTTCACTCCCGTAGATCCAATTACTACTGATGAGGTGCTGTCCAATCAGGAAGTTGCCTCTTCACCTTCCCTTCACCCCACTTCCTTGCTCACCACACTGCCGCTCACCACACAGCCCTCTTCCTGAGGAGGAGGACCTTGCTGAAGTGGTCCAGCTGCCCATGCCTTGGACACATAGGCTGTGGCACTGGCAGGCTCAAAGAGTTCCTGCTGTCCCTCAGGAGTGCTCACGTGTGCATGTGTTCCCAACCACGACACTTTTCTCACACAAGTAGGGAGCCCACCCATCTTTACTTAAGGCTAGTAAAGGGGCATGTCTAATTGCTGTGATGATGTCTTAGTGCAGTATAGTCATGCCTAGTTATAAAGCATCTGGTAAAGATGCTGAATCCTGTGTAACCTGTAAGCTGATTAATGAATTATGTAGTGAAATTTTCTGTTAAACCTATTAAAGAAAAGCACACCATGTCTGCATCTGACTTCAACCAGTTTAGGCAGGACACCCAGTGTCCCCTGCAGATACTTAGGCTGTGGGCACACTAGTTGCTTCAAAAGCAGTCAATGGTTTTGAAGCAACTCTACCCTCTGATGGCCACACATCCCTTCCCCACTGCTGACTTCAGACCTATCAGGACTGCCCACAGCAAAGGGTTGGGCCAATCACTGCCTGTAAACATATTAGTCTAATCGCCAGATCAAAGTATTTCTATTAGACACTCCTTGAGGGGGAATGGATTGATCTGTCAATCAGTTGTGAAAACTTTTTGAAGGTGACTTTTAAAAAATGCACTCAAGCTGCTCCTACCAGGTTTTACAGTAAAAAGGGGTATGGTTTGACTAACATCATGTGCCCCCATTTCAGAAGAGAGAGGTGGAACCGGTAGAACAGTGAATGTGTTTCTTCTACCCGCTGTCTCCGCTTGAGTCTACAGCAAATCATTCCCACTGGTCACACCTGAAAGACAAATGGATTGATCTAGCAATCAGTTGCAAAATCTGCCTGAAGTTGAATTAAAAACAGCAACACTGCAGCAATCCAGCCAAGGTTTTAGAGTGAAAAGAGGCAGAGCTTGACTGGTGTTCTATGTCCCCGTTTTCAGAAACAAGAGGTGGAGATGCAGTGGAACTGGCACAAGAATAAATGCATCTCCACCCTTATTCTAGGCCTCTGTCAAAAAGCAAATCAAAATCCAAAAACAGTTTACATTTCCACACAATTTGCTAATTGTTCAAGGAAAGGTTCTCACTCTTCCAACATGATAATTTTACAATGAAAACTGAACCTTACAAAAAATCAACTCAGCTCTTCTACTATTGTTTCGTTATTTATTTATTAACCTTATATCCTGCCCTTCTTCCCGAAGGAACCAAACAAAACAATTTAAACAACAATTTCAAAAATTCTAAAAATATTTTAAAACATTCCAAAAACAACTGTCGATAAAAACAATTCTAAAAACATTCTAAAAACAGTTCTTCTGTTCAGTGATATTCAGGTTGCTAAGATCAGTCTCCTTCAGCCATCAAATGCCTGGATAAACAGGAATGTTTTCAAATTCCTCCTAAAAGTCAATAATGTTGGGCCTGTTCACCTGCACCGAGTTTGTATCAATGCTTTTCTTCCAATGGGAATTCTCAAATTCCTTTAGAAGACATTATCAGAATCCTGGAACATGAGACCCCTGTACGCCACCTTAGCAAATACAATTTTCCCCTGAACTTGGCCTGAAAAGAAATAAATAACTGTTGGTCTTGTACCAAGTAATTTTTCTAGCATGTTACAAATTAAGCACCAGTTACATTTAGAATATTTCCATATTTTGCCATTCATCTGGCATGGTTTGCAACAGTCTCTGATTATCCACTTGACATCAAGGCCCACAGGCCCAATGGCATCATGAACCATACAGAGAACAGGACACAACACTTTTTCCTTTTGTAGCATTCCACTTCCTTTCTATTAAGGCATCACACACTTTAATGGCCCTTCGCTTCTGTGTTGAATGGTGAAAGACAAACCCCTCTGATTAAAGCATTCAGCAACACAAGTTGAGCACTAAGCTGAAATGCATAAAAAAAAAACCACCTTTAATTCCATTAGCCTTTAAGGCTAGTAATTCCACTATTAAGGCTAATAATTCCATTATTAATTCTATTAAGGCTAACAATTCCATTATTCCTTTAAGGAGGAAGTATACAAAATCACCTCTCTTTTTTTAACTTCGTAAGAGCACAGGGTGTCACCTGACCTGGCAAAAAACCTACGTTTCCTAAACATTAAGGGTTGCTGGCATCAGCAGAAGTAATTCCCCAAACAATTATATTGTCTAGGTTCATGTGAGACCAAGCTTCAGTACTGAAACTCAAATGACAAAAAATGCAAATATGGGACCCATTTGTGCCTGCACGTTTAATGCATAATGGAATCAAACATCTACTTTTGGCTTACATAGCACTTTGCATCTTATCAGCTACCATTAAAATGCATTAAATGGCGCTAATAACGATGCACAGTTGACCTGCATGATGCTGCAGCATTTTCTAATCATCTCCACTTTCTCTCTAAATATGAAGAACAGTAATTATCAAACTACTACCTTCAGGTCTTTGGGGTGTTAAGAACTAGAAACACATTAATTAGTTTCAACTATATGTTTCACAAACTTGGCCGCTAGTGGCTTCTGCAAGATATGTTAGCCCTTATTTAAAACATGTTTGCTACTGTTAGTTCCAGCTATGAACGATTCAAGCAAGGGAGAAGAGAGGAAAAAGCGAGGCTGGTTGTTTGTAACTTAGATGGGTCATAGATTTAAATCTAGTTGGAGATTTAAAAGTCTCTGTTGAATCCACATTAACATTCTCTCATGCAGAGCTTGGAAAAGTTATTTTTTTGAACTACAAACTCCCGTCAGCCCAATCCAGTGGCCATGCTGGCTGGGGCTGATGGGAGTTGTAGTTCAGAAAAGTAACTTTTCCAAGCTCTGCTCTCATGGCTAAAGCAATTTTCACAGAGCACTCATATGTAACGTATTCCCATGTTGACTGAGGAGCAGGGCTGCACTTTTAACTCCACCCCTAAAACAGCAACTTGTTTCTACAACAGTCACACATTGTGCATAAGTATAAGTTCCTGGTTGCATATAGGAGCTCCATGCAATCAGGACCCCCAGTTATGTGAATGAATGAATGAAACTTTATTTTTACCCCGCCCTTTTTCCAAACTGGAACTCAGGGCAGCTTACAAATAAAACTACATGTAGTTAAAAACACAGAACATGTGGATGTTCATGTGGCTGTTGCAGAAAGATATTGCAATATCAGGTGGGACTAAAAGCATGGCCCCACTCTCCAAGTCAACACAGAAATACCCTACACATGAGTAACATATGAAAGGGATTTTATGTTAAATCAAACAATATTTCCATTTTCCCCATCAACTTATTTAGCAAAATTACAAACTATCATACTGGCTTTAACTATATTTAACTATATACAGTATACAGCCATTTGGTGTAAGTTTCTCTGTTACATTAAAATATAATTAACAAAAAATCCCCCTAACACAAGGATGAAATCATGGAGCAGTTGGCAGAAATAGCAACTCCACATGTCTTCTCTGGAAACAGACATTGCATGACATAATTGCATTGTGAGACTACCTGTCCCATAAAACAATAGAGTTGAGTGGGAACAGGAAAACTAGCAATACAGTAATGTCACCAAACACATTTTAGTTTACTAGACATCATGCAGGAGAAGATGTAATGTCAAGTGTGTAGCTTTGTGGTGTGTACATTCAGGCTAAGTTTATAGAGTTTATGGCAAGTAAACCCACTTCCTAGCCATACAGTCTTGTCCTTTGATCTCCCTGCACTCTATGCAACCCCTTATACTGGGGATGGTGAACCTATGACCCTCCAGCTGTTGCTGGATTATTGGCCATGCTGACTGAAGCTGATGAGAACTGGGAGCCCCAAACAGCTGGAGGGCCACAGGTTTCTCACATCTGCCTTATCTCTTTCAGTTACACCATTATATATTACCACAATAATTTGCAAAACATCTCCATGTTTAAAAGCATTCTTCAATTTACTACAGACATAGCAACAGATTACTTTTTTCTGGAATACTGTACTTGGCGAGAAGAAAATGTGTGAGTGTTATCAAACAGAAGGTGGCTTCAGGTGTTTATTTAGTTATTATTTATTATTTGATTTATATCCTGCCCTTCCTCCCAGTAGGAGCCCAGGGCGGATGTTCTTAACAACTATTACTGAACAAGGTGAGCTCTTCTCATACTTCCAATGTAATGTCCCAAAAAGGACGTTGCCAGGATGGTTGGGGAGAAGGAGAGATGTGCAAGCTCTGGATGTGGAAATATTTTGCATGTTTATACTCTTGGGTCGTATGCCGAAAGGCTGTCTTTTCAATATGAATCTGTTTGCTCTTTTAGATCTCCAGCAGGGCCCACTATTCCCCCTCCTCCACCTTCAGCACTTAGGCAAGTACCTTTGCAAACGTTGAGAGACAGGGCCTTCTCCATCAAGCCAGGCTTTGGAACTCACCACCACCACCAGGCTGTTTGCTTGCCCCCATCACTCCTGGTTTTCCACCACACTGAAAAAAACAATTCTGTTCTATAGGGCTTTGGGTGATTATCTTTCATGCTGGTTTACTTGCAATCTGTCTCTGCTTCTGTGAATTCTGCTGATTATTTGTTGCATCTGTTTATTGTACATACATACATACAACTCTTTTTCTGGCTGTTCAGTGTGAAATGAACAGAAAAGCAGGACACACATATTTTAACATAAACAATCACTACATGTACAGCAAAGTTTCCTAGAGGATGCATACCTTTAAACACACTTGTGTGCCTTCCCCAAGTCCTCACATGCATGTATTTGAGCATTTAAAGGAACATGCCTCAAACATATTTTATGATTTTGCTGCAGGAAACAGCAGTGCACACTAGTGTTAATGTTGCATTTATGTGCCACCAACATTCAGTGTTGGGCAACTGCTGGCAATTCCTCATAATGCAATTGGGAATGTTTACCGCTCGTGGCCTAAGCTGACACCAAACCACCTGAGCAGCTCCCAGGATCACATACATTCTGTTTTGGTTCTAAGTCAAAAATGCTGGAGTCAGGCCAACTGCAAGGCATTCCCTTGCTTTGAAAAACTGCCTCCTAATTTTAAAAACCATTTTCTGCTTGAATCCTAGAAATAAGATCTTTGGCTTCTAGAAAGCCCTGAAAATTAAGCAGAACCAGTATCATTTAGCAACATGAATATATCATTTGTTTCCAACATTATGCCCTATTAAGCTGTGTACAGGCAATTCTTTCTATAAAGCAACTGATACTACTTCTGCCTTACTGCAATCGAGGCACTCTAGCCCCTATGCAGCATCCATACCTAGCCTGGATCCTATGTAAATGTAAATGGGGAATATACAGGCGGGCCCTGCTTATATGGCAGGTTCCGTTCCGGACCCCCACCATAAAGCGGAAATCACCGTAAAGCGGAACCCCATTGAGTATAATGGGGCACATTGTGCAAAAATGCCGCAAAATGCCACAAAAGCGGCAATATCGGCTTTATAACGGGGAATGAAAGCCGCCGCATTAGCGGAACGCCGGTAAGTGAAGCACCGGTAAGCGGGGCCCTACTGTAATAAGGTTGGGGGCACAGAACATTACTACTTTCCCCAAGCCCCACTCACTTGATGAGTGAAACTGATTAGATTGCATAATAAACAGATTTGAGGAATAGCCAATACTAGGACTAGGAGTAAACTTTTAAAGCCAAGATTCTAGGATTAAAGGTTGTTTAAAAACTACACCACCAGACCTAAAAAAAACCCTTACTTATGTTAGATTTAATTTGAAATTTGTATGTGTGTGCATGAACCAAACAAATCTAAAATTCTTTATAAAAACATACATTCTTTCACATACATTCTGAACATGCTGAGATATATTACTACCACATGATTGAGGCTTGAGCTCCAGTATTACAAAATCATAATTAAGTTCATCCTTGATATGTTTTGGCTGAAATTAAGCTATGGGTAGCAAAGGGAAAATAAATTTAACTCCAATCCCTGGACCTAAATTAAGTTTGCTTAAATGGCAAAGCACCACATTTATGGAATTCTACCATGTGATGAGCAATTTATGCAAAGGGACATAGGAAGCTGCCATAGAAGGTTAGACCATGAGGTCTATCTAGCTCTCTATTGTCTACACTGTTTGTGGCTCTTCTCCAGGTTCCAGGCAAGAACTTCTCCCTGTCCTACCTGAAGATGCCAGAGACTGAACCTGGGATTCTCTGTATGCAGACCAGATGCACTATCACTGGGTTATGGCCCTTCCCTTGCATAACTCTCACTGATCAAGTTACACTATTTGATATTAAGGGGCTTTGAAGAGGTATTCCCACCCCCTTCTGCATTTACAAGTCATACATTCTGTCCCAGCCTTTCCCAGCCTTTGGATCCCCAGATGTTACTGAACTACAATTCTCACCATCCCTTACCATTGGCCATACTGGTGGGAGCTGATGGGAGTTGTAGTCCAACAATATCTGGGGACCCAAAGGCTGGAAAAGGCTGGTCTACACAACAACAAAGATACTGCCGCTGTGTTGTTGATCTATTGTATGGATTAATAAGGCTGATTTTCTTTGCTGATGCTGATTTCAGAAGGATATCATCTAATTCAGAGTACGCATTTAATTCCAAATCTTAATATTTGTTAATTTCTTTAGAAACAAATGCCTGCTATCAAATAACTTCAGAATACAGACTATAAAATATATTACTATGCAATAAAATTTTACTGCAATAATTTACTTCAATTGGCAGTAATTGGCTCTATATCAGTGATAATCAGTTGGCAAAACACTACATTTGAACCAAAATCCAATAAATAGAGTGCTTGCAGATTTATCCCTATCCTTGATACCTATGAGAGGGTTGCTTGGAGCAGTGTGTCAAAAAGCAGTGCAAGTCAAATGCTGAAATGCAGCACTATCTGTTTTATTTATTAAGTTAAGTTTTCTCTGTCTCAGCCACACAATCATTTTAAGTTCAACAAACTTTACATAAAAGTAGTTCTTTCACACGCACACACACACAAGCTCTGCACTTGCAATCACTGTAAAGATTTTTGAAAGAGATCCTTCAGTGGCCATTCCTGAACATACAGATGGAGTTTACAACCAGAATAAAAATTATTGTATTAAAAATCTATACTACAGATTTTTGGGAAAACATTTACCTGTACCAAATGAAGACAAATTTAAGTTGGCCCCATAGCCTACTTTGATCAGGTTAGCACTGCATTTGACCCAAATTTCATGCTTCTAGTACAGGGATATTATCTTTCCACCTTACTTGAACATTTTGAAAGAGCTGAACAAAGCAGTTTTGGATACATATTAAGTTTTGATCCCTCTTCCATAATCACAGCTTAGCCAAGATGTGAAGAAAGGCATCTGCCTAATTAATTTGTTTTTTGCTATGCTTATATGCTATTTTTATCTGCCCCATTCTATAACAAAATATTTTCATTTTATGTGTTGCATAAAAATATATTTGTTTTTCACCTACATTTTTTGCTTGATGACAGGCCTCGAGGAGAACTTCATGCTTAAGGTTGCCATATTCCAGTCCCACAAATCTGGGTGGGCTATTTTGCATATTATGCAATTATGTAAATTAAGTATATTAATGGTTGCATTGTCAAGTTGTTTTGTTTTTGTGCCTAGTAATTGCCACCAAAAACTGGGGGGGGATATGAGGGGGGGAACCCTTACATTTTCAGCCTTAAATGCTTAGACTTTAGTTTCCAATACTATGGAATATTTATTTATTAAGAGGATTTATGAGAGCCAGTGTTGTGTAGTGGTTAAGGTGTTGGACTACGACCTGGGAAACCAGGGTTTGAATCCCCACACAGCCATGAAGCTCACTGGGTGACCTTGGGCCAGTCACTGCCTCTCAGCCTCAGAGGAACGCCATGGTAAACCACCTCTGAATACCGCTTACCATGAAAACCCCATTAACAGGGCTGCCATAAGTCAGAATTGACTTGAAGTCAGTCCATTTCCATTTCAAGAGGATTTATATCCTGCCCTTCCACTGTTAAAAACAAGTGAAAATTCAGATAATAATTTTAGAAATACTATAAGCTCTAGATCCAAATCCATTGTACTACTGGTCCAACTTTGTAAATAATATTTCCCTGTTGATTTTGTTCCTTATAGTTCTTTAACGTCTGTTGTAGCTTACTAATTCTGTATTACAATACTGTGATGTTGGTCTGTACAGAAGACTGTAAAATATATGAAATATCTCTTACTGACTTGTGAAACTTTACACTGAACATCTATGCTAAATGAGGCAGGCAGAATAGCCTTAACTGGGTACAGGGAAATTCTGAACATATCCCCAGTATGAGATAGTGAAAGAAAACAAACAAAATCTATTTGAATTACTCCACATATCTCTTTTTTTAAATAAATATACATAGAAAATCTAACAAACATAAAAAATAATTAAGGCTGCAATCCATATACACTTCTTCTTGTTGTTATGTGCCTTCAAGTTGATTATGACTTTTGGCGACCCTATGAATCAGTGACCTCCAAGAGCATCTGTCATGAACCACCCTGTTCAGATCTTGTAAGTTCAGACGAGTGGCTTCCTTTATGGAATCAATCCATCTCTTGTTTGGCCTTCCTCTTTTTCTACTCCCTTCTCTTTTTCCCAGCATTACGTACTTACCTGGGAGTAAATCTCATTGTACCCAGTGGAGCTTACTTGAGTAGACATGGATTGCACTGTAAATGATACAAGTTTACTAGTCTCAAAAAGCACATGTACAGTACATTTAAAAGTACATGTAAAGAGACAATCTGATCACATCTTCTACTACAGTAATCAACATATTTATTCCGTTGTTCTAAAAAGATATATTTTGTCCCTCTACATTTCATATTTACTCCTCATCTTTTTAGCTCCATTTAAAAAAACTTATAGGATAACACAGGGGCAGAATGGCTATAATATGTGATTGATGCGTTTGTAGCAGTGTACTACACAGGAGAATGTTATTATAGACTATGAATCAAAGTCTATGTAGAACAATGGTGTGATATTAGAGTTACCCAAGATAAAAGGTTTTAAATCTTTTACAGAAATTGTGAAAGGATTTTAGACTTGATTTTGTAGACCATACAAGAAATTAGCAGGACCTCTTCTATGACCGAATCATGCTCTTACATTGATCCCTTTGGGCTGAAATTGCCTGGGACTCAGGAGCCGCCAGTCTCCCACCACCACCACTCAAGGGTCCATGGCACAACTTGGCTCACATGTGAGAAACATCAGCCCCTGGACTCACCATAGCAACCTGACCAAGCAAAGGGCGGCTGCAGTAATGACAAAAAATTACTTGTGGGCAGGACGTGCGCCTACCAAAGCTCTAAAAGAAAAAGCAAGGAAGTGACATAGTCTTATGGGCTTTATCGATGGAGACTGGTGTCGCTCTAAAGCCCTGGTCATCTCTATGGTGAAAACTCTAAATACTTTGCATTGGAAGTCTGGGCAAAATGGGCAGAAAAGTGCCTCCACATTTTGCCTTCTATCTCTGGATCCACAAGGGCTAGAGACTAGCTTTAAAAAAAAAAGAAAAGAAAAGAAAGCTGAGAATCCGTGCCACCAAATGGACTAAGCAGGCACTAGGTGGAATGGATAGAATCCGGGTAAAACCCAGCTAACTGGGCAATATGGCAACCCTATTCATGCTCAGATTGGCTGCTTTGTCTAGGACAAACACCGCCAACTTCATTTGATCAGATCACTTTGAGATCCCAAAATGAATAACTTAGTTGCGCAGCTGTTAACCCTTTCCAGCAAGTGATGTCATTCTGCAGGTTTGGGCTTGCGTGCAAAAGCAACAGACAATTGAAGGGCAGTAGAAAGACAGAAAGAACATTTATTATATCAATCTCTCCAAAGTCCAGAATTTGGAGAAGGAAAGAATCATTCTCTGACTTCATTGTGCATTTGGAATGCCTCCAAACAACTTCACAAACTCTAAGTCTGGACTACAGTGCTCTTGAAGTCGCATTGTATGTGCCAGAGTACTAGGGGGAAGAGTCTGTGGCCAAAAAAAAATGAGTGGTATTCAACAGTGGCAGCTCACTTGTGTGATGACCTTACACTTGTGCAAATGTCTTCTCCTCTCTCCTGCAGCCACCACACACATGCCAAAATCTGCTCTGGAGGGTTAGGGGACTATCTGGAGCACCTTGGGGGCCCTGGGTGACTGCATTTGGGGAGGAAGTGAACTTCCAGCTCATCTGCTGGTGCTATGTTGGATATTGCCGTATGTCTGGCAGTCAAAACTCATCAACATTTGTACAAAAAGGAAAAACATGTCACCACCAACAGTAAAAGAATGGTTAGCAAAAATCTGGAAATTAGCAATGATATATAAAAATTCAGAATTGATGAGAGGGATAGATAATATACGAGAAAGATAGAAACTTAAAGGTAAGTGTAATCCTCTAAGTTAGTTTATGAAGAATAAACGTGATGCAAATGTAATATAGCATAAATGTTGATGAAAATAATTTCTCTATGTGGTAAAATTTTAATGTATGCATATTTTAATCTATGTATATTATAGGATTTCTAATGTGTTATTTTAAATTATTTGCTGTAATAGCTGTATATTTGTGATTCAGTAAAGCTCAATAAAAAAAGTGGTCCTGACTTTTTAAGTAAAAACTGTGGCTCTCTAGTTGAATTGTATTTGCATTAAAATGCATTTTCTTAAAAATATCCAAACATCTTGCGCCACTTTAAAAACACCTTTTTATGACATAGGTTTTTGTAGGCAAGAATAACTTCATCAGATGTATGATTTCTTAAAGGGCTGATAACTAGCTTTCCTTAGTGAGGACAGAAAACACTTGCACTTGAGATCATCATCTGTCATTGGCAGTATGTGTGTGTGTTTACACTCACTCACTCACCCAGATGCAGCAAGGTGGGAAACGTGACTGCAAATTTGCACTGGGTACTTGTGTACACTAGAAATGTTAGGAGAACTTGCTAGTGTTGCAGAAAGATATTCTAACTTTTCAAATTTAAGTACTTAACTGAGAAAAAATATTCATTTTAAACTCAGACTGAATTGTCAAATTTCTATTAAAACCTTCATAGTTGCATCTGCCGGCCATTTGCTGAAAATGAAGCACAAGTGGGTTGGTACTGGCTTTAGATTATGAGTGAATCACAACTCACAGGCATTCAGATGACTACGTAGAGCTCTCGTATACATAATTATCTGTGGGTGACATCTCTAAATCATATAATATTGTTGCTGTTCTTGAAAACTATTACTACCATTTCATTAGGGGTGAAATGAAGTAATGACAGGCAATTAATGCATTCAAAGAGCAAAGAAAAAATATCACTATTACCAGATGACTAGCTGTCTTCTAGGTTTTCCTTGACTCTAGTTTCTTGAAATACTTTTCATGTGGAGTTTTGGGAAATCAGATTTATTTATTTATTTATTCATTTATACCCCCTCCCTTCCTTCCTGCAGGAGCCCAGGGCGGCAAACAGAAACACTAAAAACACTTTAAAACATCATAAAAAGACCTTAAAATACATTAAAACAAAATGTACATTAAAAAACATTAAAACATTAAAATACATTAAAAACATTTTAAAAAAAACTTTAAAAACATCTTTTTAAAAAAGGGTTAAAGATATTAAAAGACATATTAATTTATTATACATCTCAGCAGGTTTTAAAACTTGATACATTACTTTGGACACTTAAAGTAAAACGTAAATTAGCTCCATATTACAATTACCTCTTTATAAATAAAGACAGGACCTTTTCAGCTGTGGCACCCACATTGTAGAAAAGTCCCCACTGGGAGGTCTTCTTCTTTGCTGCCCCCTTCTAGATAGACAACAAAGGCTGTTTTATTTCAGTAGGTATTGTTAATTATCACCCTGAAACTGTTTTGTGCTGTTACTGCACCTACTCTTCTGGTTTTGTTAAGTTTTTAGACTGTCATTTATTTTATTGATATTTTGTTTTTTGTCATTGTGTGTTGTTTTATTTTCATAAGCTCTGAATATTTATTAAGACGACTGAGTATAACTGCTGAAAATAAGAAAACAATCATTTTAATACAATATGGAAGTTATAGCCTTTTCAGACATTATTCGACAGGACCCAGGTTTCCTTCTCCAGAGCAATATTGCGAACAATCCTTGGGGGTCACATACACACTCTTTTCCTTTGTCCCATCACCATGAGAAAAAGTCATGCATGCACCTGCTGTGTCATGTGATTTTTCTGACCTTATAGTTTGGTCCAAACTTGACTTTATACTATTTGCAAGTCCGTATTACTTTTTCCGTTTGCCTCTTCTCTGTGTAGCTAACAACTATCTTCACTGCATACTGTCTCAGTGCCATGCACAGCACAAGAGACCCAAGCCACAAAAACAGGATTTATCAAGTGCTAGCAAATCACATTTTTGTATCATGAGCATGATACAAGTGCTGGAGAAGGAACTTGCTATTATTGCTGTCTGAAAAGTCAACAGGACAGACACACTGCCAACCAGAAATCAGTAATCACTTAACCTTTTTTTAAAAGGCCTCTTTTTGCTCCATACTTTATATAGAGTAATAAATTTCAATTTAAACATTTCTTATTTAAGTTTTATAGCATATGAACCAAGAATTAATAAAATCCTAATAAAGCCAAGAACTCCAGGCATAAAGAAAATGTTTTATAAAGGTAACTTAGTGGTATGCTATGTAACATAATTCCACAAATCAAATACGTAGCTTTTAAGCTACACATCCCATGATGGTACGATAGATAACCTACCCATTAACTAGAAAGTATACTCTGGTTTCTCTTCAGATCGTATAAACTAGAAAGAGCTTAAAATTTAATGAGCTAGCTGATTTATTAAGTGTACATGATCATGTGTTCCTTATCATGAATGTGATTTAGATCTTTTCTGTTTTGTCATATCAAACTGAAAAAAAACAAAGCAGTAAAGATTCTTGGTAGTAACCTTATTTCTATTTTAGTACATTGAAAGTCATATACACCATCATACATAAAGCAGCATGGCATTTATTTACTAGACTGGTAGTGATGGGCAATGTGGAACTGTACGCAGGTGAGAGAGTAGCCTGGTGAAGGAGGCCTGAACACTCCATCCTTCCTCTATACCCAGCAAAGAAACTTCGCAGGATGCTAGAGAAATTTTTTTGCAGGCCTACATGATGAGATTATGAACAAGGCAGGTGTAAAAGGCAGACTGATACACCAAGGAGCCCATACCAGAACTCCAATGTTAAATAAAAAGAGAGCAAAACTCCACCTAGTCTAGTAGCATTCTGTTTCCAATAGTGACTAGCCTAGGGTTGCCATATTCCAGTTCCATAAATCTGGGCAGGCTAATTTGCATATTATGCATATCATTTGCATATTATTTGCATATATTTGGATTGTCCAGTTGTTTTGTTTTTGTGCCTAGGAATTACCACCAAAAACTGGGGAAAGATGTGAGAAATCTTTTTTTTAAAAGCAACATTTTCAGCCTTAAATGCCTAGACTCTAGTTTCCAACACTATGGAATATTTCTTGATTGATTAAGAGGATTTATATCCTGCCCTTCTGCTGTTAAAAACAGAGCTCAGCACAGCTTACAAATATAATAAAAACAATAAAAATGCACAATCAATATAAAAACATAATAAAAACACAAAATAGCAACAAACAAAGTAAGTCAGGGCAGCAGTATGGTTAACCATTACATATACGATATATTTCAGAGATGTGGTGGGTGGAGAAAAACAAGAAGCCAAAATGTTAGGTAAAGGAGTCTTTCACGCCACATGCTCAGTTCTAAATACTGTTGCAGCAAGTTTTACAAGTTCCTCCAGTATTCCACTGGTGCAGGCACTCAGACATTCAAAATATCTGTATGTTTCTTAGGTTTTATAAAAGCAGAGCTTTGCTTAACTCAAAATTTCTTCTTCCTTTGATCAACCACATCTACACAGTTTCCACCTCCATACTCAAAATGAAACTGGGCCTGGAAGTGTGCAACAACCCCACACATACCTTGCTAATTAGATTACCAATGCCAGGATGTCTGTCTTATCGAATACTCTCCTCCTTCCCCCCCCCCACCGGGCATCATGAAAGACTCAGTCCTGGGCTCAGAAAGAAAACAAATATCTGGTCCTCTTCAAAGTACTGATAAGCCTCTTGTTTTAATTAAAATAATAATTATAGATTCTTGCTCTTATCACTAATGGGAGTTAATTATCTTGCATATGCTGCTGTTGCTTCTGTGGCTGTAATGGAGTGAGGTTAAAGATAAGTGAAATGCAAATAGGAAAAAAACAACACAAAAGGCAGTAACACTTTCCTAAATGTAATACCATACCAACCACAACAAGATTCCTGAGTAAGGCAGAAAACTAAGCATCTCACAACCAGTCAGGATTCCTAACCAAAAACCAAAAATATGATAAATGAAGAAATATTTATATAAGCATGACTATCAAATATATTTATTATTTACACAAACTGTAAAGATATTTATAGTGCAATCCTAGGTTTATTTATTCAGAAGCAAGTCCCAGTGTATTCAGTGGGGCTTACTCAAACAGGGACAGAAATGCAACCTCACGTGATAAGCAACTTCATTCACAGAACCCAAAATTCCAAATCATAAGACTCCATACACGCACACACTACAGATGTATAAATACATGCAGCCCATATAATAGTTTATTGTCAAACCAGTTGGTCATTGCAGAAAAATCAGTATTAGTTTTTTAAAAATCAGTATTAGTTTCCTACAGAATAAAAACTGTAATACCTAAGTAAGCCCTGCCTACTTGCTTTAAAATAGGACTGGAGGGGGGACAGAAAGAGTTAGAACACAAACACAATTCTTTTTTACATTCACTCCAAAATCCCATTGATTTTCAGCACATTCATAACCATGTCTACTCAAAAGTAAGTCCTACTGAATTCAATGGGATTTACTCTGGGGCATATGGGATTAGCATTGCTTTTACAAAAGCAAGAATTGGGAAGGTTTTCAAAACACTGCCCAGGATCTGACTCCTGCACACAAGAGGGAAAAAAACTGAAATGTATATACTTACCCAATTTATGAGATTTTCAGATAAACAGAGGGGGAAACCACCATTTTCTGGCCTTGCAATGAGGTTTTCTAGACACTGCCTCAGGTCAATGAAACTGAAACACAACCCTGGCTTCACTGTTTGGCTGCAATCCTGAATGGGCGGGGTTAAAGCTATGAAGTACTATACAGTACTGTCTAAAGAAAGATCTAACAGTGGGGGCAGCTGACGTTTTTATGTATATCTCAAGAACCAGACCACCTAGAAACTTAATTTTTTAAAAAATTAAAGCTGAGAATCCGGGCCACCTAAGGAGCTAAACAGACGCCGGGTGGCATGCAAAGAATCTGGGTAAAACCCAGCTAACCCGGCAATATGGTAACCCTAGACTTGCCAGATGTGGGCATGATTGCCTTCTAAGGCATTGCATTGTAGCCAATGTTAGTCATGCTCAAAGTAGACCCATTTAAATTAATGGGCATGACCAACTTTGGTTCATTAATTTCAGTGGGTCTATTCTGAGTAGGACTTGTTATCTTGTTATCATGACAATCCTCCATTAATTTGCCTCATCCTTTTCAAAACGTTTAATTTTAATAAATATCCAAACTGTTTTTTAAGAAAACATTCTTCACAAAGCAGTATAAAAATAAATACAAACACACTTTACAACTGACTAAAAGGTCAGACTAAAAACACTCAGCAGTCCCATCAAAAGCTCAATATGCCATCCACAGTTTAAAACATTGTATCTGCAGTCTAAGGGATCATCCAGACGACAGTAAAATGTGTGACATGATCGCTTTGTGTTTTCATTATTTTTCGGTCGTCCATATAATGCTGCGTGCTTTTGCGCATTTTCGCATGGTTAAATATGCTCCTGCAATACCGCAAATCAGGCAATTTGCTTTCTTAAACTGGGAATCATCCACTGTACCTTCAGGCGCTCGGATGCAATACCACGGACTTTACAGCTGTGGGCGTTTGGTGGGCGGTTCTTGGGCGGTTCCCCATATCCCTTCCCTCATTCTCAGTCAATCACGTATTTCAACTTTTGCGCATGTGCGCGAATGTCTGGGGAAAGCCCAGGAAAAAGGAACCTATCAGAGCAATGGCGTGGTGTTGGGGGGGGCCCTGCAACTTCTACTGCGCAGATGCAAAAAAGTGCATTTGCGCAGAAACAGCGACAGAAGTTAATTTTTAGCCAGCCTGCAAACTGGGCAGCCGCTCAAGGTGAGATCTGCAATTGTGGTTGTTCGGAAACTTTTTCAAGGGAGAAAATATTTATCTTTGCCTAACCTCCACCTCCCACCCCTCACCCCCCGCATCAAATGCCCTTCTTGAACGTATTGGTCTTTGCTTCCAGGCATCCAGAGTTGAGGGAGAGGGGGCGAGAAGAGAAATAGAGGCTTTCCTCTTGGATTACAGACACTCACGCACCCTTAGTCAATTTCGCTTTCCTGCCTGCAAGGCTACTCTCTTTGAGTCTTGTCAATTTCAACCACAGCCTGCAGGTTCTCTGCAGCCCAGCTGAGCTGAAAAGCATACACTCGCTTTTGTGAAATATTGCAAATACAAGCAAAAAACCCACAGGAATTATTGGCATATAAATTGTTTGCTAGAGAGTCTCAGCCACCCGCAACCATAGAGACTGGTGGTCTACCTTCCTAGACATGACACATCGTTACTTGCTGTTCTGGAGAAATAAGTGGAATTGCAATCATGTGTATCTCCAGAAACGTTAAAGGTAGAAAAGCATACAGTTAGTTTTGCAAAATATCGCAAATACAAACAAACAAAAATACAGGAATTATAGGCATATAAGTGGTTTGCATGTTTGTTTTATCAGAGGGAACACTGCACAGCCTGTGCTGGTCGCTTCAGCGCACATTGGCACAGCAGCACACGGGGCTGCTTGCCCGCATTCCCTGCCCGAGCCAAGAGCAGCCACCCATGGGGGGGCTGTTTGCTTCCCTCAGGGGCAGCATTCCTGCCGCCGAGCCACAAAACAGTCCAGGGCTGAACCCTGCAGTGAATGAGCCCAAGGTCTACAGGGGGATTCGCCCGGCGATTACAAGCGCTGATCCCTTGCACTGCCCACAATCCCCCTGGATGGTCAGGGGCACCTGGAGACATACACCCCGGCCGGCGCTGCTCCAAAGTGGTGAGCTACAAGGAACTCCATTACAGCCACTACTACCAAACCATCAGGACATTCAAACTTTCACGCTCGTACGTTCAAGCGCATGCACCTTGTTGTGCTTTGTTGCAAAGGGGGAGAGGAGCATACGTCATATTTTTGTGGACCAATTGGCTGATAGGGGGGAGTGTTATAGGCGGAGCTGGGTAAAAGCTAGAAGAAGTACGGGTCTTCTCGCTGTGTGTGTGGGTGCAAAAAAAGCTGGTTTTTTTATAGGGAAAGAGTGAACAAACAGGCAAAGTGAGGACTGTCAGATGACAAACCGGATATGGAAAACGTGGATTATCCCGCTCCATTTGGATGAGCCGAGTTAGATAAACCACTGAAAAGTCTCAAAGGTATTGTCAGCTCTACACTGCATCAGCAGTGTCAGGGGGGGCTGGAAATTCCGGGGTCTTTGGCAGGGAAGGAAAGTCCTTAGCCAGCAGTCAGGTTGTAAATCTGCCAGGCCTATCCGAAGCGTACTTGCCGAGTCAGAAGTCCAGAAGCGAGGTCAGTGGAGGTCCGGGATCAATTGCCAAGGAGGTCAGTCAAAGAGATGCTGCAGGGAAACTAGGTCTACACAAAGCCACGCCTGACGTTGCAGTCAGCAACAGGCTGCAGCCAAGGTGTGTCTTATAAAGAGCAGGATGGACAGCAGGTGTGAGCCCTCAGCGTCTGGGCCTTAAGGAGACAGGCCTGCCTCTCTTCTGCCTGACCTTCTGCTGTCTACGTTCTGCAGGTGAGGGGGGAGTATCCTGTTCACTGTCTGTGTCTGGCTGCAGGGCCTCTGCTGTCCCTGGGGTGCTCTGCTGCTGAGGGGCAGAAGGAGCTGGATTCTCAGGAGGCTCCTCCGTGTCTCCTGCTGCTCCTGGGTCTGCTGCTGTTACTCCCGAGTCGTCCTCATCTGAGGAGTCCTCTGACGGGGCCATGACAGGTATACTTGAATCGACGAAGCAGGCAGTCACCATCAGAGCTTGCAGTAGGGAATTCCAAAAGGAATCTGGGTAATTTACATACACTGATAACACCTTAATTTTGAGAATTTGCCTTTCCTTTCTTTTTCTTTTTCTCAGTCTCTGGTACAAAAAGACAGGAGGAAGAGGTCCGCATTCCTAGTTCTGCTGCCCTACATTAGCTACCAACCCAGTCTAGTTGCTAGTTAGCAGGTTATTACTTCCTGCATGGTGGCAAAGATGGAGACAGAACTGCTCAGTGCACAAATCCCAAGAATGCAAACCTTAAAACATTTGCTGTTGGGCATTCTCAACTTTCTGCCACTATTTTCAGGATATTTGTAGTATGAATTGAAGGTTTTCCCTGTCCTGTTTATTTCAGAGATGGTGAACGGATGCTGTCGGACTCCCAACTCCCATCAGCCGCAGCCAACATGGCCAGTGGTCAGAGATAATGGGAGTTGCAGCTATGGCCCCTTTTGGACAGAAATGACTTGGCAATGCTCTGATAACATCCATAAGAACATAAGAAGAGCCTGCTGGATCAGGCCAGTGGCCCATCTAGTCCAGCATCCTGTTCTCACAGTGGCCAACCAGGTGCCTGGGGGAAGCCCGCAAGCAGGACCCGAGTGCAAGAACACTCTCCCCTCCTGAGGCTTCCGGCAACTGGTTTTCAGAAGCATGCTGCCTCTGACTAGGGTGGCAGAGCACAGCCATCATGGCTAGTAGCCATTGATAGCCCTGTCCTCCATGAATTTGTCTAATCTTATTTTAAAGCCATCCAAGCTGGTGGCCATTACTGCGTCTTGTGGGAGCAAATTCCATAGTTTAACTATGCGCTGAGTAAAGAAGTACTTCCTTTTGTCTGTCCTGAATCTTCCAACATTCAGCTTCTTTGAATGTTCACGAGTTGTAGTATTGTGAGAGAGGGAGAAGAACTTTTCTCTATCCACTTTCTCAATGCCATGCATAATTTTATACACTTCTATCATGTCTCCTCTGACCCACCTTTTCTCTAAACTAAAAAGCCCCAAATGCTGCAACCTTTCCTCATAAGGGAGTCGCTCCATCCCCTTGATCATTCTGGTTGCCCTCTTCTGAACCTTTTCCAACTCTATAATATCCTTTTTGAGATGAGGCGACCAGAACTGTACACAGTATTCCAAATGCGGCCGCACCATAGATTTATACAACGGCATTATGATATTGGCTGTTTTATTTTCAATACCTTTCCTAATTATCGCTAGCATGGAATTTGCCTTTTCCACAGCTGCCGCACACTGGGTCGACATTTTCATCGTGCTGTCCACTACAACCCCGAGGTAATCCAGACTAGATTATTACAATGCACTTTATGCAGACTGCCCTTGAAAACAACCTGGAAACTTCAACTGGTCCAAAATGTAGTGACCAGATTGCTGCCTGGGATTCCATTTAGAATTCATATAACCCCTGCTTTAAACAGTTGCATTGGTTGCCAGCATTTTTGGGTCCCATTCAAGGTGCTCATATTAGTGTTTAACTACTCAACTACTTAGGCCCCATTGCTACAGACCTTCTCGGGTGTTAAGATCAGCAGAAGGTGCCCTTATGGTAGTTCCATCACTCTCAGAAGTTTGGGGAAGTGGGAGAGGGCATTCTCTGGAGCAGCATCTATGTTGTGGAACCCCCTCCCCACAGAAGTGTGCCTGGCACCTTCCCTGTATAGTTTTTGTTGTATGCTGAAGACACACCTCTTTACTTTGGCTATGACACTTGGGAGAGAGATATTTAAGATGCACCTTATTCCTGTGACTGTAATTTGTTTAAAACTGGTTTTAAAGTTGCATTTAAATTGTTGTGACCCAACTTGGGACCTTAGAGTAAAGGTGGATAATGAATCAAATAAATAAATAAAGCCTTTCAATCTTGGAAGGCCAAAGTTCCATATCCCTGCTTTATTATTTTTTTCTGGGTTCATTCTGCCCTGCATTCCATTCTGCTTGAATTCTAGTTTAACTGGTTTCAGAATTGATGCATTCAGAGTTTGAGGCAGCTTTGCATTTCTGCAATTGATTTGCATGTTGCCTTCAACATAACTATCTACACTGTGCATGTCTACCCTGATAAAATACTGCTGAAGACGCACAATCTTAACATGGTCACACTTATGACTGCATCAATATTATTTTTGCAGTATTTTACTGTAAACACCACATACACACACCCAAAAAATATTGATATAATCAGAAGCATATTTAAGACTATTTTTGCACTTTTTGCACATGCAAGTTGGATAAGCAGACATGAAGGAAATGTGCTCTATACACAACTGAATAACAAACAATGCAACAATGATAGAATTCCTAATGCTCCTAATTACTATTTAGAACTCCTAATGTGTCAGTTCGACATGACATTAATTCGGAACTCCAAAAATCAGAGAGAAATTTGGATGAGAAACATTTCCCACACTAGCTGTGGCCCTTAAGTGCCTAGAATTCAAAGGGGCTCATTCCTCAGTTATGGCAGTTAGCACACTAAACTGGAAGTGAATAGTTTAGGCCTGAGAAATGTTCATAGTCTGGCTCCTCAGATTTCAAATTAGCCGTGATAATTCAAAGGCAAGCAATCTTATACCGAGTTACTCCCACTTTTAAGATGTACCAAGCTGTCAGCTTTCATTATTTTCTAGAATTATTCCCAGCTTCATTCCTTCATAGATGGCAGTTGTATTACTGCTTCCTAAAGCCTTTGAATGTACACACACACATGTATATTCTGGCAAAAGATGGATGCTCCCTCCAGATTCTCATGCTACATTTACTGCATGATTGGTTTGTTTATGACTATCTTAAAGCATTTAAGTGGAGGTGGAAATAAAGAGAAACAACGTCTGAATCTGTACGCCTATTAAGCAAACAGATCAGAAATATACACAATTCAGGAGATATTTAACTTTTGATGGGCTTAGAAGATAATGCTGAGCTTAGTGAAGTGTAATACAAAAACTCCATTAGTGTAATAATAGGTTTGTCTGCTGGCACTGTTTCCCAGATACAGTGCATTAAATGTCATTTAACTGTTCCAATAAATTCAGGCTCATGGGTGCAATTGATAAGCATTTTCTCCCTGTTTAAGAATGGAAGATGCAAGCATAATACGATGGATCAATACAGACTGTAAGGACATAATGAGCAGTTAATCTGTCAGGGACAGAACCAATACCAAGAAAAACATTATTAACTTAATTGTTTTTGAATTATAATTTAAGAAAAATTACCTTTTGAATTAATAGTTAATTATTATTTACAGTTACATTAGTACACTGTTGAAATTTCAGAGAACAATTATCAAAGCTTAGTTTGCAAATGGGAAAAAATACCTCTCACTAAACCAAAATGAATGTGCTTCAGTGACAGATTTGAACTCATAAATAAAGCTGTTAGTGCTGTATTTTAAAAGGAAGGCTCAACGTCTCCAATGTTTTTGTAAGTTAGTGTGAAAGACATGAGTGCATTAAGAGGCTCCCTGAAGGATCATAATTTTTGGTTATGGTAGGGTGAGTTTTCAGAGGGATTGATGTTTTCACAACTCAGCTGCCTTCAACTAAACATTTCCAAGTGGAAGTTGTTGGTTTTTTTAAAGACACCATTTAATTTACTTCCTACAGCTTTGGCTAAGTTGCAGTACTCCAGTTAACTTGTATCTAGGTAAATTATAGGCGCACTGAGCCCAACATCTGCCGGACTAGAACAGAGACAAGAGTTCTCTTTCTGTTTTGAATTGTTCGCAAGATCATAGGTTCTACACTAAATTCTTGTGGGGTGCCACCACTTACAGTATGACAGTCTGCAAAAGCTCCCACTTCTATGTACGGTGCTTCAGACTGGCTATAATTTTGCCCAATGATACTGTAATCTAGGATTGAGATTTTATACATCCATCGGGGGGGGGTTGGCAGAGAAAGGGTTTTCTTGGCAGACAAAGGTTCATATTATCTGTTATGTTTCACAAAATATCACAAAATAATTCTGGATGAGGAAGGACAGACAATTTATTAAATTTATATTTAAAGAAAAAGAACATTATTTTTTGTTACTCAACCAAGCTACAGGTGGCGTTTGACTAAACCATTCTCAGAATATACCAACAGAATGAATGGACTAAAGTTAGCAATGGAGTAAAGACAGATACCACCCTACATATCTACTTTCAATTATTTTGGCACATTCTATGGTAGTGTCAGGCTGCAGGGTAAACTGGAGGAAATCCACAAGCTTCTTCCAGATGGAGAGCAAGATGGAAGCAGCTACACCAGCCTTTCATGCAATCTCATTGATCCTCCTAGCATCTACAGTGGCATCAGTTGAGCGACTGATTTACAGTCCAAGTCCAAAAATGTTGGTCAGGAGTTAAACCAGATGTTGTTGGACTACAGTTCCAAGGCCAGCAGATACAATCCTGATTCCCTGTCCACATGTTCATTTTAAGTGCATACCAAAGGCAGAAGGGAGTAGAAAAAGAGGAAGGCCAAACAAGAGATGGATTGATTCCATAAAGAAACCACAGACCTGAACTTACAAAATCTGAACAGGGTGGTTCATGACAGGTGCTCTTGGAGGTCACTGATTCATAGGGTCGCCATAAGTTGTAATCGGCTTGAAGGCACATAACAACCACCACCACCAAAGGCAGAAGCAGAGTTCATGCTTCAGCTCACCTCATGGGATTTTTGTAGAAATAAAATGGGGCAATGTGTAGAAACATCCTTGAGGGAGGGGGTAATTGTATGAGATTTATCCCATCTTTGCCCCAAGAAATTAATTAATTAATTCGTTTCTCATAATTTTTCCCAATTCAAGGAACCACTCTTCTTGAAACTCATATTGGCTCATTTGAAATTCTGCACTCCTTTGCCTGTGCTACTGAGCCAATTTCTCTTTTTAAATCTTTCCTGAAAAGCTTCTTTCCCTGTTACTCAAAATGTAGTTGTTGTATATCATTTTCCAATACAATGCATGAAATAAGCTATATGAAATAAATGATATCCCTTTCTGTTTGCAGAAATCTCAGTCCAAGTCATCAAGCAGACATACTTAGAATACTTGGCAAAAAATAAATTAGACACAAAATCTTTTTATTGCAAAAACAACAAAAATGCAGAATAAAAAAAATTCTTGAATTCATACAAAGGAACAGTATGCCTGAGGTTACAGAACAAACCCATACTTTTTATATTCCAGCATTTGCTGGGTTTTTTTTAAATCTCTGGCACACTGCCACTTGCTTGTTACCTTCCTAACCAGAAAAGAATCTAATTCACTGATTTTAAGTGATAGCTGACCGGTTCTTCTCTCCCTCCTCGATCCTTCTGTTGCTAATAATGCTAACCTCTGAGCATCTACCTTGTGTTAAAAGTCCATCAAATCAAACAATGAGGGGCAAATCTGGTGAAGGAGAGAGTGTCTGCTTTGCACTTCTTCAGTGGTAGAGCATTTACTTTGCATGTCCCAAATTTAATCCCCAGCATCTCCAGGCAGGGCTGGAAATGACTTCCTGCCTGGAGAACTGCTGCCAGCTATTGTAAAAAATACTGAGCTAGATGGACTGCTAGATTCACTCTGTATAAAGCAGCTCATTATATTCCTATGAGCCATCCCATTAGTGTATCACCAGAAGCATTTGGCTTGTATACAGTGCTGCAGTTCTGTTAACACACTGGAACTTCCCCTTCTTCTCCTACTGCCTGCAGCCCCCTGTGAAACCTCAAAAACTACTCTAGAGGACTGAAGAATGCTCCAGGGCAGAGATTAGGGGGCATGGAGGGAGGCAAGGAAGTAGTAGTCCTGCTGCACTAGTAAAAATGCACTTGCACAAAATTCTCATTGGGGTAGAAACCAATGTTCTTTACAGGTTAAATACTACATTTAAAAAGTCAAGATTTTAGTCAACAGCTGGCAAGTGGAAGCATTTCTTCAGTAAAGACATAACCAGAAACCATCACACTTAGCCACAATCCCAAACCACAAACTTATTCCCCATTGCCACAACTCAGGAGGATGAGAAATTGAAATTAGATACAGTCCTGAAACTGACTGCCACATTTCCACACTATCTATCTGTTTGTAATGTAACAATTATAATGTAATATAACAAATATTATAAACAAATGCAACAAATATAAGGTTCCATCGAAAACAAAGTCATTGTATTGGTGCAATGACTTCCACATGTGCAGTCATAGAATCATAGACTCAAGAGTTGGAAGGGGCCTATAAGGCCATCGAGTCCAACCCCCTAATCAATGCAGGAATCCAAAGTACATATACAACAGGTGCCTGTCCAGCTGCCTCTTGAATGCCTCCAGTGTTGGAGAGTCCACCATCTCCCGAGGTAATTGGTTCCATTGTCGTACTGCTCTAACAGTTAGGAAGTTTTTCCTGATGTTCAGCTGAAATCTGGCTTCCTGTAACTTTAGCCCATTATTCTATCTCCTGCACTCTGGGATGATAGAGAAGCCATTTATTTATTTATTTATTTATTTATTTATTTATTACATTTATATACCGCCCCATAGCCGAAGCTCTCTGGGCGGTTTACAACATTCCTTTGTCTGGCAACCTTTGAAGTACTTGAACAGTGCTATCGTATCTCCCCTCAGTCTTCTCTTCTCCAGGCTAAACATGCCCAGTTCATTCAGTCTCTCCTCAAAGGGCTTTGTTTCCAGTCCCCTGATCATCCTTGTTGCCCTCCTCTAAACCCGTTCAAGTTTGTCTGCATCCTTCTTAAAGTGTAGTGTTCGGAAGTTGACACAGCACTCAAGATGAGGCCTAACCAGTGCCTAATAGAGGGAACCAATACTTCACGTGATTTGGAAACTATATTTCTGTTAATGCAGCCTAAAATAGCATTTGCCTTTTTTGCAGTCACATCAAACTGTTGGCTCATATTCAGCTTGTGATCAACAATAATCCCAAGATCCTTCTTGCATGTAGTATTGCTGAGCCAAGTATCCCCTATCTTATAACTGTGCATTTGGTTTCTTTTTCCTAAGTGTAGAACTTTGCATTTATCCCTGTTGAATTTCATTCTGTTGTTTTCAGCCCAATGCTCCAGCCTATCAAGGTCCCTTTGAGTTTTGTTTCTGTCTTCCATTGTATTAGCTATGCCCCTCAATTTTGTATTATCTGCATTTTCTCTGTCATTTACTATGGATGTAGCTTTTTTGTTGCTTTTGGCATCTCTCGCTAACTTCAGCTCAGCGTCAGTGGGACTTCCTCTCCCCATGTGTACCCCACGCTGCTCCAAATCTGCACTGGATGGTTGAAGGGAAACCCAGAACATATTTAGGGTGAGGTGTTCAGTGAGAGGAGAGCAAGAGGAAGTCCCACTGTGCAGCCAGAGTCCTTGTACTAATGGGATGGCTTCATTAGATACAACCCATAATATTTTCTTTTCATGAGAACCAGTTTCAACTGATATTGTATAACAACATTACCCTGAACTCAAGCTACTCCACTGTTATTTTCAAAACAGCACAGAAACAAATTACGGTACTACAGCTGTGAGGAACCTCCAGTCCTCAGGCTCCTTATACGTTGTAGAGCCTCTCCAGCTAGCCCACAGCCTCCCCTCCTGACCACACCTCCACACAGCAATTAGGCTTGGCACCAATGAGAGGTTTTTTTAAGACTAATTGTCATGCAGGGGTGTGACTTGCAATGAAGTCTACAGTTGGGAAGGCAAGAGTTAATCCAACTCTCCCCCATGAGCTCCATGTTGCCCCCACATGGCGATTAAAAACAGTTTGTCAGCATTCTATGGCCACTGAGCATGCTCAGTCCTTGTTGCACTATTTCCCCCACCCTTCATATTTTTTCCCTAAAGGTGTTGTGCTCTTCTTCATATCTTGAGATTTCTCTGAGCCTCCCAATACATCCTTGTATGAATGGTGCCATTTTAACTACACAAGGAACCATACTCATGAATTCTCTGTTAGTATATAGGACAGACCCATCCTGTGCAAATATGTCCAGTTCATTATGAAAGCCATCAAGGTGCCAGTAACTCACTACAAATTTGTGGCAGTGAATTTCTCAAGTGAACAATGTGTTTGGTCTGTGATAAAAAAAATATTTTGTCTGTCCTGAACTGAGTGCCAATCAACTTTTACTGGGTGAACAACTGTGGTCAGTGTAATTGTATCAACATCTTTTACAAAAAGGAGAAAGTGGAGAACAGAGAATGAATCAACCAATCATAAATGTTGCATCATCCATTTAATTTTTTTCCACATGTGTGAGGCAGCAAGATATAGTGGATTGCCTTGACAGGGCTTTGCAATTTGTGGTCTTTCACTCTGACCTCCAGAAAAACTGAAGTTAACAATGAAAGGACAATCAGGAATAAAAAAATAAGGTTATGTGTTTGGCTCTATAAAATTACTGCTTCAGGGTTCCTCGACTCATTAACCTACAAATCCTGAAAAACAGCCACAATTTTAAGGCAATCTCTTTAACAATAACAAAGAACGATTCCTGATGTGAAAGCTCACCAGGACATTGTAAAATATAGTCAGGTTCTGTTAAAAAACTAATTTAATTTTTTGTTTGGTTCATATTACGAATGCATGAATTCTAGCAAGCTAGAAATTAGATCTGCAGAAAAAGGCTATTTTTCACAAGTCTTATGATAACTTCAGCAAATTAAAAGGAAAAGATCTGCTTCCCACTAGAAATAGTCACCAGTTTTATTGTGCTGCTACAGAGATAATTTGGCAGTTTGTCACATTTCACCTTAATTGACACAGAATTGCTCTGATAACTGACTACAGTTGCTTTCAGAAGAAAAATTTACTCAGCTACCATATTTGAATATATTTATTGAAGAGCTAAAACATTTCAACCAGAGGATAAACTAACACTGGAACACATTTGCTCAACAGCTAACATTTAATTCTAAACATATTCATCATATAAGAACATAAGAATTATTACGATCCTTAAAATAAGTTATCTTAACTACACCCACCAAGTTGCCTACAATGGCTTTGCAATTGTTCTGATTGTCTCAAGACGTTTCTGCCATGAGAACTTGAAAGAATACAATATATTTAAGAACAATAAGCACAGAAAAAGCACAATAAACTGAGAAATCTGTGTCATAATTGCAAAAGATTTTTTGGTACATTTGATATTTGGTACAGGAAGGCAGATAAATGATTTTTTTAAAATGGTCATATGGGAACTGTAAAAGGGCCACTCAGGTTCAGCCTAATAAGCTATTTTCCAAGTATACAGCTCTAGAAAAGCATGGCTTTATTTATTTATTTAAAGTTAGGTATGCATCACAGTACTACCAATGGACAATAAAAGACAAGTTGCTTCTTGAAGGAACATATAACATAATTTGTCAAAGAAGAGAAATGAGAGGAAAAGAGCAATAGAGCTGGAGAAGGAAGCATCACAGGAAAGGATATGTTGGGAAATGGCATAAATATAGAGCAGGCTGTAGGATCAAGACTGTGGAGAATTTTAAGATAAAGAGTTTGGGAGAGGGCCATAGCTCAGTTAGTATAGCTGGAACCCTGTCTAGAACCCTGAAGAGCCACTGCAGGTCAGTGTTGACACTACTGAACTAGATTGATCAACGGTTCAACTCAGTGGAAGGCACCATCCTATGTGATTAAGCAGTATATAAATCCTGTTAAATAAAATAAAATGTATGAGAATGGGGTCTGCATTCACAAGTAATCCTCACATGCTTTAGCATCATGAGGGCCACAGCAAACCTCAGAATGGTGCATTCCCCTTTCCGCCCTCCTCCCCCAGCATTGCCACAAAGAGTTGCTCAGGTGTTCGTTTCTGATTTAAACTAACTGTACCTCTTGTTAGCTTGTTTAGCTTAGTCATTCCCCATGTTGGGAATGGGTTAACAACAGCACAGTAATTAAGTGAATATGTGAAGGACACACAGCTGTAACAGATCAAAGGGGCTGGCTATAAATTACGAGCATAGAGATCCAGGCTGTGGGGGGGGGGGGGAGATAGGAGTAAAGTTTATGTTGGTGACTGTTTTGCAGAGCACTTTGATAAAGTTTCTTTTGCGGGCACAAAGCTCTATTGTGTCGGAGTGATTTCTTCATCTTGGTTGGTGCAGGAACGCTGTTACGCTACTACCTCTGTGTCCTGTGCAACAATTTTTGTCTGCCTTGTTGGTTCGGGGTACAAAAGGGCTAAACAGAGGGTTATGGGCCCAGCCATCCTAGCCAAAACAGCGTTACTGTGAGGCTGTGATACTGATGGCATTCCAGAAAAGTGCAGAAAGGCAGCCAAGAAGGGATACAAAGAATGGCAGCGTTTGGAAGCGCGTCTTTTCCCTTGGAGAGGCTGGGGAGCACCAACTACTCCTACTGGAAGGTAAAGACAGAAATGCTACTGGTGAAGGAGGGCATGTGGCACACAGTTGCAGAAGATCCCCCTGCAGCCCCACCAGCAGAGTGGATAAGGGCGGCAGAGAAAGCTAAAGCTCTAATTATCCTAGCTCTGGAGAATGAACAATTAATCCATGTCAGAGGCTTAAACACTGCAAAGGAAGTGTGGAATGCTTTACATACTGTACATGTGAGAAAAACTGCGGGCTCTAAGGTCCTACTTGCTAAAAGACTTTACCAAACTCGTTACAAAGAAGGCAAGTCCATGCAGAGGCATTTACAGAACTTACAACGTTTGTTTGCTGAACTGCAAGAAATGGACATGCAGCATACACAGGAACAGATGGCATACATCACGTTGTCAACTTTAAATGAGTCCTGGGAAGGAGTCATAAGCGCGTTAGAAAGTTTGCCAGATGCGGAGCTCAGTGTTAATTACATCACAAACAAACTACTTCAAGAAGCGGAACGCCGGCAAGAGAAAAGCAAACAGAGCAACAAAGAAAACCCGGACTGGAATGCGAAAGGATCCATGGCATATGGAGTGAGACGCTGCTACAAATGCGGTTCCACAAATCATCTACGCAGACAATGCCAGGATGAGAAGAAAAGTAGAACACAACAAAGCGAGAAAGACCCATTTAAAGTGCAAGTCGTAGGAACAAAAGACAAGGACAATGAACAGAACAGAGCATCCTGGGCTGTTGACTCGGGAGCTAGTCATTTTTTGGCTAATAATGAAAAACAGTTTGAAACCCTGACCCCAACAACGAACCAGAACGTTTACTTGGCGGATGGAAGCTGTCGCGAAGTAAAAGGGGTAGGAGTGGTATATCTAAAATGTTTAAAAACGCTAGTTACAAATGTGCTTTATGTTCCCAGTATGGACAGGAATATAATGTCTGTAGCCAAGTTAAATGATATGAATTATGTTGTTCACTTTGACAAAGGAAAATGCACAATATGTAAGGGGAATAAGATATGTGCTATAGGAAAATTCAAAGAATCTTTGTTCATAATAAATGATGAAGCCCCACAATGTGTAAACACAGTAAGAAATAAGCCAACTCATGAAAAATGTATACACTTGTACCACAAAAGGTTGGGTCATGTAAGTTATGCAACACTTCTTAAAACAAAGAAGCATAGTGCAGACCTAAAGTTTAAATCCTGTACGCAGCATGAAGACTGTGACGTTTGTAGTGAATGGAAGTCGACAGCAGCTCCCATACACAAAGAAAGGCTGATAAGCACGCAAAGGCCATTTCAACTAATACACATGGATCTGGCCGGTCCCTTTAAGCAATCTAAAGGCAATGCTAAGTTTTATTATGTGTTGATCGATGACTATACAAGATACGCTTTTGTTTACTTATTGCATAACAAAGCAGAAGCAGCTGGGAAGCTTCAACATTTTGTGGAATGGGTAGAAGCTAGATTTAAAACCAGGATAGCAGCAATCCGCTCAGATAGAGGAGGGGAATTTCTATCCTCAACACTGCAGAAGTATCTATATAAAAAAGGGGTAAAACATGAATTAACAGCTCCTTTTTCGCCCCATCAGAACGGGGTTGCTGAGAGGTACAACAAATTTTTGCAAGACACTGTGAGAGCAATGTTAGGAGACTCTAAACTTACCAGGGATTTCTGGGGTGAATGTACTATATATGCTAACTATCTGCTGAACAGAGTATATAAAAGTGCTGTAGATTGTACGCCTTATGAAATGATGTTTAACAAAAAGCCTTATCTTAACCATGTAAGGAAATTTGGAGCAGTATGTTGGGCTCATATTCCCAAACCTCAGCGTAAAGGGAAACAGGGTCCAAGTGCATTAAAAGGCTACTACCTCGGTTTTGAGGGAGCATATCACAGAGTCTGGTTAATGAAAGAAAAACGTTTACTTGTGTGTAGAAGTGTTAAAACGCAGGAACAAGACTGGGAAGACAAAGAAAAACACGTAGAGATACACATAGACAGCACACACAATGAAGAACAGGAAAGAAACATTAAGCCTGATCCCCAGGAAGAAAGGGGAGGGGAAAATGTAGAAACTGCAGAAACAGAAACAGAAGTTAAACAGGAGGCAGAGGAAAAAGAAGAACATCAAAGCATACATAATGTAAAAGAACAAAACATAGAACAGACAGAAAGTCTAAAGAATAATATAACAGAACTAGAACCCATACTAAGACGGTCAGAAAGATCAAATATAGGAATACTGCCAGAAAGATTTAAGGTAACAAATGTCATGACGGAAAACAAAGGAAGAACAAAACCCTGTACACCCATAAACGAGGCAGTCCGTGCAAGACTAACGGATGGTGTATGGATTAGGGAAAAATGGCAAGAAAATGAATGGGACTGAGAATGTATGTATGTCTACTGTATGTATTAAATGAAAAAAAAACTGCTGTAAATAAAATGAAGAAATGTAAATGTATAAATGTAAAATGCAAACTGTTAAATGTAAAATGTAGCTCCCAACAATGGGAAATGAGATGGGGGCTGTTAGCTTGTTTAGCTTAGTCATTCCCCATGTTGGGAATGGGTTAACAACAGCACAGTAATTAAGTGAATATGTGAAGGACACACAGCTGTAACAGATCAAAGGGGCTGGCTATAAATTACGAGCGTAGAGAGCCAGGCTGTGTGGGGGGAGATAGGAGTAAAGTTTATGTTGGTGACTGTTTTGCAGAGCACTTTGATAAAGTTTCTTTTGCGGGCACAAAGCTCTATTGTGTCGGAGTGATTTCTTCATCTTGGCCGGTGCAGGAACGCTGTTACGCTACTACCTCTGTGTCCTGTGCAACAAGTTTTGTCTGCCTTGTTGGTTCGGGGTACAAGAGAGCTCAACACCTCTTGCCTTCTATTTCACCTGAGCAAACCAAGGATGTCCTTCCTGCCAAATTCCCAGATAGGCAGCCACAAGATAGGCCTGTCTGACAGCAACATTGAGAAATCCCAGTAATAATCAACCCCAGGATAGGCATTTCGCCAGCTCTCAAAAGGTGGGAACCATGGCTGCTCTGCCAGAGTTTGTGAGGCAGGCTTATTTTCACTAACTATAGTGAAGATTAAATCACTGTTTAGAGTTTGGGCATAACACTAAATTAGTGGTGGGGAACTTCCAGCCTGATGGCCTAATTATGTCCTGGCAACGCTAGACCAGATCCAGTTCCCCACTCCTGCACTAAACTGTAATATTCAATGGAGAAGTTAAAGCTCAGAATCATGTCAGAGAAGGAGTGAAGATGTGAGCCCAAGGCTCACAATGGCTCATCCTTATAATACTAAATCATGATGCAGTGGAAGCCAGGCCAGAGTGTGTGCGCACACGTGCATATGGCTGGAAGGTGACAGGTCTCAAATGACATCAACCACTTAGCAATAAAAAAGCTCAGCTTCACCTGCCCATACTTTCTATCCTGTATCTCGGAAAGGCAACATGATTTGCTCACAAGTAAAAGTAACACTTGGGAACCTTGATTGCCTATACATTTTAAAAATAGAATATAGGTTAGGGTGAGAAGGAAACTATGAGCATTACAAAGAAGCCATAGCAACAGGCACACTGAATTTGTATAGGAGATTGTCAAACTATTGTTCTTCCAAGCAAAATGCAAAAAAAAAAAAAAGATTTACGGTTAATGCATCACATGTTAGCAAAACCAACAGTCTTCTTCAGCAAAAATCCAGGCAATGCAGAAATACAAGCAGCAAGTTAACTGGAAATTACTTGTTGCTGGCAGGTATTAACACTGACATTTGTTAAAGTTATTGGGTGACATCCAATTAAGTCATATTCAGAGTAGACTCACTGACTTAAGTCCATTGATTTCAACCAGTGTATTCTGACTTAGTTGGATATCATTCATTGTGTTAAAGGTTTGTGGGGGTTTTTCTGCCAAAAAGGTCCCCAAAGTGATGCAGGAAAAAAGGTTAAAATAAAAACAAGATGATACCAGTTGCAAACAGAGCTGCTATGAAATATAGTAACTTTTTGAAAAACAGCAGAAGCAGCACAAAATCAGCAGTCTGGAGCAATTTGTAATAAAAAAGCCCAAATGAAAAAGGATGGTCACTATCTACTGAAACAGGAACATTCAAGACAAGTGTGTAGGGTGAGAGTACTTTGGATACAGACGTTCATTTTATACAATAAAGGAGGAAAAATAGAATTTATTTGTAATGAAGCATATTCTAAAGAAAATGTCTTCTAGAAAAGCAGTTCTCCAATTCATAATTTATTATCCGTACAGCTTTGTTCATGAATTCCAGTAAGTCTCAGTGTAGGTATCACAACATTCCATTTATAGTGAATTAGGAAGCTTGGCAGCTCACTGATCTGAGCTCTGAAAACCTCTACTTCACAATGAGAAAAAAATAGAATTAGAGTGGGAAATAACTTGACTGAACCAATTATGGCAAATAAGGGTGTAAAACAAGGTTGCCTTTTAGCGCCTACTCTATTTAACTTGTACCTAAATGACATCGTTGCCGAACTGGCGGGCCCAAAATTCTTTCCCCCCTCAATAGGACGCAGGAAAGTTTCAATGTTATTATATGCGGATGACATGATTCTTTTATCTCTCACCCCCATAGGCCTAAGGAGGTTACTGGCGAATTTAGATGATTTCTGTAAAAAGGAATGTTTACAAATTAATTATCAGAAAACAAAGATAATGGTTTTTGGGGAAAGATACTCTAGTCACAAATGGGCCATTGGGAAACAACCAATAGATCAATGCCGTTCTTTTAAATATCTAGGGATTCAGTTCCAAGATACCCTCTCTTGGGAAAAACAATTTGCTGCCGTTAAACTTACAGCTTCTAGGTCTGTCGGGGCAATTCTTAGATTCTACAGGACCGTGGGGGGTCATATGGTGGCCCCCGCTCTGAAAATTTTTCTGAATAAGGTCCTTCCACAGATCATTTACAGGGCAGCAATATGGGGTTGGAAGGTTTCCTCCTTCACCTCTCTAGAAGCTATCCAAAATAACTTCCTTAGACAGCTTTTGTGTTTACCCCCCGGTACACCTGCTGCGCTTCTGAGAGCTGAAGCGGGTCTCCTTCCTGTCAGTGCTCGAATTCATGAATCCTTGTTGGCATACTGGGCTTCACTTACAAATGCAACATCCAAGATTCTGGTAAAGGCTTGTTTTGATATGGCCGTTGTGGATAGATTTTGGAAATCAAAATTTCAGGCAGTTTATCTCCATTATCACATTCCAACACAGTCAGCATCTTTACTGAGCAGGATTAAAATTCGAGAACAGATAGAGCGTCATTGTATATGGATGGACAGATTGGTAATCTCTAACTCCAAGTTCTCTAGGTGGTATGGGTTATTTAAAGCAGAACATACAAGGGCAAATTACTTGTCACTCCCCCTACCGGCCCATTTAAGATATGCTTTCACAGCCCTGAGATTCCAGACAATGCCAAGTGCTATTATGACTGGCCGCTATCAACAGATCCCGCAGGATCAGCGGTTGTGCATTTGCCATTCTGGAAAGGTGGAAGATCTCCCACATTATTTACTTGACTGCCCTCTCTATGCCCACCCAAGAACCAAATTTCTTGATATCCTAATCAATCGACAAGGCCCCGGTCGGGTGGATCAAATTGTCTCCTTCCTCCTAGCTGATAACGATTACTGGGTCACTTATTGGGTGGCACATTTTGCCCTTGCTGCTCAAAAGCTGAGGGCCAAGCATTTATTAGACCTGGGATCTCAGGAACAATAGACGCTGATTTTAGGAACATCAGAAGATGTTCATATAGTTTTAATTGTTTTATCTTTTTTAAATGTTGATGGTTTTATACTTAAAAGTTTGGTTTTCTAACTCTTTGTATGATTGTTGTGATGGCCTATGGCCTGGCAATAAACTTGATTGATTGAAAAAAATAGTTTAAACACTGTTTTTTCCAGAAAAACAACAACAGTTTTTAAAGTCTACCACTGATTATGAAAGAACACACAACTTATAAAACAATTTACAAGAGTAATTTCAACTTCAAATATTTGTATGTGAAATGATCCTTCCGCCTTGCAGGTAATCCCTGTAAAATTTCATAGTTTCACTGTGAAATTTAAAGGTTAGCCTAAATTAAAAGTAGTCTCTGCAGGCTGAACCAGCTGTTATGGAACAAGTAGGCTATGTCATAGCTGATATGTGGATTTGCCCTATCTTTTATTATTCAATAGGTCTTTGGAAGATAGCTGGATACCACAGATGCAATTACAGACCCCAGAAGCTTCTAGCTCAGACATCTCCAACCTGGTGCCCTCCAGAGATTTTGGGTTACAATTCCCATTGTCCCAGCCACTGCTGATGAGAGCTGTAGATCGCAAGTTGAACATGACCCAGCAGTGTGATGCTGCGGCAAAAAAGGCAAATGCGGTTTTGGGATGCATAAACAGAGCTATAGTTTCCAGGTCGAGGGAAGTAATAGTCCCACTATACTCTGCATTAGTCAGGCCTCATCTGGAATACTGCGTTCAGTTCTGGGCACCTCATTTTAAGAAAGATATAGACAAGTTGGAGCGGGTTCAGAAGAGGGCGACAAGGATGATAGCCGGTATGGAGAACAAGTCTTATGAGGAAAGGTTGAAGGAACTTGGCATGTTCAGTCTGGTGAAGAGAAGGCTGAGGGGTGACATGACTGCACTCTTTAAGTACCTGAAGGGCTGTCACATAGAGGAGGGTACAGATTTGTTCTCTGCTGCCCCAGAGGGTAGGACTAGGTCTAATGGTTTTAAGTTGCAGGAGCGTAAATTCAGATTGGACATTAGAAGGAACTTCTTGACAGTAAGGGCAGTTCGGCAATGGAACCGACTGCCTAGGGAGGTGGTGGGATCCCCTTCACTGGATGTCTTCAAGCAGAGGCTGGACAGCTATCTGCGGGAGATGCTCTAGCTGTGGACTTCCTGCTGTGAGCAGGGGGTTGGACTTGATGGCCTACAAGGCCCCTTCCAACTCTATGATTCTATGATTCTAAAACATCTTGAGGACACCAGGCTGGGGAAGGCTGTTCTAATCACAAAATCCACTTAGAAGCATGAAAAATTGCTGTATGTTTTGTGTTAGGAAAAAGAGGGACAATCAAGTAAGTTGGGTGTTGAGAGACGGAGACAAAGTATGCTGACTGCAGAAATCTTAAACTAAGGAGGACAAAATGTGGCATAGGGCACCTCAAGATCCAACAGAAAAAGGACAGGAAAGTCTCAGATTGATTCATGAAGCAGAAAAGGTTATTTTAAAAGACAATAAGACAAACATGTCCAACTCATTTTTATGTAAAGCCTTCAGGGGCAAAACAGATTTCTATTCCACTTATTGTGATAATTCATTTAAATTGTTACCTAAACATGCAAACCCCTATAATACCTGGCTATGGACAATGTGACACCATAATCTGTTACCCCTCTTCCTTTACCAAGGTAATTTCCCCCTCTGCTGGAAACTGGAAGGGGTAGTGAGGAGGCTAGAAAGGTGGTTATATCAAGTTTTTCAAGTGTTCCATCAAAGCACTCAAAAAAAGCTAGATTCATTTTCAGGATGAGTCTCTCTCTTAACAACCCTAACTTCTATCCATTCAAAAAAGGTCAAATTTCTGTTTATGAAAGCTCAGTAGTTTTCATTATGTTATCTAGTAGTGGATGAAATAATAATTGAATAAACACTTCAGGTACTTTTTTGCTTTCAAGTTCTGTGATTTATACCAATCAATACTTACAACAGTGAAAAATGAAAATCAGTGCTCTTATCAGATAACTGGAAGTGGTGTATTTCCAAAACATCAGAAAGATAGTTTATGTAGGCAAAGGATTCCGCCCTCCAGCAACCATGTCCAAGTTTCTTCAGTAGTTCAAAAATTGCCAAACTTCATTTTGCAGAAATTTTATGTGCAGGGCATGAAATGCTTAGAAAATGCCATAAAAATAAGGGTTTAATGTCATGAGGGAAGCCGATGTTTGCAAAAGCACTGAGATGCACAATTAAGTGAGTAAAGAAAAATCCTTGTTCTTCACTCACAAGCCTATCACATGTCATGTTAAAGAAAAAATAAGCTACAAAAACCACAGCAGCTCTTATTAAAAATAATTGGCATAAGCTGGATGACTGTTCTGAAGAACATGTGCAAATGCATTTGCTCCTCTATTTACCAGATTTGTAGAATCTGAAATATACCCTCCAATATGTCTCAGAGAGCACAGGTGCAATTTGTATTCTGCTAAATGAACAAGGAATACATTGTATGACAAATTGCAGGCTAACTGGATGAGCAGCTTGTCTCTAGTACGAGCGCTCTATCCAGCTCCTGTTCTCTTTCCCTCGATTGTTGCCTTGGATCCTGACCTCCACCTGTCTTTGACTATTCACCCTCTTTCAGTCCCTCTGACCCTTGTTTGCTGCCCTTGAACTCAACCCCTGCTGTTTTGAGCCACACACATAACTTCTGACCCTTGGTGAGGCCCAATACAGCAAAGTGCCAGATTTTCTGTGGAGGACACACCTCTAGAAAGCATAATCTGAAAAGCTCTTGGTCCATGGTGCCCTCTTGATGTTGTGGACCACAACTTCCCATCAGCCCCAGCCATCAGGACCAATAGTCAGGGATGATGAGAGTTATAGCCCTACAACATCTGGAGGGCACTACATTGGATACCCCATCCTAGTGTATCCACAGCACATCACACACAGTCATTGGGATCCTAGCCATAGATTATCCTACAATAGGTTTTCACATTTGGATGTCACAAATACCAAGGCATTCATTTGTACAAAACTCACTTCCAAAATACTGAAATGACCAAAGTTCCAGAACTAGCTCATCAGACAGACAGTGCTTGTTTGACTGGCACAGCACTATTAGTGTGTAAATGATAATACTAGGTACATTAAAAATAAGGATGGAATACATTTTATTAATATATTGCAATTATTTCTAACCCACCTTATAGAATATACATCCTTCCAAGGCTGCTCACTTAAAAAAAAAAACCTATAAAAAGTAATCAGACTCCTTCCCACAGGGCAGCTGGTGGGAAAAACAGTTATGTGAGAATGATGTGGAAAGTCCAGCTAGAACAGGCCTCTTTGTCTGCCTCCCTCTCTTCTGGAATCCTTCCCACAGCACAGCTGATGGAAGATGCCCCTTCCAGGGGGGTGGGGGGTAGACAGGCAAGTGCAATCAGAGCAGGCTTTGAAATGGTCTTTGCTATCATTTCTGTCTGTCCTGGAATATGCTGCTGTCTTTCCTCTTGCCCCTCCTGTATTAATTTCAACAGCTCTGGAACATGGACTTGGATAGGACTTGATCTGAAACAATTATCACAACTTATGTTCTTTATATCTGTTGCTTCACCCTGCATACACCTCACTATGTCTAGGATGGTACATGGAGCCCAAACTAAAAGATTTTTTTTTTCACATGCGAGTATTGCTAGTTTTATACCCAGAGAATAAACATAGTTTTGTGGGAGCAGGGGAATGAGAGAAAGCTCTCAGCTTTTTAAAATAGCTTTTAAACATTGGGATGAGACTGCAATGCCTATGAATCCATGACTATGCACATATAAACCCAGCCCAGGCAAGCCTATCTCAATTTATTAATCCATGAGCCTCGTGAGGCCCGGCGTCAGCATATGGCACAGTCAGATAAATGCTTAGGACATCAAAGGCTGACTCTGGCCACTGTACTTTTAAACATTATTTTAACATTTTTTAAAAAATAAAAATGGTAGTCAGTGAAGTGAGCTGGGAAGCTCAAAGTAATATAAGTGGCTGTTTGGAAGAACTTCTGCCTGCATACTTTGGACCAGTAAGCACAGCAGAAGTGGAGGTCACCAGCAAGCTACATAGAAGAAGCACCACCTGTACTACTCTAGGCTTTCCAGTCCATTCTATTTAAAAAAAATTGGAAACCGTTAAAATTGCTACAAGCAGAGGAGGCAACACTTATCTTGTTACTGTCTACAATAACATAATAATACAGGTAACAGCTACTGCATCATCTACTGTCTGGTAAGCCTGCAAAGGATGTGAGCATGAAGAATAACCCTTTGTGAATGAGCTCACAGAATCTGCCCTGAGCCTAGTGCCTGTGTGCATCATCCTTATATCACCTTTTCCTTCCTTTCTAGGTGTATCACAGTTCAACATTATAGTTTTCATGTGTATCAGATTAAGGAAACTATGTTTACCAAGACTGGAACAAACCAGGATAAGAAACTATGGTTGTAAGTTGTTCAGACCTTGATAATCATAGTTTCCTGGTTCAGATGTAATGGGAAACTATGGTTAATTAACTCAGTAAGTACTGAATTCCAACAAACCTAGAAGGGAAGGGGCGACACAAAAACAGATTGTGCAGTCACATGGCTTTTGCATATTACAGTTTAAAATGCTGAGATATGTACATTCTAATATGTACATATTAGAATCCATATGTACTAGCATTTTTCTACCAACTACCTATTCTGCAGACCCAGTGGTAAATGAACAGCTTTTTAAAACCCTAACAAAAATGCAGCGTCAGCTTTCCTCTTGTAGAATAAAAAGGCAAAGTAAAAAGCAAATGTAAAACCAATCTGACTAGATCTCTAGAGCCAGTGCAAACAGAGTGAACATTTATTGAGAAGGTAGGCTTGTTCACACCAGGTCATAACTGCTAGCCTCGTCAGCTTAATAGACAGTGATGGGAACATCCCAGTTATATGAGGAAGACATGTCTGCCATTAATAAATCCTAGGCTCCAACTCTGACATCAGCACCAAATGTGGCCTAAGAAATTAACTTATGTCATCTATAAAAGGAGGGTAGTTATGCTTACTTGCCTGATAGAGAGATGGGATGATCAATTCATTAATATTTATAAATCAGCAAAGTAAAAGCTGCATAAACACAAACCATACCAATCAGATATTTTAAACGGATAACCTTTTCAATTGTCTTAATACAAATGTGCCATATGAGGAAGCTCAGCAGTCAATAGTCCCTTCATTATAAATCATCTGCATGCATGTGGAGACTTCTTGCAATTTTCTGCTGGATTTTCTCTCAGATTTGTTAAACAAGAGAGTTAACAATGCAATCCATCAAGCACAACTTTCATTCATTCCAGAGGGGTAGCCTTGTTAGTTTGTTACAGCAAAAACAAAACAGAGTCGTGTAGATCTTTAAAGACTAACAGAGTTATTGCATCATAAACTTTCAAGGACTAGAAACCACTTGATCAGATGCATGAAGTGTTATCCTCAACTGGCAGATATTATATACAAAGACTATAAACAGTGAGGCCAACATAGTATGAAACGCAAGAGGCACAGCTGATGACACTATTATGCAAAGCTCAAATATAGACAAGATAATCATAGTAACCATTAACAGCAGGAGTATTAACTTCCTAGCTTCAGAAAGGTAATATAAAACCTGTGGTGGGAAAGAGTCCTAAATGAATAAGACTTATTTTGATAGAGTCCTAAATGAATAAGACTTATTCACTTCAATGTCTTTTGGGGCAAAACTTGAATCACAATAAGCCAATAGTAGAGCTTTGTACTAGATCAGGATTACACTATACATTTGCTGCCCTATTCATGCCTTTTATTAAAATGAAGTGTGTACCACTTCTCTAGATGTACAAAAGTAGTTCCTTTTAATTCATTTTTGCCCAGGATATTGCCACAGCTGATTTTAACCAACTATGGTTTTTTGAACAAGCCAAGATCCAGCTTGCAAACATTTAAACAAACTGCACTTACACTTGCCTAATACTGTTTTGTTGTCCCCTCAGTACCCAGTTGCTATTTTTTTGATGTCCGAAGACAGGAAAGGAGTTGTCCCATCACCAGATCTCTTGCCACTGGCCAACTACAGAAATGGGGCAGGGTTTACCAAGACTGGAACAAACCAGGATAAGAAACTATGGTTTTCAGTTGTTCAGATCTTCATTATTACAGTTTAATGATTCAGATGTAATGGGAAACTATGGTTAATTAACTCAGGAAATACTGAATCCCAACACACTGAGAAAGGAAGGGGCAACACAAAAACAGACTGTGCAATCACATGGCTTTTGCATATTACAGCTTAAAAATTATACACAGACAGAGCCCTAAGCAAAAACAAAAAAATATCATAAATTACCCTCACATTTCCCATTCCTAGACACTCTCCATGAAGTTTGACTAGCTCTCTTTGGGAGCTCTTTTCTTCCAAGCTTGCCAAACATGTTATTCCAACAATGGTTACTCTTTCATTAAAGACACAATTTTTAAAGTCCTAAACATTTAGTGGTGGGCAAACTGAAGAACAGGTGGTAGCAATAGCTTGGGCTCTTAGAATATAAGAGGGGTTCGGGTTAATTATTGCAGGAACAGTTTTAGCAGGAATTGAGAGGCAGAACAGCACAACAAGCTAGGACACAAAGTTTGGAAGCAACAACAAACCACAGTTAACACAAGCTAAACTCAGCTGTGATTTATGATGCTCGTTTATTTCCCCCAAAGTATGATTAGTGAACCTGGTCAGGCAGGCCTAGCCATACAAACAAGCCAGAATTATGCTAGACAAACGATGGATAAGCATTTTGTCCAAACCAGACCATTATGTTAATGGGGCTTTTTTGGTTTGTATTTTGCTCATCTGTTTGCTTTTGTAAAAGTACCATGGTTGGGGTGGAGAAATGTTTGTGGCCTTGGTCAACCAAAAAGTTATGATTATCAGAACATGCCTCTGCCCCAAGGGACAGAGCAGTTTACCAGTGACGAGACAGAAAAACTGATGCTGGCAATAGCTTGGGTCTTTGGGATGTAAAGAGGCTGGGTGGATTCAGGTCAGGTCTTCTCCCTGACCTTGTGCTAATAGCAAAATAATCCAACCATGTGATCCTAATTTCACACCAAAAGCAGGTACAAACGCACTACATGGAGCATGATCATCTTTTCTTTCAGAACTACAAGCAACAGTTGATTATGGTTCTATCAAGTTTATTGGCGATATTAGCAATACTGGAGAAAACATACAAAGCAATGGAACAATTATACAACTGAATTATACCATTCAAACAAAGAATTGAGATGGTGTCATGGCTGCAGAACCTGTGGAGGGTATCTGTCATTCCATCTTGATGCAGGCTCCATGCAAGTCTCACAACAATTCCCTCCACAGCACCTAAAATGTTTTGGGACACACACCCCTAGAAAGTCCTCCCATAGGCAGTCACACATTTCATTGGGTCTTGTGTGCGATACCTTCCTGCTACATTGTTTCCTCAGACAGCATAAAGAAGAGACCCCCTCGCAAGTGCGATTGGTGGGGACACGAGATAGGGCCTTCTCGGTGGCTACTCCTAGGTTCTGGAACTCCCTTCCTAGGGAGGCACGAATGGCCTCCTCCTTGCCATCCTTCCATCGGCAAGTAAAGACTTTTTTATTCCGACAGGCTTTTGGGATAGAAGGTGTTTAGGATTGGGCTTTACAAGGCTTGTTTTATTGTTTTATATTATTATTTGTATTATTTTGAATTGTTTTTAGATTTTTAAGTGCCTTTTACGGTTTTAAGGTTGTGCATAGTTTAATTGTATTTTAATTGCATGTTTTTCTATGTTTTTAACTACATGTAGTTCTATTTGTAAGCCACCCCGAGTTCCAGTTCGGAAAAAGGGCAGGGTAAAAATAAAGTTTCAATTCAATTCAATTCAAAGAGATGCAGAATCACCTTTGCATTGAAGAGCTGCTTTCTTTTCCTTTCTCAGGATATTGTTTCATTTATTTCTATTGTTTTATCTCTTCTCCCCTCCCTCCCTGCTGAATTTGGTCTGTGCATTCAAGCATTGATAATTACTTCCCAAAGCTCTGTAACAAACACCAACCATGATCTATCCATTAAAGTCTATAATTGAAGCATTTCTACAACATAACAATTCCATGGCTTGCATTTATTTCCTGTCTGCATATAATTAAGTTAGTATCTGTCAATATCTATTAAAATTTCATGTTTTAAAATGAACCACTCTGATAACTTAAGGATAACAACTGCCACATAAGTGGAAAGAAAGTGGGTGAGGGGGGGCAGCTACAGCATGCAAACCTTGGGTTTGTCAGTTTCGGCATTGTTCCAGTGCAAGCACAACCTCTCTCTGTTGATGTAAATGGAAGTTCTATGAAGTCTATTATACATGAACAGAACATTCCTTTTAATATTATAGAAATTCACTCAGTGTAATGCTTGATGTAATTCATTAATTTGATGACATAGAATTATTTTAGATCTGCCAGCTCCATCTACCTTAAAGTCAAATATAGGTACATCAAATTAAAACACCACACAATCCCCTAATGTAAAGACATCTAACAAAGTTGAAAGAACCCTGGCCCTAATCACTATCATTTCTCCTCCAACCATTCCCTGATTTTATCTATTTTGTTTTATTTAAAATATTTATAGGGTACCTTTTATAGTCAGTCCTTAAGACATCCAACATCCAGACACTGACAGGTGTCTTCAGACCCTCTACCTTATCTCAGTTAAAAGCACATGAGGGGCGATTCCCAAGACCTTGTGCCTATTTGCAATAGTACCTCAATTATTCTTTACATAATGCTATCAATGAAGGAGCAGGAGAGGTTTATCATAGAAGTAAGACCAACTTTATAGAGCTAACTCTTAATGACAGATTTGCTTGGAAATATTCTTGCTTCCTGCTGAAAAGTTAAGTTTATGACTAATACAGCACCTGATGCTCCTGCGGGAGGTCTCTGAATAATGATTCTGAACAACTGTAGCTTCTTGTTTTCCCAAAAAAGAACGCTAACTCTTTAATGTAAAGTTAGATTTGATATTCTAAACAGATCAGAAAAAACTAAAGTGGCCTCCTTACAGCTCCGTTATAGCAACCAAAACACCAGATTAGCTGCCTACGCCTACTTCAAGACATGCTAGTAATGTGAATATTTCATCCATTTCAGTAATCTGTGAGATGAAACCAAAGGAGAACAGTAATATCAGTGTAAAAAATAAGCAATAGGTAGATTTGGGAGCACAAGGAACTCTGGGCTCATCTACACAGGGTTTTACTCTGTGTCTGGTGTTACCTGCATCTCCTGTTAATTTGCATGATTCACATGATATTACTGGCAAACAGAAGTTATCCCACAGTTTTCCCTCTGTAAATCAGTACTAACCCAATCCTCTGAAAAGGGAAGAAAAAAAGTCTTCACTCCATTTCTCTAGGGCTTGCAGATGCTTTGCTCCGATGCTTTTAGGTGGGTGTGTCAATCATTCCCTTCTCCACGTCCACTCCCTCCTCCCTACTTTCATTTCATTACCTGTGGGCTGAAGAGAAACTTCTGCTGCTTTCTCCCATTCTGCAAGGCTTATTTTTGTTGCTGCAAACGGTGCCTTTATTTTCTTTTTCCCTCTAACTTGTGCACAAAAGCATAACACTGCTCAAAGGTTTGTATTTTAGCTGTATTATACCAGTGAAGATACAAATAATAGCACTTCCAGGTTGTTGTTTTTTAAATTGAAACTTACTGGTAGAACAAACTAAGTATGCTCCGTTGCCAGGTAACCAGGGGGAGTGGAAACATTAAATTAGAGGGCATGATCTTTAGGAAATTGCAATTGATGCTTCCCCTCAAGTGTGACTAGAAAACACAGTGTTTGTAGCTGGCATTGAGCCCTTACTGTGGATGGTGCAAACAGAAAACAGAGGTAAAAACAGCTTCTTTAGCACAAAGTTATGCTCCCATGTGGATAAGCCCTCTGTCACAAACATGCCTTTATATGTTATTTTTTCAATGTAAAGCTGAGCTGCAACCAGAGCTTGGAAGATTACTTTAAAAAAGGAATAAATTACAATTACTGTTACAGGGCCCCAAAAAGGAATACCTTACCATTACGATTACAATTGTTCTGAAACAAATTGATTACTTTACCATTACTCAAAAGTAATCACAACAATTACACTTAAGTTACTTTTTTAAAACTAGAGCGCCTACAAGATGTTGGCCTTGGCTGCTGCACACCTAAGTTACCTAAAACAACATTAAAAATAAACGCACAATACAGAGGTAGTAGAATAATTCTTTTATCCACAAGATAGCAGTGGTGGTATCTCTGCTGGTAAGGGAGGTGGGAAGGGAGGCAGAGGCCACTATTCAGATCTTTGCATGTCAAACCAAGTGGAACCACTTGGTTAGGGGTGGAACCAAGGGGTGGAGTTCCCCCACCCCCAGCACTGAAGCTGAAAAACAGCTGAAGGATGGGGGGAATAGCCTTAACCCTTGCTTTTCTGACAACGGACTCCAAAGGAGGGAGGACTTATTAAAAATGCATTTTGTGTCTGGCATGCGGCAGCAGTGTGCCACCTGGGGAGTCGGACATCCTCCCCGCAGCCCGGGCAGGTGGACCAGCTTACCGCCAACAAGGACCACATGGAGGCAGAGAGAGACAACTTGGCCGACGACATTATGCGCTTCCAAGAAAAGAAGGAATGTCTCTCCTAAGACCACGTCTGCTGTGGTAACTGCGTGCATCGTTTGAAAACAAAGAAAACATTGTTTTCGTTGCAATTTTTTTTTACTTTGTTCTTGTTGCATTGTTCTTGTTGCATTGTATTTTAACTGTATATTTTTTACTGGTTATTTCTTATGTAATTTTTTTTTTTTTGGTAATCTGTTTTAATATGTTGTTCACCACTTTGGGGGCCTTTTAGCCAAAAAGTGCTATATAAACAAACTATAAATTATAAACTAAACTAAACCACACACACACACTCTCAGCCAGCAAGCATAATCTCTCTCACTTAACCACCTCCCAGACCCAACCATGCCACCAACTAAGGGACACCCACCCAAGCAAACATTTTCCTCTGAGATGCAAAAAACCTACTGCAAATGCAGCAAAGTAGCCAGTGAGAGCAGCGGAGGCCGCTTTGCAGCTCATAGCCGGGAAACGAAGAGGCAAGACAAGATGAAGTGTGGGTAAATTGAGAGCCGTGTTTATTGTAATGAATCCAATTACATGCTTGATTGCATAATCAAATGATCTGCAGAGACACTTGCGGAACCTATCTCATCCCCAATCGGGCAAGGGCACCCTGCCATGGGAAAGGGGGTGGTCCAATTCCAATCCCCTCTTCCGGGCCCCATCCCCACAGGGTGGTTAGGAAAGCCTTCCTGCTCCACCCCCCCCCTCAGGGCCGCACTACTCTGAGTGGGTGTTACAGGTTAGCCCCAAAGGTGAGCCTTATCCTGCCAACCGGCCACACAACCTGGAAGGCAGGCCTCAGAACCCACCAGTCACCTTAAAGGGTGCCAAAGGGTGGTCACCAAACCCTACCTTGTGAACTTCTGCATATATCCAGCACAGAAGAGGACAAGCCTCAGCTTAGTCCCTCTTCCCCCACCTGTGGCAAATTAGTTCACGTAGGGCACTCTGCAGATCGGAAAGAAACAGATCATTACCCAGGTCAGACATATGAACACCATCTGAGTGGTAAAGATCAGCCCTGCCACACTTCACCTCAGGATGGTGTATTACCTCACCCTGCTGAACAGCAACGGCGAGCCAGACTTCCCTATTTACCTGTCAACAAGCTTTGTTCAGGCCCCTGGGATAAATCCCACCCCACCAAATCCTCCTGGGGAGGATATCAGACCAAACAGTTACGGTCCCAGGCAAACCTGAGTGATAAAGGCTTTTCCCCTTCAACACTCCCAGGTCATTGCCTCCCTAATGGATAACAGAAAACTTTGGAGGGTGCTGCACCAACGATGCATCAGCATTGGTAGGAGGCGTTACCACAGCATGCCATGTCTACCTAGCCACTGGACCAAAGCACCATGGCTGAGCCCCAACTGGGTTTCATGCCTGATCTGTGACACCCTCCTCTTGGCCCAGAACTCCATCTGTGGCCACACATGAGTACCTTGACTCTCTCCAGCACCCTCCAACCTGATAAAACAGAAACAACAATTAACAGTACACTCTTTAGCGCAACGGTCCACGTGGGCCCTCGAGTGGCCTGACACAAGCCTGGGAAGCACCCAATTGCCAGCGCTCCACTGCCTGCATGGCTGTGCTCCCAAACCCAACATAGCTGCTGTAGAAGCCACACCAATCTTGAAAGAGTGCATACCGACTTTTTGGGATCCAACTGCAAACATACAGTAATTAAAATCTGTAATCAGCCTCTCAAAGGCAGAAAGTTGTCACTGCACCTTACTGTAATGTGAATAGGAGTTTCCATAACACCCCATACTGGATAATATGCTATTTTATTATTGGAGTAGCTTTTACTGGCTCAGTGTAACATTAAAGCAGTTGCGATTAAACATGGTATATTCCAAATGTAGAGTAAATATCCTGCCTTTCTTTACTCAAGAAACCCAAGGCAGCCTACATGTGGTTCCCAAGCAGTCCCCATCCCAGCACTGACCAGACCCAGACCTGCTTATCATCAGCAACATGATGGCCCCATGCAGCGGAGGCCGCTTTGTGTGCCAAGTGCAAACACACACACGTTGGCATCTTTCACCTCCACAGTTTTTTATCTCCGTTCTGCTGCTGCCTCCTTCTCCTTTATCCATGTTCTTGCCCTCCGGCTCCTTTCTCCCTCCACTCCATTCTTCACCACCACCGTCCATTTTTTTAAACAATTGTTTTCTCCACTCCACCCCATCTCACTCTCTACTTCCTCCCTCGTCACCTCCTACCCACCCACAGAGCACGAGGGAAGAAAATTCTGCATTAGAGGTGAAGGCCTGTTGATGGTTTCTTCTGTTTTTTAAAAAAATGTTTTTGGCCTGCTCCTCATAAACTGGCAAAACAAAAGAGGCTCCTTACAGTTTATTTAATTTATTTATTTATTTAATTACATTTCTAGACCGCCCTATAGCAGAAAGCTCTCAGGGCGGTGTACAACAAATAAAATCACAATTAAAATATGAGCAAGTGTGGAAAAATATATATATATATAGTACAATTATAAAACATTAATAAAATTGCCATTGAGATTTATAAATTAAGATCATATTAAGTTTAGAATGTTAAATTAAAATATTTAAAAATTTACAAAATTTAAAAAGCCTGGGCGAAAAGGTAAGTTTTTACCTGGCGCCGAAAAGATAACAGAGAAGGCTCCAGGCGTATCTCGCAGATCCATTTGTTACAAAAAAAGGTGAAAATTTTAAAAAGTAAATTTAATTTACTACTTCTCCTTTTCATCTTCTTCAGGTGAGGCTGTCGATTTGCTGAACCGTTGCCTGGCCTCGACAATGGACTGGATGAGAGTTAACAAACTGAAGCTCAATCCAGACAAGACTGAGATGCTGTTGGTGGACGGGTTCTCTGATCGGATGGTGGATATATACCCTGTCCTGGACGGGGTTACACTCCCCCTAAAGGACCGGGTTCGTAGTCTGGGAGTCTTTTTAGACTCTTCCCTCTCACTTGAGGCTCAAGTAGCCTCGGTGGTTAGGAATGCGTTTTACCAACTTCGGTTGGTAGCCCAGCTACGTCCCTATTTGAGTAAAGAGGACCTTACATCAGTGGTACATGCTCTGGTAACCTCACGTTTGGATTACTGTAATGCGCTTTACGTAGGGCTACCTTTGAAGACAGTTCGGAAGCTACAACTAGTGCAAAATGCGGCGGCCAGATTGCTGACAAGGACCAAGCGGTCCGAGCATATAACACCTGTTCTGGCCAGCTTGCACTGGTTGCCAATATGTTTCCGGGCTAGATTCAAAGTGTTGGTATTAACCTATAAAGCCTTATACGGTGCGGGACCACGATACCTTGCGGAACGCCTCTTCCGATATGAACCGGCCCGTGCACTACGTTCTGCTACGAAGGCCCTCCTCCGGGTTCCAACTCACAGGGAGGTCCGGAGGGTGATGACAAGATCTAGGGCCTTCTCAGTGGTGGCCCCCGAACTATGGAACAGTCTCCCTGAGGAAGTACGCCTGGCGCCGACTCTGCTTTCCTTCCGGCGCCAGGTCAAAACCTTCCTATTCTCTGAAGCATTTTAAGTTACATTGATCTAATTTTAAAAATGTTTATTGTATTGTTGATTGTATTTTAATATTATTTTGTTATTCATTGTATTTTTATACTATTTTATGTTCACCGCCCAGAGAGCTATCGCTAGTCGGGCGGTATATAAATTTAATAAATAAATAAAATAAAATAAATAAATAATTTGTAATAATTACTTGAATAAAATGTACTTTTAATATACCAAATGTGATAATTTTATGCCAAACCAACTTTTACATAATTACATTTGATGTTCCTGAAGTAACAAAGTGACTTTCAATCTTTTTTCTGGAAAAAAAATGGAAAAATAATATTTTTTCCCATGGCTTTGAAATTTCCAGATCTTTTACATCTCTGTGCTGCACGGAAGCCCAGTTTGAGGCACATGATTTTCATCCATAAATCAGAGGAGCAGAAGATTTCCCCTGCTCCCCCCCCCCCAAGTAATGGCCAAAAGGAATGCTGGAAACATTACAATTACTCCTCAAAAGTAATAAAATTACTCCTCAGTCTATTACAATTAAAATGTAAAGGAATTACCCACTTGTTCCTCAAAAAAGTAATGAATTGCAAGTAATTCATTTTTTGTAACTAATTACTTCCAGTCTCCGGCTGAAACAGCTATTGTGATTTCAAATCTATTAATTTTTAGAAAGATAATCAAACCCTAAAGATTTTCAGATGCCCTACTAAAAGGTTCTAAAATAGAAGTAAGCTAGGCTGGACGGTAGGGCAATTGCAAAAAGACAACTTCAATTAACATTGTTATCATTGAAAATATTTTAAGTAAGATCACACTGCTTTATAAACTCTTCCTCTTTAGTGTAACACTTTATCAAATTCATATATCTTAAATACATCTTTCTTCAAATATCACATCTTTAAATATAAAAAGTAAATAAATAACACTCTAAAAATATCTTATAAACTACTATTAATGTAATTCTTTCCCCTGCATTTAAGCTTTAACATAACTAGGGATGGAAACAACTGTTAATTTCAGTTCTGTCAGTTTCTCATTTTCCACCCTGAAATTCAGTTCTCTACATTTCTGCAGCAATTTGTGGTTTGTTATTTTTTTTTTAAAAATCCTCATGAAAATTCTTCAGCATTTTAGTGCGCTTTTCTCCTAATAAAACATGTATTTGTGTTTGCTGTTTTCACTGATATATTAATTTTTATGCACAATTTCCCCTAACACATGTATTTTTGTAGACATTGGTTGGTTGTTGCACTGCAAAATTTAAGTCTGAATTTCAAGGATGGCTGTGTTTCGGTTCTCCTATATTTCAGAAAGTAGATAGATTTGGCTTCAGATGCAAACTGAATCAAATTTCTTACTCATCGTTAAACATAACTGTCAGTCACACTGTATCTTTTTTATTTCATTTTCCTCTTGACCTCACTATATTTTCCTCTACATCCATGTGAATATATACCTGCTAACAGCTAACTTAAGATAACTTTGTGCATCTGGTGAAGTAGACCCTAGGCTACCAAACAAAAAAAGTTAATCTTTAAGGTGTCACAAGACAGGTTGCTATTTCTGATGCCAACAAACTCTTGAATGTATCCTGAACACCCTGAATGGAAAAACTACCAAGTATACCTATTCCAGGAGCTTCACTACATAAAATAAACAAAGTTATTGGCTTATTAAAATAACGGTAGAGTTATTTTCTCTATACCGAGAACCATAAAAGTCCAGTCTGCCCTTGAGGAGTTTACTAACTATTCACAAGAAAAAGGGAAAGCAAGTTACAGGGCAAAGGTTTTTTGATACATAATCAATTCAGGTTTTTCCAGTGCAGATTAAAGACGCAGACTGGAGTTTTAAAAATAAAGGACCAAATCATAAAGTGGCTTAAGTAAACAGAATTACTTAGGTTGTAATCACAGCATACAATCAAATATGGCTCAATTTTTATAACAGGTGGAGATGGGGTGAGAGAAGAGAGAGAGAGAATGCACAAGAGAGAGAGAAAGCTTGGTTTGCATGCTCTTTCAGTTTATAAAAAACACATACAATGCCACTTCTACATTCTCCCAAAAGACAACTCACTGTGCCAATAGACATGAAAATTTCAGTCTGTGGGCCAACTTTTTTTCAAACTTTGGAAGGGCTCAAAAGGAAATGCTTAAAGTGCTGAAACAATCTCATGGTTATCACGAGACTTTTATGTCAGGCAACCCAGGGTCTGATTTGGATTGATGGAAGTGTTAGCCATAATACAAGGGGTGGATCTGTAGCAAAGAGGCTTATATCAAGAAATGCTATTGGACAGATAGAGGAGTCTTAGTACAGTAGCTGGGTCTCCCTGAAGTGTTGAGAATGACTTGCTACACATTTAAATAACCTTAAGCAAAGTCCCTCTTGACAACTTTTCTGTAAATGTGGGAAAATAAGGTCCAATTAAGGGTCTCAGTCACTGCATGAAAGTACACTAGAAATACTTCAGCTTGATAAAGATTCCCTGGGGCAGCTGCAACATGCATGATCACACATGAAAGTTGCACTCAAGTACCACACATTCCTGGTGGTAGCTGTTTCTGTCTTGATAGTTAACACAGCAAATGTCTTTCACATTACAGACATTGCATAGAACCATCACATGGAAGCAGTTTTGATAACTTTTTAAATGTCCATTTGTAATAGCATAGAACCAGAGCATAAAACATTATCAGTGTGATAGTACACTGTGCAAGTTAAAGGTATATGGAAGAATTTCTAATACCTCATGTGTGGCTGTCATGGCATAAAAACTGACCATAATACCTTTCAACAGCAATGCAGAGTGCAAGGGCTTTGACTATTTTATTTTTTTAAGGCAGGTAGGATAGGGAACCTGATATAGGCAATGGGCCAGATTCCCCCTACCCCTCATGGGCCAAATTTGATAGGTGGGTGGGGCTGCCCATCTAGGGCTCTAATGATCGTGTTGGCGTAATGAGTTTTGATTGCCTGGCCCCAACTAATGGCTAGAAAGCCACATTTTGCACTAGTTGAAGTTTCCAAGCAGTCATCAAATGTAGACCCATATATACTGTAGCACATTCGAGTAGTCCATCCTGCAAGTCACTACTGCATGAATAACCATGGCAAGATTCATTTTCCCAGCTAACATATAAGCTGAAGCTTGTAAAAAGCACTCCTGGCCACCATCTGAGCTTCCCAAGCTGGTGAGAAGTCCAGGAGCAAATGCAAACTATAAACGTGGTCCTTCAGATCATGTGCAACCCCATCCAGAGCAATCAGTTTCTCTACCCTCAGCATTTCCATCTTCTCAGGATTAAGTTTTGCTTGTTGATCCTCACTGAAACCTCTAGGTATAGCCTCTAGGTACCAATTCAGAATTTCAACAGCCTCCCAGGGAGAAGGAGATGAAAAGTGAGGTCCAGTGGATACCATCTGCACAATGATGACATTTCAGCCCAAAACCTCTGGATAAATTCTCCCAGTGCTTCACATAGATGTTTAAAAGCATGAGTTTACTACTTGCTAATATTATTTGCTTGCGATGAAAAGCACTCAATATTTCTTTTACCATTAGGCTTCAAGACTCAAACCAATTCCACAAAGGAACACTGAAATTACAAAGATAGGTTTGCAGCAATTTGGTATAAGCCTTTCTGATTACAAGACTGGGTAGGATCAAAATCTGAGACACTTCTAGGAAAATCAATAGTTAACTTGCTTTGTGTGCATTTGATATTATTTTGTTGTACATGCATAAAAATATATATAGCAACGGTAGACTTCAAGAATCTTCCAACAGCAGAGGTGGTTAAAAGAAGTATGAATAATAACATACTTTTAGCTGGGCAAATAATAGATGACCTGAAATACTCAGCATGGTCTCAATATCTGTGAAGCATTACAAAGTGAAATACTCATAGTAGTGATATGCTAGATAGGAGTGCTGGCAGGTTTGGTATGTGTGAAAAATCTTCCCTTGAGGATGACACCAGTGTGTATGCTGAGCCACAACATTTTTAGATTAGAAAAAATACCGTTTCTCTCCCCTGGCCTCCTAATGGTCCAATGACTTCATCTAATGTTCCTACCTAATAGTGCCTGCACTTATACACCTCATTCAGTGACATGGTTACAGTAGTTAAAGCCTTATTCTGGAAGGCTCGAGTGCCTTCTGGAAAGTACTAAACATTATCTTGTATTAAATTGTTTCAAGTGAAGAGCTGCAAATGGAAGCTAGGCTATAACCCTGTTCCATGCTCCTTAAAACTATTAGGTTGGGATCCCCTTAGAACATAGGTGGGGAATCTCCAGACTACAAGTCAATCTTGGTCCATCAGGAGGTCCAATTTGGCCCATGAGGCAATCTTCCCTAATCAACACCCACCCACTCATCAGCTGATGTCACTCATGATGTCAGGTGATGGGTGGGAGGACAGGGTTAAATCCTGCATTGTCTGTGTGTGCCTGTTCCCAGCAGGAAACAGGCACACACAGCCAAGACACCATGAACAGCACCATGACCTGATGGACAGGGGTTAAATCGTACTCAGTTTGGCAGAATTCCATGCCAACACCTTCCGGATTTAGGATTCTTACTACCTTTTGGAGTGTTGTCTGTTCCAGCTTTGGGTCTATACTAGGGAGTGATCCCCTTCCATTAGTGAGTTCACAACTGCTCTTCCCCATTTCTGTGAAACACATAACAGGCCTGTTACCTCAGTGTCCTTGGGAAAGGGTTAGGTTTTATTATTATTGGTTGAGATTTTAATATTTTAATGTACCTATATGTTTTAATTTTGTACGTCGCCCAGAGTGGCTAGATTGCCAGCCAGATGGGCAACTAATAAATTTAATAAATAAATAAATAATAGGAAGGTGTTTGCATTGAAATCCCTGTTAAAAGGAAGGCTTAGACACAGGAAAGAATTTGTGGCTATTTCTGAAAGAAAACAGAATTGCACTTGCAGTCTGGGCACTTCTGAAATTAAAGGTCTATCTGGATTCCTGGGATTCAATGAACAGTTTCAGAAGGCACTACTAACCCAACTCACCCACTCAACCTTTAGATTAGAACTTCCTCCAGGAAACCGATAATATTTGGAGAGTCTTGATCTATTTGCTAAAAAACATGAAAGAGGGCAAGAATGACACTGTGGGTGAAAATGCAGTTAAAAAAACCTGTTGCTGAACCACAACTTCCCTCAACATTGACCACTGGCCATGCTGTATGGGGCTGATGGGAACTGGAGGGCCACAGGTTCCCCATCCTAGGGTAGGGTCAATGTATCACATCACTTCTGATTGGCATGTAGCCCTATATATATATTGATTTCAGCAAGTTAAAATTGAATTGTGGAACAATCTGTGGTGAAATGGTAAGAGGGTTGGACTATGACCTGGGAGACCAGGGTTTAAATTCCCACTCAGGATGAAGTTCACTGGGTGTTCTTGGGCTAGTTACTGCCTATCAGCCTAACCTATCTCACAGAGTTGTTGTGAGGATAACATGGAGAAGGGAGAACCATGTATTTATTTATTTATTTATTTAGTTCAATTTATATACCGCCCATAGCAAAATAGCTCTCAGGGCGGTGAACAAGCAAGAGTAAAATACAATACATCATAATGATAAAATCACAAAAACATATACAAGACACAAATAGGAAAACAAAACATCACTAAACTAAAGACAAAATACATTAAAAAGATTGAAAAGTGGAGAATTAAAATAGTTAAAATGCCTGGGAGCATAAAAAGGTCTTTACCTGGCACCGAAAAGTTAGTAATGTAGGCGCCAGGCGTACCTCTTCAGGGAGGCTATTCCACAGTTCGGGGGCCACCACAGAAAAGGCCCTAGATCTAGTAATCACCCTCCGGGCTTCATGATGGGCTGGTACCCGGAGGAGGGCCATAGATGCAGAACGAAGTAAACGGGTAGGTTCATAGTGAGAGAGGCGTTCCACAAGGTATTGCGGTCCCGCGCCGTGTAAGGCTTTATAGGTCAAAACCAGCACCTTGAATCTCGCCCGGAAACAAATAGGTAGCCAGTGTAGACGAGCCAGAACAGGAGTTATGTGCGAAGACCGACTGGTCCTCGTCAATAGTCTAGCTGCCGCGTTCTGCACTAGCTGAAGCTTCCGGACTGTTTTCAAGGGCAGCCCTACGTAGAGCGCATTACAGTAATCCAATCTCGAAGTTACCAGAGCATGAACAACTGAGGCGAGGTCATCAGCATCCAGATAGGGGCGTAGTTGGGCTACCAAACGGAGATGGTAAAACGCATTCGGTGCCACCGAGGCCACTTGAGCCTCGAGAGACAAGGAAGGGTCAAAAAGAACCCCCAAACTACGAACCTGTTCTTTCAGGGGGAGTGTAACCCCATCCAGAACAGGATGAACATCCACCATCTGAGCAGGGAAGGCGTTCACCAACAGTGTCACGGTCTTGTCTGGATTGAGTCTCAGTTTATTAGCTCTCATCCAGTCCATTATCATGGTCAGGCAACGGTTCAGCACGTCAACAGACTCACATTGAGCTCCTTGGAGGAAAGGTGGTATATATATGTAATAAATAAATAAATAGGCTCATCTGGAGAAATTTTGCAAGACGTAAAAAATACCCTCTCTTGCAATATTAACCTAAATAAAATGTCATTGTTAAGATAAAATCTCTGAGAGGCAAGAATCTGTGATCTTAGGGAGGAGAATGGGTGTTGACATTAGTCAAGAACATTTACCACAAGTCTATAAGTGAAGAAAGCACAATGAATGATTTGGGGGAAATTAAGGTACCTGGGGCAACTGAACTTTGGGCCATGTGTAGGCATTATTTAATTCTGAAAACAAATACCTGGGTATTCTGAAGAGGGGGCATCCAACAAGTGATATGTGTGGGTGGATGATACAATGCAGTACAAGGGAGGATCCTGTAAATGATGAGGCCTGCCTTGATTTATACTGTATTAAAAATAGCATTAATAAATCAGCTAGTTGGTAGAAATAGCAATGTTTGGCACAGTTAAAATCATTCATGCATGTTGGCATCTACCTAATTCATGGCATTTAAAAAAAAATAAAGAATCTTTCCCATATTCACTTTATAGTAACATGATACAGTATGACTTTAGCAATACAAACAACTACTCCCCTCCTCTGAGACTGTTCTGGATGTTTTTAATGTTTGGATTGGGCAATGGTATAAATTTCTGGGATGTTACCTCAAGCATCTAATTTATGATTTTTCTTGTTTTATTATCCATTAACTGGAGCCACTGCATTTAGCAAATCACTGTTTTCTATGCATTTTGTGTGGCTAAACTGCAGAACCAAGGTATGTGCAAATGTAAATGGGCTGCCTTCAAGTCGATTCCGACTTATGGCGACCCTATGAATAGGGTTTTCGTGGTGAGCAGTATTCAGAGGGGGTTTACCATTGCCTTCCTCTGAGGCTGAGAGGCAGTGACTGGCCCAAGGTCACCCAGTGCGCTTCATGGCTGTGTGGGGATTTGAATCCTGGTCTCCCAGGTCGTTGTCCAACACTCTAACCACTACACCACACTTAAACTAAGGTATGTGTACTAAATCTAAATTATAGTCCCACATTTGACACAACAGTAAGGCATAATACGAGTGACAAAGTCAACAATTTTTTGGTAAAAATAAGAATAAGCAACATAGTTGTGGAGGAAGAGCTATATCAAAGCTATATACCCAAGGTTTTGAAGGTTCTTTGCAGAGGTGGGGATAATTTGACAGAAACTGCCATAACGTACAGATTCTTAGTGAGATGATAGGGATATCATTGAACACAGAGAGCTCAGAAAGAACAGAAAAGATGACACTAAATGCTGTGATATTGCCTCTAGCATTTCTCTGTTAGGAAACTGAAATTTATAGTAATAGAAGCAGCACATAATTCTAAATTCTTTGGTACTTCCTTGAGAAAGGAGTACTTTAAACTATTTTGATATCATCAGGTTCACTGTTTTGTCCAAGGGCTTGCTCATATGCGCATTCAATAAGATAAAAATACCTCAAGACAAATTGCTCTCCATATTATAGACAGAAATATTTTTTAAAAGAAAGGACCCTTCTTTGTGCAGAATTACACATTCTAAAAAATATGAAGATACTGCTGAAAACAGCAGCTCCATGTCAAATTGCCTCTAATTAGGGAATTAGTGATCTCCACAGAGGGTGACTCAAAAGAGTTGACCTTGGCAATACATAAAATAATGTTAAACACATCCTACAACTTGACTGAAAGTTTGAAAACATATTAGGTACATGAATTACAGATAAAAATAGGTCCAGGGGACTGAGGATGTAGTGGGTAAAACCCCCATATAGGTCCATTTCAGTTAGAAATAAGGAACTTTTCCTAAAAATAATGTACTGGTAGCACTTGACCCCATGAAAATTATCATTAATTCTCACATTCATCGCCAAATTGTTAGAGGGGCTATAATATGATGGGTACATTTTTTGGACCAATGTATTCCAGGAAATAAACAAAATAACAAATCAACAAATTAATGGTACTTCCCAACTGAGTATCTTAAATTTGTTCATGGATTATGATTCAGATCCGCAAAATAAATCATGGGTTACACATTTACTACGTGTGGCACGTTTCACAGTGGCATGCTTTTGGCAGGAACTATCTGGAGCTAACGTATAAGCTGGTCAGGAATGAAGCATTGTTAGGTAAACCAACATAAAAACTAAGAGTCTCTAGAGGTCAACATGAAAGAAACACATTTATTTTGCCTTGATATGATTTTGTACAATATATGAGCCAGGAAGAACATGATTAAGTTCCTTTGCCAGCATATAAATGGATTTGGTTTCTTTAAATGGGTCTTTTCTCCTCTCATTTCTGGTTTATCTCACACCCAAAAAGAAAAGAGAAAGAATGAGCATAAGTAAGATAAGCAGTATACTGAAAACAGCAAATGAAAACATCCTGGCTTTAAAAATTGAATTCTATAAATGCATTGTAACACCAACCAGTATGAGTTTATTTTAAATTATTTTTTAATATTTAAGTTTGTTAATGTTGTATGATTTATATATGATGTTTTGATTATGTATGATTATGTTTAATAATGGTGTAAAATTAATAAAAGATTGTTTTTTAAAAAATGCCCTCTACCCCTATGTAACATGTACAACTTACACTGACATCATCATGATACGCATTTCCGCCATCCCCTCCACATCATTTAGGGGAGAGAGGAAATGAGAGAGGGCAATAGACAATCTACCATCAACTGTCTGCTGGGATGATTTCAGGAGAGAGAAGGAGACAGGCAAAGGTCATTTCAGAGCCTATTCCAGCAATGCTTTCCATCATACTCCCACAAGGTGATCTAGTATCAATGGGTTCCTGTGGGAAACCTTACAGGAAACAAAGGGAAAGAGAGAGAGACAGGCAAAGACCACCGCAAGGCCTGCTCTAGCTAGATTTTCCTGTCCCCTTCAAGGCAATCAGCCATCAACTTCCCTGCGGAAAGGATCCTGATGAGTTTTTACTACATTAATTTTATCTGTTGTGTTTTTAAAATATGTAATTGAATCTAACTTGAAAACTGCCTTGGTGGATTTATACTCTGAAAGGCAGGATCAAGGGTGTTGTCATCTGGGGTCGCAGAGGGTCATAGACCTGTTACTGTTTTGGGGAGCAGGGTCCCAGTCAGGCCCCTATGTATGAGCCAATCACCCTGAAAAGGGAGTGTGTAGCCACTGAGAAGAGTCCTTGTCCCTTCATACTGACTGGACCCATTCAGAGTGAAAGGAAGTGAGTCAGAAATTGAGGAGACTCTTCTCAGTAGCTAACACATAGCCTCCCCCAGATATGTCTGTTGTAGTGGAGTGTGGACACAGAAGGCAGGGAGAACAAGAGAGACAAGGGAAAGTAGAAAGAGGGTGTGGTTGTGAAGGAGTGTGTTGGGAAGGGACCATGCACTTCTGAATTTCCCATTACACTACTGGGCGGAATAGAAGTAATTATGACAAATAAGGAAATAAATGTCATTGGCTGCTGTTGGTGAGAGCAGGAAAACTATACTGATATTATGACAAAGAGTACATTGTTCTACGTGTTATGGAGGACAAATGAGAAGATCCCCAAATGAGTGTAGCACACTCATGCCTCATATAACGTGTAATATTAACATTAGTTCTAGGGGAGGGGAGAGAGAGAGAGAGAGAGAGAGAGAGAAGGTAGTAGCAACTCTATTGGTATGCCATCTGTTCCTGGTAATTTGTTTCTTCCAAGTATTTTAAGAGCAGCTTTCACCTTACATTCTAAAATGTCTGGTTCTTCATCATAAGATTCCTCTTTAAATGAATCTGTCATCCTTGCATCTCTTTTATATAGAATCATAGAATAGTAGAGTTGAAAGGGGCCTACAAGGCCATCGAGTCCAACCCCCTGCTCAATGCAGGAATCCAAATCAAAGCATTCCCGACAGATGGCTGTCCAGCTGCCTCTTGAATGCCTCCAGTGTCGAAGAGCCCACTACCTCTCTAGGTAATTGGTTCCATTGTTGTATGGCTCTAACAGTTAGGAAGTTTTTCCTGATGTCCAGTCGAAATCTGGCTTCCTGCAACTTGAGCCCATTATTCCATGTCCTGCACTCTGGGATGATCGAGAAGAGATCCCGGCACTCCTCTATGTGACAACCTTTCATGTACTTGAAGAGTGCTATCATATCTCCCCTCAGTCTTCTCTTCTCCAGGCTGAACATGCCCAATTCTTTCAGTCTCTCCTCATAGGGCTTTGTTTCCAGTCCCGATCATCTTTGTTGCCCTCCTCTGAACCCATTCCAGTTTGTCTGCATCCTTCTTGAAGTGCGGAGACCAGAACTGGATGTAGTTTTCAAGATGAGGCCTAACCAGTGCTGAATAGAGGGGAACTAGTACTTCATGCGATTTGGAAACTTTACTTCTGTTAATGCAGCCTAATATAGCATTTGCCTTCTTTGCAGCCACATCACACTGTTGGCTCATATTCAGCTTGTGATCAACAACAATTCCAAGATCCTTCTCACATGTAGTACTGCTGAGCCAAGTATCCCCCATCTTATAACTGTGCATTTTGGTTTCTTTTTCCTATGTGTAGAACTCTGCATTTATCCCTGTTGAATTTCATTCTGTTGTTTTCAGCTCAATGCTCCAGCCTATTAAGGTCCCTTTGAATTTTGTTTCTATCTTCCATGGTATTAGCTATGCCTCCCAATTTTGTATCATCTGCAAATTTGATAAGCATGCTCTGTACCTCCTCATCCAAGTTGTTAATAAAAATGTTAAAGAGCACTGGGCCCAGGACCGAGCCCTGTGGTACCCCACTCATTACTTCCGCCCAGTTTGAGAAAGAACCATTGATAAGCACTCTTTGGGTACGATTCTGGAGCCAACTGTGGATTCATCTAATAGTTGTTCCATCCAGCCCACATTTAGCTAGCTTGCTAATCAGAATATCATGGGGCATATAGTTCTTCAGTGTATTGCTTCCATCTTCCTTTTATTTCATCTCGGTCAGTCAGTGTGTTACCCTGTTGATTATTCAACATCCCTACTCTTGGTTTAAATTTCCCTTTAACTTGGGTTCATTAATTTCAGTGAGTGTACTCTGAGTAAGACTTAGTTGAATATAATCCCAAATCAGCAAATTCACAACCCCCATGTGCCTGAATTAAAGAACAAAATTATTAAATGTGGCTCCAATCCAGCTAAAGTTAGTCATAAGGATGAACAGTACAATCCTATAGACATTTACCTGGGAGTAAGCCCCACTCAGTGAGATTTACTTCAGGGCAGACATTATTATTTATTTATTTTATTTAATTTATATACCGGCCTAAGCCCAAGGGCTCTCTGGGCGGTGTACATAAAATAAAACAGTCAGGAATATATAAATACAATAATACAATAAAATCAAGCCAACAAAGGTAAACAAAAATAATCAAACAGCAGCAAAATACAACAATACATATAATAAAACGCATTAAAATGCCTGGGAATATAAAAAGGTTTTCACCTGGCGCCGAAAAGATAGCAGCGTCGGCGCCAGGCGCACCTCATCGAAGAGACCATTCCATAGTTCGGGAGCCACAACCGAAAAGGCCCTATTTCTAGTCACCACCCTCCGAGCTTCTCGATGGGGTGGTACTCGGAGGAGGGCCTTAGATGTTGAGCGCAGTGTACGGGTAGTTTCATATTGGGAGAGGCGCTCCACCAGGTATTGCGGTCCCATGCCGTGTAAGGCTTTATAGGTCAAAACCAGCACTTTGAATTTAGCCCGGAAACAAATAGGAAGCCAGTGCAGACGAGCCAGAACGGGTGTAATATGAGCGGACCTTCTTGTCCGCGTCAACAATCTGGCCACTGCATTCTGGACTAACTGTAGTTTCCGAACTGTCTTCAAGGGCAGCCCAACATAGAGCGCATTGCAGTAGTCCAATCTAGAAGTTACCAGAGCATGAACGACTGAGGCGAGGTCGTCACTGTCCAGATAGGGACGTAGCTGGGCTACCAATCGGAGATGGTAGAAAACATTCCTTGCCACTGAGGCTACCTGAGCCTCAAGAGACAAGGAAGAGTCGATAAGAACTCCCAAGCTACGAACCTGTTCTTTCAAGGGGAGTGTAACCCCGTCCAGAACAGGGTGAACATCCACCATCTGGGCAGAGAAGGCACTCACTAACAGCGTCTCGGTCTTGTCTGGATTAAGCTTCAGTCTGTTAGCTTCCATCCAATCCATTATCGCGGCCAGGCAACGGTTTAGTACGTTAACAGCCTCACCTGAAGAAGATGAAAAAGAGAAATAGAGTTGCGTGTCATCAGCGTACTGGTGACAATGCACTCCAAAACTCCTGATGACTGCGCCCAGCGGCTTCATGTAGATGTTGAAAAGCATGGGGGACAGTACCGATCCCTGCGGGACTCCACAATGGAGAGTCCAGGGTATCGAGCAATGTTCCCCAAGCACTACCTTCTGGTGGCGACCCACCAAGTAGGAGCGGAGCCACTGCCAAGCAGTACCCCCAACTCCCAACTCCGTGAGTCTTCCCAGAAGGATACCATGGTCGATGGTATCAAAAGCAGCTGAGAGATCAAGGAGAATCAACAGGGTCACACTCCCCCTGTCCGTCTCCCGACAAAGGTCGTCATACAGGGCGACCAAGGCTGTTTCGGTACCAAACCCAGGCCTAAAACCGGATTGAAACGGATCGAGATAATTAGTGTCATCCAAAAGCCCCTGGAGCTGGCCGGCCACCACCCGCTCCAGAACCTTGCCCAGGAACGGAACATTCGCCACAGGTCTATAGTTGTTCAAGTTATCTGGGTCCAAGGAGGGTTTCTTCAGGAGTGGTCTCACTACCGCCGCTTTAGGCAGTCAGGGACCACTCCCTCTCGCAAAGAGGCATTGATTACCTCCTTGGCCCAGTCGGCGGTTCCGGTCCTACCAGCTTTCACCAGCCAAGAGGGGCAAGGATCCAGCACCGACGTGGTCGCCCGCACCAGTCCAAGGATCTTGTCAACATCCTCAAGCTGCACAGACTGAAACTCATCCAATAAATAAGGACAAGACCGTGTTCTGGATGCTTCATTGAATCCAGCTGCTATAATATTGGAGTCTAAGTCCCGACGAATGCTAGCGATCTTGTCCTGGAAGTGTCCAGCGAACTCATCACAGCGGGCTACAGATGAATCTATAGTATCCCGAGGGCCAAGATGTAAAAGCCCTCGTACAATTTTAAAGAGCTCCGCTGGGCGGGAGAGAGATGCCTTAATTGTGGCAGCAAAATATCTCTTTTTTGCTGCCCTCACCGCTACTATGTACTGCTTAGAACAGGCACTTACCAAGGCATAATTGCATTCGTCGGGAGTTCGCCTCCATCTGCACTCAAGCCTCCTCCTCTCTTGCTTCATCACTCTCAGCTCCGGGGTATACCATGGGGCTGCATGAGCTCTACACTGGAGGAGGCGCATGGGAGCGATCGTGTCAACCGCCCGTATTCCACAATTCAACCAGGGCTTCGACAGGAGCGCCAGTCTTCTCAGTCGGAAAATCCCCCAGAGCCCTTTGGAAACCCTCAGGATCCATTAATCTCCGGGGGCAGACCAGTTTAATAGGTCCCCCACCCTTGCAGAGGGAAAGGGTCGCCGTGAGCCTCAACCTCAGCAAGCGGTGATCTGTCCATGACAATGGGGTAGATGAAAAAACCCCAACCTCCAGATCACCATCTCCCTGTCCAGTGGCGAAGATCAAGTCAAGGGTATGTCCCGACACATGCGTCGGGCCAGTAACAAACTGAGACAGCCCCATGGTTGTCATGGACGCCATGAAGTCCTGAGCCGCCCCAGATAAAGCAGTCTCGGCATGGACGTTGAAGTCCCCCAGTACCAGCAGTCTAGGGGACTGCAACAATACCTCCGAGACTACCTCTGTCAGCTCAGTTAGGGAATTTGTTGGGCAGCAGGGCTGCACTAAGACTAGTGTTAGTTTAAGTCTATTTGGAAACAAAGTAGCTTCATCTAAATCTGACTGAATTAGGACTGCATATTTTTGGAAGGAAAAAAATACATTCAGATGATAGCCTTTGTTTTCAGATCAGGCATTATATTAAAATATATATGAATGGAGTCAAACACACATTTTTAATAGCTTGGGGTGTGTTATGTTGCTTTGAAACCCTTTACATTTCTTTGAAATATAATTATTTATATTTTTGTTATGTGAGGGACACACACTGATATCTCATATATTCACAGTTGTGTTTGAATTTATGAATATAAATAACACATCTAATGTACACTGTAATGAAAGATTACCTCAATGTTGTGAATTATTCAGTGATAAAAATTATTTTAGAAAGAACCATGAGAAGATCACTTTTGCAATTGCAGCATTACATGACATACTGTTTTCTGCAACTTTAATGCAGAGCTTGGAAAAGTTACTTTTTTAAAACTACAACTCCCATCAGCCCCAGCCAGCATGGCCACTCGATTGGGCTGATGGGAGTTGTAGTTCAAAAAAGTAACTTTTCCAAGCTCTGCTTTAATGTAATAAAGCAAGAATAAGTTCTAATTCTTCTCACAAGCAACAGAGAAGGAGGAATACCTATTGTGTGATTCAACTATTTTAGGCTGTAGGTGGGATCTCAGAACCAAATGCTCCTCTATACCCCCTGTCCCCCAAAATCCTGGAAACCAGAGGTAAGGTCACCCTTCTCATTGGCATCTCATTTTCATTGTGGAGGACTCTGTATTTTTTATTTATTTAGCATGGAGAACATTCAGTGATGCAAATCCCTGCCAGCAGTCTGAAGATGTTCAGTCGCAAAACAGGTATACCTCTGCTGAGAGCCCTAGCCTTAAATTGGACTCAATTCTTCAGACAGGGTATAGTCGTCCAGGAATTCAGGGGGTCTTAGACCTCTTACTTTTTGGGGAGCAGGGTCCCAGCAGGATCCCTATGTTTCCAGCATCCTATGAGCCAATTAGCATTAAAAAGGAGTGTGCTAGTCACTGAGAAGTGTCTTCGAACAAGCTTCCTTGTCCTTTCCTGCTGATTGGTGAGTCAGCCACTAAGAAGATTCTTTTCAGTAGCTCCCCTTTCATGCTAACTTGCTCCTAGAAATGTCTGTTGTTGTGGGAGAAGGCATTAACAAGGATTTCATTCTCAACCCAGCAGCAAAAACACAAAACAAAACAAAAGAGATGGGAGGAGGCGCGGCTGTGACTATCATGAAGGGACCCCGCACTTCTGAATTTGCCACTCCATTACTCTTTCCAGATAACCTCCATGAGACACTCTTTTGCCCCTGAAGTGACCCTGACCCAGAGGATTGCTTCTTGAAGCAATCTGCAAAAGCAGAAAGTTACCTATAGAAATACACTCAGTGCAACACATCAAGAGCCAGCTCTGGGTGTGCACAAGGCTGCAGTCATGAAGGGAATGTAAAATCTAAACTAACTCATCCATGGATGCAGCCAGAGTGACCCAATAATGGTTTCCAGCCTTTTTTTCAGTCAATCCTTACAACTGTAGACATTTCTGTCATAACTATGGATGTGTCAGTTCAGAGGTTACATTCTCCATAAGCATGGCATTTCTGGAATAGTCAGAATGCTTCAAGTGCCCCCAATTTTAACTATCTGTGTCTATGCAGAAGCAGCCACACTGAGTAGACAAGATTGCACCCTAAGTGGACCAGCCCTTGGCAGGGATTATAACTCAGAAAAAGGATGGGTACGAGCAAAGGATGGACATTTCAGGCAACAGAAAGCAAAAGCAAAATAGGCTTGGTGCTTAGACATTTAACTGAGTGGTGCCTGGTAATTATACTAAGAAGTGCTGACTTCAAGAGGCGTTTCAACTGAGCATTATTTGACAAAGCAAATAGGTCTAATTTACAAGTGCCCACTTTTTGTAAGTTGTCACCAACATGTTCCATTTTCAGTACATTTGCATGTATTGAACTGGCCTTTTCAGAGAGAAGAGTGATGAAGAGGGAAAAGGTACTTCAACCCTGTACAGAGCAGATGCAGAGAAAACTAAATCATCTCTACCTGCTGCATGTACCAAATTATTAGCCAGGAGCAGAAGTAAGATGTGCTAGATCAGGGGCAGGCAATCATTTTGCCTCACTCTGGTGCACTCTGTCTCTCTCACACACACTCCCCACACATAGGGAAGAAGGGGAAGACATGCAATGGTTGGTCTCTCTCACTCACTCACTCTCTCACGCACTCACACTCACACACATACCTCCCTCCCCATTGCCCAGCTAATTGGCACTGGGAAGAGCCAACGAGCTCTTCCAAATGCCACTCAGGTGGACAGTGGGGAGCGACATGATAGGCAGCAATCTCATCACACACCTCTCCCTCTCCAGATGATTGGCAATGACAATTGAGATCTCCACAACCCACCAAGCAGCTGTTTGATGGGCTAAAGAGGTCACAGCTGTGATAAGGAAGAAGACATATGGGATGAACCACTTCTATGTGCCTTCCTTCTCACGGGGACACTCCCTTTAGCCCTGGAAACAGCTGCTTTGACAGACTGAGGGGAGCATGTGGCAAGGTGAAATTAGGCAAATTGCTGGTGAAATTCCATGGGACTAATGAAGCTGACAGGCAGTTTATCTGTGTACTAGTCGTTCTGGTATTAGCTATATGCTATACTATAACTGAGAGGTAATCACCACCAATTTGAAAAGCTGTTCCTCCATCTAGTTTCAAAAGGAAATGCAGTTCAATCTCCATTCCAGTAACTCTTCGTCATTATGGATACTATTTAACATATCAAGGGAACTTCACAGCAAATTTTAACAATGTACCATGATTTCTTTTTTCCCTTATGAAGTGATAATCCTGCAGCGTTTCGGGTGAGCTAACTATACTCCTTCAAAGATGGTGACACAGAGAAGCTACATCCCTGGCTTATGCATGGTTCCACTGATTCCTCCCACCCTGCCAATACTATATAAGAAGAGCTGACTGTTTTTTTAAAAAAAAGAATTCAAAGCAGCCACAACACTCAGATTTTGATCAGAGCAGCAGTGCTGAAAGGAGTTATCCTTTTTTCCCAGTGCTGTTTTTCTGATCTAAATCACACAAACATTTTATAGATTTACAGAACACAAAAATGGCACACAACAGGGATTACATGTTGCATTACTACAGGCAAAGATGGTTGAAGAGATCAGGGACTATCTATTACCCCATGGTAGTACTGCCTTGATTCACTTCAAGTTCTTATTCAGATATACAACCAGAGTGGGTAAGATGAGAAATTCAAGGGGAAAATGTAAATAGTAGCAAGATTAGAATCCTACATCAGAGAGCAGCATCATGCAGAATTCCTTACCAAAGTATGAGCAAAGCACAAAAGTAGCTAATGCACCTTGTAACACCTTGATCAGATATGCCCTCTTCAGACATTCACATACACCCCAATGCGATTAGAATTGTGGGAAGAGAGCAGGTATGAATCCATTCGACTCAATATCTCTGTTGCATCCTTGTCACTCACCTCCATAGCCCCCCATACTTTGGAGGGGTAACATCTGCAGCAGGAGCCTGCCATATTCATATAGGCTCCCCTTCCAGTTTAGACCCATTATCTTTCAGGGTTCTAAACTACGCAAGGAGCCTACACAAGAAAAGAAGGCTCTTCACTGCAGAAGCTCATCCCCCAATATGTTGGAAAACTGGGACAGGACGAAGGGGCATATCCTCTTGTAAGCTTCTAAAGAAAGCTACAGACACTGGATGATGATGCCATTGGATAACCTCTCTGAGATTGCTACCTCTGCATCCTTGTACAAAACACTTCGAATATCCTCACTTAGTGGTTATAAAATGGAAGTGTTCTATTTGACTGTGAAATGTTGGAAGATTCAGAATGTATGTCTTCATACAGCACATAGTTAAACTATAGCATTCATTCCCACTGGAATGGGAACTTGGATGGCTTTAAAAGAGGATTATCAACAGCTCCTAGCCATGCTGACTATGTTCTAGCATGACTGTCAGAGGCAGTATGCCAACATCAAACCATATGGATGTTGACATTTGGGTAGATATGAGAACTGGGTTAGGTTGCTTTTGTTACCAAATACAAATATCTAATTTACCATTATTATTTAAGTAGTAAAGTGATTTTTCAAATTACACACATTACTAACATTACTAATTACTAATTACTAACATTTCTCATTTGTTCCCATGCATTTCCTCTTGAGAGCAATAAAAACCACAACACAGAAACAGCTGATTTCAAACATCCCCCACCTCCCAAGGATCACTTAAAAATGTTGATGTTCATCAAAAAAAAGTGTCATATTATGAAATATTATGCACTGGTTGATGATTTATTGTTAGGCCCGGTTCAAGGTACTTGTGTTAATTCACAAAGTACCCTTATGCTCCACCACCGTCACTGAGTTCCTCCAATGGGGCATTTTTGGCGGTTCCCCACATCCCTGAGATTTGGTTGGCCTCCACCAGGGACCGAGCCCTTTGTGGTGGGCCCTGCATTGTGGAACTCCCTACCAGTAGACATTCACCAGGAACCTTACCTACCTTCTTTTAGACCTCATCTGAAAATGGTATTCATTGTACAGGTCCCCACAAGATGAATTTCTTTTTAACCAGCCAGTATTGACTGATGTTTTATTGATACTTTTAGCTATGTTTTTAATGTATGGATAATTTTTCTAATTTTATTTTAGAATACTGTTGTCACATGATTACACCATGTCTGTGGCCTGAGGAAAAAAATATTATAATTGTTTTTTTCAATTCGCAGCAGAACTTATACGGAAGATGGTGGATTTGGAGCCTGTTAAAACCAAAACCAGTGCAGCTGTAGAACTCACGCAATAGGATCATGCTGAAATGAAGTTGGTTATCCTATTAGAAATGAGCTTCTTCTTAAGCTGAGCACTGAATGCCTATCTGAAGTTTAGTATGATATACTCCAAGTACAGGAGGAAAATTGTAATTCTTAAAACTGGTTTGAAAAAAAAGTCCAATCCAGACAACATAAAACCTATACAAGGCTTCCATATGTGGACCATTTCTGAAATAGATAATTAGGGAGCTGTGATTAGCATACAGCCATATGGTGTACACACTCAAGACAAAATTGGCAATTCTCTCTTTACAGAGAATGGCCAACTGCCTGAATATTCAGGTGATATCTACGTTTTTCATTTCTCTCAAACGCTTAAAGCTGTGAGGGGGACACACACATATAATGCCTTCCATTCAGGATGTGAATGCTTTTGTTTCCTGTTCGGTTAAGGAAGTGAAACATACTTTCAAAACAAAACACAAAACATGTAACACTTCAGGGCCAGCCCAGATGTTACATTACACCGCCCTGAGAGCTTGTTGCTATAGGGCGGTTTAAAAATGCAATTAAAAAAATAAAACAATTAAATAAATTACACATACAGTGCCACAGGAACCACATGTCCATCTTCTCCACCTTGCTCCATAATATATAGCATAATTGCCCTAATCACAATTCCCCATCTGCCCTCACCAATGCCAACCCACAATACAGAGTGGAGGAAGATGGTTCATAATAACATAAGACAGAGTATTTGACACTATAGGAGACAGGGGAAACTAGATACATGGTTGGTGTTTTTGAAGGCAGACATATTTAGAGTAACATCTACTTTGGTCCTTAGGATGCAACCCTAAGCAGACTTAAGTCCAAGTACATATACACAAAACTGGACTTTAAGCATTTCAAAAGTGCTGCTATATTCTTGTTAAATTGGAACTTTTTCATGAAGTTTTTATCCCATCTATCTATCTATTAGGGTTGCCAGGTTCAGGGCCTGAGAATGATCCTGTATCTTTAGGAGAAGAGAAAGTCAGCCAAGTGCAGGTGTTCTTGCTACACGGTAATGAGAACAACCACAAGGTGGAATTCTCCCTTCTCCCTGCACAACTTTTAAAGATACAGAAGACCTCTTGGTTGCCAGGCCCGACCTCCAAGAGGTCTTCTGTATCTTTAAAAGTTGTGCAGGGGGAAGGAAGAATTCCACCTTGTGATTTTTCTCATTATAGTGTTGCAAGAAACCTGCACTTGGCTGACTTTCTCTTCTCCTAAAGATACAGGATCATTCTCAGGGCATGAACCTGGCAATCCTACTATCTATTTTGTCAATGGAGCAGGTTAGCAAACACATCAATTTTGTTATCATTTAGTCCAGAGTGCTATCATTTGGTAGGGTGCGTTTTATGACCATGAAATCTAACCTACCCCCCAACAATCCCCACTAGTGAAGACCTAACAGTCTTCTACACATTAAGGTATCTATTCACAATACTACTTTCAGACTTCACCGCTACCACAAAATCCAGCAGAAACTGTACTACCAATGTAACCTTCAGAGCTATACTAATGTCATATTTAAACAAGGGTCTGCTTTTTTTTTTAAATCCTTCCTCTAAGACTAGCACAAGGAATAACAACACTATAGTACCAGATGTATTTTCAGCCAAGTTAAAAAGTGGAAACAACGCTTTCTTCATTGGAAAGCACAAACGATCATCATACTCCTCAGAACTTTAGTATATTCATGTTTTATGCTCCAGTTATTATTCAGGCTTCTGAGAACGATACCTAAACAGGGGTTCAGTGGAGTGAAACAAACAAGGAGCTAAAGCCAAACTACTTTACCATCTGATGGTACCTGCCCACATCTTCTGGTACACACAGGATGGCTTCCCATTCTGCCTGATCAGCATTTCAGTCACAGAACAGAAGCTCAGCTAGCAGTACCTTTGGATAAGGTACAACTTTACACGGTTTTCTGTGCACCAGAAGTACTACTTCTGTTCTGTAGGTTGCACTTCCTTGAGATGGACTGCATCTATCATGTGAGCACATCCACAAAGCCTGTGCCTGGAACCCATCTGACTTGGGAGGTCTAAGGGCTGATTCACACAGAGGTTTAATGTGAATCAGGTGGTACTTGCATCCCTGTCTAATTTGCATGGTTCACATGACGTTGCAGGCAATCCACAGCTAGAACACAGATTTCCCCTTTAAATCCATAGTAGCACAATGCTCTTTTAATCTGAATACGGAAGGTAAAAACATCTCCAGTTCGTATCTCTAGTGCTTGCAGATGCTTTACTCCGATGCTTTTAGGTGGGTGTGTCAATCGTTCCCCTCTGCACGCTCACTCACTCCTCCTCCTCCCTTTGTTCATGTCATTTCCTGCTAGCTCCCATTCTGCAGGTCTGCTGCAAATGGTGTTTTATTTTTCTTTCCCCCCTAACTTGTGCAAAAAAGCATAACACTGTTCAAACAAATATTTGTATTTCAGCTGGATTATAGCAGTGAAAATACAAATAATCGCACCAGTTTTTTTGGTTTTTTTAATGAAACTTACTCTGGAACAAACTGAGTGTGCTCGGTTGCTAAGGTAACCAGAGGAAGTGGTATTTTGACTTTAAGAGAGCATGGTCATTAGGAAGCTGCAGTGTGAATGGAAAACAGTGATTTAAAGGTAGGAAGTGTGAACCTTGCAAATCTAACACGATGGCTAAAGCTTCATCTTTAGTACGATGTTCAGTTCCCATGTGAATGAGCCCTAAGTGTTATTGTGTGTGTTTTTTTAAAAAAAAAACTGTATACAAAGTGAACAATGTATTGAAAATTAAATAGCTGCTATTTAATATTTAATAATAATAAATAATATTAAACAATAAAGTATTTTAATTCTTCAGGAACACACAAAAAAGGAAGAACGCTAGCTTTAAAAAGTTGAGAGGAGAGGAGAAGAATCCTAAGTGACAACTACCTTAACAGATACTGACCCATAGGCTAGGTGGAGCTTGAGACTCCATAACCAAACTTTTGTGCTTCTTTCTGTTTTAATATTGGCAAAACCTCACTATTTGTAGAAAGTTCCTAGACATTCATAAGATGCATGCTCCCACCAGTTGAGGAGCAGCCCCAAAACCACATGAAATTTAATATTATCAATCCTGTTCCAATGTCAGTCTTTTGTAGATCTGAACTCTTCCTGACCAATCTGCCCTCAGTGCAAACAACTGAAATGGAATTGCAAAATACTCCTGAATAATAAAAAGTCAGAAAACACATGATATTTTTATTATCTTACTTGCATGCAAAATTAGCAGTTGCAGGGGAAAACCAACTGACAGCGCAATATCCTATGGATATTTACTTGGAAATATGTTCCACTGTGTTCAGTGGCTCTTATTCTGAAGTCATTGTGCACAGACTTGCAGCATAAGCTCTATGCCACCCTGGGCTCCTACTAGGAGGAAGGGTGGGATATGAATCAAATAAATAAATAAATAATATGAGTTGTATTCAATGCTCCTCTCTGACACTGGAGGCATTCAAGAGGCAGCTCGGGAATGCTTTGATTTGGATTCCTGCATTGAGCAGGGGGTTAGACTTGATGGCCTTATAGGTCCCTTCCAATTCTACTATTCTATGATTCTGTGCTAGTCCTTCTCAGAGTAGACAAAGTTCATTAAGTTCAGTGGATCTTTTCTGAGTAGAACTTAAATGAACATAACTCTTTATATTGCACTTTAAGGGCTATAATATTCATTCTATTTTATGACAATATCTAGGGTCCGGCCTTTATCTGAGATATCAGGTACAGCTATGGTATACTCTTCTATTACTTTTCTTGAAATACTTCCTGTCACCCAGTAGTGTATTGGCAAATTCAGAAATGCAGGTTCCCTTCATAATAGTCACACCACACCCTCTCACAGCCACACCCCTAGAATTCACTATCTCTTCTGTGATTACAGAATTATAGAACAAGAATAAAATTGCTGTGTGCATAGGCTTCCCCCTGCTCCATCTCTCTCTGGGGGCTAAACATTTCCAGAAACATTTTGATTATAAGAATTCTGAAATGAAGCCAAATGTAGAACTAGGATTTGGGAGACAAAGGTACTTTGCCATGAAACTCACTTCTTACTTACCATAGGAACAAATCAGCATGAAAGGGAAGGTGTGTGTTAGCTACTAAGAAGAGTCTTTTCAGTGACTGACTCACCTCCTCTCACTCTGATTTGTTCCAATCAGCACAAAATGACAAGGAAGCATGTTGTTAGCAAAGTGAGAAGACTCATCTCAGTGGCTAATATGCTAATATTTCATGCTGATTGGCTTGTACATAGGGACCCTGCTCCCATAAAAGTAAGGGGTCTATGACCCCCACACCCCCAGATAACTACACCCCTGCTGTCACCACTTAGATGTAGAATTAAAACTAATCACACTACCTAGTACAACAACCAACAGGTGCCATTTAGGAAAGGCACAGAAGACACCATTTCTCCATTTCTGATGTTTATTGATTTCTACACTAAATATAGTAAGACATCCTCTAAGTAATTTACATAAAAGCAATAAAAATACAAACAACATTCAACAGAATTTCTAAAAACTAGAACCCAACACACAGTATGATTATTCCACAAGGACAAAACAATAGCCAAACACAAACTCCTGAAATGCCTTACTTTTGTTTCCTTGTTTTGCAATTGCACCATGCCTATAGCTCCCAGAACAAGCATTTGAACCTTGTTTTCCCCTGCCTGTAACCAACAGGAAAACCATTTCATGTGTACAGTGCATCAAGTTGATGGAATTGGCAACAGTGTTCTACTACAGAGATGGGGAACCTGTGGCCTTCCGGATGTTGTTGGACTCCAACTCCCATCACCGCCAGCCAGCATGGTCAGGGATGATGGGAGCAGAAATCCAGCAACATCTGAGGGGCCACAGGTTCTCTACCCCTGTTCTACAACAAATGAAGACTGACAAACCATAGAAGCAGCCATGCTCTTTTAGGCTGCAGTCCTAACCCAATTTACCTGGGAGTAAGCCCCATTAGGAACACAGAAAGCTTACTTGAGTCAGACCATTGGCCTATCTAGCTCAGCATTGTCTATACACTATCAATGGCTATTCAGGGTTTCAGGCAGGGATCTCTCCCAGTCCAACTGGAGATGCCAAGAACTGAACATGCAAAGCAGATGCTCTACCACTTAGCTGCGGCCCCTTCCCAACACAATGTAACTCAACTTGTCTTAATTCCAAACAGTTGCGCATAGGATTCTGCTCTTAGGTGAGCCAGTCTTCAAACAGCTATTTGCACTAGAATTGTTGCATCCACTTCAGTAAACCATGAAAACCCAACCAACAGAAATGAAGTTATATGTCACAGACACAGAGAGAGAGAGAGAGCAGATCAAAGAGTGCACCCTCCTGCACCATAAACCCAGGTCCTTTGCTACGCAACCTCAATGGACATTTACACAGAAAGGTGTCTACTTTCCTTATTATTCTGTCCTATTTCTTTTCTTCATTTGATAAAAAGAAGACAGTGACTCTTGATAACATGGAAATCAACTGTTGACAAACAAATATAGCACTTCCACAACATTCTTTGAGCTGTGCTATAAATTGCAACTTTGGAAGGAGAAAAAAAGCTTGCCTCAACTGTGAGCACTTAAGATCTCACCTTCTAGCCTCCAAACCATAAAAAAAAAGGTTTGCACTCCTCTTATCATCTTCAGGTGCTGCTTGAACACCTTGACCTCATATTGATCATGAATACCCAGCTGTCAAGTTGAGACTATGGGGATGAGTGAGGTTTCCATACAACTGTGCAATATTTAAATGCCTGATTTAAGCACTCTGCAGGGGAAAGGAAAATCTCTTCCTCACACCAGACAGATACTTTAAATTGCCTTGAAATATAGCCAGAATGCGAATCTACCGTCAAAGTGCTGGAGACCAAAGGGGGGGCGGGGCAGAGAAGAAATTAGGCAGCATTACCCAGAGCTCTCCCTAATAATGGGGAAATATTGACATCCAACGGACCAAACAAAATTCACACAAAAAACCGAGCACACTTTGTACTTTTAGATATGTACACGAACGTAACTCTAAAGGCAACCAGCATCTGAACTGGCATTGCTTTTCATCTGAAAAGGCTCTGCTGGATTTTGTGAGCAACATACCGTGGCTTTTCTAGAAGCGCTATTCCCCATGCGAAAGCTTATGCCCCACATGGCATAAAAAGGCACTCGGCTCACGCCTTTCTTACCGAGGGCAAGCGGGGGGGGGACAATGCCAGCTGCTAAGTAGACGGTTTCCTCATGGGAGCGATCCTGAGCAACTCTGGCATGCCCGGGGAAATCATCCGAGGTCCCCCCCCCTCTCCCAATGTGGGAGAGCGCCTCGGTTTCTCAGCGGCTGGAATTGACCTTCCCGGAAAAGGTTCGCGCTGTTTGACGGGACTTCCAGGCTCCCGCGTCAAAGTAATACCAACGGGAGGCAGGGGCGGGTGATAACGGAGCTACCAGCTGCCTCACACTTGGGACACCCTTTGGCAGAGGGCGCTTGGTAATACCTAATAGGCAAGAAAGACCGTCCATGTAAGGAACCCCCCCCCGTGGGCAGGCACTGCCGCTCCGGGCAGGCTGGTCCGCCTGGAGAGGGTCAACCGCAGGAGAGTTTCTAGCGCCCGCGGGGTGCGAGGGGAAGCTGCATCGCGCCGGGCTCCGTCAAATCCAGGAGAGCTGCCGGCGGGCGGGCTGCGCCGGGAAACCCAGACTAGACCCGGCGTGGGGGAGAAACCAGGGATGAAGGGACCACGAGCGGAAGGGTCCTTGCCTGCCGTTCGCTGTTTAGAATCGCGCCGGGCGCGGGGCAAGGCGGCCCCGTCGGCAAAGGGCAGCTACTCACCAGCTGCAGCGTGCAGAGGAAGATCAGAGTGCAGCGCCCGGAGCAGCAGCCCATGGTGGCAGGAAACTCCGCGAGGCGCCGCTTCGCCCTTCTTGCGCCTCCCGCTCCTCGCTCGAGCGGCCGCGGCTCACCGCATCCGGACAGACGCTGCCGCTGCCGCCGCCGCCCTCGCCTCGTGCGCCGGCCAAATCCCTTTGTTCGAGCCCCGGAGGAAGAAGCAGCGGCGGTCGCCTCAGCCCCGGGGAATTCGATCAGGAGGGCGGGCGGGCCGCCGAGCGGAGCATCCGACGCCTGCCTCGCGCCCCGTGGCTTGGGGAAGGGCGAGGGTGGTGGTCGTGGGGTGAAGAGGAGGAAGGAGGGCGGGGGAGTGGCAGGCGCGCGCGCGGGTGGGTGATGGAAGGCGAGCCTATGAATGGGACTTCTGAATGGGGATTCAGGTGGGGGGGTCGGAATTGTCAATGGGGAAGAAGAGGCGCGGATGGTTGTATGGGGACTGCTGGGAATGGCTGGCAGGTGTCTCAAAGGGAAGGGGTGAGCGGGAGAGAAGCGGAGGGCGGCTTCGTGGGCGGATGTCGAGATGCGCTTGGGGCGGCCGCCTGCTCGAGGGGAACGACTGCTGAGAGGGCGTCGAGACGGTCCGTTTGAGGCGTGGCTGGAAGGGGAGGGGCTGCTTCAGTTTAGGGACTCTCCGCCGCCGCTTTGCCCGCTGTACTGAAGGAAGCTGGGACCCGCTGCTGGGACTGAGCGCCTCACAGGCAACGTGCGGGCGGGCAGGCAGGCAGGCAAACAAACAGGCGGGCAGGGGGCAATAGTGTAGTGGCAAATTCAGAAGTGCAGGGCCCCTTCATGATAGTTACAGCCATGCTCCCTCCTATTATTATTATTATTATTATTATCCACTCTTCACCCAGAGGTTCCAGGGTGGGTTACAACAATTTTAAAATATAGCATTCAAGCAATTAAATCAACCTAAAGTCACAAAATTCAGGCGCCAAAAAGGGTGGGTCCTAAAACTTCACATCTCAGGTGTCAAAGGCCAGGATAAAGAGGTGCCTCTTCAGCATTCAGCGAAATCTCTACAGTGAAGTTGCCAGACACACCTTTGTGGGGAGGGATTTCCACAATTTAGGGGCTGCCTCCCCCAAGTTCAATAATATGTTCCAGCCAGGCAAAACATTCCGAGTGTGAGGCAAGGCCAGTGAGGGATGTGGCCTGGGGAGAGTTCAAAGGGCCAGACAGAGAGGTCTAGAGGGCCAGATTTTCCTCCAGGCCTGAAGTTCCCCAACCTGCTCCTGAGTCAGAAAGTGAACTGAGCCTCCACTGAACTTTCAGGCTGAGCAGGGATTTGAACCTAGTTCTCCCCAGTCCAAGTCCAATATATGCTCTACTCCACTCCACTGGCTCACACTGAATGTAATTTCCACTTTGACAAGAATGTATGTTTGATTTTTAAATGAATTATTTCTACTTTTTAATGAATTTTCACTTTCTGTCTTGCATTAACAATGTTCGCAGGTGTTGCACTCTATGTGGACAAACATGGTAGTGTGGTGGCAAATTCAGAAGTGCAGGGTCCCTTCATGATAGTCACAGCCACGTCCCTCCCACTTTTTTTGCTGCTGGGTTGAGAATGAGATCCTTATAAATGGCTTCTCCCACAACAGCCATTAAGCCAATAAACATGAAAGGGGGGGTGTTAGCTACTGAGAAGAGTCTTCTCACTGGCTGACTCACTTCCTTTCCTGATAAGCTCAAATCAGCAGGAAAGGACAAGGAAGCATGTTAGAAGAGTCTTCTCAGTGGCTCCCTTTTCATGCTGATTGGCTTTTAGGATGCTAGAGACAGAGGGACCCTGCTGGGACCCTGCTCCCAAAAAAGAAAGGGGTCTAAGACCAGATGACTACACCCCTGGACAAACATAATTAGCTTAACTTTTGAAAGCCCTCTAGATCACACGCACATGTAGGTGTTGACTTTTATGGACAATGTTCAACTGATGTGATACTTGTGAAAATATCCCTGAGCAAAAGGCTTGGGAGCGCTATAAAATGTAAGGCAGGGGCTCTGAGGTGAACTTTCATAGAAACAGCAGTCCGTATCTGGGGCAGTGCAGCCAAAAGATCACTCTCCCTTGTGGATTGGCCAGTCATGGAGCTGGTCTGGAACCTAGATGGGAACTGGATGAGGTGATGTCCCCATGCCAGACACCCTCTTTTGTAAAACTGGCTGTGCTGTCTTAGGCTATGGGGGAGGGTGAAATTAAAGAAAGGAGAGTTCTCACAACTGTTTCTCTTTATAAGCAATATTAGAGAGAAAGGGTCTCTTTTTAATCTTTTGCATTCAGTTGAAAATCACCTGATGCAGAGGTGGCAAAGGATGCAGGTGCTTTCGCCACTGTCATCACAATAACTCCCTTTATGCTTGTTGCTGATATTTTTTCAGCATCAGGCAAAGTTGTATTTATTTTCCTGGGCATCTCAAAAGTACTAGTGACTTGGCTTTGGGTGGCTGTTTGGTATTTGTTCATGTGTTGGACAAGGGTGGATGCTTTATGTTTTTAGATGATTTTTGGATAAACACTGTGGTATATTTGAATTGCATTGTATTGTTTTAATGATTACTTGATTATATATTGTAGTTTCTAAATTTTATTTCTTGTTCTGTAAATCGCTTTGGGACCTCTGAGAGTTGTGGGAAGCGATCAACAAATTCAATAGACTGAGCTCAACTAACTAAATGACACCAAGTCAGCTACCGTGGGGCAGGCACCTCTGGGAATGGTTTCCTCTTTTTTTTACATGTGGTATACTTTAAACCAGATAACAACAACAACAATAATTTATTTCAGTCATTGACCAGATACATAGAATACAAAAAATAAAAACCAATACAATGCAATACAATTTAGAAATAGTACATCCAATCAAGATTTTACAAGCATTTGACCTGTACCTTCCTACAAGAAATAGAAGCCGCAATATATTTGGCGACTTTATATGTAACTTGGTATACTTTAAACCAGATAATGTGGGCAAACCTATAGAGAAGGTGATCTGTAGTGTGCTTGCAGTTCAGTGCTTGCCCCCTTGGGTAAGGTCTAGATGGTCTATGGTCCCATGACAGCCCTATCAATTTTAGAGTTTTCCATTATGTAAAATGTGTGCTGCAAAATACTCTCAGTAATTGTCTTTGCTGTCCTTTCATTCCTCTGAACTAATTATTCTGTTGTTGCATTGTCTGGATGCTGTGGGCTACTGCTCAGATTCATAACTCCATCTCTTTAGCCAATTAGGAGAAAGGGAGTAAGATGGGAAGTTGGGATTTTTTCCATGGCAACGCCTTTGTGCCATCACCACCAGAGGGATTAGTGCAATCACAGGTTCACAGGTTCAGTTTTGAAAAGACCCTGTGGGAGAATGGTTTAGCCCAATGAATAATTTAATTTGGCAAAGGTAAAATGAATTTGATTGCTGCCAAGTTGAATGGCTACATGAAAAGATGAGGGACGACAACCTCTCCTGCCTGAGTCAGAGTCCTGAGTCCCTGAGCCATAGTCCTTTCAAATCAGTAGGTAAATTTAAGCTACAACTTTGTGCATATTTTGATCATATTTTTATATAATTATGTTACTTTCCTCTTCTTCAAGGGAGGTTGTAATATGAGAAATAGCCAGATGTACTGGCTCTCTCTCTCTGCTTTGACAAAATAAATGTTTTCCAAAACATCTACAAATTATCATTAGGACTGGAAGGTAATGATATATTCATAAGATAATTTCAGTTTTCCTCTCTATCCAATCTTTGAAATGAGATTTGCATAAAGTAATTTAAAACAGACAGAGTAAACTTGAAGTACATAATTATGTGTCACTTTGAAATAAACATATTTGCAGCATACAATTTCTGTAACTGAGGCCAACTAAAACAAATTTAGCCTTTTTTAAAAAATGACTTTTTGTTCTATGGGTCTGTTTTTATAGTTATATGGAGAGAAAAACTTCACAAGAAAGCTCAGCCATATGAAATTTACCACTTCTGGGTATTTCTGACAATGAGGATTATGATCGTTATTGATCTCATACGGATTATTAGCAGCTAGACTGGAGCACTGACAAATATGGAATCACTATCTGTTTCACAGTGGAATCCAAAATTGTGGAGGCTTCCTCACATAGGAGCAATTTATCAAGTGACAACAAATAATCACTTTATTGAGCACTAGCAACTTCATACCCAGCATTGCTCAAGAATTCTAAGAAACAAAAAAAAAGTGGTTTTGAATTTTGATTAAAATCAATGCAGCTTTGAAAGGTTCAGTCCACCACCTTGATTCAAAATGGCATCCAACTGTATCCAAACATAGAAGAAAACCTGCTCCTTGATCTCAGGACCCTTCATGCAAAATTTGGCTGTGATATGTTCAAATGCATAGCAAACCAACAAATAAATTTCCAAAATATATTAGAAGATTGGTTCCCATTTACATCAAATACTAACCGGAATTCAGCCATGCAACTTTTTGCTCAGTCTTGCACTACATTCTGGAAGGATGTCATTTCTTCATAATATTCAATAACCTCTATAGGTGACATACATCTAAGTTATACTCAGAGTAGACCTATTGAATTCAATGTACTTGTCCATTAATTTTAATGCATTTCCTCTGAGTATTAGTTATATAACCTTGTACTTTTATGTATGGTTCTCTTTTTACACTTTTTTTAAAGCAAAAGCTTTCCTATTGTTCATGCTGTTTGAAGGCTGATTATTTTTTCTTTAAATTTGTAACTCTGAAATGCTTAATACAAATACAGTTTTTTTCAAACATGATTGAGAAATTGACTCTTCAAGCACTGCCAAATTTATGCATTCCAAGAATTTGCAGTCTGGTTGTATACTTACAAAAATCAAAGAAAATTTTCAATTGAACTTCATAATATAAGGATGGGATAAGTTTCACTGGATAAGGTGAACATTAAACTATTGTACCTCCGAAAACATATGTTCACTCATATTGTCTGTGAGCCTTCTGGAGCTCAGAAAATTAATTACCAATCTATGGGCTACAGTCCTATACACACCTGAGAATAAGCCCCACTGAGCCCATTGGGACTTACTTCTGAGTAGGCATGCATGGAATTGTCCTGTATGTTAAACTCCAATGGATCTCTGCTTGAAATGTTTCATGTACTACAAGGTGGTGAACATGCTGGGGAAAAGTTGCTGAGCAAACCCTAGGAGGAGCTGACCTGGAGCAGTGCAACCTGTGGCAGGCAATGTCGAAATTAGCACAGCCAGTTGCAGGCAGATCTGGCTCAATTCAGCAGAACTTGGGAGAGTTCTCAGGAACAGGAATAATTGATTCAACAGAAGCACAGCTGAAGTTGCTATTAATTCAAAGAATGCATCACCACTGAATTGTTTCCAATGTGTGCCTTTTTTCTTCTCCAACAAGAACTTTGAGAAGAAGAAAAATGTGTGTTCATTTCAGTAGTATTTACAATAATTCTGTTAATTTCCTGGGAAGATATATAGCATAATGGGCATAGGGAATGGAATTTCTCCAAGATCCATAGCCATGGATCACTTACCAGAATTAAGCATTTAATGAGAAAGTATACAGTTACATAATATTCTCAATGAAAAATACAAAGATTTTGAAGTCAGTATATTTCTAGGTAATACAGAGCATTTGTCAAAAAAATTAGTTGCTGTGCATATAATCTGTTTAGTCTAGTGATGAGTCTGGGCTATTCCTAAAAGTCAAATGAGCCAGGGATAACTAGAAGCTCACTGAAAACTAGAAATACTTTTGTAATCAGATTTTGCACAGTACATAATGAAATGATAATTTTCAAAGCCTTTTGAAGTGGCATATCCTGGGAAATGCAGGTCTATTTAGTCTGTTTATTCAGTGGCTTTGACTCATGACCTTAGTAAGAAAATATGGTGTTGTTTAAAAACAAAGCAGCAGCAATCTGATTGGTGCTAAAATGTCCAACTACTTTTTCTCCACAATTGCCACATCTCTTCATATTGGGTCATCTGACTTCATTTGAGAACCTAGCCAACTATGCCTATTATACTACAACAAACAGAGCAGTGTTATATATGCTCTATAACAAGTTTCAGTAATAGTGTAGTACAGTTGGTGTTGTATCAGTGAAATCTGGTTGGGGTGTTTCTTAAAAAAATGGTTTTAAAAGCTAGTATTTCAAATAATCATAAATGCACACCTAAGCCAGTGTGGTGTAGTGGTTAGAGTGTTGCACTACAACTTGGGAGACAAGGGTTTGAATCCCCACACAGCCATGAAGCTCCCTGGGTGACCTTGGGCCAGTCACTGCCTCTCAGCCTCAGAAGAAGGCAATGGTAAACCACCTCTGAATACCACTTACCATGAAAAGCCTATTAATAGGGTCGCCATAAGTTGGAATCGACTTGAAAGCAGTCCATTTCATTTTTCAAGCCCATGGAGTAGAAGTTCTACAATGTGACAGAATATTTAAGTGGAAAATCACCATGAACTAAGTGCTGATTTATTTAGAAAGTATTAACTGAAAAATCCCACTGATATGACATTATGGTCTGTTGCAATCATGTAGTATCAATGACCAAATTACAATGGGAGCAGTGGCGACCTGCTCCCTTGTATTTTGTGACGGCTACCATCTTTAGAAGGCTACAGTGAAGTTGATGTAACTAAGGACCTACCCTATTTGGCAGTTGTTTTTAAAATCATATTTTAAAATCGTAACTCGCCCTGGCATCTTTGGGTAAAGGGCAGGTAATAAATGATGCTGATGATACTGGAGGACAGTCAGGGGCTTGTGAAATTCATTCATTCCCTCTATCTTTCCTCCCATAATTTGAGCACTGAGTAGTACACTGGACAGGATCCAACTCTCTGTCTTTTACTTTATCGTCCTTCTCCTCACCCAAGCAATGAGGGTGTTAAGCATCCAAGATAAAGCAGGAGAAAAAAGAGAGGGGAGACCCCAAGATGCTGAAAAAAGGAATTCTTGAAATGAAAATCCAAATAAGTTTTATTAAAAAGAAAGCCCAACACGTTTTGGCCACTCAGTGACTTAGCCTTCGTCAGGGGATGAGGCTCCATGGTCATTATTCAGTTGCACAGAATTAGTGCAGAAACTCCATGCACATTTATGCAGACATAATTGTTGAAGATATACTTTTAGATCTGCTCATCCCCTGACGAAGGCCAAGTCACTGAGTGGCTGAAATGCGTTGGGCTTTCTTTTTAATAAAACCTATTTGGATTTTCATTTCAAGAATTCCTTTTTTCAGCATCTTGGGGTCTCCCCCCTCTTTTTTCTCCTGTCTTCTTCTCACCCACACTGCCTCCCACAGATATAATTGCATTGTCCTCTGTTGCCAACTACAGATGTACTCTGTAAAGACTGTAGCTGAGTGGAAGGGCATGCACTTTGCACGCCAACAGTCCCAAGTTCAATCCCTGGTGTCCTCCACAAATATATTGTTGGTTTTTAATGAAATGGTTGAATGTAGATTTAGTTATTTCAATATACAGTAATGTGTTTATAAGGACAGGTGATTATGGGAGGAAATTATAAGGATTTCTCATCTTGTGGTTAATTTTCCCTGTACAAAAGTATGACATTCCAGCAGACTCCATTCATGTGTTGACATCAACAAAGGTGGCCAAGCAGCACTGTTAATAGTCAGTGGCACCCATTATCACTGGCTTTAATTAACTCACAGCCAGCTTTTCATTCTTTCTCCACAGAATGAGGGAAAAGGGTACACCACTGGAACATATATTGTTTGCCGTAACATTTTCTCAGAAGTAAATGCAACAAGGGAGAAAAGCTTGATGTCATTTGTTTACTAAACTATCAACATATTTCAAAAGAAATGTTAAATTCTGTACTTCTAAATGTCAGTATTTAATAGGAAATGTCAGTTTTCCAGAAAAGATTAAGAGGTTTATAGTGAAAGCACAGCAAGCCTCTGGATATGAAACTGACCCACTAGTTGCTTGCTCTTGTTGGAGAACTTCATTAGCCCAAGGAAGAGAGACTATGATCTGACCCAGGCAGATACACACAGGGACCAATCAAAAGTCAGTAACAGAATATCCTGGCCATGGTTCACACTTTGTGTTTGCCAGTGTACGATGAGATTTGGCTTCTTTGAGCCTGGCAAGAAAGGAAGATATTTAAAAATTGTACTGGGCAGATTCTGTTTATGTGCAATAATAAAATTTCATTTTATATTTTCAATGTATATGTTCACCTCCCTGAGAGCTATTGCTAGTCAGGCGGTATATAAGTTTTAAAAAATAAATAAATAAATACACATCTTGTTAGACCTTGTCGCCTAAGGAATGTTGGAGATGGAGTGTGCTTTCAGATCCTAAGGTACAAGAAGATAAGGCATCCTCTTCCATCTACTTTGATCTTCTTTAGTGCTGTTCCTCTCTAGTTCCTTCAAACTGACATGTGATTCACAGAAGTGGAGTGAGTGGCTTTGGGGATCTGAAAGTCAATGAACATGACCTGACTATCAATGGAGCTCTATAAGGGGGACGGCAAGCAACCTCTTTTGCTCAGTGAAGAAGATAGTAATTTATTGTTAGAAACAGAGACCTTTAGCTGCAGTAGCGATGGAATAATGTTGGCTAGATAATCAGCAGCTGAAAATAGTCAAGGGAGCTTCTTGCCAAGTTAAGTGGTTTATCTTTTTAATATCCATGTAAATCAGCTTAGAGAACCTCTGGCCCATGTGTACACTTGGGCCTAGCAGGGGTCCTAATTTGGCTCACAAAGCTGTTTACCCCAAACTATGCCCACCTCCCTACAACTGACAGCATATGTGATGTCAGGTGTGGGGCGGGTAAAGATGCATCAGCAACAAAGTCTTAAAGTGGGCTCCTGATTAGCATTGGCAGCAAGCCTCACTTGCCAATGAATAGTCGGCTGATTGGTGGTGACAGCAAAATCCTCAGGCAGTGGCTGCACTATGGAGTTCCTGATCTCTGCCCAAAGTGGGGCTTGCTGCAAGTGCTATTGTGTCACCTGATATCATGTGACACCAGGTGGATGACAAATGGAAAACCCCATCCACCCATCAAATGGGTCCATGGGACAGGTAGGGAAGCTGTTTCCCATCCTTTATATAAATAATGGATACCAGTTTGTGTTGGAGCAACTCTGGAAAGTCACTCTAGCCAATACATTAAGTAATTAGACTCAGGACTAATTTAAATCCCATTGATTTCAATGGGTCTACTCAAAGCATGACTAAGACTGCAATGCAATACACGCTAACCTGGGAGGAAGTCCCATAAAACACAATGGAGTTGACTTCTGAGTAGACATGCATGGGATTGTAGCCTAAGGCTGCAGTCCTAACTCCACTTACCTAGAAGTAAGCCCTACTGAATTTAAGAGAACTGAGTAGACCTGGTTAGGATTGTGCTATTAATCTGGATCAGTGTAATTATTTGTTTGACATAGTAAGTGGACTGATTTGTTTGGCATGCTGCAGGCACAAAACAAGATCATTATTTTGTATGTATACATGTGAACCATTTATGCAAGTTAATCAATCATGAAACAGATCTATAGGAACAAAATGTCCTTTGTAAAAGAATGATTATCCTGAAAATAATTGCCCACCAAAGAGAAAAATTTGCAAATAATAAGCCAGCTCCACAGCCAAGTTATTTTATTTGTATATAAGCTGATACACTCCTAGAATCATTTTGCGATAGATATCTTCAAGCCTTTCTTTGTTCCTTGAATCATTTGTTGGAAATTGACCCCAACACCTTCTTCTGCCAGCTGTGGTCCTACTCTTCCTCAGCACCAACAAGAGAGCAACCACTTCCACAGTCTTCCAACTACTGCTTACCCCTTAAATTATCAAGATGAGAATTCATGCTTCTATTTCCTTACTAAACAGACAGGGAATATGTTGGGTGTTCAGATGTTGTACTACAACTCCCATCATCCCTGACCATTCTGACTAAGAATTATGGGAATCCAACATCTGGAGGGCCAAAGATTACCCATCCCTACCTTACTCTGTTTTTAGCCTGTTTGAACATAAGAAGAGCCCACTGGATCAGGCCAATCACCCATCTAGTCTAGCATCCTCTTCTCACAGTGGCCAACCAGATACCCATGGGAAGCCCAAAAGCACAACTTGAGTTCAAAAGCACCCTTCCCTCCTGCATTTTCCATCAACTGGTATTCAGAAGCAGGGATCCGTTGACTTCTCCAGGAAATGGAGTTTTAGACCCTTCGAAGGCCCACTGTGAATTGTTTGCAAGGCACTTTGAGGGTGCTCGCCTCTATAGCAATCTTGATGCCCCATTGTCCTGCCCAGAGCCTGAGACATGAGACGGAGGTGAAGCTTGGTTTAATTCTCATTTTATTAGGGTGATGGTTACATCCAAATCAGTGCACTTCATGAACCTGTCTACTCTAGCTCACTACTTTACCTAGCTAAGCTACCTGAACAGTCTCTGCAATGTGTGGGGAGAGTTGAATCAGCACTAGAGCCTGGGCGGGCACCTGCTTAAGTATGTAAGGTCTTCGCCTGTAAACAACGGCTCCTCTGAAGTCCCACCCTCTCAAGGTCCCTTTTCTTGTGCCATCTCGAGTGGAGAGGGGGGGGGGCGAGCCTCCGATGGCCCATCTGACAGTGGGGCTTCACTAGGTGATGGCTCTGCTTCAGAGAGCAGGAAGCTGGTTGGTGGGAAAGCGTTTGAAATGCCAGGTGGGGATTCCTGTGAGGGTGAGGTTGGTGCGCTGAGGGGTCACTTCCCAACAGCTCAGGCGAGGAACTCGCAGGTGATATGGGAACCATCTTGATGGGGGGGGCTGGCCAGGGAAGTCTGCAGGCTGACAGCGATCCCCTTCCTTCACCACTCCTAGGGACCTCATCCTCATTTGACTCCTCTCCCTGAACTAGCTCCTCTTGCACCTGGGGCGCAACACCCATCTACATCTACTGTAGTCCCCAGTGAGGTGTCCAGTGCAATGTCTGCTGCAACTTCTTGGGACTGGTTTCAGTTGATGTGGCCTGATAATGTGAACAAAGTGCTTGCAACAATACAGCCAGCAACATGTCCTCTCGACCCTTGCCCTTCTTGGCTTATTAAAGTTGGCCAAGGGAGATTCACTGAGTGGATCCTGGGTGTGGTCAACCCATTGTTGAGGGAGGGAGTGGTTCCAGTCACCTTGAAAGAGGCAGTGATCCAACCACTCCTGAAAAAAACCCACCCTGGACCCATTGGTTTGTGACAACTACCACCCAGTTGCAAATACCCCCTTTTTAGGAAAGGTGATTGAGAGAGTTGTGGTGCAGCAATTGCAAGTACTCTTGGATGAAACAGATTGTCTTGACCCATTCTGATCTGGGTTCAGGCCTGCTTATGGGACTGAATTGGTCTTGGTTGCCCTGATGGGTAACCTTTATTGGAAGGAGGACAGGGAGAGAATGACCCTGTTATTCTTACTTGATCTCATTGACCATGGTTTCCTTCTGGGCCAACTTGGTGAGATGGGTAACGGAGGCACTTTCTTACAATGGTTCTGATCCTATCTCCAGAGTTGTTTTCACAGAATAGCATTGGGTGTTTGTCTTTCAGCCCTCTGGCAGTTGTGCTGTGGGGTGCCATGGGGTACCATCTTGTCCCCAATGCTGTTTAACATCTATATGAAGCCATTGGGAGCAGTCATCAGGAGATTTGGGCAGTACGCTGATGAAACCCAGCTCTATTTCTCTGTAACATCTGGATCTGGAGAGGCCATGCAAGACTGGACCAGTACCTGGACGTGGTGGTGGGCTAGATGAGGACCAATAAACTGAGTCTGAATCCTAGCAAGATGGAGGCACTGTGGGTTGGTAGTTCCTGATTTTGGATAATTGGTCAATTGCCTGCTTTGGATGGGGTCGTACTCCCTCTTAAAGAGCATGTCCATAGAATGGGGATGCTCCTGGATTCATCTTTGTCACTAGAGGCCCAGGTGACCTCAGTGACTAGAAGTGCCTTTTACCCGCTTCAACTGGTAAGACAGCTGCAGCCATTTCTGGACTGAATAGCCTGACCCCTGGTGTCTATACACTGGTAACCTCCAAGTTGGATTACTGTAATGTGCTCTATATGTGGCTTCCCTTTAGGTTGGTCCAGAAGTTGCAGCTGATGCAAAACCAGTGGTGTGACTGCTCACTGTGGTAGGATACTGCCAACATGTCACCCCACTGCTGCAAGAATTGCACTGGATGCCCATTAGCTAACGGGTAAAGCCATTGATTGCCTTAACCTCCATGAATTTCTTTAATCCTCTATAAAAGTAATCCAAGCTGGTGGCCATCACTGCCTCCTGTGGGAGTTAATTCCACAGTTTAACTATTTGTTGTGTGAAGAAATATTCTTTTGTCTGTCCTGAATCTTCCAACATTCAGCTTCTTTAGATGGCCATGAGTTCTACAGTTGTTAGAGAAGGAGACAGACGTTTCTCTATCCACATTCTCCATGGCATGCATCATTCCATACATTTCCATCATTTTGCCTCTGGGCTCATTCACATGGGAGCTGAACTCTGTTTTAAAGATGAAGATTTCTCATCGCAATAGAGTTTAAAGGTTCACACTTCTTACCTTATATGAGCCCTCAATCCGCTGTTTTCCATTTACACTGAAGGGTCAAACACGCATCTTCCTAATGACCATGCCCTCTTAAAGTCAAATTATCACTTCCTCTGGTTACCTTGGCAACTGAGCATGCTCAGTTTGTTCCAGAGTAAGTTTCATTAAAAAAGAAAAAATCCTAAAGTATGATTATTTGTATTTTCAGAATCCAGCAAAAATATAAATATTTGTTTGAAAAGTATTATGCTGTTTTGCACAGGTTAGGGGGAAAGAAAAAAAAGCACTGTTTGCAGCAGGCTTGCAGAACGGGAGCCAGCAGGAAATGACATGAACAAAGGGAGGAGGAGGGAGTGGGCAGGGACTCACAAAAGCATTGGAGCTAAGCGTTTTAAAGCCCCTAGAGATGCAAAGTACAGATGGGTTTTCCTTCCCTTTTTGGATTAAAATTGGATTGATTTGCTGCAGATTAAAAGGTAAAAGCAGCGCCTTGCCTTGCTTGGTATGTCATGTGACAACTGCGAACTAAACAGGAATGCAGAGAGGCTCGATCTCACATTAAACTGCCATGTGAACAAGCCCTCTGGCTTGCCTTTTCTCTAAACAAAAAAGCCCCAAATACTGCAACCTTTCCTCATTGGGGAGTCACTCCATCCCCTTGATCATTTTCGTTGCTCTTTTCTGAACCTTTTCCAACTCTACAATATCTTTTTTGAGGTGAGGCAACAAGAACTGTACACAGGGCTCCAAATGTGGCCACACCATAGATTTGCACAACAGCATTATGATATCGGCAGTTTTCTTTTCAGTTCTTTTCCGAATGATCCCTAGCATGGAGTTTGCCTTTTTCACAGCTGCCACACATTGGGTCAACATCTTCATCTATCCACTCAATGAAGTTGCTTCACTACCTCTGGGCCAGTTGTAAACAAAGAATATTTTGTTCTTGCTTTTATGGAACCTTTCAAGGGAAATTCTGGGGGCACATTTGCCTCTAATATTGGGATCTGCCATGGTGGAAGGCTTAGGCAGGGTAGAAGTGGGGAGGCTTCATTTCAGTCACCTCTGTCTAGATGGCTGGACTATTCTAACTCCTTGAGCTCCAGCCAGAACAGCTACCATCCATACTCCTTGATCTCCCATGCGGATATGTAGGGAGAAGGATACTTTAAAGATGATGAACCTGAAGCCCCTGCTCTCTCTTCCAGTCCTCATTCTGGCTGCTGCCTAGTTTTTTGAACTTGGGTGGCAGCACAATGGTCACTGGGGTGATCTGTGTCCATCAGTGGGACTGGACAAAGACGTCTCAGCAATTCCCTGTCTCAAAGTATTAAGTCTTTGGTTTATTGTCAAGGCAGGGCTATGGACAGAATGTAGCTACATTCATCAAGTTTCAAAAAATATTGTATACTTTTGTAACTTTTTGTTTCAGAGGTCCCTGTTTACAGACCAAAGCTGCTGCATCTCTGACAGAAGCATTCAGTAACAAGCCACCCTTAGACCACATATTGGTTTACCTATGTGAGTTGTGTGTCCATTTGCGGAGGCATTTCTTCTCTAGGGCTATCTCAAAACTAAACTGAAAGAATTTTTTTTTTTAGGCCACAAAAACAAAATGCATGGGTACAGGATGGGAAATACCCAGCTTAGCAGTAGTGCGTGTGAGAAGGACCTTGGAATTGTAGTGGATTGCAAGTTGAACATGACCCAGCAGTGTGATGCTGCGGCAAAAAAGGCAAACGCGGTTTTGGGATGCATAAACAGAGCTATAGTTTCCAGGTCGAGGGAAGTAATAGTCCCACTATATTGTGCATTAGTCAGGCCTCATCTGGAATACTGCGTTCAGTTCTGGGCGCCTCATTTTAAGAAAGATATAGACAAGTTAGAGCGGGTTCAGAAGAGGGCGACAAGGATGATAGCCGGTATGGAGAACAAGTCTTATGAGGAAAGGTTGAAGGAACTTGGCATGTTCAGTCTGGTGAAGAGAAGGCTGAGGGGTGACATGATTGCACTCTTTAAGTAGCTGAAGGGCTGTCACATAGAGGAGGGTACAGATTTGTTCTCTGCTGCCCCAGAGGGTAGGACTAGGTCTAATGGTTTTAAGTTGCAGGAGCGTAGATTCAGATTGGACATTAGAAGGAACTTCTTGACAGTAAGGGCAGTTCGGCAATGGAACCGACTGCCTAGGGAGGTGGTGGGATCCCCTTCGCTGGATGTCTTCAAGCAGAGGCTGGACAGCTATCTGCGGGAGATGCTCTAGCTGTGGACTTCCTGCTGTGAGCAGGGGGTTGGACTCAATGGCCTACAAGGCCCCTTCCAACTCTATGATTCTATGATTCTAATGCTGCCTTCTAAGAGCTACATAATCAATACCACTGAAATTCACAAGTTAATGTCCATTGGATAAACTACAAAGTCTGACAAACATATCAGTGGGTCTAGTGGCAGCTGTATGGCTCACATTACTGCTATAGCCTTAATAATTATTTTCCAAAATGTGTTGGCTTGTGTACATAACCACTACATTTTAAAAAATGGTTTCTTATAATGATAATCCTGTATCCAGATTTATATATATATCCTATTTCCAAGGTGCAAATTACCACTAATTACCAATTTAAAAAACAGCTTTCCCTTAAGTTCAGTCTGATCCTAAACTGAGACCTTTTAAAACTAGAGGCAAAACTGAGGGATTTCATATTGCAAGTCTTTCCCCCACTCATTTGTTTATGTATTATTTAGGCTACATTCTGAGAAGACTTTCTGTTTCTGTGCGCTTACAAAACAATGCAAATTAACCAAGTTATTTTTATGTTGATGCAGTTCATGTTTTGCCCATGTATCAAAGCTACCTAAATGTTATTCCAAGTTGAAAGCTACATCTTTGAATACAGAAACCAGCTGGAAATAGCAGGTGCTAGCTTATTTCTGTATACCTGTCCCAGAAGAACAATAAGGTACTATCAATATAGTTATCTTTTTCATAAATGATTGCTTCCTTTAGCTGTGGCATCTTACTGTAGGGTTCTTCCAAAGTAGCACTTACTGTTTTAAATTATTATTATTATTATTATTAAATCCAAGAAAGCAAGCACAGTTTAGCTACATTATAATAGAAGTGCTATCCTGTCAATAACCCAGTCCATTGTACAAAACTATACAAAAAACATTTCCTCATCCAAAATAACCATCCCACTGAACGTGTAAAAAGCATCAGCAAGGGGAAGATAACTCTAAAACCTAAAAAGTGTGCCACTGACTGTTAAAACTAAAAACTGCTACAATTTATTAAAATTGGAAAACTGGAAAACAACTAATGTATTGATATCTACATTAGAGTGGGGAACCTTTTTTCAGTCCAAGGGCCACATTCCCTTCAGGGCAACCTTCCTGGGGTCAGAGGCAAAAGTGGGCAGAACAATGGACTGAATTTTTACCTATGAACCATAGGCTAGCATAGTTCTTATGCACACTTACACGCCTCCTCTATCCTCCATCCAAGGCTGAGAATTCAAGGACACATTCCAACAAATCAAAAACACTCAAGGAGGATGTGAAATAGAGCCAATGACTGGGTAGGGTGTATGGCTGAATAAAGTCCCCTGGAGGACCACATTCACCTTCTGGGGCTAAGGATCCCCACTGTTGTAATACATGACAATAAAAAGTGCTATCCTAAGTGGTTCACAAAGGATATGAAGTGCCAACTCTCGCATTTCCAAAGTCCTGCTAGCTCATGCCAGCCAAGGCAGGAGGTGTGTATGGGATTGGAATTTCCTTCCCCCCCCTTGATAATATTGAAAAGATATTTTCTTTTTTTCATTCCCTCTATTGGCTTGGGGGGGGGGAAGGAAGCTTGTTAAGCCAGCTGCTGAGATAACCAACTCCTAGGGCTTCTCCTGCCCCGCCCTGGGCACCATACATGCAGGTCCTAGTACCAGGTCCTGCCAGTGACACAATCATCACCAGTGGCTCTCAACTCATGGAGCTCTCTACAGGCTTAGCAGGAACCTCTATGGCTCACTTACTCCTCTGCTGGTAAAGCTCTCCTGTAGATGTCCAGGTGGACCCCGCTCACACACTAGAAAGCCAGTGAATCTGGGAGTTAAGACTGCACTCTTTGTTGAATATTAGGGACAGTATAGCTTTCATTCTCACATTGCTCTGTGCTTCTGGTTTAGCCTTGGCTTTTTATTAGACCACATATAGCTTAAAATAGTTTTTTTTTTTAAAAAACCCATTATTCTAGAAGTGCCTTCCCCAACCTTATGCCCTCCAGATGTTTTGGACTACAGCTCCCATAAGCTCCAAAGAGCATGGCCATTTGTTCTAGGACATTGTCTGGTATGATATGTTTATGACACTGTCAGGAGTGGCTACCACAGCAGCAGCCCACTCATGCTATCAACCTGATGGTCAGCTGCAGAGGTGGGCAGCACAGGCCTGAAGAGGCTGGGCAGGGTGGCCCCAGCAGAAAAAAAAAGATGCCCAACCCGCCGGGGGGTTACGATGCGGCAGGTAAGCAGGGAGGGAGCAAGGATGGCAAATGAATAGCAGAAAAATAAAAGAGTAAAGAGCTAGGCTATCAGCAAGCCTTGCCCCACAGCATGAGAAGAAGGAAAAGACAACACTTCTGGGACTTGCCACCCCAGTGGTGAGTGAAGGAGGAAAACTGAAGGGAGGGAGATGCTACTTGCACATCCGATTATAGGAGGATTAATGCGGAAACAAGACTGATTAAATAATCAGATCTCAGGAGGACTCTGAAGATGAGAAGGGCTTTAAAAACCTAATCCAAATGAAGAGTTCACCATTTTCTGAAGGCAAGAGAACCCTGGTGCTCAGAAGACCCCTGGGATCCATAGTGGGAATATGGAAGCTCTTACAGGCACATTTATGTGTGATATATTTTCTTTGAACTTGTTCATGTTGGAATTATGTAATTCATGTAGCTGACTCCAAGAAGAACCTAAGTGCTTCCTAATGAGGTAGAATTGTGCAACTACTACGCTCAGGATAAATATATGAATATAATGACCACTAGTGCGCTTCTGGCTCTTTGAATGAGCCCTAGAAAAGTGCTGCTTGTTGAGATCTTAGTGCTTAATACATAAGTGTCACTGCAAAGCACTCCATCTGGGATCTTGCAGAGTGCAAGGAAATAGATGAACAACTTATGTTTAATCCCCCTTTTGATATCTGGCTGTGAAACAATAAAAACAAGTTATAATTGGTGATTTATTGTCTTTGGAAAGCTTTATCATGAAGGTGGTGAATGTAAACAATGTAGCAAAATGAAAAGCTGTATAATCACAATCCTTCCTTGAGTATCTCTTCAGTCTATATATCATGAGCCAAATAAATTGACACTTGGATTTTCAAACAAAGGAAAGTCATTTATTCAGTATGAATTGTTCTCTCTTGTCAAAAATGTTTTATTTCAAAGCTAGTCTGGTACTCTAGATGCCTCTTAGGAATACTGTATGTAGGCACATGTTTTTGTACAAAATCTAAAAGTCAACAGTTCTAGGAAACCTTGAATGCTTTCCCTGTAAACATACATGGGTGTACAACTATAGCAGTTTCAATTGACACACCACTACTTGTGGAACTCCCTCCCCACAGAGGTGCATCTCGCATCCTCACTCTACAGCTTTTGCTGCGTGCAGCAGATGCACCGCTTTACCCTGGCCTTTCTTAGTTAAGGCATGTTGCTTTGTGCGACCTGCTTCTTTTGCTGAATTTGGAACAATTTTATGTGTTTCCTCTCCAGAGCTTGAAGCACATGGGCTGTGGCTGACAAGAAGTACAGCCCAGCTGTGTCTGGACGGCCACAGCCTCCCCACCCCTTGAAAGGCAGCAAAACATTTCTACCTTTGCTTGATGTGGTCCTGAAGATTTAAAAAAAAAAAATCAGTCTGCTGACAGTTTTAGATTTCTCTATGTGGAAAAGGCAGATTGGAAGACCAAAGGAAGGGACATATTTCCAGTTGCCTTCATGTTATATTACATGATCATACAACGTAATGGAGAATGCTACGGTACTACAAGATGGATTGATCTTCACATGCATTTGATGAAGCGAGCTTTAATCCACTAAAGCTTATGACTCCACAGTAAATCTGTTCTATTTTAAAGGTACCACAATGCTCCTTTGTGGGTGTTTCTGCTGCAACAAACCCGCATGGCTACCCCCTCTGGAGTTTCTGACAAATGGGTTTGGATCATATGTGTTTCTTCAATTATTTGAGTATTCTGAAAATCATAAAAGGGTAGCTATATAAGTAGATGCATCCATGACATATGTGAATCTATCACTTACATCCTGTGTCAATGATTTTCAGTATAATTGCTCTTAAAAAATGGGCGTATAAGTTATTGTTATATGTCAGTGACAACAATGAAAGCATGAGGGTAATAATACTGATATTTGCCAATTTTCTATTTAGAATTTAAATACACCTACACTAAGAACAAGAATACTATTAACAACTCATTGTTTCCCTTTAGGCTATGCATCAGATGTTTGGCATATATTTTTCAATATGTTCCCACAGCTTTAACGATGATGAACAATTGTGTCCATAATTATCCTTGTTCTATCCTAGAATCGACAGGGTTGACCATTTAAACATCATTCAAACTGGGTTACCTCTTATGATGGTTTAAGTATAAGAGAGTTTCCTGTACAGCTACTGGGCCCACATTGATCATAGCACAGATTTCTCATACTAGAAGTCACACGTTAGGTGGTGTCTAGTCACTGCACTGGAGCAAAATTGGCATACCAATACAAGCGCTTTGGCCAACATTAAGGAGACAAATGATAACGTTTTCACTTTACCTGGAAAAATATGGGGGATTGTAGCCAGAGTAGTTGATATGCAACGTGCCTGCCTTTTCCTCATTAATCTCCTAGAACTAAAGAGTTTGAAGGGACTTTGGAAGTTATTTAATCCAATCACCTGCTCAGTGCAGGAACTGCAATGCAGGATGCAGCTACACCATTCCTGACAGATGGCTGTCCAGCCTTTAGTGAAGGAGAGCCCACCACTTCCTGAGGATGTCTGTTGCATTATCCAGCAGCTCTTACAATAAGGAAGTTCCTCCTACTGTTCAGCCAAAATCTGCTTCACTGCAAATTTCCACCTATTGGTTCTAGTCCTGCCCTCTAGAGCAACAGAGAATGTGTCTGCTCCATCTTCTGCCTGACAGTCCTTCAGATATTTGATGATCACAATCAGGTCTCCCCTTAATCTTTCTTTATCTAGGCTAAACATACCCAGCTCATTGAAGCGTTCCTCATAGGACTTACTTTCCAGATCCTCACCATCCTGATTGCTGTTCTCTGGACACACTCTAGTTTGTCAATATCCTTCTTAAGATATGCTTCCCTGTATGCTTACATTCGTCTACCAACACAAGCATGGACACATTTTTTACATAGTTCCAGAAACCATGGTGTACATTTTGCTGTTAACCCAGTCCTATCCATGTTTACTTGGAAGTAACTCTTCAAGTTTAATGGCACTTACTTCCAGCTTAGTGTAGATAGGATTGTAGCCTAACAACATAATTCTATACATGCATACTCAAAAGATACATTTATTTTTTTAACCCATTATGGTCTCTCATCAAGCTGGTTTTTATAAATCTGCCTATAAAAACTTGCAAACCCTCTTTGATGAAAAACTATAGTGGAACAGAACCACTGCAACAAAAGCTCTGTCATACCACCTTTAATTTTCTGAAGGAAAAGCATTGTTTTTATTTGGTATACTCTCACCTATTCAGAATATTAGTAAAGTTCTTACATAATGCTCAGCCATGGTTTGTCAAAACCATGAATTAATCACAAATTACCACATACACAAACAAACATGGTTTGTTTTCTAGCTGCTCTTGCTTCATGCCTTTGTTTTTAAATCATTTTTATTGATAATAATGTTCAAAAGAAATACAAGTATAAATAAGAACACAATGTAAACAAAGGAAAAGAGAAGAAAACCCCAACAAATTTTACAAGAGTCTAGAAGACTATAACAACGTCCAGAGCTCTCAACGCAACATCAGTTGTAATAGCAGATATATAACCAAGTCCCATAAACAATGAGCTGACAGAGATTTAAACAGAAAAGTTTATGCAGAACAAACAAGCTCAGTAGTCACTACCCCTTTACTTGCCTTCCTGTGGGCAGCAACCTTCCCCCGGGCAGCAACCTCTACCAATTTTGTGGCCATACTTCTTCCTCCCTGAGCTCTGTTCAACTGGCATCACCTCTCCTTGCCCTCCGCCACCTCTCAGCACACCTGGGACTTCTGTCCATTCTTCCCTATGTCTCTCAGGAATCCCATCCAGTGAAGGGAGGAATTATGCAAAGGCAAGCCAAGGAGACAAGCCACACACCTCCATTTCTTGGGTAATAGCCTCTTTACCCACCTCAGCCATATCCCTGGAACAGTACTCCCCCATGGCCTTCTAACCTGCTTTTAAAGGAGTTGACCCTTGAGTGATGGCAGATGTGTTGCTGCGAGGGCTGCACTGATGAATCCTGCCAAAAGTCTCTTGTCTCTGCTCAGCTCCAGTGGCTGAATAAGAGCTTGCACCTGCTGACAGGGAAGAAGACAGAGGCAAGTCTGCAGCCACCTGCCTGGGAGACTGACGAGGTATCGCTGCTGTTATATGGCAGGAAACTAATACTATTTTTTAAAGAAAAAGAGTTCTGCAATGACCAACTGTTTTTGACAATAAACTAATATTGTATATAGGATGTATGCAAGCCTGTTTTTGGGGGGGGATGGGAGCATTGCCACTTCTACAGCTGTGCTTTGCCACTCCCCCAGATTTTTTTTAGGGAAATTGTCTTCTTTTTCATTTGTCACATGACAGGCAATGGCAACCCCCATTTAAAGAATGATAACTTGCTTTAAGAACAGGAACAATTTAAGAATAGGACCCTCTGGAAAATTCAGTGAATAAGGCAAGGAGTGCACAACAAAATCCTCATCTGGAAGAGCCCCCCAAAGTCTGCTCACTCAAGACTTTCCCTGACTGAGGGTGGATTTTTCATTATCACAATCACCCTATAATTACTTAAGTGATCCTGGAAAAACAGCCTGTTTAGTAACATGACCCTTGAAGAATTAAATATTAGGATTTTGTGTAATGGACTAGAGTTAGACTCCACCCCTTGAACTTTACTTTGCTCTGCTTTTCTGTTTCAGTTTCAGTTGTGCTGTCTACCAAGCCAGCGATAAAGAAGCATGTTTGCTTGCCTGCAGTACAAAGTATTTGTTTATTCTGCAGCTATTATAATGAGAACAGGATTGGGTGTTTATTGCTAAAAGGTGAAATAAAGAGATAACTTAGAGTGATCTGAAACTCTTTTAAAGTACTCACTATACTCACAAACATAGTGGCTACTTTTCTTCTTTTTCTTGATTGGCAAAAGATGAAAAGAGCCTTAGAGGAATAAAAATATTGCTGTGTATGCTACAGTGTGCTGGTTGGTTGGTTGGACCCAGAGCTTGGAAAAGTTACTTTTTTGAACTAAACTCCCATCAGCCCAATCCAGTGGCCTTGCTGGCTGGGGCTGATGGGAGTTGTAGTTCAAAAAAGTAACTTTTCCAAGCTCTGGCTGTAACTCACATCTTTAAAAATTGCTCTGAAGTTCCTCCAGCAGGCCATGGTAATAATAATAATTGCCTTCTGCACATGCATTTCAAGGCAATGTAAAAGATACAATGAACCAGCAAAAAACCAGAGCTTGGAAAAGTTACTTTTTTGAACTACAACTCCCATCAGCCCAATCCAGTGGCCATACTGGCTGGGGCTGATGGGAGTTGTAGTTCAAAAAAGTAACTTTTCCAAGCTCTGCAAAAAACCCAGTTAAAAACAATACAGAAAATAGCAGATAAATTAAAATAAGTAGACACAGGTGGCAGAAACTGGAAAAGCCAACTGGAACAAGAATATCTTAAATTGTTTCTGGAAAGTGCAGATAGTGGGCGCTTGTCATATCTCAACCGAAAAGCTATTCCATAGAACAAGGCAGCCACACTGAAAACATTGGTCTGAGTTACTGATCTCTTTGGAACTTGAAGGAAAAGCTCTCTTGCAAACCACAGTGACCTACTGGCTATATAAAGGCTATGGCAGTCTCTCAAGTAGCCTCATCCTAGCGGTGTAGGACATTATATGTTAGTACTAACACCTTGAACTTGTGGTTTAGGCATAGCAGATAAATCCACGGGTAATGGTTAGGCTTAGAAGATAAGTCTCCCTCAGAATTACTCCTTGGGAGTAGAAGTTGGAGGTGCAAGGCTGAAATGTTGCTAGACGGCTAGCTCTGACTCCCCACCCCCCACCAGGTTACGGATGGGGGAGAAATTCAACTGAGTTCACATTTAAAGATGAACCTACCTAATTTGCCCTTTCCAAAACAATATGCGAACAGAAACACAGCTATCCTTCAAAATTTGTACTTCTCAAAATTTTGTTCAGTTCTCTAGCCTAGTAATGTGTACGTAATTGCATATAATAGGGCAAAGTGTTATAAAATGCATATATTAGTGAAAATAACATAAAATTAAGGGAAATTTCTTTGTAAAAATGTACATATTAGGAGAAATTTGCACTAGGATGCTGATAAGGCTTTTTTTAAAAAAAAGTTCACAAATGTAAGACTTGCAAAACTGAGAGGAACTGAAATTGACAGATTAACTCATCCATACTATGAACACAAATATATCGCTTGGAATTCTCTCCTGATAAAAACTTTGGAGATTCAGATTATGGTCCGTATGTACCTTCTTTTATAAACCTCCTGTTACAGAAATGGAAGGGACAGACACAAGATTGGGATTCAAATCCTAATCTGCTGCACGTGGAAACTGGTGCATTAGCCAGTCACACTGCCCAGTGGCACAGGAACCGCTGGCTCAAGGGTCTGAGCTATTCAATGCCTATGGATGGAGGCAAACAATAATTGGGACCTAATACAGGAGCCACCCAGTTGTCCTGAGTGTAACCTACAGTCACTATCCCAGACAGCAGCCCACTCCATCAGCTGCCCAGCTCTGCGAGTGGCCTGTCACTGATTTTACGCAGGGATGGAACTTTCTGCGCTCCCCAAGCTAGGGGCCTTTCCGATGTCCAGGTTAGTCCTCCTGTCAAAACTTGTGCCAAACCTTTTCCCTGCCCCTTTAACAGTGAATCGGCCAAACTGAGCCAAATAAGTGCCCACCAGGAGAGAGAGAGAGAGCACCCCAAGCGAAGTGAGCAACATTCCAAGCTCTGCCCTTGGGACTATCTGCAGTCCATGCCCCTCACTTGCTGTGCTCCATGCCCTCCTCAAGCCTGGCAGGGATGTGTCTTTTGAACAGTGAGAACGCCTCTTGCTTGCTTGGGTGGAAGCAGATGTGCATGGAGGGATATGTGTATAGGAATCTCTGTCTTTTACATGGCTACCTTACAATGTAACCTACAGTACAAAAGTAAGAATCACCCCTGTTGTGCCACCCATTTTGCCTCTGGTTCCACCCACCACTGCCATGTGGCCCACAGGAAGTTGCCTTTAAGAGAATGTCACTTGAGGGAGAAGGAAGGCCTTGGCAATGCTCGTTATTTGCCCTTGGGCCACTACAATAAATACAGAGCTGCATACTTAAAGGTTCAGGATGAAGATCAGCAAAAGAAACAATCTTCTTATCAAGGCAAATGCTTTTTCCGATGTAGCTATTTTTCTTGTGTGGTAGAGATGCCAACAGAGCAACATAAAACTTAACATAAACCTGGTATGTTTGTGATTTATTTGACAGATCGCCAAACAGCTATTACACAGGACACAAATCTGCAGCAGAAGTTCCCTTATGTTGGCACAATCTTGTGAAAACAAAGACACCACACGGTACTCTATACATGCTGTGCTCTGCACACTGGATTAAGGTGGTAGATTTCCCTTCATGCCATGATTTGATCTGTAACAAAATGAAATGTGATCAACCCTATTGAAAAGCAGGGGTGGTTAACCTGTGGATCTCCAGAGTGAATGAGAGTTCCCCCCCCCCAATGCAATATTCAGACATGGGGTGATTTAGATCAGGATTGCAAGGGGGTAACTTGTTAAATCCTCCTACCCTCCACACACAAATTGGGTTTCCAATCCAGATCATCCCTCCCCTTCCCTTCCAGCAATTTGCAACATAAAAGAAAACACTTGCGTTTTATGTTTTCAGGCAAAATAAAGGTCGCATATCATTTAACTCTGAGATTCTCCATTTTCTGGATTCTGTAGCCAATACTAAATTCTGACATGGCCATTTCCCTACATTTGCACAGACTCTCCCAAATAAACACAGCCCTGCCAATAGCCATATCTACAGGAACATATAGCTGTTGTATGGGGTAAAATACTCAAGAACATAAATAGAAAAATTACTGAACGACTTTTGCCAATTGACACTGCCAAAAGAGACTGCCAATGTGATATATTTGAAGGGCACAAAGCCACCTGAGACAGTTGGTTCAAAACCACAGTTCATTTGAAGGCTTTTGCAGGAATCCTGTGCAAGCCCCACTGAAATGAATGTAAGCTGTGCAACAGCAATGCTTGGTGGAAGACACCCTGACTTTCTAACATGATCAGACTCAAATGCAATGAAGGCATTTCTAGATGATGCCAGAAATATTGCTTTTATATGAAATTTTATTCTCTGTATACATTTAACACAAAGCAAAACAAGAACTCTTTCCTCTCCTTGTTTCCACCCTGTAAAATCAAGCAGGTCCACCCCCACCGCTGGGTGGCACTTCAACCCCTCTTTTTTAATTCATTTACTTATTCACTCAATTACAGTTCTCTTCCATTTTCCTGCAGAGACTTGAATTACACCTATTTTCCCTTGCACTGGAAGCAAAATCCTTCTGCAGGTGATGATGGCAGTGACAATCGTCTGAAGAAACCTAAAGAACTATGAGAAGAAGGGTCTTTCCCCCTCCTATGGCTGATGGGAGAGTCACTCACAGTACATGATGATTTGGAAGCAATATGAAAGCTGAACGTTCTTACATTTAGGGAAAAATGGGTTTGATAGAAATAAGCCACTACTTAAATAATAGAACAGGCCATCAATAAGAATTCTGTTCTGCCAGGCACTTCAGGAAATGAGATTATTATATACTTCTGGTGGATGAAAAAATGGGGTAGCATATGCACAGGATTGCAGTGGACAATTTTTCCGGTGAGGAAAGTCTCCCAAATTTATTGGTGGCATTTAGCTGCTGTGCAAATTATATTTAAAAATCTATCCTCAAGAACAGCAAGGGCTTTATTTTACTTATTTATTATTTTATTATTTTGACCAATAGCATTTGCATGCCACTCTGTAACATCAAGTTCTCTGGGCAGCTAATTTTATGACACCCAATGAAACCACCCTTCCCCAGCCTTGGCTCCCCTGCTGTCCTTGGACTCCAGCTCCCATCATTCCCATCTAGGATAGCTACTGGTCAGGGATGATGGGATGCATGGTCCAACAACTTCTGAAAACCCAAGGTTGGGGAAGGCTAGAATAAATGATGGCATAGATATGTTGCACAGAAAACAGGCCAAGAAAGGGATCAATCAGCTGTTCTCTGATTGGTTGGATCCTGTGGTGCAAACCTCTGGAAATGCTCCTTTGGACTAATTCTGATGAAAGCACTGATGGCTGCTAGTCCTCTATGGAACACAGAAAACTGGTTTTTACAGAGTCAAGCCACTGGCTCATCTTGCTCTTTATTGTCTACACTGATGTACAGCAGCCCTCCCTGGGTTTCAGACAGGAGTCCTTCCCAGCTTTCTGCAGAAATGCAACTCATGAGCTCTACCATTGAGTGACAGCACTTCTCCAAGAAACAAAAGGGCTATTCCTCTGCTATTTAAATAATGTAAGAATATAAGAGGAGTCTGGCAAAAGCAGGATAGTATGAGAATCTCTTGCACAATTGTGCAATGGCCGTAAGTGCAATGGCAGTAAAAGTTTCACCTGCTATTCCCCCCCTTGTGTCCAGCAACTAGAAAAAGCAGAGGAACAGGGCGAGTAAGAAAAGAAAAGACAAAGAGGTGACAACTCTAAAGGCATGTGATTTAACACTGTTCCTTTCCTTTTCTTAGCAAAGGTGCTAAAAGAATTGCCATGGCTTGCTGCATGGTACACACAGATGGCATCCTCTTCACGGGAATAAAGGGGGCATTTTCACTTTTCACTTGTAATCAACATAATTTCCCTTCATCCTACTCCGTGACATTCTGTGTTAATTTATATCACCGTGGTAGTCTTCCCACGCACCTGTTGAACGGGAGTGTTCCTCTGCTTACACATGCCTGTGGAAATCAGGCTCACAGGCCCAAATTACATGTTATAAGGAGAGGGGTGGGTACAGTTGGCTTGCCTTTGTCCCTACATGATCTGTGGCAATGCATAGCTAAAAGTGCCCTTCTAACCACCTGTTACTGGGGAGACGAAGTGCCGGCCTATGTCCCCATGGTGTCTAGTTTGGGCTTTAGGAAGTGTTTAAGAGGATCTCCATCCTGAGACATATTCAGAATAAGAGGAATGTTGGAAGTTATCATTTGATGGGATTTTTAATAGGTAGATTTGCTACACAGTGATTTATGCTGGTGTGAACAAGTGTTGCCTCCTTAACAGCCACTTTCCTTATGCTACCATATGTTGCAATCAATTTATAGCTCTATGTTTATGATATCATCATGGATTGATACAAAAATGCAAAAGCTAAACAGTGTCAAGCTGGAGGAGAACTAAGTTAAGGAACGACAAATTCAAAGCAAGGTCACCTCCATTTATCCTTCCCTTCCCTTTTCATAAAGCCTGCAATACTTCTGAAGTTCTTCCAGAAAACTAGCATCCCAAAGTGATTTTGCTTGTATTTTACACAGGTACTCTTATCCAGAACATTAGGACATAGAATTAGTAAACAAGAATACAGACGTCCTGTTGGAAAAGGTTGTTTCCAAAATAACTCGTGTTTGATGCTAGCCAAAGAGTCACAGTATTAAAACCTATATTCTATCTATATTGAAGATAGATTCTTCCGAGAGATGATGATACCGTTCATTGTGTGTATATTTCTCTGATTTTCTCCTCTCCCTGCTACTACATGCTTGATGAAATGTATCTGGGCATCTGAGTCTCTGGGAACAGGTGTAAAACTGGGGGGGGGGATGCCACTTGAAGTGGAGAAGTGACAGGTGAGACTGAGCTGTTTCACCCTTCTGCCCTTCTGTTTTTGCCTACAACTCTCTCCCCCAGCAGTTTTTTCCAATGACATTGCAAACACGCACCTGGAACTGTGACTGGGCAAATACTGGTTGGAGGGAGGCATGCAGGGAGAAATTGGCAGATGCAGAAGGGTTAAATACCCTGCCTCCTGCTAGCTTCCTTTTCGCTTAAAATTACGCCCTCTCTCTGTGCCACTTTGCTGCTCTTTGGTGCAAACCCAGGTTCTCACGTTTCTGCTGCTAATAGGTTTTACAGTTTTTTGTAGATCCTCCCCCAAAACCTGAGAAACCTGTATGATCAGGAAACTACAGTGGGAAGTAAATATATACGTTATGGGAAATGAAAATGATGCATCTACAAACCATCTTCAGTTATCTAAACAAATATCGTTTGTTCCCTCTTTGTATAAATGGTTATTATTATACTATGTATAAGACAGCAAAAGAAAATGAATCCTCTGCTTTTCCCTGGGACATATGAATTTTCTTTCTCTAACAATATTTTCTTTCATCTCTTTATCGTGCTTCACTCTTGAAAATCCCTCAGTGAGAACATACAAATCTCCCATGCAAACCCCCAGTTTAGCTCATGTGAAGAAACTCAAAACTTGCTCCATCTTAAGCTCGGTGTTGGGGAGACCACCAACACTTCCACAGCTTTTCTGATCCAACTAGGTCACTGCTCAGGGATGGGGGTCATGACAATCATACTTGCCCTCACCTTAACTGTGGAGTCCCCAGTGTGGACCCATAGGCACCACAGCACCCTCAGAGACCCCCTTGGAATCCAACAAAGCCTCCAACCCTCCCAATTTTTAAAATCTTTTTTTAAATTGAAGTTTTGGTGGGCTTCGCATTTTGCCTGTTGGGGGTGGATGCGTTCTGAGCATCACCATTTCAGACCTTTCCCTGAAGGGGCATAGCTCACTGATAGAGCATCTGCCTTCCTCCATATGAGCATACCTGGCAATTTCACTCATCATCTTAGGCCCTGCTGTGGATTCCCCTTATACTGATTCAGTATAAGGTAGCCTCCTATGTTCCTTCTGTGAAATGGATATCTTCTGGTGCTCACATCAGTTTCTTAAATTTCCAAATGTGGGAGACTTCTGCCTTAATCATTCACCACTCAAGACTAGCATACCCTGCCATTCTAATTAATGCCCCTTTGGGGACGACACGAGGTGTAGTTAGTCATCCCTCAGAATCTCAGTCGTAAATCTCTAACTGGTACAAGAACAAGAGGCCCGTCCCCAAATCTAATTGGACCTAATCACAATCAAGTATGTGTTTAACTCTCATTCTCTGATTGGAGGTACTATAATCCTGAGTTAATCCTCATAAAAATCCATGGATTTTTATCCATCAAGAAAGCCCCCAGAGAAGAGAAGCGGTCTATCAGATGTGCAGATTTCCATGCTGGGAAAACTAAGGATTTTATTTATTTTATTATTATATGTATGAATTGCTTTATAACAATGGTTTCTGAGTAACAAACAAATCAAGCAGCTTAACAAAAATAATAGAATACAAACGAACAATAACTGAGGCAGAACAATAAACAATAAAGTCTAAACATATCTGCTGACATAACATTTAGGAATGTGAGAAGCTCCCTTCCTCATATATCTAAGAAATTTCACCATTTATCCAAAACCTTTAGGATTCCCTTGAAATTTCCCAGACATACTGAACATGTGAAGAAAGCTAATTGGTACTATTTGGATAGAATGCAGACTGGTGAAATTGGCTAAAGATGTTGCTATTTTATAAACTCTTCTGGCTAAGGTTGAAGAGACCATTGTCCTTTTGCAGGAACAGCTGTGTGATTCTGCCACCACAATCTTAAATTAATTATGGCAAGTTTGTTCAGGGTCAGCCCAAGGCATCTTGCAGCCTGAGCTGAAGGACAAGATAGTTCCCCCCTCCCCGTATTATTCCATATATTGAAGCCAACTGGAGTGATAACTGAATCTTACTTCAGTACTGATGATAGAAAAGCATCCTCCACCACAGCTGAGGGCAGCAGGCTAAGGGCTGTCAGGCGGGACATATAGCACACACAGTTCTGTCCTCCATCAGCTCACATCTGTTGCCAACCCTCCTCCAGCATCTGCCACCTGAAGCAGCTGCCTCACTCTACTTAACAGTAGGGCCGGCCCTGGGTTTGTTCAACAATACATGTGTTCCATGTGCTTTTTGTAGCAACCTCCAAATCTGGAGCCTTTGTTGATATCACACACTTCAGGGTTAAAAACATTACTTCTGTGCATAATGTAACAAGAACTGGGGAATAAGGCCACACTCCTTGCATTACCTTTGGTGTCAGGCAAGCTGCATGGCTCACACACAGACCTTTTCTTTCCAGATGACTACACTGACATCTGGAGGCAGGGCCCAGGCAGTGTGCCTGATGCCAGGGGCCGGAATACAGCCCCACTCCCCAGTACTTGTGTAGCGGTGGTGGTGGTTATGATGATGAAGGGAACTAGGGGAAAAATGAAGACGATGAGCCCAGCCCAGCAGTCCTGAGCACCTTTTAACTCAGTGGGCCTCATGTTTTGAGTATGTGTCTTCAGGAGCAGACTGCTAGACTTAGAACATTATCTAGCCTTGGAGGATCAAGCACATCTTTCATACTAAATGTATAATGGAAATGATTGTTTACTGTACCTAGTTCCATATGATACAAAGCAGCAATCTATTCCTAGTATTGGCTTTGAAATAAAAGTTCGAGATTGGCAAAATCTTTATTACTTTTCATGCAAAAATTTTTGCAGCTTCAGCCTTAAAAGAATCATGACTTTTATGGACAATCCTGTGTGATTTCCAGAGCTGGACAGAGGAGTCCATTTTCATAAATGATGCCTTTGCAGAATGGAAATGGAAACAGTTTTGAGACATCCATAGTTGCCTATTTATGACACAGTGAGGCAGCATAAGTGAGCATATGAAATGCCAAGCTTCAAGGTCAGACATAAAAAAACCCTACATTAAAGATGTCACATTATTAGTGCAGAAACTGAACAGCATTATGCCAACCAATCAGCCAAAGTAATCAAACACTCATGTGACACAACTCAGATACTGAATAGAATGTGCAGCAGTATCAGGAACGTAAAGAAACTGCCTTATACTGAGTCAGATCATTGGTCTAGCTCAGCCTTTCCCAACTAGTGGGCCACCAGATGTTGTTGGATCACAATTCCCATCTTTCCTGACCATTGGCAATGCTGGCTGAGGCTGATGGGAGTTGTGGTTCAACAACATCTGGTGGCCCACTAGTTGGGAAAATCTGGTCTAGCTCAATATTGTCTACACTGTCTAACAGTGGCTCTCCAGGATCTCAAACAGGGGTCTCTCCCAGTCCTACCTGGAGATGGCAATTGAACTTAGAACCTTCTGCATACCAATCAGATGCTCTGCCCCTGAACAACGGCCCTTCCTGAAAGGAGTAACCTGACGGAGCAATGGCCAATGGAATGTGTGGAGTAATTCACAATGAATCCATGTAATGCAGAGTTTAAAAGAGCAAGCCACGCAGTGGAGGTGACACTGAAGAAGGGCAGTGGCTGCTTGCCATGTACTCGGCAGGATATATAAATGCCTTATTCTGTGATTAGGTTTTGGTATTCTGTAGGGCTTTTAAGTGTTATGGGCACTTAGCTGCCTAATTAATAAGGATCATGGAGCAAACCAAACAGGGAGAGCATATTGTAAGCCTGCCTGAGGGGAAATAGATCATTGTGGCTACTAATGGCTTCTGTGGAGGCAAAGCATAGGACTGTACAATATGGTGTAACATGCAACCATATTCAAATGTTCTGGTCTCATATGGGATTCCTAAAGCTTGTTAAAGGAAATAGTTAATGGCAAAAGCAGTAAACTGTTGCTGCCGGTTGGTGCACTGAGTTCTTTAAATGGAAAGAGGGACACATAGTATCCTAACTGTTTGGTGCTAGGGAACTAAACCGCAGGACAATATATTATTGCAATATACTGTGGGGTGGATCCAGATCTGTCTTTAGCAGAACACCACTAACTGGATACTTCCATGGGCAGAAAGGGGTAGAGGCAATTTTCAGGTATTCTTCCATTCCCTGCAACTGTCTGTGCCCCCTCCCTCCCACAAAATCTGTTCTGGAGGGTTCAGAAATCCTCTTGAACAATGTGGGAAGAGGCACAAGAGACTGCAGAGGAAAGGAGAAATAGCCAGAAGTCTCTTTCTCTCCCTTCTGCCTGCAAGAGCATCCAGTTAGTGGATGTAAAGCCTCCTCTAGATGGGAATTCCATCCATTAACAGAAAGAGCCCATCTGCTCGTGTTTCCCCACCTTATCTAGTTAGATGTATTTTATGCATTTCAAAATCAAGACAAGGGAATATTCCTCAAATTGTCCTTTTATATGAAAATAAAATCAAGTTGTCTAAATGACAAGGCATGGGGTTGTCTCTCATGCTAATCAGAGTAGACTCACTGGGAATTAATGGATATGGAAATTAATTTAGGTTCATTAATTTTAATGGGACTACTCTGAATAGAACTTAGTTGGCTACAACCTATTGGGGCCCAAGTGAGACAAGATGGTAGCAGTTCCATGTTCCCAATCTATTTCACTCTAATTACTTTTCTCCCACTCAATATACTTCTTGTATTTCAGGATTTGGAGGGCAGGGGTGGGAAGAGAAATGCCACCCTCATTCTACTGGAGGAAAGGCAGGATATAAATATAATAATATTAAATTTTGGTTTGGTTTGGTGCACATTTTAATGTGACCTCCCAAAATGGGCACAAACCAATATGGCAAAACGAAACACAGCTCTGTTTTGAAACTGGCCCTTCTCTGAATGTTGTGATGCCGTTCTCTGATCAACAAATGGACACATAAATGCACATAAGAGTGAAAAGTGCATCTGTTGGTGAAAACAAAACATGTAAGAACATTAGAACATAAAAGAGCCCTGTTGGATCAGGCCAATGGCCCATCTAGTCCAGCATCTTGTTCTCACAGTGGCCAGCCAGATGCCCGTGGGAAGCCCACAGGAAGGACCTAAGCATGAGAGCACTCTCCTTTCCTACAGTTTCTAGCAACTGGTACTCAGAAGCATACTGCCTCCAACCGTGGAGGCAGAGCATAGCCATCATGGCAAGCAGTCATTAACAAAAATGCATTCTATTCTATTAGCAGGAAGTTGGTTGGAAAAATACATATATCATGCAAATTTGCATACAAAAATACATCTGTTGGGAGAAATGTGCAGACAATGTGTACAAATTTTCATTTGGCCTTTTTTTGTGGAGGATTTCCAATATATGCAGACATGGAGTGAACCACATTTAAGACTGGAAACATTAGAAACAGAGAGAAACTGGAATTGTCAGAATCATCTATCTCTACCTGTATTGGAGTTCAGCTGAGGAGAAAAGTTATGTGACTCAGCAACACAGGCTATAATGAGGTATGCTATGAACAGGTGGGGAGGGGGAATTCTGCATTCCTCACTTATGCAGTTGTTTTTTCCTTTGAAATAAGACTTCCTCAAGACTAGATCCAAACTAAAGACAGAAGTGCCTCAATCACAGAGGAAGTGGGAGATTGGCAGTGATGGCTGGTGACTCCATGTCAGTGGAGCAGTGGAATCCACTCCAGGTTTTAGGGAGTTGAGGGAGGAAGAATCTCAGTGCACCCAGATCCCAACTCCTCCTTTGGAAGCGCAGGGAGAGCTGTCAGAGGTTGCTTCTGAGGACATGCCCCTTCCTCCTGCACCCAAAGAGCCACCTGATCCACTTGCTGATTCCCAGCTGGGTGCTCAGCAGTTTCCCATGCCTACCCTGTCAGCTACGCCCCTCATTCAGAGGAAGAAGTTGAGGTCCAGCCCCTTTCCTCCCGCTCTCGCAGAATTCAGAGGCAAGAAGAACAATGCCCGGCGAAGGTTAGGAGGAGCCATCATTTACACGTGAAAGTGAAACCGAAGCCTATTTAAGGGGGGTGTTAACAAGGAGGGAGTGCTGAGTCAACATCTGTAACCGGAGGCTTGCTTAGTCAGTGTTAATCAGTGAAATAGTTCTTAGAACAGCCTTTCCCAACTAGTGGGCCACCAGATGTTGCTGGACCACAATTCCCATCTTTCCTGACCATTGGCAATGCTGGCTGAGGCTGACAGGAGTTGTAGTCCAACAACATCTGGTGGCCCACTAGTTGGGAAAGGCTGTCTTAGAAAGCATAGTTAGGTGAATGAGTCAAAAAGCTTTTGATATAACTGTAACTTTAATAAAAAGAGAAAACTTTACTGAACCGTGTGCACCTGCATTCCTCGGCTCCAGATGGGACAGTATCTAGTCTAGCCTATAGATCAAGTGAATTGCTGGGTCTTGTTTTATAACTCCATAACTTGCCAGTGAGATAGTATGGTCCCATGTACGTAATCAAATGCCATCTCTACCCTAGTTAACACTACAGTTCTTAATTGTGAATATATTATTGGTAGCAGATAACAAAACAATATACCATTAACAATGTGCATGAGATCATAGAAAATTATTAATACATCACCATTAACCTGAGGAATCAAAACCATGTGCAGTAAGATTTATAGACATGTCCTGTTCATCCCATCAAGGAAATACCAAGAAATGGAATTACTTAAAAGCTTCACAGAATGTGCTCTGAAAACTGAGGAAAGGATAATGAATTTAGTAAGGCTTTCCCCAGGAGTTGAATAATGTGCCACATGCTGCCTGGCGATGGTCTGATTCATGAGTCTTCCTAATGGCTCTGCAGTCCTATTTAGAGCCTGAGAACTGAAAAGCAAAACCAGCATTAAACATTTGGAAATGGCAGTTATTGCTATTGCCAGCCAAAAAAAGTTACACTAGTACAGAGCTCATATGTTTCAAAAATAAGCTGGAACTCCCAGTTTGAGTTAGATAAGAACCCCAAGCTGCCAAAACTCAGTTCCACCCCCAGCTCTCCCCACATCGCTGCCCTAGTTGAATTGAATCCTTAGTGATGTTATTTTCAAGTCCTCAGAAATGTTTGTGGACATTACTGCTGTGATTACATTTAATTTTGTTACTTCTCTCCTAGGAATGAAGGAGATTTAATACTTGAGAGCATTTTCTAAAACTAAAAAAGAAGGTATTGCGGCTTGCCTGTCAGGGCAATGCCACTGCGTATGACAGGAATGAATAGAGACAGTACACTAGAAGTGGTGAAGATGAATCTTTTACTGATTCAATAGTCTTGTGCAGATACACGGATACATGAGCTTCTCTCTCCTTCACATACATCAAATGCACCCCCCACACCCTGAGCTGTTTCCATGGTGGTTTTACAGCCTTGGCAGCTTTCCTGCCCAGCCACCTGCAGCCTTCGGTCTGCTTTCTGTCCTTGAGCCCCAGAGTGTGCTGTTTAACCCTGTACATGTCTTTTTGGAATACTTGCACTTCACAGCACCCAACAGATCAATCATGAGTATCCTTTGACTGCTTTTAGCAGTTGCCTTAGACTCCTGCTCCTCAATGTTAACTTGTGGAAATTAGATTCCCTGCCTTTCACACAATCTTCTGCAGCTGTAGAAAGGGGGAAATTAGCAAAAGGGAAACCACAATTTAGTTTGCTTTGTTACTGGCAGCAAAGATTAGACTGAGACACAGAAGTGGATCACATCCATTTTTTCAATTGTAACAGTTCTATGTGCTCTGATAACACAGGTGTAGAACAAAGCCTATTTCCGAAGAAATCAGCAGGGTTGCATTCAAAAGCAGCCTGCAGTCCTCCAACAGATTGCTTGCACACATTAAAGCATGGATGGGCAACCTGGGCTCCAGATGTTGTTGGACTCCACATCCCATCAGCCTCAGCCAACATGATCAATGGGCAGGGATTATGGGAGTTGTAATCTAACAATATCTGGAGAGTGAGAAGTTAGCCACCCCTGCATTAAAGGGAAATACCAGGCCAACAACAGATCTGAAAATCCAAAAGCACAATAGTTCTACTTCTGATCAAGACAAACTGACCAGGGGTAGTCAACATGGTGCCCTCCATATGTTGCTGAATTACAGTTCGTATCAACCTTAGCCAGCATGGTTGATGGTAAAGGATGATGGAAACTGTAGTCCAGCAACATCTGGAGGGCACCATGTTGGCTACCCTTGACCTACGCTAACACTCTGTCATAGCTGCTTCAGACCAACATGGTTTTCCCTTTGGTCAAAGGCTTAAAAATAAGAAGTTGCATCCAGTAGTGGCTTTGCCTTAATGGAAACTGTTTTTGCTCACACGAATTTGGCCATGTGATTTCTACTGATCAACCAGGCCCCCTGAAAAGCTGATCCTGAAAGTGAAGGAGGATTGTTTTCATAGCATTATGAGCATGGGGTTGGAATGGATGATCCCTGTGGGTCCCCTTTCCAGCCTCTGATTTGGAATCCTGTGCCTTGGGGCTGGCTCTGCTGGCCAGATGAATTTCTTTTGTTAAACAAATAGAGTGGCCAGGTAGGATAATGGGTCTATCAGTTGCCCAGCAACTGGTGAAATGGGCCAGGAAGATCCTTTTGTCATTGAAACTCTTCAGGAGAGCCTCACCTCCCCAGCCGCTAGCAGAAGTTTGTGCTTTGAGTGTTTTCAGTTGTGTCTAGAAAATGGCTGGGGCTGCAGGCAGGCAGAGAGGTGATCCCTCTGCTCCATGGCTTTAGGATGCCTCCTGCAACCCTGATGGAAAAGCTGGATATTGGACTGCTGATGCCTTGAACCCCTCCATCCTAAGCTCAGGTTGGAATGTGTGTAAATAAATAAACCATATTGCATAAAGACACCGCAGTCTCCGCTGACCTTCTTTCCAAAGGAAATCAAATCCTGGTGAAGCACAGGGACCCCTGAGATCTCACCGCTCAGAGATTGGGGAAGCGCGCAACAATATACAAATATATTTCTTTAGAGAACTAGAATTTTTCTAATATTTTCTATTATAAAAATTCCCTCATTCTGTCAGCTAAAATCCTCTCATTCTCACTTTGGTCTGTCTCCTTGAGGCTGTCTCCTCCACCTGGTATCCATGGTGACTGGTATGCCTGGAATGCTTGGTACAGCTTGACACCCCCACCCCACCCCGGTATAAGATAAATGGAACAGGATTTGTACTGAACATCCCAGCTTTCCAAGGCCTGGGACAAAATAACACTGTAATGTAACTAGCTCATAGCTGAAATGTGCTGGTATTAGAATTACTGAGAAATTACCTGATTGGCTAGAAGTTAATGTAGACAGCGTAACCACTATGTAATCGCTATGTAATGGCTAAGTAATGCTCATGTATAACCCTTTGATTGGATATGCTAATGTCTTTGTTCTAAAATATATAAAAACCCTATGCAAGCAGTGCCACGTGACAGAGCTCCACCAAACATCATGGGAGACTGACCGTGCGCACGTAACCTTTGCCGCATGCCTGTGTTTTCAATTTCTTCAGGACCCCCGCTCCAGCAGACCCCAAAATTCCCTGTCAAAAGCTGGGGAATTCTCCAAAACAGAATGCATCCTATAAGCAATTCTTCTGTACATCTATCACATCTGAACATTAGGAACTAGGTTTTCTGAGCACATAAACAAGATCTTTGGAACTCTCGTTGTATATCAGATAGGTGCCTTCTCTATTGTCTTTTTGGTGCCTGTTAAAGATGTTCCTCTTTCAACAAGACTTTTCAAATCCTTATTCCAGTTGGTATCTGTCTTGAATATGAATTGATTTTATATATGTGCTGTTATTGTTTTAAACTGTTTTATATTTGTAACTGTTTTTATAATTGTTCTTATATTTGCAATTGTTTTAATTGTTTTTACATATGTTATGTGTTACTGTATTGTAAATCACTTTGGGATGCCTCGTGAAAAGCAATTCATAAACGAAATAAGAACTACTATTACTGTTAGCACTAATAATAATAATAGTTACATCTCCCTCCTGCATAAGAAACAATTTAATTCCAGAACTATGCAAAGTAAAATGGGATTATGGCATCTACCCCAATATCCTGTTGTACTCAACTGAGAGTATGTCAGTAAATGCTTGTAAACTCTGGCTGGTTTTAAACTCTGAAAGTGGGATTAAAGTGCAAACTATGCACAACATTTACTTCCTTGCCCTTGAAGGAAAGCTATGCTACCCCAAGAATTCTCAGCACGTGCGTGGTGAGGAGGAAGTGCCTCTCTGGATAAGGACCCTAATGTGTGGGTAAGTGTTCTGCTCTGATGAGGGGGCCCACACAACTAGGCAGGAAAGGTGTTGCATCACCCCAGAGAGCTCCTCCCAAGTGAGCAACTTGTTCAACAAAAGGTTCCAGTAGACTGACGCCTTTTGAGCCTTTGCCTCCAGTCCAGTTCTCCCGTCTGTGAGAACTGCAGTCCCCAAAGAGCTAAATTTCTGGCCTGCAGATGGGCACTTCCTCTGCACCCCCTGGCCTCCCAACCATGTGTCCCCCATCCCATACACACACTGTGGTACTGGCAAGGCAAGCTGGGAGGCACTTGATCCCAGAGTCCCAGGGTAAGGTGTTGATGAGGGACCTGGCTCTGCCTCTATGGGCTCTGAGGCTAGGGAATATGGTCAGTAGTATAGCGGCGAATTCAGAAGTGCAGGATCCCTTGTTAGTCACAGCCACCACCCCCTTTTTTTGCTGCTGGGTTGAGAATGAGATCCTTGTTAATGCCTTCTCCCACAACAACAGATATCCCTAAAGCCAATAAACATGAAAGAGGAGAGTGGTAGCTGCTGAGAAGAGTCTTCTCAATGACTCACTTCCTTTCACTCTGATTGGCTCCAATCAGCAGGAAAGGACAAGGAAGCAAGTTAGAAGACTCTTCTCAGTGGCTAACACACTCCCTTTTCATGCTGATTGTCTCATAGGATGCTGAAGACATAGGGACCCTGCTCCCAAGAAAGTAAAGGGTCTAAGACCTCCCGAGACCCTGGACAACTACACTCCTGAATATGGTTCAGGAGTCTCCTGTCCACCAGCCTCAGATTTAGTAGCATTAGGGTCAACAACATAAGGCTCAGAGTCAGATATATAGCCTTGCTCATTAGCTGGGGACTCTACAGCCTCCATCTCTGTGTCTTGATTGCTGCTGGACACTGGGTCATTACAGGATGGGGATGTAACCCTTTGCTTCCTGCTATGTTCCCAGTCAATGTCAGGGGCCCAATGCCTACAATTTGCATAGATAAGTTCCCATTCTCTTCAATGGAAACTCCTCCCCACCCCCCAGTGGAAATTGCATTGGACAAGAGCTTGGGGGATAAAGGTTAAAGCCCACCAACCCCATATAGTAGAGTTCTGATCTGGGCTGGACTCCTGCACTAGCAATTTTTGGGGAAAAGCTCAAGATCAAGCTGTGAACTAAACAGTACTTGCAGTTTTGCCCTTAGTGGCAGGCGATCAGTGGGAGAAGATTATGGTGCACTTACATGGCCTTTCACCTGAAGAGCTTATATGCATCCACTCAAATTGAGTGAAAAACACACAGTGTGCTATTGTTCAAAATACTGTCTGTATATTTCAGTGAAACACAGGCTGCAAGGCAACACAAAATCAGACCTTGAGCTTATAAGCTGCCACTTCTTCTGCACAATTTAAAATAAAACTCAATTTTTTTACCCTCTGAGTGCTCATAAACAAGTTTTATAGTGCCTTCAACTAGAGTCTATGGTGATATTGCCGGTGAATTACAAGTGGCTTGGGTTTAAACCTCTCTCCTAAGCCATCATCAAACAGAAGGAGAAAATGTTGCAGTTTTTATCTTTACTGAAAAGTTTCCCCAACTTCTTGAAATTTATTTTTTTTTCTCATGTAATTCTAGACTTGCATTTACACACACAAACACACTACCTTTTAACAAAATATTGAGGATTGCCTGCTTTCCCTAATTATCTATCTACATTCCATTCAGTGTTAAAACACAACACAACATTCAAACGGGAATTTTACAGTTTTTTAAGTGTACACACACACAGTTAATTCAGTATTACAGATTTGGAATATGGTGTTTTTGAATTTAGTATTCTTACATTGCACTTATTTTATTCATATTCTGGTCTTCATTCAGTTTAAAGCAAATGCACAAACTTCAAAGGTTGCTAAGGTCTCCTTGTGGGAATGTATGGTCCCCACTTTTGAGACCAATCTTGATGAAACCTAATTGAGACCCAATGCTTATGGACAACGATCTCCGAGTTTCAAATGTGTCCTTTTTGAACAAGGTGTTGAAGCAGATGATGACCTCTCAGCTCCGTGTGGTTTTAGATGATACTGATAGTTTGAATCTGTTATAATTTCAGTCTCAGATCACGTTTTGGAAACGAAACAGCCATGGTCACTCTGATGGATGACTTACACTGAAGAATGGATGGTGGGAGAGGTACCCACTTAGTCTGAGTTGTGATCCAACAGTGGTTACAGCCCTTCCTGAACATGTTTCTCTAGGTGGTGATGCTGGAGGGAAGCTTCTCAACCCCATGGCTATTGACTTATTGGTTAGTGCTGGGGGACAGTTACTCCACCAAATTATGGGGAACCTCAGGGGTGAAGCTGCTGGGATAAGCTATTCAGAGATTTGAGCTGCAATGTCACCAATGCACTGATGACACACAGTTCTCCCATTTTCATTGTTAAGTCCCAGGGAGACTGTAGAAGTTCTGTTTTATTCCGCCACAGTTGATGTATTCTTGTTTAATGATGTAAACTGCCTTGGAGGAATTTTTATTTAGAATTGTAGCACAGAAATGTTTTAAAATGCATGAATAAATAATAAGTACTAAATGAACTGAAATAGTTAAAAAAGAGTTTATATTTTTAACTTTCTTTTGACAAATTGATTTGAACACAAGTTTTAATATTTTAGGGGTCATCATATCTAACAGTTGTTCAAGTAAAGTAATAGACAAATGTGATCTTTAAGCAGAAGAAATGAGGTATATATTTATTTATTTATTTATTTATTTAATTTAATTTATATACCGCCCGAAGGCTCTCTGGGCGGTGTACAAAAAGATAAAAAACAAGCAATATATAAATACAATAAATCAAGAAAACAAAACAAACAAACAATAAAAGAATCAAACAACATCCAAAAATACAAATAATGATGAAAATACCATTAAATCACACATTAAAATGCCTGGGAGTATAAAAAGGTTTTCACCTGGCGCCGAAAAGATAGTAGCGTCGGCGCCAGGCGCACCTCATCGGGGACGCTGTTCCACAGTTCGGGGGCCACCACAGAAAAGGCCCTGGTTCTAGTCACCACCCTCCGAGCTTCTTGATGGGCTGGTACTCGGAGGAGGGCCTTAGATGTTGAGCGCAGTGTCCGGGTAGGTTCATATTGGGAGAGGCGCTCCACCAGGTATTGCGGTCCCATGCCGTGTAGGGCTTTATAGGTCAAAACCAGCACTTTGAATCTAGCCCGGAAACAAACAGGAAGCCAGTGCAGACGGGCCAGAACAGGTGTTATATGAGCGGACCTTCTGGTCTGCGTCAGCAATCTGGCCGCTTCATTCTGGACTAGTTGTAGTTTCCGAACAGTCTTCAAGGGCAGCCCAACGTAGAGCGCATTGCAGTAGTCCAGTCTAGAAGTTACCAGAGCAGGAACAACTGAGGTGAGGTCGTCACTGTCCAGATAGGGACATAGCTGGGCTACCAGGCGAAGATGGTAGAAAGCATTCCGTGCCACCGAGGCCACTTGGGCCTCAAGTGACAAGGAAGGATCAAAAAGAACCCCCAAGCTACGCACCTGTTCCTTCAAGGGGAGTGTAACCCCATCAAGAACAGGATGAACATCCTCCATCTGGGCAGAGAAGGCACTCACCAACAGTGTCTCGGTCTTGTCTGGATTGAGCTTCAGTCTGTTAGCTCCCATCCAGTCCATTATCGCGGCCAGGCAGCGGTTTAGCACGTTAACAGCCTCACCTGAAGAGGATGAAAAGGAGAAATAGAGCTGCGTGTCATCAGCGTACTGATGGCAACACACCCCAAAACTCCTGATGACCGCACCCAGCGGCTTCATGTAGATGTTGAAAAGCATGGGGGACAGTACCGATCCCTGCGGGACTCCACAATGGAGAGTCCAGGGCATCGAGCAGTGTTCCCCAAGCACTACCTTCTGGTGGCGACCCACCAAGTAGGAGCGGAGCCACTGCCAAGCAGTACCCCCAACTCCCAACTCCGTGAGTCTTCCCAGAAGGATACCATGGTCGATGGTATCAAAAGCAGCTGAGAGATCAAGGAGAATCAACAGAGTCACACTCCCCCTGTCCCTCTCCCAACAAAGGTCATCATACAGGGCGACCAAGGCTGTTTCGGTGCCAAAACCGGGCCTGAAACCGGATTGAAATGGATCAAGATAATCAGTGTCATCCAAAAGCCCCTGGAGCTGGCCGGCAACCACCTGTTCTAGCACCTTGCCCAGGAACGGAACATTCGCCACAGGTCTATAATTGTTCAGGTTATCTGGGTCCAAAGAGGGTTTCTTCAGGAGCGGTCTCACAACCGCCTCTTTTAGGCAGTCAGGGACCACTCCCTCTCTCAGAGAGGCGTTTATTATCTCCTTGGCCCAGACAGCGGTTCCGGTCCTGCCAGCTTTCACCAGCCAAGAGGGGCAAGGGTCCAGCACAGATGTGGTCGCCCGCACCAGTCCAAGAATCTTGTCAACATCCTCAAGCTGTACAGACTGAAACTCATCCAATAAACAAGGACAAGACCCTGTTCTGGATGCTTCATTAGATCCCACTGCCATAATATTGGAGTCTAAGTCCCGGCGAATGCATGCAATCTTATCCTGGAAGTGCCTCGCGAACTCATCACAGCGGGCTACAGATGAATCTATGATGTCCCGAGGGCCAGAATGTAAAAGCCCTCGTACGATTTTAAAGAGCTCCGCCGGGCGGGAGAGAGATGCCTTAATTGTGGCAGCAAAATATCTCTTTTTTGCTGCCCTCACCGCTACTATATACCGCTTAGAAGAGGCACTCACCAAGGCATAATTGCATTCGTCAGGAGTTCGCCTCCATCTGCACTCAAGCCTCCTCCTTTCTTGCTTCATCACTCTCAGCTCCACGGTATACCATGGAGCTGTATGAGCTCTACATAGGAGGGGGCGCATGGGAGCGATCGTGTCAACCGCCCGGGTCATCTCCGTATTCCACAGTTCAACCAGGGCTTCAACAGGAGCGCCAGTCTTCTCAGTCGGAAAATCCCCTAGAGCCCTTTGGAAACCCTCAGGATCCATTAGTCTCCGGGGGCGGACCAATTTAATAGGTCCCCCACCCTTGCAGAGGGAAAGGGTCGCTGTGAGCCTAAACTTCAGCAAGCGGTGATCTGTCCATGACAATGGGGTAGATGAAAAACCCCCAACCACCAGATCACCATCTCCATGTCCAGTGGCGAAGATCAAATCAAGAGTATGTCCCGACACATGCGTTGGGCCAGTAACAACCTGAGACAGCCCCATGGTTGTCATGGAGGCCATGAAGTCCTGAGCCGCCCCAGATAGAGCAGTCTCGGCATGGATGTTGAAGTCCCCCAGTACCAATAGTCTAGGGGACCGCAGCAATACCTCCGAGACTACCTCTGTCAGCTCAGTTAGGGAATTTGTTGGGCAGCAGGGAGGGCGGTATACCAACAAAATTCCCAGTCTGTCCCTCTGGCCCAGCACAAGGTGGAGACACTCCAAACCAGTCATATCTGTCCTAATTCAAATTTTCTCTGGTCAAGGTCTTATTCTATGACGTATTTGTGCAAATACGGCTAAAATTACATGTATGGAATGCTATATGTCATGTTTGTGCCACAATATATAAGCATGTGTTGTTGTTATGTGCATGTGATAAGAGAGATATATTCTCAGAACACCTACCTGGTGCCACCTCTCTTTCTTTCCTTAACTGCATTCATGTTTTTCCTTTGTTACCTTTGCCCCTGTCCTTTCTCCCTTCCATTTCCTCTGTTGCTTCCTCCCTTGGTTAAAATTTAGATTTTAAGCTCCCTAAGGTCTTTTTGCTGATGTTATTTGGGTCAAAGCCGAAGTGGCTTGCCTGGTGAGGTAGGACTGCAATGTCATTTCCTGGCAGCAGTGTTGCTGCCCCTTACTGGGAGGGGAAGGGGCAAGGTGGTGGGGAGGTCGGCATGATGTGGGCACACCAGTGGGAGAGTCAGATTTTATACCTGATTTTGCATCCTTTTTTGTTTTCTTTCTTGTTTAGGTTTCCTTGTTTTGCCTTGAGGATGCAGTGCATTTGCTTTTGCCAACAACATAAATAATTTGCTCAGGTTGATGTGAACAATTAACCTAAGTTAATAATAAGTGGTTGCTGCATAACCATTTTCTGTTTTCCTTTTGTTTGGCCAACGTTCCAGTCACCTTTGGAAACAAGAATATCGGAAGAAGTAGTCCAAAGAGGAGGAACCATAACTGATGCTGGGATGGCTTTTGTCTACTAACTTCCTGAAGAAACTTGAGAATGGGTGAGGAAAAAGAGGTAACTCTGAACCTTTTCTCCTATTTAGCAGTTTTAAAAACCAGTCAGTTTCTGATGCAGCCCTCTGAACGGGCTGCTTCCTCAGTGACTGTTACTTGAGGTCTCACATAACTTTATTGTTCCACCATCAATGCTGACAGCTAAGACACCTTCATCTTACTTCTTCGTTTGCTTCCATGATGAACCGAAACATAAAAGATACCTTCTCCAAGCAGCCTTCCTTACAGGATTGCCAATGGGAAAAACTTTTCTGAGGGAGCAGGTCTTTTTGACTTTACCACTTTTCCCAAATGCAGACCTAGGTTTCGCAGACGCTGCAGTAAGAGCCAGTGCTTGCAGACAAGAAATAATAGGAAAGATGTTGAATCAGAGGCTGATGGAGAGAAAGTGAAAGAACAGTCAGTTTGTGTTTGTATGCTGCAGGCCTTGTAAGACATGCAATGCAGTGCTAGGAGAACTGGGGGCTTCAACAACTTTCCCAGTCCAAGAGCTAAATCAAATGTACAAGCATTTGTGTGGTATGCTCCACTGGCTGTGCTGCTTCTAGAATGTACGTAGGAGACTGCTTTTTTGGAAACACTCCCACTTCAAGCTTTCCTCTTTGACATGGAAATCTAATGTTTCAGGGAGAAGACTAGGGGCCCTTCCAGGCTTCCTTTTATTACACATTCATGATGATTTGTGCTCATGATGGTGTCAGGGCGATTAAACATGATCAATACTGTTTATCCTGCCAAATGTTTTGGGGCACACATACTGCTTCCAGACAGCAATGATGTGAGAACATTGGGGAAGCTTTGCCGAACAACTAATGAAGTAGAATGATGTGTGGATGGTCCAGTAAAAATCCACCAGTAATGTACTGTTGCGCGCCTCCCCAATCTACGAGCGGTGAGATTTCCAGGGTCCCTGAACTCATCCAGGGTTTGGTTTCCTTTGGGAAGAAGGTCAGCGGAGACTGCGGTGTCTTTATGAAATATGGTTTATTTATTTACACACATTCCAACCTGAGCTTAAGATGGAGGGGGTTCAAGGCATCAGCAGTCCAATATCCAGCTTTTCCATCTGTATTACAGGAGGCACCCCAAATGCCATGGTGCAGAGAGCCCGTCTCTCTGCCTGCCTCCAGTTAACAGCCTTTCTCTAGACACCACTAAAAACACAAACTTCTCCTAGGCTCCAGGAGCGGGGGGGAAGGCTCTCCTGAAGAGTTTCAATGACAAAAGGATCTTCCTGTCTCATTCATCAGTTGCTGGGCACCTAATAGTCCTATTAACTACCTGGCCACTCTGTTAGCTTAACAAAGGAGACTCATCTGACCAGCAGAGCTAGTTCCTCATTCCAAGGCACAAGATTCCAAATCAGAGGCTAGAAAGGGGACCCACAGGAATAATCCATTCTAACCCCTATGCTCATAACAGTACTATTATTGCATCAATAACATGTTGCAAAACACACATGTAAAAACATCACTCTGTCTGCAGGGGATGGAAGAGGATGAGAAGGAATTAATCTTCCTTTTCATTTGTCCTCTCAGAATTACAGGAAGGGTCTGATTTAGGCCATATTCCCACCATACATTTATTCCACTATTGTTCCACTTTAAATAGTCATGACTTCCCCTAGAGTTGTTAGGAAACTCCTATTCTCCTCACAGAGCTACAGTTTTCAGAGTGGTATAGCAGTGAGTCCCTCTTCCCAGGGAACTCTGGAAATTGTAGCTCTATGAGGGGAATAGGGGTCTCCTAACAACCTGGTACCCTTCACAAATTATACTTCCCAGGATTCTCCAGGGGAAGCCATGACTGTTTGAAGTGGAAAATAGTGGAATAAATGTATGGCGTGAATATGGTCTTTGTATTGGGAAGCTTCCCCCACAAGCTGCTTGTCTCCCTACGAGATTAAAAAATGTAAGTCGGTATACAGTATATATTTTCTTTTAGGGAGAAAAGCATCTGGGGATTGAACAGGCCCTCTATCTCCCCACATTGGTTCTCTGCTCAATCTGAAGCCATATGCAGGTGATAAAAAGGAACCCTTGTTGTATATAGTAGTGATGATGAACCTGTGGCTCTGCAGATGCTGTTGGACCCCACCTCCCATCAGCCTCAGCCAGACTGGACAATAGTAAGGGATGGTGGGAGTTATTGTCCAGCATCATCTGGAGGGTGATGTTGGTTCCTCATTCCCAATATAGACTTATAGAACCACATGTAACATGCAGCTCTATTCTCAGAGACAGCATGAACAAATTCTGTTTACGTGCCCCACCTATTCCAGGTTGAAAGGGCCCAGTGAAAGCATCTTCCCCAACTTCCAGAATCCTGGAGCTAGCATTGCTTTTTAGAGGTCAGCAAGAAATCAATAAATTGTTTCCCCCCCCCCGTATTTAGTGTTCATTACGGTGGCTGCATGGAAGTAACTTGCTTTCACTTATGGACAAGACAGATTTATTTTGCAACATCATTGAGTGATAAGTCAGCCGTTGCCTTTTAAAATGTGAAACTGTTTATTGTTGGCAATGAAACCACAGAGCAGAGAAGCAAGACTTAAAATGAATTTGTGCATTGTCTTGCCCAGATCTTTTGTGGGCAGATGATGAAACGGGAATTAATGTGGACTTTACAACTTGTTCTTCCTAGAGATGCAGTTCAATAGTTGTGTGATACAACTGGCCACATGTCACTGCATTCAGTTCTAATATCAATCCATAAGAAAGAAGCACCAACTAGAAACAACAGTCTAGTGAGGGCTACTAAGGTGTGGAGAAACAGGGAGTTTTTCATGGGAGACACAGGGAGGAGGACTTCCTGTAAACTTCTCCCTCAGCTAGCATTGGCCATTGGAGTTATGACAGAGTCATGCACTGTGAGACTTCACCTTGTCTGCAGAACTCTAATGAGCTACCTTAACATCTGTTGGCTTATGCTAGGATATGATGAGACCCAGTCTAGGGTTAATGAATGGCAAAATTTTAGTAACATTTCTAGTCAGTACCCTGAACAAGATCTCTGAGAAAGTGTCCCCCCCACACACACAGGATGAGAGCAAATGCCACGAGACCACATCTGCATAGTCTCTAGCTCTGTGCTAAAGATAAAACAGGAATTCTGGTGACATACAGGTATACCATTTCATTTCAGAGGTTGCAGTAGTGTGTTCCTCACTCAAGGAAAAGGTCCCTACACAGATCTGATCTGAATGGTAAATGGAATAAAATTTAATTTATAAATGTCACACATCAAGCTGATTCTTAAAAATGGCAAACTTCACAAGTCCACTAATATTTAACATTAGCAAGGCCATTTATATTTATAGGGCAAGCCTAAATTCTTGGGAAAAGACTTTAGCAGAAAGATTACATTAGTAAATTTTCCCCAGGGAGGAAAGATTACTTTGAATTGAACTCGGAGGAGGCGGAAGATGGCGGCCGCGTCTGTAGCTTCGTCACTTCAACTCCTGTAAGAACTAATTCTTTCCTCTTTTTGAAGGATTAATAGCTCTTAGCTAGAATGGATTGTGATAGTGCTTGACACATAGCTACTTAACCTCTAAAGCTTCGTTTAATTCCCTCCGCCTAATTTCTCCAAACACGGCTGGCCAGGAAACCTTGATTTATTACTCCCTTTTAAACGGCTGCCTTTGGATATAAATCTTCTATAAGGAAAATAACCTTCCTGTTTTTATGGTATACAAGGAACTCCCAAACTCCTAAACAAGGAATATCCTGGTCTTCATCGACTTCGGCTCTTTCAAAAGAGCTGTTTGCAAGACCTCTTTTAAAAAATTTTTTAAAAAAATTTAACTGCTGTTTAATTTCTGAGGAGCTGAGTCAGCAAAATGGTCCTGACAAGACAAAGATGCAGAGAGCTGGCGGATAGCCAACAAACACAGACCCAATTTCCAAACCAGCGAGCCTCACAGCTGAAAATTACATCCTTCTTTTCTAAAGATCCTGGTTCCACTAATCAAGAATTAAGAAGACCATCCACAGATACTGGCCCAGTGATGCCACCTCTAGTTATGGACTGGTCTCTAAACTATATTGATCACACTCCCTCTAAGAGACAAGACTCTAACTCTATCCCACTCAGTATTGAGTTGGCAAATGCTGATAGATTAATGGGAGGGAGTCTACCTAGCAATCTGCATCCGTGCCCTCTGTCTGCATCATCCTCTTTTAATTCTCCAATCAAGCTGACTACTTCAAACAAGAGCACAATGACCGTGGGACTCCCTCCGAGCATAAACTCTCATAATGATATGGGTCTATTACTATTGATCATCGACGAACTCAATCTAATGAAGTCCTTTTTTATGGAATGTAATGCTCTCTTAAAGACTTTAACAACGTCAGCTTCTAATCTTATGACAAACATGACATCATCCGTAATGACAAAATCCACTAAAAAGAATAAGGGGGATAATTTAAAGCCAGCTGATCCAGCCAGCAGTCTAACACATTTAAAGAACCATAAGAAACGTAAGATAGAAGCTCGGAAAAGCAAGAAATCCAAGAATATTAAGAACTCCAAGCATCCCACCTATAAGAAGATGAATTTTAGACCTTTATTTGAAATTCTGAAAACACTAGACTCTACATCCTGCCAACCTGCCAATAAGTCTGCCCGCGCTGAAATTGGAACAGCTAGGTCAGCCATCCGTCCAGCTCGCCTGGAGAATTGTGTTTCCTCTTCTTCTATCCTAAACTCTCAAGACTCTGCTCTTCGTCCAAGTGCTAAAGGAGGGCTCCCTGTGAGAAATAAGACTATTGTACCTCTACCAGAGAATCCATCTGCTCATGTGATATCAGAATTCGATATATCAAAGGGCCATATGAACCTAGTCATCGAACCAGACAAAGCTATCCTTCTCAATTTCCCCAACTTTCCGAGGAAACGTGGTTACTATCCGGATAAGCACCAATTTTGTAATGCCTTAACTTCTTTTGCACCACTCCAAATACCTACTTCCGATATAAGTAGAATTTCTTTTCTTTATAGCAACCATAGCACGACTAGAGTAATAATAACTTTCGTAAGCAAGGAGGTGTCAAAGAAGTTTTACTCTTTAAAATCATATCTGGCGGACTATGGTTTATATATTGTCCACTGCTTCAAGAATGTAGCACCTCCTCTTCCCTTGGTGATAAGACCCTCTCGACCAATTGATCGTTTAAGTAATCCCATTTCCCCCTCCGCTGACATAGTTGTCCCATCTCTACCCTCTGACACTGTTCATCATTCCTACCCTGAGATTGCTTTAAATGATTCGCGTGAGTCGGAAGATCTCCAACTTATAGAAGTTTTCCCGGACCTCCCACCAGATGAACAATCCAAAATAACTAACAGACTTGATCGATTAAAGGCCGATCTACAACAACATCGGCAGCAAACTTCAACTATTTGCCATAGTTCCCTAGAAATTCCTCTGGGGGCTTCTACTCTTCCCCAAACAGTAGCCCATATTCCTTCTCCAGTTTCTTGGACAGAAAGACGGTACTTGGCTCCAAGTGAGCTTGGAGTATCTTTACAGCCCCCATTGACTCCCAGGTGCATTATTCAGAGGAATAAATTACCTTCCTCAAACGTAAGTGTAATGAGGCCGGATCTCGATCAAATTGTTCCCTTAGAGGAGACAAGACATTGAATCACATTGTCACATGCCGCTGCCACTGAATCCCATACAGTTCCGATAGAATCTCCCGCCCCCACACCTCCAGAATCTACCACTTTATTATTTTGGAATATAGCCGGCTGGAAAAATAAAGCCTTAGACCCTGAGTTTCTCTCCTTCCTGAGGCTATTCGACATTCTATGTCTCCAAGAGACATGGCTAACTGAAGATTTCCATCTTTATGTAAAGGGTTTTAAATGCTGGACCAAGCCAGCTAAGCGCCTAGCCCAGAAAGGCCGTGCCAGGGGCGGACTAGCCATGTTAATCGCTACTGAGCTTCTGGTCTCAGTATCAGAGGTATCATGTCCAACACCAGAAAACTGCCAGGCTCTAATTATATCCTTTAAACCTCCTTCTCTCCATTCGGCACTCCCCCCTTTTCGGTTCATATGCATAAACGTTTATTTTCCCCCCAGTGGCCCGAGGCTTCGGACTCAAACATGGCAAGATTTCCTTGAATTTATCGAATTAATACAGCAATTTTATCCAACACACAAGATAATAATGGGCGGTGACTTTAATGCTAGGTTAGGTCCTAGTTTTCCGAACCCTCCTGTTTACCTGGACCCTAGTCTAGGGGATTGTCCACTCCTTTCTCGTACTTCATGCGATAAGGTAATAAATACAAATGGACATGCTCTATATAAGTTGTTGCTCTCCACCCCCCTTGTGTGCCTTAATGGTACCAAATACGATCTGTCCAAGGGGTTTTTTACCTTTATCACTAAAAGAGGGGCCAGTGTAGTCGACTACATTTTGGTTTCCCCACAAATTCTAGACTTTGTAATGAATTTTACCACCATGGACAGATCTGATAGTGATCATCTTCCTCTGTCGCTGACCCTATCCTCTCCAACCGGCTATCTACCACTTATACAGAGTAGACCTGATTCCTTTGTATCCCTGGGTTGGAAACGCCGAAGGTGGTCTCATTTATTAGTTCAAGAGGTTGACACAATTCTAAACTCCCCTCAGTTATTGGATCTTCGCCAAAAAGCTACCATGTCGCCAAACGAAATTAGAGAAACATTTGAACAGATACTTAAACATCTCCATCCAACTGTTACAAATTTGAAGGCTTTCCCAACCAATACACAGGCTGGTAGTAAACCATGGTTTGACAAGTTTTGTATGGCCAAAAAGAAACAAATTTGCTATCAAACACGTTTCACCAGGCTACATTACTCGGAAACGGCCATAACAAAACTCGTTAAACTCAAAAAGGAATATAACAATTTACTAAAGTATAAAAAATCCACCTATACTACTTCGTTTTGGCAACGACTTGGCTGGGCTGCCCTCCAAGACAACCAGAGGGATTTCTGGAGATTGGCCCATAATTCTCTATCCGATAGACCTTCTATTTCAATTCCTCCGATTCTCCCTGAAACTTGGATATTACATTACAAATCCATTTTTGGTGATTTTTCTCCCCCCCTTCAGGGTTCACCAACCCTCCCGGCTGATTCCCCACAATGGCCCCCTGTAACAGGTCCAGATATTGATAATTTAATTGCAATATTACGTACGGGGAAAGCCCCAGGCCAAGACATGATACCAGCAGACCTATATAAATCTTTCCCTTCATGGTGGCGTCCCATTTTTGCAGCCTTATTCACAAGAATTAATGAAACGGGTTGCATTCCCTTGAGCTGGAAAATGAGCATAGTAATCCCCATTTTTAAAAAAGGAGACCCTACTATCCCGTCCAATTATAGACCCATAAGCCTCATGGACGTTGCGTCAAAGCTCTACGGACGCTACCTCTTAAATAGACTCCTTGATTGGGACAAGAAATATACCATTATTTCTGATGCCCAGGCAGGATTTAGGGAAGGTGCCTCTACGATTGATCAACTGTTTATTTTACAGCATCTAATCATGAAAACAAAAAAGACACCATCCCATTCTCTTTATCTAGCGTTCATTGATTTTGCGGCCGCCTTTGACTCCATCAATCGTCATCTCCTTTGGAGTAAACTAGACAAAGCTGGCATAGATAAAAGACTTCTTTGGTTATTACAAACCTTACACCATGACAATGTTATAAGAATTCGCCTGGGTCTCAATGGTTTCCTATCCCAAGAAATTCCAATGAGAAATGGAGTCAAACAGGGATGTATATTGGCCCCTTTCCTGTTCAACTTTTTTATTAATGATATTGTTTTAGAAATGACTTCCTCTACGTTCTTTCCACCTTCAATCAAAGAGAGGAAAATCCCTGTATTGCTCTATGCCGATGATCTACTCTTGCTTTCACAAAACAAGATCGGTCTAAAACGAATGCTATTGCATCTCCAAAATTATTGTGATTCCCAATTGTTACAAATTAATTATATAAAATCTAAAATAATGATCTGTGGAAAACACAGTAAAGCAAAATCCATCTGGCGTTTAAACGGCCACACTATAGAACAGGTTCATACTTTTAAATATTTGGGACTCCTTATCAATAATAAATTGTCGTGGTCACACCAATTGGCTCATATCAAATTCCAGGCGAGCAGGGCCCTCGGTATATTTGCCTTTGAACCAATTCAAAACACTTTCTTTAAACAAATTATGGGTCTACCCAAGGGCACCCCAGCTGCTCTCCTGAGAGCTGAACTCAATCTTCCCTCTTTAATGGCTAGGATAGACCTAGCCTTTTTTCGACTATGGAAGAAACTCTTGGATACTGATTCATCCTCACTGGCCAAACTATGCTGGCAGGAGCAGTTGGATAAAGGGGGCTGGGCAGGGAATTTCCCTGTTCTTGGTATTCAATATTTGCTAACCCCTACCCACCTACTTAATCTTAATTCGAAGTCTCTCCGAAATCAGATCTTTGAGTTTGATGCACACCAAGATAGGGCAGTGATTGCCAACTCACAATTTTCCAAATGGTATTCCCACATTAACTCCACCCGAATGTGGCCTCACTATTTGGATATCTTGACAAGGGCTCCCCTTCGGAGAGCCTACACCGAGTTGCGATTCCAGGTGATGCCATTGATGTTCCTACAAGGTAGATACCTTGGCATCCCCTATGCTAAAAGGCTATGTATAGCCGGCTGTAATGTACCAGAAGATTTGACACATTACATACATGATTGTCCTCTGTTTTCTCTACCAAGATCTAAATTCCTACTTCCAATAATTCATGCAAATCAAGACAATAACAGGTTTCAGATTGTGATTTTTTTATTGTCCTCCATCCAACCTCACATAATAATTGCCACTGCTAATTTTGCTTTGGCAGCAAAAAAGCTTAGAGCTATATATGTCATGAATAGTGGTTGTAAATGACATTTCACAGCTCGTGTTTTTATTTTGAATGTTTTAAACATAATTGTATCTTTGTGTTTGTAATCCTGTTGTAATAGCCAATGGCTGTATACAATTATTATTAATAAAGGTGTGATTACTTTGAATTAGTCATCAGCACTGGCATCCAAAGCACACCCTATATCCTGTCAATCTGCTTTTCTCAAACCAGGATATCCAACCATTTCATTCTCTCATTTCCCAAGAACCCTTGGCTGCAATAATCACTGATGAAAGGAAAATAGAGCATATGTTGCTCATGAGGTTTCCTTAAGTTAATGGTGCAATTGGTCATTAGTATGAATAATGGCAATGCACCCCTTCTGATGAATTATTTGTTCAAAAGGCTCCAGCTGCTTCAGCTTGGCATGAATCAGTCAGGTATAACTTGTCTTCCTACTGTTTTAGAAAGTCATCTTTGTATAATTGACAAATATTTGAGCTATGTCAGCCTAGGAATATCTCAGCTGCAATAAATGTGCTAGTGTTCTAAGCAGCGGCGTCACTAGCAGGAGTGCGGGGGGGTACGGACCTCCTGCGCGCACCCTCCTGCGCGTGTGCTCACATGCTCCAGGCTGGCGGTGGAAGGCCCGTCCCGGCTTCACCGCCAGCGAGCAGGCGCCTGCTTTCTGTCTTGCCTGCCTGCCTCCGAGGAGGAGTTGGCTGGTCTGACCCGGAGCGCTTATCTGCTCCTTTTCTGGGCAACGGCGCAGGGCGGGGCGGCTCTGGGTGTCACCCCCCTCAGGGTGTCACCCGGGTGCGGTCCGCACCCTCCGCACCCCGGTAGTGACGCCCCTGGTTCTAAGTATTGTGTGGGAGTTACCATGAAAAATGAAATGGACTGCCTTCAAGTTGATCCTGACTTATGGCTACCCTATGAACAGGGTTTTCATGGTAAGTGGTATTCAGAGGGATTTTACCATTGCCTCCCTCTCAGGCTAGTCCTCCCCAGCTGGCCAGGGCCTGCTCAGCTTGCCACAGCTGCACAAGCCAGACCCTTCCTTGTCCACAACTGCCAGCTGGGGAGCAACTGGGCTCCTTGGGACTATACACCTTGCCCACGGCTGCACAGGTGGCAGGGCATGTTAACTCCTGAGCCATTCACTGTGGGGTGATCTTTAGCCGGCCCTTTACACCCAGGAGACATGAGCAGGGATTTGAGCTCACCGACTCTGGACTCCCAGCCAGGCTCCCCACTGTGCTATACCAGCTTGCCCCGGGAGTTACCATAGCAGCATTCTATCATAGCACCATTCTATAATGCCTACTCAGAAGTAAGAAAAGGGAAGGGCCATAGCTCAGTGTTAGCATCTACTTTGCATGCAGAGGATCCCAGGTTCAAATCCCCATCCTCTCCAGGAGGGGTTGGGAGAGACCCCATATGAAACCCTGGAAAGCTGCTCCCAGTCAGTGTAGACAATGCTGAGCTAGATGGACCAATGGTCTGATTTTCTATAAGGCAGATTCCTTTCAAGGTTTGGTGTAAGGCAACTTTATGCTAAGTTGATAGAGGATTGCAGCTGAAGGCATGTTTCCTGAGAGAAAGACAGGCAATACAAGTTCCTTTTAAAGACCTCTCTCTGAGCAGTGGGAAGATTCAGGGGTTTACTACCTATTTGGGTTTGGCTTCCTATAAATTAAGGAGGTTTACTGCCATTTTGTAAAGTTTAAGTTTACTTACAAATATATGGGTGAGGCTCCAGCAGGCATGCCAGAACTAGTTGTTCCTGCATCAGGTTTTCTAGGGGATCATCAAGCACCTTCAGAGTTCTAAAAACCCAAGCACTGTCCTTTTCCCAGTCCAACTCTGCTTCATACTGCTCCTTCTTCATACCAATTCCTACCTTGCGTCATCTCTAGGTAGGAGGAGGGAAGTAAAGAAGCATCCTGTTGGCTACACATGGATGAGGACAGCCATTAAGAGCTATGAACAAATCCCCATAATAAAAAAGAACTTGCCAGGTTAAACCCATCTGACAGTTTTAGCACTCTCTTATTACAATCACACAATCATAAGGTCAAAAATAATCTTGAGGTCATCTAGCCCAACCCCCAATCTTATTTATTTCAGGTCTGGAAATAAAAGAATTGTCAAGGCAGTATAAAACTGTCATAGAGTTAAAATATAAAAAATGCCTAAAAATGTTTAAATTTGACCTTTTTGTCACACCCCAAGGTCCCAATGCTCTTTCCTGCCATCCTTCTCCTTTCCTTCCTAAATGGATAATCAGGGTTAACCTTTGTTTCACCCCTGCAGCATCCCAATGCAGATTAGAACACTGTCAGTTTGACAAGCAAAGATCTATAAATTCTTAACCAAATACTGTGTGAGGGATTTTTGGCTGGGGTCAGCTGGTCAGGCCCCATGAAATCCATGCTGCTCATCTGCCAGAAGGGTAGAAAAAGAGAGTGCTGATTGTAGATTCAATCATCGGTGCCTGCCTATGTTAGTAGTTAGGACATGTTCAGAAGGTAGAACAACCTTTTGTAGTTTATGGTTTATTTAAATTGACTGCAATACCATGTTCTGTGTATTTTGTTAATAGATCAAATTGTTCAGTTAAAGCACAGCTGGTATGGCTTGATCCAAGGGGATTCTGCATAACCTGTAGAATCTCACCCCACATTCCTACCTTGGGCCTTTTAGGCTATCTAGTCCCACTGCTCTGTATTCAGGAGGTGAGGCAGCCACCAAAGCACTGGGATATTCTATGTGAGGTTAATCCTGGCGATAAAGATGGGGCACTTACCTAACCAGCTAGTTTTGGTCTTCTTTGTGACCTCCAGGGACTAAAGATGGATAAGGACTCTCCTGAGGACTCCAGAAAATGTCACAAACCACAATTAAATAACAATTAAACAAGTTTATTTATTTATTTATTTAAAATATTTCTATCCCACCCTTCTACCCTATAATAGGGCGCTCAGGGAGGCTTACAATAAAATCGAGCTCGTACATAATAAAATTGTACACAATAAAAATCACAAAAACATTAAAACAAATTAAAATACCTAAAATGCAATTAAAATACCTAAAATAATATATATACATACACACACACACACACACACACACATATGTGCATATATAGGGAGTGGTACTGAAGGGACTACTGAGGTAAAAATTAATATAGAAGGCATAAAATCAGTGTCAAGTTAACAATTAACAGCTAGTTAAACATTTAGGTGACACATCTCTCTGTATTAGAATCAGTGCAGACCAATAGGGTAAACCTTACTGGTCTAGTCATTTTATTTCTCTGGGGATTTTCTCTGTGGAACCATAAAGCCCCATCACTCCATTCCCTCACCCTTTTTTATATATATGTTCTGGATTACTGGCCCTCTCAGCCAATATATATCTATATTCCAGAGCTTGGAAGATTACTTTTAAAAAGAAAAAATTACAGTTACAGTTACATGGCCCAAAAAAGTAGTAATTACCTTTACAATTACAATTGCTGTGAAAGTAACTGATTATTTTTCCTCCAAAGTAATCACTACAATTACATTTCAGTTACTTTAAAAAAAACGCCTACAAGGTACTGGCCTTGGCTGCTGCACATTTAAGTAGCATAAAACAACATTAAAAATAAACAAACACATACAGAGATAGTAAAATAATTATTTTTATTCATAAGATAGCAATGGTGGTCTCTCCGCTGGTAAGGGTGGTGGGAAGGGAGGCTGAGGCCACTACTCAGATCTTTGCATGTCAAACCAAATGCAACCCCCCACTCAGCCAGCCAGCATAATCTCTCTCACTTAACCACCTCCCAGACCCTGCCCTACCACCAACTAAGGGACACTCACCCAAACACACATTTTCCCAAGATGCAAAAAAATTAAAATACTGCAAATGCAGCACAGTAGCTAGAGAGGGTGTTGGAGGCCACTTTGTGTGCCAAGTGCAAACACAGTATTCTCACACACACACACACACACACACACACACACATACACACACACACATTGTCATCTTTCACCTCCACAGTTCTTTATCTCCATTCTGCTGCTGCCTCCTCCTTTATCCATGTTCTTGACCTCCGGATCCTTTCCCCATCCACTCCATTCTTCACCACCACTATCCATTTTTTAAAATAATTGTTTTCTCCACTCCACCCCGTCTCACTCTCCGCCTCCTCCCTCGTTGCCTCCTACCCATCCACAGTGCATGATGAAAGAGCAACACTGCGCAGAAGTCCAGTTTGAGGCACATGATTTTCATCCACAAATCAGAGGATCAGAAGACTTCCCTTGCTCCCCCCCAAGTAATGCCCAAAAGTAATTCTGGAAATGTTACAATTACTCCACAAAAGTAGTAAAATTACTCCTAGTTCTATTACAATCAAAATGTAAAGGAATTACCCACTCGTTACTCAAAAAAGTAATGACTTACAAGTAATTTGTTACTTGTAACTAGTTACTTCCAAGCTGTACTATATTCTAAGTTGATTGTTCTTTTTCTTGGCATAATTTTAAAACCCTTGACACAAGGAATCAGTTTAGATACCTGCCTTTTTCTGATCCAATTACTGCTTATATGTATGCATCCAATTATGGATGCATTCAGACCAGCATAAGAAGCAGTTGCTGCATATTGGAAATTCACTCAGCACATTGCAGAACCCACACAAATGAAGGTTGAATGAACTCAATCTGCAAAGAAAAAACACTGCAGTGATTTGCAATAGGTCCAACAGCAGACATGTCTGTAATCACAGTTTATGCAAATACTGTAAAAACATTTCAATGTACTTAACAGGAGGGGGAGCAATGAGAGAGGCTTACCTGCCTGCTGTCTGCCTCATTTGGACAGTGCAGGTTTTGCTTTCAGCCCTGTCTCCTTAAATCTTACATGTTGAAGGCCAGTTGAAAGGCTGGTTCCCATACTAAGTTGTTATTTATTTCTAATTACTCATTAGTTTTTTTAAAAAGCATACTCCATTTCAAACTAGCAACATTTCTGACAGCATTCAGATTTAAGATAACAAAATAATATAGCATTAAATTCAAAACAAAATAATTTTTAAAAGACAGCACAACTGTTTTTTTTTAAGAGTAGCATAAAACTGATAAAATATACCAGCCACAAATTCCCACAATAGAGATCCTGGAGAGCTGCTGCCAGTCAGCATAGACAGTGCTGAGCTAGATGGACCAATGGTGTGACTCAGTATAAAATAGCTTCCTATGTTCCTATCAGCCAAAAGAAGGAAAAGCAAATCTAATCCGCCCCTTTGTCTCTGCAGAAAACAAGCAATAGGGTCTAAGAAAAGGTGGCAGTGATATTAGGAGACGGTGAGCCAGTGTGGTGTAGTGGTTAAGGTGTTGGACTATGACCTGGGAGACCAGGGTTCGAATCCCCACACAGCCATGAAGCTCACTGGGTGACCTTGGGCGACCTTGGGCCAGTCACTGCCTCTTAGCCTCAGAGGAAGGCAATGGTAAACCCCCTCTGAACACCGCTTACCCTGAAAACCCTATTCATAGGGTCGCCATAAGTTGGAATCGACTTGAAGGCAGTCCATTTCCATTTCCATTTTGTTCTTCAGTATATACCTAGATATACCTAGGAATAGTGCTTGGGGGGGGGGTTGTAAAAAAAATGAGGCGCTGATACTCATACCTTGAGAAAAGTGTAGTGGGTGTCAGCACAAAAAGTTTGCCATGGGTAGCAAAAAAAAGAGGTGGTGATGCTCCGTATTGGTGAGCATCATCAGAAAAAAGCACTACCTAGGCACTTATCACATATTTTAGTATGGAAATATTTTCTGGAGCCAAGCCAGAATGTCACTGCTTCATTATTGGTTAGTTTACTATTTGAATTCCGACTGGTTAATTCTAAAGAATGTTACTTGGAAGTCAGCCCCACTGCATTGTGTGATTAACATTAAGTTTGCTGTTTAGGATTGTATAGCACAATCCTGTGTGTATTTACCTAAGCGTAAATCTGTATTAAATAATGCTTAGTCTTAGGGAAGTAGGCACAGGATTCAGCACAGGATTCAATCTATGTAGCTTTCTTTTATATTAAACAAAGTATTATAGCTTTTTCAATGGCCTTCTTGAAAATGGAAATGGACTGCCTTCAAGTCAATCCCGATTTATGGCGACCCTATGAATAGGGTTTTCATGGTAAGCGGTATTCAGAGGTGGTTTACCATTGCCTTCCTCTGAGGCTGAGAGGCAGTGACCGGCCCAAGGTCAGCCAGTGAGCTTCATGGCTGTGTGGGGATTTGAACCCTGGTCTCCCAGGTCATAGTCCAACACCTTAATAGATATCATACATCTGAACCACTGCTTTCTAAATCACAAGGACCACCCACGTTCAATGGCAGTACCTTCAAACATTGGCTATGTAGTAACAAAGTGGCTGTAAGCAAGCAATTAATTCACTAATAGGCAAAAAACCTTGCAGATATTTCTATCAAACTTTAAAAAGCAGGGAAATTGGGCAGCTATAGTGAATGCACCAGGGGAGCATAAGACCTGACTTAAACACAACTTGGCTTGGTCTTTCACAGTCCAATCCACTTGCTGTGTAGCTTGGAAAAAATTGGTAACATGTGCCTCTGAGCATGGGGATGAGATTGGGAGGGTGGGCACTGGGCAGAAGGACCCCTATCCTTTCCAAAAGGAAAACATTGTGAACAGTGTCATTATTTTTCAGGGTTTCCTCCACCTTTTTATTCTACAGCAGGCACATGTAGCCTCCCACCCAAATTTAAACCAAAACTGTCCCTGGCCATATCCACACCAGACCTTTACTTCACTTGAGAGTTGCAAGGAGATGCCCTGTTCCCCTCACAGAGCTTCACTTAGAGCAGCTGATTGTTAAATTGCTCTGGCCACTGGAGCTCTGTCAGTGGAATAGGAGTCTCCTCTCAGCACCCTTCACAAACTACACTTCTGAGGATTCTCTGGGGGAAGCCATGACTGTCTCAAGTGAAATCAAAGTCTGGTGTGGGTGTGGCCCCCTGATTAGGCAAGTCCAACAGCTGTGAGTCTGGCTTTTAGAACACTGACAGTAGGTTCTTACTGAGCATCCCCGACATTATCATTGGGTTCAAGCCAAAATTTCTTAAATTAAACAAAAATCAGCCAGGCATTTTTTAAACTTTTAAACTGCAGAAGATGTAGGTCAGAGTATGGGGCAAGGTCTGTAATAAGATTACAGGTACTATGTGAACATGGCTGATTTTTAATTAATTTCAACACATTATGAGAACTCTGACAGAAAAAAGTCTGAAAGGGGTCTGTTTCTCTCTCTCTCTTTTTACACTTTTAACTCACGATTCTCTCTGACTGTTTTGTGTATCGCCATGAAAATTTAGAGGGTTGTTAAGCAAGCATTTCTGGGTTCAGGACTATAAGTTGTGTAAGGTTTTGTTTTGCAAAGAGCTTATGGGAAGCATTAGAATGGCATGGGGGGTATTTTCAATTTAACATTGAGGAATGCGAAAAATCCATGCTGACTATAGTATACAGCCACTCTTGTGGCTGTATAGCATAATAATCTAACAACTTGATTCCTTCAAGTTCCCAGATCCATTTCATACTGGTATGAGAACATAGGGATATTATTTCTCCACCACTACTGATAAAAGTTGTTGCATAAAGATATTATTTGTGGGAAAATACAAAGTAAAAAAGGAAGAATCCATTTTTGTTTAAGAAGTCAGGACCAGCAGCATCTGTCACTGAGGTTATGAATAAAACACCCACACAACTCTTTTAAGAGCTTGGGGCATTGACATCAAGCGATAAGGTCAGGTTTATCAACCTGACACTCTTTTGAGCCCTGCCCTTCAGGAACATGAGATTGATCTAAAAAGAAAGTTGTTTGGGGGCCTGCATGCTACCCTTTTGGGCATAATGCAGTCCTTGAAGCATTCATTTAACAAAAAGAAAAGTGAAAGTTGACATTGGTATAATTTATAACAACGTGATATTTATATGATTTATACCAGTGCAAGGGTTTAAATTACAAGAATTGTTCGCTATGTGATGGGCTGCTTCTGTTAACAAGAAATCCAAAGCCTCCTTAGGTGTACAGACCTAGCTGTACAGTTATTGCGATCTGCGGAGACAATGAGAGCATGCGCATTCTGAAAGCCCTGTGTTTCTGCGCGTTGAGTAGCAGCTCAGCTGTGTGAGACTGATCGAATCGGTGCAGTTGGAAAGGGATTTAGGCTTTTCTTTTGCTGTTCGAGGCAACCAAGTGCTCCAGCCTGCACAGCTTGTGACCTACCAAGCCAAATGAAGCACACCAGCAACATATGATTATCTGCAGAAGCCCAGGGAACAGCAGCTGAGTGAGCCCGAGGAGATGGAGATGGAAGAGTTAGGAAATATGGAATACGTCAGTGTCGGTGGCCTCCTCCTCCTCCTCGGGCCTGGCATCAGCGCTGCCTCTGGCATGTCTTTGGGGCCACAACCTGGAGTTTATGATGCATCAGACGTTAGTGACAATGGGCTGTGGCTCCTCGCAGGACTCGGTGGACTTCAACATGGGCTGCTCCAGCTTCATCTTGTACCCCCACCTGGAGCTCACCTTCCATGTCCCGCACTTCTACCTACTCTGCCTCGTCAAGAATGGCATCTTTCTTGACGGCACCTTCCAGCACAGGGGGGCACCCCAGGCCTCCAGCTGCCCCCACATCTTTCTGTTCTCCATTTTTTGGATCCCCTGTGAAGCTTGTGAGACTTCGGGGGTGATTTGTGTGTGTTGGACCCTGGGTGACAGCCAGGGTGGGTGGGTGGAGTCCTGGATGACAGCCAGGAGGTTGAGAGATGTTGAGTGGAGAAGGCAAGGCAATTGTTAATTTATTTATTTGTTAATTTCTATTATGTATGCATTTGTATTGTGGCTTTCTTGTATATTTTTATAATATTTGCTGTTGTTTTATCTTCTGTACACCACTTAGAGATTTTAATATATATTAAGTGGTATAGAAATGGCTTAAATAAATTAAATAAATAAGTATTGAGATCCTAGCTGTCTACTCCTAAATCAGGTGTGCAAACAAGTCTGTTGGATACTTCTGCGAATATCATGCAATGGATACAATATGCTTATCGTGCACTTTCAGTGATCTAGCCAAAGTATTTTAAAAAGAAAAATAACCAAAATAAGCCCTGAAGACATTTTTGACCAGGGGCATTCTCCAAGTCAAAGGGATCAAGGCACTCACATGCTGTAACAGTGGGAGAGTGGGAGTTCTCCAAGATGTTTTCAAACCTGTAGTAATAAGGAGCATTGTCACAGCAGGGGGACAATGTTTAAAATCCAGACCTGATTTTTTGCATTGACATTCATATTAAAAGGGCAGGATTTAAATCTAATAAATAAATAAATTATAAATATTCAGGGATAAAAAATCCCCATTGATCTAAGGAAAGAGTTAAGACACTTCTTATAGATTTACGTATGTGCCCCAAAGTATGGAAATTACAACTGAACACACAGGGCTTACTTTTGAAGCCGTGTAAGCATGAACAGGTGCTCATTATATCCATAGCCCTTAGCAAGGTATCTGGAACATAAGAGACATTTGTGTTGGGAATGTACAAAGGGGATTAATGGTGGTCTGGTAAGACTGCATAAAAGAAAAGAGAAAATATGAAAGCAAACACTGGTTCATAATTAATGTATACATAAATATAATAAATAGACTGAAATTGATGCTAGATTCTTTTAGTATTTTTATTGACATATACGAGGAACAAATTCATGAGTTCATATCACAGATGATTGCATTGGCAAAAGTTTCTCCCATCAATTTCTGACTGGGAAAATTAATTGAATGAATGCCGCATGATTATCACAGATTAGATCTGAGTAAAACAAAAGAGACAACTTTGCCTCCAGTTAGTCTATCTTTATTGCATGTTGGGAAAGTAGCACGTATTTAAGCCACAATCCTATAGATTACCTGGAAATAAGAGCTATTAAACACAATAGGACTTTTGCCTTCAAGTCAATTACAACTCATTATTATTATTATTATTATTATTATTTATTGCATTTATTTACTGCCCCATAGACAAAGCTCTCTGGGCAGTTTACAATAATTAAAAACATTAAAAACAAATATACAAATTAAAAAACAGATTTTAAAAAGCAATTTAAAAACACATGCTAAAATGCCTGGGACTTATGGTGACCCTATGGTGTTGGACTATGACCTGGGAGACCAGTATTCGAATCCCCACATAGCCATGAAACTCACTGGGTGACTTTGAGCCAGTCACTGCCTCTCAGCCTCATGAAAACCCTATTCATAGGGTCGCCATAAGTCGGAATTGACTTGAAGGCAGTACATTTACATTTTTATGTATCTTTTGGATATATTCATAGGGTTTTCATGGTAAGAGGTATTCAGAGGTGGTTTACCATTACCTTCCTTTAAGCCTATGGCACCCGGTATTCCCAGGCAGTCTCCCATCCAAGTACTAACCAGGCCTGACCCTGCTTAGCTTCCAAGATCAGACGAGATCGGGCGTGTTCAGGGTAGTATGGCCATATACTACTACTACTACTAATACTACTGAGTAAAACATGGATAGGCTTGCACACATAGTCATCAAATATGTGTAATATAACATCATCGTCTATTGAAATAACTATATATATTTAAAAAAGCTATAATCTGTAGAAAATAAAAGCATTTAGTACTTTTGTGATTCTGAAATCTGATTTATAAAATTATTCTTTAAGAAAAGGCATGCTTGTCTTTCTTCTTGAGTTATTATTTTTGATTGACATTAATCTTGGACCACTTTTGTCAAGTTCAGTTTCATTGTCACTTTTGAATGATTAGAGGAAGGCAATGGTAAACTACCTCTGAATACCTCTTGCCACGAAAACCCTATGAACAGAGTATCCAAAATGCAACACAAGATAGTGCTGGAAGATGAGACCGCCAGGTCAGAAGGCACTCACCGTGCTACTGGGGAAGAACAAAGGACAAGTACGAGCAGCGCTGTGACTAATGACGCAGCTGGGTCAAAGCCGAAAGAAAGCCCAGAGGCTGATGTGCACAGATGCGAAAGGAGAGTCCGGAGTTGTACGACGCACACAATAGGAACATGGAATGTGAGAAGCATGAACCAGGGAAAGTTAGAAATGGTCAAGCAAGAAATGGAAAAAACAGAAGGGATTAAAAAAAGAGGAAGGCCAAACAAGAGATGGATTGATTCCATAAAGGAAGCCACAGACCTGAACTTACAAGATCTGAACAGGGCGGTTCATGACAGATTATCTTGGAGGTCACTGATTCATAGGGTCGCCATAAGTCATAATTGACTTGAAGGCACATAACAACAACAACTTCACTCTTGGCTACACATGTTTTTAGACCTGTCCTGTGTCTTCTGAGGTGAAATCAATATGCACTTAACCAAATGTGAACCTTGACACAAAGCTAAGATAGAAGTTCTAAGACTGGAATTGGTTTAAAAATGATCATCTGAGAGATAAAAATAAACAGCTTAAAATAAAGATGACTGAATGTAACTGATCAGCAACTGACCCTCTCTTTCATTCTTTCACAATGAGTCGTAGGGACAAACCTCTGTGCGTGTCATTGCAGATAATGAGTGCCAAAAATAATACAGAAAACTTGGCCTTACTTCAGCCTCTAAGATGAAATCCTGGGGATATTTAGTTGGGAACAAGCCATATTGAATTCAGTAGGATTTGTTCTCTCTCTCTCTCTCTCTCTCTGGTTTTTCCTAAGTACAATATGAAAGCAAGTTTTTACAGATTCTGTTTCTGCTATGCTGCAATAGTGACCTCTACTGAGCAATTTTAAGATACTGCATATTTTGTCTGCCATCCAAGCTTTCCAAAATGGAAAATCACAGCAGGGTTACAGTGGCAAACTCTTATGTAAGTTGCCCTTTTCAACTCAATGAGAATCAGAGATTCCCAGTAAGGGCTCAGCTACACAGTGTTTTACTGTGTGTTTGGTGCTCCTCACATCTCCTTTAAATTTACATGGTTCACATGACATTACCGGCAAACAGAAGCTACCACACAGTTTTTCCCCTGTACATTCATACTAACCCAATCCGCTGATAATATGAAAAGGGAAGGAAAAAAGTCTTCACTCCCTTTCTCTAATGCTTGCAGACACTTTGCTCCAATGCTTTTAGCTGGGTGTGTCAATCTGTCCCCTCTCCATGCCCACTCCCTCCTCTTCCCTTCATTCATTTATTTTCCTGCAGGCTGACAAGCAACTTCTGGTTGCTCTCCTCCATTCTGCTGGCCTTTTTTGTGTTGCTGCAAATGGTGCCTTTATTTTATTTTCCCCCTCAGCTGGTATAGTATAGTGGGGAGGACAGCCTGGCTGGGAGTCCAGAGTCTGTGAGTTCAAATCACCGCTCATGTCTGCTAGGTGTCAAGGGCCAGCTAAAGATTATTATTAAAGATTATTATTAAGATCACCCCCACAGTGAGGGCTCAGGGGTTACATGCCCTGCCACCTGTGCAGCCATGGGTAAACTGCATAGTCCCAAGGAGCCCAGTTGCTCCCCAGCTGGCAGTTGTGGACAAGGAAGGGGCTGGCTTGTGCAGCTGTGGCAAGCTGAGCAGGCCCTAGCCAGCTGGGGAGGACTAGCCTGAGAGGGAGGCAATGGTAAGCCCCCTCTGAATACCGCTTACCATGAAATCCCTATTCATAGGGTAGCCATAAGTCGGGATCGACTTGAAGGCAATCCATTTTCATTTTTTCCCCCAACTTGTGCACAAAAGCATAACACTGCTCAAACATAGATTTATATTTCAGTTGTATCCTACCAGGGAAAACAGATATTCACACTTCTGGGTGTTTTTTTTTAAAAGGAACCTACTGCACCTGGTAGAACCGACTAGGCATGCTCGGTCACCTTAGCAATCAGAGGGAGTGGAAATTTATAATTAGAGGGTGGGGCCACAAGGAAAAAGCAACATTAATCCTCCCCAGAGGAACGCCTGTTTGTGTGAATCAGAAAAAGCAATTGGTAGCTAACATTGAGCAGGAACTGCAGGCAATTCATATGAAAAGTGAAAGTAAAATAAGTATTTCCCATGAAGAAATGATCCCACGTAGATGAGCCCTAAGTGAGGAGCTATATACAAGGAGCTGGTATCAATTGTAATCAAAGTATTGATAAATGCAGAATTATTTTGGCTCCAGAAAACTCCCATATACAATATTTTCATATAAAAGCAGACCTCCCTCCACTCACATCTATGCCCTGTGGATTCCTTACCTCCACCTACCTATAAAGTTATCTTCTACTTGTGCTGGCTAACCTTCCAGCAGAACATATTTTCTAATTGCAAAAATTGGCACCACATTTTTCTTGTCATGAAAATAAAAATGTCATTATAATCTGGGCTGCAGGGACTGGAGCCCACTTCAAGAGAAAGATGATCACCTTCATTTTTGACACCGCCCAGATAATTATTACACAGCAACAGATGCCTCAGTTTGGTTGGGGAGCTTTATAGTACTTTACCTAACATAGTGTCTAATCCAGCTTCACCTAAGGCTTTAAAAGAGGACACATGCCGTACTGTCTCACCAACCTTGCACATACATGCTGAGGCTGCTATTGGGATGGGTCTGCATTTCATGGCCTCCATGGTAACTGTGGGATTGTCTTAGATTGTTATTGGCCCAATACACAGGATATACCTTGACTTGGTCTTTGCTCCCCAAGTGAGTGTGATGGTCTGATGGTCTATAACCCCATTGTGATGGTCAAACAACTTCCTGGTGAAGTTTGGTCTTAGGGTGGCTCTCCCTCTCTGCAGGGGTGGGGAACTGATAAAGATGGTCTGCCCCCAGAAACTCATAGATCCTATTGGATTCCTAACAGAGAAGAGCAGAAAGGAAACTACTGAATACAGGCTGCTGAAGGGCCCGGTGTCTCTCTCTCTCTCTCTCTCTCTCTCTCACACACACACACACACACACACACACACACACACTCTCTCACTCTCTCTCTCTCTCTCTCTCTCTCTCTCTCTCACACACACACACACACACACACACACACACACACACACACACACCCCTTGGCACCTTACAGTATCTTGAACAGGTGGGGTCATGGACTTTGCTTCCTGTATTGTAGAGAAATGTTGGTTCTTCCTTTTTAGAGAAGCCACCAGCAGGAGTAGATGCCAAAAAAACATGATTGTGCTTGTTAGATAGATTTTACAGTTCTGTCAGTCGTGTTAAGAGAGTAGCATTGGGAGAATATTCTTCCACCCTGGTATTTACACTGTAGAGTACCACAGGGAACTATTCAGTCCTCTTTGCTACTCAACATCTATATGAAACTGTTGTGAGTTGTCATTAGGAGGTACCAAGGAGGTGTGTTCATGTGCATATGTGTGTACATATCTCAAACCAGGGTCTTCAGAAGCCTATATTGCTAAGGTGCTTTCCTTCCTGCTCTTCTGTATTTGTGAGTTACACAAGTTAGTCACCCTAGATAATTAAGGGTGTTCTTTAAAGCTTTCTTGTTGCATATTTCACACTGAGAAACCCAACACATTTTGGTCTCTGAGACAGAAATACAAGATATACACCTTGCCTCATTCCCTGTAATAAAAATAAAATAACAGATGACTGACAATTTGCTGTCTAGGATACATGACACAAAAGGAAAAGGAACAGGGGAGGAAAAAAGCACAAGTTCTTAGTTACATAGTTCTTGTAGTGAACAGCTGGAATGGAAGAATTTGGAGGGCAGGAGCAAAACGTTGCTCATCTTTCAGCAGAACCAACAGAGAAACCCTGTGGCCCCATCTATCCCTCTCTTATAGCCTGATGGAATGGCTGGAGGAGGAGTCTGATGGAACTAGTCTTTCAGCAAAGCGGATGGAGAAGCCCTGTAGTCCTATCTCTTCCCCCCCCCCTATCTCCCAATAAATTGCAGTTGAGGAAGAGGTCTGTTGAATCTGGTCTTTCAACAGATCTGATGGAGAAGCCTTGTAGACCCATCTTGTCCTTCTCCTTTAGAGTGATGAAATAGCTGCTATAGATAGCAGATGAAAACTGAATCTTTTTGAGCTGGTCTTTCAGCAGAGTCAATGGAGAGGCCCTGGAGTTTCATCTCTTTTTCTCCTATGTCTGATGGAATGGCTGTGAACTATGCTTCTTCTCCCCCTCCCTGGCATTTTCCTTATATGAAGACCTTCAGGGGAAGTATCATATTTCAGAGACTGTGTCTCCCATGAATTTGTCCTAAAGCTCTGGGAACAGCTTGATTCACTGTGAACTAACTCAGTGGGCTTCACTTCACATGATTACTAAACCGCTTCAGCATGCTCTACTTCAGTTCAGGATTTGTCCAAAGTGAATGCAATCATTAACAGCAGGTATCATTTCAGAGCTCTATCACAACAGCCCATACCAAGCCAAATATAGTTTATGAGCTGTACTTTAGAGCAGTTAAACTTGGGGTTCCTCCCAATGACCTGCTTATGGAGCACTCATCCTGATTTGCTTGCACAAAGCTTATGCAGAGGTTAGATTATATCTGGTCTTTACTGAGCATTTGTTCTGATTTGTTTGCAGGGTGGTTATATGAGAATGAGCATTCATCCTGCAGCCATCCTGATTTGTGTGTGGGGTGTTTGTGTCTTTCCATTAATGATTTGTTCACCCATCTTTCAGTGCATTTCCCTGTCACTTTCCAAACCACTTTTTAAAAGTGGGTTTGTTGTGCTAGGACTACAGAGCCCTTTAATCCACCTTAATTTAACAAACCTAAAGTTCTAGTATGTGCTGGAATCTCTCCTGCAAAATACTGTCATTCTGGAGATGCACTTGAATAGGTGCAGGTAACCTTTAGCTTAAACTGTAGATCTACATCTTAGTCTAAGCTTAACGTTTAACCTATAGTTCAAAACTAGTTGTGGACAGTTGATATCTTGGGGAGCTGCAACCAATTATAGCTAAGCACCTTGCATATGGTGAAAAAGTATACATGCACTCCTTCAATATCAGACATGATAGTCTGTCCATAGGCAATTTTGTTCACAGATGTAATGCACAGTGGATAAAGTGCTTTTCACTGTGAATTGTAATGCAACAGACATAATTCCTCTGAAGTGTTTACTCTTTTCCCTGCATTTACTGGTTTTATAGCAAATTAAAAACAATGACATCTAAGTGCGGTCAGTAGCATGTTATGGTGTCTTGCATTATGTGGGTGTACATTAGAAGAGCACTGCCCTGCTGGATCAGTTGAAAGGCCCATCTAGTCCAGCATCCTGTTTGCATACTGGCCAACCAAATATCTATAGAAAACCCACAAGCAGAACATGAGTGCAACAGTACTGTCACTTGTGCTACCCAGCAACTGGTATTTAAAGGCATACTGCCTCCAACAGTGGAGGTAGAACATAGCACTCATGGCTACTAGCCACTGATAATCTTATTCTCCATGAATTTGTTTAAACTCCCTTTATAGCCATTCCAAGTTGGTGGCCATTACTACATTTTCTGGTACTGAATTCCATAGTTTGACTCTGTACTATGTGAACTACCTTTTCTCTTACCCTGATAAGTCTAATATTCATCTTCAGTGGATGACACCAGGGTCTAGTATTATGAAATGGAGAAGAAAGTTTCTCTATCTATAATCTCCATACTACGGACAATTGTCTACACTTCTATTATGTCCTCCCTTACTTGCCTTTTTTCTAAAGTAAAAAGCTCTGAATGTAGTAACCATTTCAGCCCCATGATCATTATGGTTGCCCTTTTCTCAACCATTAACAGCTCCACCCATGATATCCTTTATGAGGTTAGGCAACCAGAACTGTATACATTATTCTAAATGCAGTTACACCATAGATTTGCATTGCAGCATTTTATTACTGGCAGTTTTATTTTCAGGCCCTTTCCTAATGATCCCTAATATGGAATTCATATTTTTCACAGCTGCTACACACTAGGCTGACATTTTCATTGAACTATCCACCACAACCTCATATCTCTTTCCTAGTCAGTCACCGCCAGTTCAGATCCCATAAGTGTATATGTGAAGTTAGGATTTTTTGTCGCAATATGCATAGCTTCATACTTGCTTGCATTCAATCACATTTGCCATTTTAATGTCCATTCACCCAGTTTGGAGAGATTGTTTTGGAGTTTCTTCTTCCTATCCTAAACAATCTGGTGTCATCAGCTATCTTTGCCATCTCACTGTACAATCCTAATTCTAGATCGTTATACCCAGTTACTTTTCCATTATGAGAGCTGCCCATTTATTCTTGTTCTCTGTGTGCTGTACTTTAACCAGTTACTGATCCAAAAGAGGATCTGTTCTCTTAACATGGAATTGCTAATCTTGCCCTGGAGTCTTTGGTGAGAAGCTTTTATCAAAACCTTTTTGGAGTTACATTAGCCACTTTGCAAACCTCCACTGTGGAGGCTGAAACCCCTTCTAGCTTATAATTGTGTGCCTATAAGAGATACAGTCTGCAATGGAGAGATTTGCTAAACTGGGCAAACCAGTTTACTTTGCATAAACTAATAGTTTAGCTAAATTGGCCTGTGAGTTAATGGGCTCGAGTGATCAATCTGCATATCAAAGGGATGTGGCCAAGAGAGATCCTCTGCTATTAGAACTCTTTTCAGGAGAGAGGTATGTGACAGCCTTTCCTGGCTCTCCCTGTCAGGTTCCTACCTGCGCATGGCTACTGCCTGTCACTAGGCACCACCAGGGACTCCACCAGTCTGGACTGTCCTTTTTTTATTGTTTCTCTCCCCGCTCTAGCACAGATCTCAACAGATCCCCCTGCTAGGCAACTACCAGTCACGTCCTAATACTAGTATTCCCAGAGACTGTGAATACTGGTATTGTTATCCTCTTCACCGCTGCCACCATTTGTTACAGTTTCCCTTCAGCCTTGGTCATTACCTTACCCTCCCTTCTGGTCTGTGAAACCCCAGCCAAGGATCAGGCCTTTGATAAACCAAATTAAGTATTTATTAAAGATAACAAAGCTAACAAGATTAACAAGATTTCTTCTTAAGGCACATAAGCATATGGTTTTACTCAATACTAATCCGAACTCCACCCCCCTCCTTCTTCACTCTCTCCTGGCAAACAACTCTCTAAACCCCCACCAAGCAACCCACTCAGTTCACCTCTCCCACCACCACTCTCACTCTTCCTTTTATACGTTCAGCCATTTTAAACACTCAGCCAATCATCCAGCATTCCACTGCCCATTCACTCCCCCTCCTCTTTCACTCCACTTACCATGTATCTTCTGAACAACCAACACTTACCATATATACATTAATATAGGAACATCACAAGGTACTCCTCCCCCCCTTATCCTTGAGCCAAGAAGAGGCTTATGTTTTTAGTAGATACACACTTAACTGTTCTGCTAGTTCCAATGTGTCTCCACCTCTCTTATCTGAAAATGGGGACACACAACGCTAGTCAAACCCTGCCCCTTTTTACTCTAAAACCTGGTGGCAGGGCCGGCTCTAGGAATGCCGGGGCCCTTGGGCACCAGCCTACCCCCGGGCCCTTCCGCTCCCCTTCCGCGATCCATGGCATGAGCTGCGCCACAGATCACAAGACAACAGCTTCCGAGCCACCCGCTGCTGCCGCACTGCCGCTGCCCACCACCATCCCCACCTCTTCACCTACCTTGCTCTGCTGTTCCTTGCGACTGCGCGCACTGTGTGCACAGGGTTGCCATCAATCAATCCGTAAGGGACTGAAGCCTCTGCCACCATCTTGGTTGATGGTACACAGCGCGCGCATTGCTGCCATCAACCATCAACCAAGATGGTGGCAGAGGCTTCAGTCCCTTACGGAAACCTCGGCTGCCATCTTGATTGATGGCAACCCTGTGCATGCAGTGCACACAGCCACAAAGAACAGCAGAGAAAGGTAGGTGAAGTGGGAGGGATGGTGGCAGGTGGTGGCGGCGGGTGGCTCGGAAGCTCTTGTCTTGCTATCAACCTGTGCCGCGGATCGCGGAATGGGAGCGGAGGCCCTCAGGGGCTCCTGTAGCTGCGGGGCCCTCGGGCCAGTGCCCAACCTGGCCGCCTTTTGGAACCGGCCCTGCCTGGTGGAATCAGTGTGAGTGCATTGTTTTTTAAAAAAATTCAAACAGATTTAACAACTGAACAGTAGATCAACCTGTTGCTCCTCCAGGTGTGGCCAATGGTGACTGTGTGCTCACAGTCTTGTCTCATCTTAGGGTGAAGTCGGAAAGACCCACAGAGAAGTCTGTGCTCTGTGTCTGAACTCCCAAAGTTATGGGAGATGGGGAGCAAGATCTGATGGACTGTTAATGCTAAGAACCCCTACATCTTATGCTCAGGCTGTGAGTAAATAAACCATCTATCAGAAAGCCCCCACTGACCTTTTTTCCCAAGGAAACCAAACCCTAGGGAAGTGCTAGAACCCCTGCAAGTCTTGCATTGCTTGGAGATCGGGATAGTCCACAACAATACTTTAGTTAGAACATCAGCAATTTCACATTTGAGTTCTTGGATGGAGTCTTGGATGGATTCCACCTGGACTCAGTGATTTGCTTGTCAATAAGGCCTTGCATTTGTTTCTTGTCACTACTATTTCTCTCAGTTCATCAAACTCCATTCCTGAGAAAATTGGTTTAGGCACAGCACAATGATCTGCCCTACATATTCTGCAGCAAAGGCAAACACAAAGAATTCATTCAGTGTTTCTGAAATCTCCTTCTCTTCCTTTAGCATATCTTTGATATTCTTGTTGCCCAAAGGTCCAGCCATCACCTGCTTCAAATGCATTTAAAGGTGTGTTTTTTAATGATTCATCTTAATATCTTTAGCAGTGTGTTCCTTGAATAATTTGTTTGCATTTATTTTGCCATTGTTTATGTTCCTTTTTGTTTTCCTCATTTGGACAAGACTTCTATTTTCGGAAGGAAACCTTCTTGCCTCTAACAGCCTGCCTTAAATCCAGGATCATAGGAACAAGCCATGCTTTCTCCATTAAAATGTTGGAGACCTGGGACTAGCAAAAAGTTTGCCAAAGATACAATCTCTTCCTGCTCAGACTAGAGTTAACTGATAGCTTTATACCAAAACCTTGACAACAAGCTGTGATGTACAGAGTTAGACTTTATGGCTGGTCAAACAGCCCAAATCTGGATTATCCAGATCAAATGTCAATGCCTGATAAGTCAAGGTATGTGGTATGATGCTGAGGAATAAAGCTTGAGGCAAGGGCCCATCTGTTTTCAATTTAAGCACATATTTAAAAACATTTGGTATAGTCTGAACTTGAAGGCACACGAGGCTGCCACCTTGCTGAAGCTAAGGAGGTCTGGATAAGGTCAGTGACTGGATGGGAAACCACCTAGGAACCACGTGAATGCTGCCTAAATAATATTGACAAAAAGGCTGTCAAAATGAAAGAAAGAATCCCCTTTGTGTTTTTTAACCAGTGAAGACGTTCTGACTTTGAATGCATTAAAAACAAACACAGATTTGTAGCATTTCTCTTCTTACCCCCCTAAAGGTAAATTAAAATGCTTCCTGCAAAATTAAAGACCTATACACAGAGACCAAAAGAAAACAGTCTTATGCACCATAGCAGCTAACAGTAAAAATGTACACTCTACACTGCTAAGACACTGCAATGAATGATAGATTTTGTGATTATTTAAATGCACTCACAACAAAGCAAGGTAGAAACATTTAAGAACAGCTAACTTGCGTAAGGTCTAGAGCTTCAGGGCAGAAACTGATTACCTACTGAGATCAGGATGGAATTTTCCTTAAAGTTGCTGAGAAGTCTGGATACATTGTATAATAGTTTTCTTTTCAGATTCAGTAAGTCTTCAGAGCAAAATACTCAGTGTTTTTCCAAGAGCAAATCCTTCTGAACATAATGACTTTGCTGGCTTGTGCTTTAAAGCTTGGGTTAAGAACTACTGGATATTTCTTCATCCAAGATACTGGATTTCAAGTAACTATGATCCACTTTTGAATTTCACAATATTTTCCCCATATTCACCCTATCTCAGTATGCAGGATGTTACGGTTGTTTTTTTTTACATACACATCACCAGCCTGATCTACCAAATCCAGCTGTTAAAGTGGAAGAGTATGATTTATATTAGTCTTACTAAATGTAACTACTGTCAACACAATTGTATTGGTCTAAACTCAAATACTCAGAGTTAGACTGTTTGTGGTCAATAATGCTAAAGAGATAATTTAAAAGTTTTGAAAAGGGCATTTGATTTGATTTCAAAGCTGCAGTAGTATAGTAATTCATTATGACCAATAAAATGTCAGTACTGGATAGGGTTGCCAGGTCCATGGCCTGATCCTGATCCTGTCTCTGTAGGAGAAGAGAAAGTCAGTCAAGTGCAGGTGTTCTTGCAACTCTGTAATGAGAAAAACCACAAGGTGGAATTCTCCCTCCCCCCTGCACAACCTTTAAAGATACAAAAGACCTCTTGGTTGCCAGGCCCAGCCTCCAAGAGGTCTTCTGTATCTTTAAAAGTTGTGCGGGGGGGGGGATAATTCCACCTTGTGGTTTTTCCCATTACAGAGTTGCAAGAACACCTGCACTTGGCTGACTTTCTCTTCTCCTAAAGATACAGGATCAGTCTCAGGCCATGGACCTGGCAACCCTCGTACTGGACCACCTTTTGGGTTTTCCAAAAGCTGAAAGATAAGCAAAGCAGAGGAGTGGGAGAGAGAAAAGGCTTAATAGAGGACCCCCACCCAAACCTGCAATGATTTGTAGTAAATGTTAGGCTGCAATCCTAACCTGGGAGGAAAGCCCACTCCTGTTCTCTGTCTCACAAGGGACGTGCAGTAGTACTGGACACAGAACTGTGTAACTTAGTTTTTCTCTCTCATTTTGGGGGAAGAACCCTTGCAGTTTCTTTGTCCCAGTAGTGGAACCTGAAATCTGTTTGTCTATAGCATAGTCATTCTAATCCAATTAAATCTTTCTCAAACTACAGATTTTGGGTACCCGAAGGCGGCTTCTGTAACTTGTTCACTGATACTTTGTGCTCCATACATGATATGGTGGCACATCATTTTCCTTCAAGACTTCCCTGACCATTAGTTAGACTCTGCGTTTTTGTATATTGCAATGCTTTACTGCATTTCTGCTGTCATTTTAATGGTTTTACCATATATTTGTAATCCCCTCGCTGGATCGTCACCTTGTAGTGGTGAGTGGGCTTGCGTGTTCCAATGAACCTTGTGAGCGATGCCGCCGGGAGTCATGTACTCCCAGCAGGGTCACCCATGGCGGTAAGGTCAAGGGAGAGGAACCGGACAAAGAATGATCCAAGAAAGTCCTCAATGGCAGAACAGGCAGAGGATAACAATGTGTATGTTACAACGGCTGTGAAGGCAGATGAAGGCTGCAGCAGATAAAAGACTTCCAATCGTCGTGGTATCCCATGCCATTGGATCAAAGCCTTTTTCTGTCAAGATTGTGTGTTGATTGTTGTGCGCCGATCTCCCCACATAAAACAAATTCACACACAGGCGTCTTCCAAGCACCTTATCTTGGAAGACAATCTTACTCGGCCACGAGTGGTGGCCATTCATTCATTCATATTTGTAATACTGTGCTTTCAAGTTGTTTTACACTACCAAGAGATTTATATGTATATTAAAAGAAGGTAAAGGTGTCCCCACACTTGTAGTGCAAGTCGTTTCCGACTCTTAGGGTGACGTCTTGCGACGTTTACTAGGCAGACCGTATATATGGGGTGGGATTGCCAGTTCCTTCCCCGGCCTTTCTTTACCCCCCAGCATGTGCCGGGTACTCATTTTACCGACCACGGATGGTTGGAATCGAACTCCGGCTGTGAGCAGAGCTTCGGCTGCGTTACCGCCGCTTACCACTCTGTGCCACGGAGGATCATTATGTATATTAAGTGGTATAGAAATGCTCTTAAATAACTTTACTTGGTCCTAATAATGATATTACCATACTGTGGCTTTGGGACTTTTCCTAACAGATTTAATTCTCCTGAGAATGTGTCAACTTTAATATGAAGACAGCTTTGCATGCTGCAATGAAACCATTATTGCAGAAGCACAAGTTACTGTCTATACCAACCACATCCTTCATCCCTGTTGATGTTCCCATGTTGACAGGGAAGAGAGCTTCTGAGCATATTCTCCTGAATTTACTTTGAAGCATCTGTAAGATCTGGGACCTTGTCTTATTGAGGTTCCTGATCATGCAAAGGCTTCTATATGTTTTCACTCTAACATGCTTCAAAACCCCTTTCAGACTTTCCTGCTCAATGTGGGAAGGTTGGGAGTGCTCATGGGAGCTGCTGCATGTTGGGACACTGGGGATGGGAAAAGCATGCACCCCACATGCATAATAAACCTATTTCTAAAACTAGACTAATATTGGAGACTTTGGCACAGACAGACCATTTTAGGCATGGCATCCTGCTAAGCCGACAACAAGAAGCCTCTGCTTGTTGTTGTTATGTGCCTGCAAGTCGACTATGACTTATGGCAACCCTATGAATCAGCGATCTCCAACAGCATCTGTTGTGAACCACCCTGTTCAGCTCGTGCAAGTTCAGGTCTGTGGCTTCCTTTATGGAATCAATCCATCTCTTGTTTGGCCTTCCTCTTTTTCTACTCCCTTCTGTTTTTCCCAGCATTATTGTCTTTTCTAGTGAATCAGGTCTTCCCATTATGTGTACAAAGTATGACAACATCAGTTTCATCATTTCAGCTTCTAATGGTAGTTCTGGTTTAATTTGTTCTAACACCCAAATATTTCTCTTTTTCGCGATCCATGGTATCCGCAAAGCTCTCCCTCAACACCACATTTCAAATGAGTTGATTTTTCTTGTATCCACTTTTTTCACTGTCCAACTTTCACATCCATACACAGAGATCGGGAATGCCATGGTCTGAATGATCCTGACTTTAGTGTTCAGTGATACATCTTTACATTTGAGGACCTTTTCTAGTTCCCTCACAGCTGCTCTCCCCAGTCCTAGCCTTCTTCTGATTTCTTGACTATTGTCTCCATTTGGTTAATGACTATGCCGAGGTATTGATAATCCTTGACAAGTTCACTGTCCTCACTGTCAACTTTAAAGTTACATAAACCTTCTGTTGTCATTACTTTAGTCTTCTTGACGTTCAGCTGTAGTCCTGCTTTTGTGCTTTCCTCTTTAACTTTTATCAGCATTCATTTTAAATCATTACTGGTTTCTGCTGGTAGTATGGTATTGTCTGCATATCTTAAATTATTGATATTTCTCCCTCCAATTTTCACACCTCCTTCATCTTGGTCCAATTCCGCTTTCTGTATGATATGTTCTCCATATAGATTAAATAAAAAGGGTGATAAAATACACCCCCATCTCCCACCCTTTCCGATGGGGAACCAATCGGTTTCTCCATATTCTGTCCTTACAGTAGCCTCTTGTCCAGAGTATAGGTTGCGCATCAGGACAATCAGATGCTGCGGCACCCCCATTTCTTTCTTTTTTATCATTAATTTTTATTCAAATTTTCAAAAACAAAACAAAACAAAAATAATTAAACAATAAAATAAAATGTTGACTTCCGATTTGTCGCAGATCAGTTATAGGTCTACAATATATAACAAACCTGTCTCTTAAATTATATTACAAAATCACTTTCCTCCAGTAGTTATCTTAATTAATCATCAAATCTCATAAACATTACTTTATTCTTTCCACAAAAAGTCAAAGAGAGGTTTCAATTCCTTGAGAAATATATCTATCAATTTTTCTCCAAATAAACATGTCGATTAATCCATCTCATCAAATCTGTTAGGTCCAATAATTTCAATAGCCATTCTTCCATTATCAATGTTAATTCCATCTTCCATCTTCAATAATCCTGTTAAGTCCAGTAATTTCAGTAGCCATTCTTCCATTATCAATATCCCATAATAATATTGCTGTCATAGCCATAGTCATATAATAAGAGTCTGATGGGAATTTCCTTTATCACAAATATTTCCTTGCCATCAATTCTGAATGTGTTGCTGAAATATTGTTGTAAAGTCATATCTCTGTTCTTCTTTTTTACGAAATGCACTGGCACATCTCTTGAGAGTTTTTCCATTGTCACATATCTGTAATTAATTCCATAGATTTTTTCTATGTCAAGCTCCATCACATCATTCCAGTCCAGAAATTTATCCAAGACATTGATAGCTTTATCTCTAATATCTTCATTAATTTCTTCAGAGACAACGTTGAATTCCAAACAGTAAATTTTATCTCTAATATCCATAAACTCCAAGTCTTTTTCCAGTTCCACATTTGTTCCAATCTCCAGGGCTTGCATCTTCCCTTTAATTTTTCTTTTTTCATCTTCTAATGCTTGTCCAGTTGTATCTCTGTTCTCATCAACCTCCTCTCTCACAAGATCCCCTATTTCTTTCAGCTCCTGCTTCATTTTGCCAAATTCAATTTTCATCTCCTGTCTACCCTGTCTCAGGGTTTGTTTCGTTATCTCAATCTCATCCATTATTTTCTGAAGCATAGTTACTTCCAGGATCTCAGCCACTTTCTTGATTGCCATTCTTAAAACCATGAAGAAGAAAAAAACCACTTCTTATTCCAGCAACAATTGGGTTAATATTCCAAGCCTGATGACATCACAGTGTAGACAGCACAGCCTGCCTTATCTCTTATATGTTCAGGAATGCAAAACAAATTTAGTTCACAGCATCGAAACAGTTAGTGGCATCGTGAACAAGCAGATTCGTCAAAATGAAATAGACCAAAAAAAATAGTCCCAGACATATAATACTCCAAAAGTTCATAAATCAGATTTATTTATTTTGTTTCTCCTCGGAATAGAAATCCCTCATCCGTTTGTATCTTTAAAATGCACAAATTCCAGGCCAGCTTTTTGCAATAATAACAAAGATAAGCTTTTTCAATTTCTTTCCTTCTTAATTTCGTGAATGAAAGAGAAGAGTTATAACTCACCCAGGGATTCTTTATAGCTGATTCATTGACAAATCTCTTTTTGCTGCAACAATTTAAACCAGATGATAAAAATAGAAAGAAGGATGCTTGCCTGTTAAAATCCGTTTTCTTTTGAAGAAAAGATAAACGTGTTGCTTAATCAGTTAGAGCTTGTTTGGAAGTCCGTCCGGCACTGCTGGCTGAACCTTCTCTCATAAACTAATGAAATCCAGTCCTCCCAACAAACACAGGCTTTTGTGGTTAATCTCTACGTTTCTCCCTGCCCGGGAGAAAGTCTTTACCAGTCAAAAAAAACACGTTCTGACTGATTTTAAAACTGAAAAAGCTTCCTCTGAGACGAGAGCTCGTCTCAAAGGCAGGCACAGGCGAAGTCACCCTTCCCGGAAGTCCGGCACCCCCATTTCTTTTAAAGCATTCCATAGTTTTTCATGATCTACACAGTCAAAGGCTTTGCTGTAATCTATAAAGCACAGGGTGATTTCCTTTAGAAATTCCTTGGTCCATTCCATTATTCAACGTATGTTTGCGATATGATCTCTGGTGCCTCTTCACTTTCTAAATCCAGCTTGGACGTCTGGCATTTCTCACTCCATATATGGTAAGAGCCTTTGTTGTAGAATCTTGAGCATTACTTTACTTGCATGGGATATTAAGGCAATCGTTCGATAATTACTGCATTCCCTGAGATCCCCTTTCTTTGGACATTGGGATGTATATGGAACACTTCCAGTCTGTGGGCCATTGTTTAGTTTTCCATATTTCTTGACAGATTTTTGTTAAAACTTGGACAGATTCAGTCTCAGTAGCTTGTAGCAACTCTATTGGTATGCCATCTGTTCCTGGTGATTTGTTTCTTCCAAGTATTTAAGAGCAGCTTTCACCTCACATTCTAAAATTTCTGGTTCTTCATCATACCATTCCTCCGTGAATGAATCTGTCATCCTAGCATCTCTTTTATAGAGTTCTTTTATTTCATCTCGGTCAGTCAGTGTGTTCCCCTGTTGATTATTCAACATCCCTACTCTTGGTTTAAATCCCCCTTTCATTTCTCTGATCTTTTGAAATAGGGCTCTTGTTCTACCCTTTTTGTTGTCATCTTCTAGTTCTATACAATAACTATTTTAATAGTTCTCTTTGTCCCTACGTACTAGTCGCTGTATTGTATTTAGGGTTCTGCCCATGTTTCTATCTCCTTCTGCTTCTGCTTTCCTTCTCTCTTGAACCATTTTAAGAGTTTCTTCAGTCATCCATTGAGGTCTTTCTCTCTTTTTAACTAGAGGTATTGTCTGATAATGTCCCTGACTTCAGTCCATAGTTCTTCTGGTTCTCTGTTAACCAAGTTTAACGCCTCAAATCTTCATATTCTTCTGGGATGTTATTTAAATTGTATTTTGTATTTGTATTTTGGCATGATGATTGCTTTCTTGTTGTTCTTTAGCTTTACTCTGATTTTCGATACGACCAGTTCATGATCTGTACCACAGTCTGCTCCTGGTCCTGTTTTTGCAGAAGGTATGGAACTTCTCCATCTTCTGCTACCAATTATATAATCAATTTGATTCCTATATTAACCATTTGGTGAGGTCCACGTGTATAGTCGTCTTTTTGCTGGCTCAAAAAATGTGTTCGCAAGAAACAAATTATTGGCTTCACAGAATTCAATAAGTCTTTCTCCTGCTTCATTTCTGTCTCCTAGGCCCCATTTCCCCACAATTTCTAGTTCTCTGTTCTCTGCTTTTGCATTCCAGTCCCCCATGATTATCAGCACATCTTGTTTTGGTGTGTGATCAATTTCTTCCTGTACTTCTGTGTAAAATCTCTCCAATTCCTCTTCTTCTGTGTTTGCTGTTGGAGCATAGACATGGATGATGGTTACGTTAATGATATCACTCGCTCAGACTTTGCATTGTAGCTCCTAATTGCTTTTGCTACATCACTTCTCACTATTAAAGCACCTCCATTTCTTCTTAATTTCTCATTTCCTGCATAAAATATTTTGTAGTTGCCTGATTGAAAATGTCCCAATCCCATCCATTTTAATTCACTCACGCCAAATATTGTAATGTTGGTAAGTTCCATTTCTTGCTTGACCATTTCTAACTTTCCCTGGTTCATGCTTCTCACATTCCATGTTCCTATTGTGTGCATCGTACAACTCCAGACTCTCCTTTCGCATCAGCCTCTGGGCTTCCTTTTGGCTTTGACCCAGCTGCATCATTAGTCACAGTGCTACTCGTACTTGTCCTTTGTTCTTCCCCAGTAGCTCAGCGAGTGCCTTCTGACCTGGAGGTCTCATCTTCCAGCACTATCTCACTTTGCATTTTGGATACTCAGTTCATAGGTTTTTCATGATAAGAAATATTCTGTCATGGCCCCGTCAGAGGACTCATCAGACGAGGATGACTCGGGAGTAACAGCAGCAGACCCAGAAGCAGCAGACCCAGAAGGAGAAATGGAGGAAACTCCTGAGAACCCAGCTCCTTCTCCCCCTCAGCTGCAGAGCACCCCAGACACAGCTGAAGCCCTTCAGCCAGACGCAGACAGTGAACGGGATACTCCCCCCTCACCTGCAGAACGTAGACAACAGAAGGTCAGGCAGAAGAGGGGCAGGCCTGTCCACTTAAGGCCAAAACGCTGATGGCTCACACCTGCTGACAAACCTGCTCCTTAAAAGTCAAACCTTGGCTTCAGCTTGTTGCTGACTACAACGTCAGGCGTGACCACTGTGTGTCTTCCTATCCCCTGAACCTTGACTTGGACTGATCTCTCGGCAAACTAGACCCGGACCTTCACTGATGTCTCTTCTGGATTTCTGGCTTGGCACGTAAGCTTTGAACGGCCTCTGCCCTTATCTTGCTTTCTCCTTGCTAGCCTGGCAGATTTATAGCCAAGCGGCCGGCTGAGGACTTACGGCCTGGCAATTACCAAGGAATCTCCAGCCCTGCCTGCACCCCCACCGACACTGCTGTCTCAGTGAAGAGCTGACATATTCAGAGGTGGTTTACCATTGCCTTCCTCTGAGTTTGGATGCATCTTAGTTTGGTGTCTCAACTTTGACCATTTTGCCTCGGGTGCCCCTGCTAGGAGTCTAGCCTCTTGGTCTAGACTCCTGACGGCATTGCTCTCAGCTTCTTCAACACTCTCAAACCCCTTACCACGTTAAGGTGTGCATCCTAGAGAGGGAAGTCTCTGCTATATTGGACCTCAATATCTGTCGGAACGCCTCTCCCGCTATGAACCGGCTCGTACACTACGGTCTGCTACGAAGGCCCTCCTCCGGGTCCTGACTCATAGGGAGGCCCGGAGGGCAGTGACAAGATCAAGGGCCTTCTCAGTGGTGGCCCCCAAACTATGGAATAGTCTCCCCGAGGAGGTTCGCCTGGCGCCGACACTATCATCCTTTTGGCGCCAGAATAAAACCTTTCTCTATTCCGAGGCATTTTAATTTTTTGTTAATGATTGTAATGTTTGTAATTTGATTTTAGCCTTTGCTGTTTTTAGATTGTGAAATTTGATTTTAGACTGATGTTTTTGTATTATATTGTATTTTATTGTATCTATGTTCACTGCCCAGAGAGCTATTGCTAGTCGGGCGGTATATAAGTTTTAAAAATAAATAAATAAAAATAATATTGTACCAAAATGTGTACTTTTTAATGCTGAGGAGGCAATGCAAGCAGATTCTCTCATCATTATTTTAAAAGACAGGAAGGCTTATTTTATGCAGTTGCTTTTTCCATATATGGTGAGCTCAAGCCATAAAAGGCTTTATAGTTCAAAAACAAACACTTTGAATAGGCAGACAGTGCAAGTTACGAAGAACCGGACAAACATGCTTTCTTGAGCTGATAAGTGTCATTTTATAAGAAGCAGACTGCTGCATTCTGTAGCAGGTACAATTTCCAAACCATTTTCAAAGTCATTCCTGCACAAAGCCCAGAGCATAGACCAGAGGTTGCCAACCCTATTTGAACCAATGGGCTCGTTTCAAATTTTTAGGCAGATGTGTCACAAAAAGGCTGCTATGGGGGTATCACATAAGACAACATGGCTGCTGGAGGGGCAGAACACAGCACAAAATTAGAGATTACAGTCATTACTGCTTCCCCTCTCCGCACAGACAACCTCATGCTTGTCATGGGAAGTCAGTTGTCCTGTTGCTCCTGATTGTAGAGATCACATAATACTAATTCTCCCCCCATACACAGTGTTGTTGCTGTCTAATAACTCTCTTTCACACACACACACACAGCATATGCACATACACAGACCACAGACACAAATGCATCTCTCATATCTCTCACTCATTCATATACACCCATTTCACATATGCACACCTATACATATATATAAAGTCATGGCCAAGTACTCTTCTTTTATTAAAGGCGATCCCCCTATGTAGCTGGACTCTTCTGGAAGCAGACAGTATGGAACCAGGGCTTAGCTCCTCCTCCTTCATTGCGGGAGATGATGTCATTGAGTTTAGCTCTGGAGTCCATCTGGGTCTAGGTGCCCCCCTAGAAACCTAACGGTGAAGCAAGACCTGTTGGAGTGTTAATGTTATAAGCCTGTATATACGTTTAAATGAAACCTTGTATCAGACAAATGCCATAAGCTTCCAGTGTTCTCATTCCAAAGGACACTGCCTCCTGGGGAACCTCAGTACCCCTGAAACTTGTAGTGAGGTGCATATGCACAACAGTATGTTTTAATATGCTCAAGGACACTGCCAATACTATACATCAGAGAAGGGTTGTAGCTCAGTGGTAGAATTGCTCTGTATACATGCTAAATGGAATCTCCAAATAGGGCTGGGAGAGACTCCAGCCTGAAGCCCTGAAGAGCCACTGCCAGTCAACATAGCCAGTACTGAACTAGATGGGCCAATGGTCTGACACAGTGTATGCAGCTTCCTATGTATATTGAAACCATAAGGTACAGCGAGATCCCATCTAACCAAGGAGACTGTCTTTCCTCCAGCACCATCATCCGTTATCAATCCATCTTGTTTCAGTTCAGCTGTAGTCTATTTGTACTCAGCTGCAGTCTAGAAGCACTTGCTAATGTTCATTGCCTTAACTTTGAAAAAGACAAGCCGACAGCTGGGTGTTATAAGGATTTGATTATACGAAATTCCATACTTTCAGATGATCTCACCCAGCAGCTTTACATAGATGTCATACAGCCGTGGAGACAGTACATACCCTTTCGGAATACCACAGAACAATTTCCATGAAGAAGCACACACTCCAAGTCAGAATAAAGTCCCAGCAATGATGCCAACTCAGTTTGTCTATCACACTGTAGGAAACCACCTCAGATGGCAAACTTTCATTCAAGTTAATGGAAATAAGTTAGCCTGAGCACAACTATGACATAACAAAAAGAAAGCACCAGTGGTGCATGACTTATATTTTGTTGCAGAAATGACTGTATAATAAAATATATTAAAGAATGATATATTTACAGTATCTGATATTTAAATACCTTATTTGGATGATGTCCAGGCCAACCGGTAAAACAAAACATTATTCATTTTTGAATAACTTACTGCATTGATTGTTATGTCATTAGGTAATATATTACTCCACTGTACACATTCTAAAAATGTTATTATTGCATATCATGAAAACACATTTTTAAAATATGAGGAGTGTACTTTCTAGCAATCTTTGCATATCACTCACATTGCATATTCTCACAGGAGTTTTAATTTGAGATCAACCTTGTATTTAGTTATCAGCAATAGTGAGCAATAGTTTCAATAGCTTTGCACAAGAAAGTCACAACACTTAATTATAAAGGGAGGTAGGAGGAATCTATTATTGCGCATTGGAGACAAAGATTCTTACTGAGTGTACTATAATTCCTAATTAGCTTTTAATTTATATTATTCCTGTTTATCAAAATTAATAGTAATTTATACATGTTGATTTATCAAAGTTAACAGTGATTTATATGCATCATTTGCAATATATAGGACAGTATCCTCAGAGAATTAAATTAACAAAATTGTTCTGCTTGTATGCCGTGCAACATTTTACAGGAGTAAAGAGCTTATTAAGGCTCATTCGTACCTAAGGACTGCCATTATCAAAATTAAAGTATTGTCTTCTTACAGTAGGATGACAACTCTACAAATAAAACATGCTGAACAAAAATAAACAGAAACAAGGACAAGACAGAAGCCATGTTCAGATGTAATGGGAAGCCATGGAATATGGTTTATTTTGACCATAATGTGCAAGAACAAAGCCAAAAACAAGTCCTACCTTCAAATCATGGTTTGCTGACAGAGAAACAAACTATGAGTGTTGGTTCGGACATAACAATAAGCCAGATGCTTCATGGTTTGTTTCCTCACTGAACTAAGGGAGCAGCAAAGTGGGACCACTATAGCTGTGTGCACTAGTATGCAGCTCATGCATCTTATGGTTAAAACAAACCATACTTTGTGACTTCTCATTATGTCCAAATGTGACCAGTATTAAAGGAGTTTATTGAGAAATAATTGTTGCTTTGATTTATTACCTGTCCTTCACCCTAAGGCCCCATGGCAGGTCACAACAATTTAAAATACAACATTAAAAGCAGTTTAAAACAAATTGCAATCACAAGAACAGGGTGAGTCCTAAAATATACATCTGAAATTGCAAAGACCAGGGTAAAGAGATGCGTGTTCAACAGTTGACAAAAACTGCATAGTGAAGGTGTGAGAAACACTTCGGTAGGGAGGGAATTCCACAACTGAAGGGCTGGCGCAGAGAATACCCTCAGCTGTGATGATCTTCAGTGAATGCACTGGAATGCTGAACTGCCAAGACAGTCAAATAAAATCAAGCCCATTAGATACAGCAGCCTTCCACAATCTCATGCTCTCCAGATGTTTTGACTACAACTTCCAACAGTCCCAGGTGGGGAAGGCTGAGATTCAGCCTTGTAGTCCTACATTCTCCCATTGTGCGGTGTGGTCACAAGCAAAGCAGCTTTCAGTATGTCTAATGGCCTATAGTCACTGACTTCCCCCAGATATCATCCCATATTATTTTTGGGTGGCATAGAGTAGACCCACTGAAATCAATGGACTTAATTTAGTCATAACTAAGTCCATTTCAAATAACTCAATAAAATGATTTCAGTGGGTTTACTTTGAGTGTGACTTAGCTGTATGCTCCCTTTTAAAATCATTTCATTTTATTTTTTAATATTTTCCGGCTTAGTATTCTAGGTGGAGGCAAACTCCTAGCTGTTCTAAATGCACTGAAGGCATTGCAGAATTTCAAAAGTCCTAAATTCCTTTGAGAAGTCCCACTACATACTGTACATTCTCACAAACTGAAAAAGTGGCAAGATTTAATCTCTAAGAACAAGGTTAACATAATAATCTTCAGTAGAATCATGTTCCTATTTAAAACTATATGGAATAGCTTCTGATTCAAAATCCTTCGCCACTGAGTATTCACTGACTCCCTTTCTGACGGCAAGGAAGCCTGAGAAGCCATTGGCAACTATATGAGCTAAAAGTTCTGCCCAATGCTTGTGCAAGAATGCACACCCAAGTTTGCTTCCCAGTAAATTATTAACATGATTGCTTTTTCTTGTTGGATTTCACTCTGTTACTTATCATACCTTTTTGATAAAAGATAATTTTTCAAACAAACTTTCACAAACTGCATGTATTACTGTGAGATTTACAAAATAGTTACTGCATCCTTGGGGGGGCAGAAATATTGCAGAGGTATTGACTGATTTCAGTGGAAAATTTTATGCAATACTACTGACCTTTGTCAGTATAGATTGAAACTTTCAACACAGCTTTTTTTTTATTAAAGCGTCTCAACCATTCCTGAATTTTAAATTCAGCAGTTGTTGAATTGATTTGGAATAATATATTGCCTTTTCTGTATTTATGCAAAAATACTGGCTGATTTTTACATAAACGTATAAAATCATGCCTGTATGTCAGGTTATGCAAATAAATAAATAAATCAGTCTATACCACGTATGTATGTGTGCAAGTCCAATGAAATAAAGCTTGTCTGTATGAAAGTGTCTTTAGGATTGCAGCACTGTTTGGTAACATGAACCCTGCAAGATCAGGCTTGACTCCATTATGCAAAAGATATTTCAGAGGAGTAGATGTAGCATGCTATGCAATGTACTTCAACAGTGATTGCGAAGGCTCCGAGGATGCAATACTATGCACATTGCAATGCTGGTGTCGTGGCCAAGGTGTTGGACTACGACCTGGGAGACCAGGGTTCGAATCCCCACACCGCCATGAAGCGCACTGGGTGACCTTGGGCCAGTCACTGCCTCTCAGCCTCAGAGGAAGGCAATGGTAAACCCCCTCTGAATACCACTTACCATGAAAACTCTATTCATAGGGTCGCCCGTAAGTTGGAATCAACTTGAAGGCAGTCCATTTTGTTTTCATACCTCACAGTAAACCTCACTGAACACAAAGTACTTCTACAAGCCAAACTAGATATGCAGTTGAGGTTTGGGCCTCCTGTGCTTGAGTTTTTGTTTACTGAAACAAAACAGCTGTGGGAAGCGATTCAGATGGGAACCATAGTATGGGAGAGAGGCAATGTAGCCCCTTCACTGTGATCCTGATCTGGATCTCACCATATCAGCTGATATTTGAAGAAAAATTGACCTTGGCACTAATGGTAGCCCTGTGACAGACCTAAACTGGGACCATGGCAGGGACAAAGGGAGACACCTTGCTATTCTTTCAATCTGGAACACTCTGGACTCCGCAGCTGCTATTTAGTAAATAAAAACCAACTATACAAGCCCCATTTGTGTTCTTAACAGTCTCTCTGTAAAAGTTGACATGGATGCTGAAATTCAACATCATCTGAGCTCTACGAGTGCCGCATTCTCCCGAATGAAGCGTAGAGTGTTCGAGGATCCGGATATTCGCAGGGAGACCAAAATGCTTACTTACAAAGCCATTGTGAGCCCTCAGATTTCAGACGATGCCGAGTGCAGTATTGTCCGTCTGTTACAATCAGATCCCTAGGTGTCAGCGATATTGCATCTGTGGAGCTCCCGTGGTGGAAGATCTACCCCATTACCTGCTTGAGTGCCCTCTTTACCTCCATCCTCAGGCTAAATTTCTGAGTGGTTTGCTGGCCCGACACGACTCAGCCCAGGTATACACCACTATCGTTTTTCTTCTTTCGGATATAGATCCAACGATCATGTACAGGGTTGCTCTTTTTGCCCTAGCGGTGCAGAAGCTACGGGCGAAGTATTTAGCAGAGTTGGAGCTGGCTTGCTAGTCGGCCGTCAGGTCCCCGGGTTAGGGGTTGGCCGAAAATATGCAGAATCCAACTTGTATGCTGGAATATAGGATCCACCTCCAACGTTTTATCTTTTAGTACCCTCTGGATTGCCCATTCTATATAATTTATAAGATGGGGTATAACCAGGGAGCAATATGGCTTGTATGTAACTGTTTTATTTCTGAGAGTGTGTAGAGTGTGCTTTGAATGCATTATGGCTTGTATGTAACTGTTTTATTTCTGAGAGTGTGCAGAGTGTGTTTTGTCTTGCGATGGCCTATGGCTATGCAATAAAGTTTTACCTACCTACCTACAAAGCCATTGTACTCCCGACCTTACTGTATGCCTGTGAAACATGGACTATTTATAAACACCACTCCCAACTTCTTGAAAGATTCCACCAACGCTGCCTCTGGAAAATTCTGCAAATTACATGGGAAGACAGAGAGACTAATATTAGCATTTTGGAAGAAGCAAAGACCACCAGTGTTGAAACAATGATCCTTCAACATCAACTTCACTGGACCGGCCATGTTGTTTGGATGCCTGATCACTGTCTTCCAAAGCAGAATATCGGTGGACAGCAAAAGAGGTTTAAAGATGTTCTTAAAGCTAATCTAAAAAAATGTAACATGAGCATCTAGAACTGGGAAGTCTTGGCCCATGAACATCCCAAATAATGAAGGTTGGCTATTATCAAAGGTGCTATGGACTTCGAAGAAGCACGAATACAGGGCAAACGGTACAAATGAGCTAAGCGGAAGGCACGTCAAACAAATCCTCATCGCGACCATCTTCCATCTGGAAACCTATGTCCTCACTGTGGGAGACTGTGTGGATCCAGAATTGGCCTCCACAGTCACTTACGGACCCACTGTTAAAGACCTTATCTGGGAAGACAATCTTACTTGGCCACGAGTGATTGCCAATGAATGATGAATATTGGATCACACTGCACCATTGCCAGCCCCTTACCCCTGCTTCTTCTCTTGCTAGCTTTATGTTTAACTTACTAGTACAACAAAGGCTTATTCTAAGCGTTTTTTTCTTACTGCACAAGCAGCTGGTACACTTCCTGCCCACAAATTAGCCAAGTAATTTGTCCCATAATACACTATTAGGTTTTTTTTAATGACAGTACTCACCAGTACGGACTACCAGCACCTCTTTTTTTGCAGGCCAAGCCAGCCATTGTGCACTGGCACCCACAATACTGTATCAATATATGAGTAAAGTCACCTCATTTTTTTTTTTTACTGAAAAAGCACTGACTGGTAGTATAAGGTTATGAAGATTTTAGAGGAGCCAGTATTTATCATCACTATCTATTTCTTTTTGTCTTTTGCCATCTATTTCTTTTTTAGAAACTGCCTAGCTCCTTATTAAATCCCATATGCTAACTGCAGAAAAACTTATTTTACAGTGCAATTTTTTTTGACATTGCACAAAATATGTTTAGCTGAACGTTAGAAGAAACCCTGAGTAGAACTGAGCCAGATGAGAAAATAACTTCATTATTCAAAGGGCCATACTAAATCTCAATCTTGTTCTGTAAACATCTCTATGAAATACTGCAGGTTTAAGATCTATATAGATCCCCAAGATCATTTTATGAAACTCAGTAAAGAAACTCAAAAAAAAAGTCAGGCTTTATGAATAACAAAAAATATGTATTTACTACATTAATATCCCACTTCTCCTCCAAGGATCTCAAGGTGGCATACATAGATCTTCCCACTCCTCATTTTATACTTGCAACAATGTGAGGTAGGTTGGGCTAAGAAAGTGTGACTAACCCAAGGTCAGCTGCATGGCTGGGTGGGGATTTGAACCCTTGTCTCCTAGATCCTAGGCTGAAACTGTAACCACTGTGCCACACTATATGTTTGCATTATAAGACGTTGGCATCCGTGAACCCTACCTGCTTTTTAAAGCTGAAAGTGAGCTTATAATCACAGCTCTGAAATAGTATTGTTGGAAGGCCACTTTGACAATTGCATAAAGGGCTGCTGATGGGCTAAGACAACAACTTTCTGCTAACAAGCACTATTGTTACAACTGCCTCTTCTATAGCTCTCTTTCGCATCCGTGGCAACTTTTTTCAGGGGGAGGAAAACTGCTGGTTAATTTTGTTATTAATATTTATACCTTACCCTTTAATCACATTATAATTCAAGAGCATGCAGTTTTTGAAAGTTTCAGTGTTTCAAAGGAATACTTAGTTCAGCTGAAAAACAACTGTTTAAGTTTCACATGTCCTACTATGGGACAAACCATGTTATCAAATACTAATCCTTATTAGCCTGCCATGTTGGGCAAGTTTGCTTGATTTCCATTTGTCCCAACAAATCTGACATACATACAAAAGAGACTCCCAGAACTTAAAGATTAACCATTCCAAGTCTAAAATTATGGTATGTGGCAAATTCATGAAAACTAAGAACTACTGGTCACTAAATGGGGCCCCTATAGAGCAAGTTTCCACCTTTAAATATCTTGGAATTCATTTATCCAACAGACTCTCTTGGGCTCCACAGCTAAAGGTAGCGACTCTAGCCGGTTCCCAAGCTTTAGGCCTTGCCAAAAGGTTTTTTTTCACTCAAGGAGGACAACTCATCCTCCCCATGATTAAAATATTAAAAACCAAAATACTCCCAAAATTTTTATATGGAGTAGAATATACACAAAATATATTCATGAGACAAGTGTTAGGGCTTCCCAAGTGGACTCCTTCTGCCCACCTCAGGGCGGAGTTAGGCTTACCCTCATTAGCAGCACTTATCAATTTAGCCTATATACGCTATTGGCTTAAAATCTCTAATATGGAGGATTCAGCCTTGATCAAACAATGCTGGCTCGAACAATTACAGGCGGGTGGTTGGGCAACAGAGTGCAAGGTAATACTTTCCAAATATGATCTCCCTCAAGCCACACTTAAGGGACTTAGCAGAGCCGCCCTCCGTAACTGGATTTTTGATAGTAGTAACAGCCCCTTTTTCATTTGGTACCCTCTTTTTAAACTTAACCATTTCATATCCAACTATCTTGTCTTGCTCGATAGAGCCACAATCAGGAAAGCATTCACAGCTCTTCGTTTTCAAGTTATGCCGACTGCCTACTTAGAGGGACGATACAACGGCACTCCATTGGTCCAACACCAATGTATTTATGGATGTAAAGCAGTAGAGGAGCTAGCTCATTATCTACTTCACTGCCCACTTTACGAAGATCCTAGACGAAAGTTTTTTAATTTTTTTTAGATCTTTTAGCGCCTTGTACTGATTGTGAGATGATTAACATGCTCCTTTCTGACAATTTTAATCTAATGACTCTTGCAGTCGCTAATTTCGCGCTCGCCGCCCAAAAATTGAGAGCGGCCTTTGCCAAAGAATCCCTGCTCGATATAGCTAATTGATGTTTCTTATTATGTTATGAATATCTGTATTAATATAGTTAATTGTTTTCTCTTTTATACTATTTAATATGTGCGTAAGGCCTATGGCTAAAAGTCACAATAAAGATACTACTACTACAAAAGAGACTGCTTTTATTGAAGTAGTGAGAATCTTGATGAACACACAAACAAGTTTTCTAGTTACAAAGGCCTCATTGATGGGAGGGGTATTTTCAATGTGTGTAATGGTTAACCTCCTTTTGATTTACCAATAAACAAGCCCAATACTAATTAAAGTTGCTTACATCGCTCAATGATTTGAATCATACTAGGCTAGTCTTATTCTAATATCTTGACTGGTAATTCCAAAGAATATATGCACAAAGTCGTTCACTTAGACTTGTTTCCCTCTCCAAACCTGCTTAGAAAGGCAACACAAAAAAAGCAGTTCAAAATGTCAATTTTCCCTCAACACCCCCAACCCAAGAACATTCAGAACCTTTGGTCACAACATTTAAATAAATGGCTTCCCCAACGAATCTGGGGAATTGTAGTTTGTTAAGGGTGCTGAGCATTGTAGCTCTGCAAGGGGTCAACTACAGTTCCCAGGATTCTTTGGGGGAAGCCATGTGTTTTAAGTGTACAGTGTGAATATGACATTTATTTAAAAACAAGCATGCAACATTTCAATAAACCCTTATTTGTTGAGGCCACAAAGTTATGCATATTTGCTTTGCAGAACTACAATATCCAGAAAACTTTTTTGTTTTTAAATGAAATTTCCCATAACAAGTTCCTAGATTCGAATCACAGCATTTCCTGTGTTAGACGTGTAATCCATCTAGAATTTGGAAAAGGAGCTGAAACAATGGATAATCAGCTGGGGTATGGCAGGGAGATATGCCTTAAAACGCTGTGACTTTGCTGAGTCTGAGCTGAAAAGTCAGGGTGAGACCCTTCGTAGTTAAAGGGTGCAGGTCTAAATCCTTACCAAATAAGGCTATACTCCTCTGCAATTTACTTAAGCGGAAATCCAATTAAAGTAGGTTACATTTACTTCTAAGTAAATATGGATAGGCTAAAAATAGGCTCGTCCCTAGTTAGCCACAACTACTGGAGCAAACCTCTCATGCACGTTTTCCTCAGAAGCAAATCGTGCTGAATTGAATGGGACTTACAGATAAACGTGCACACATTATAGCATCAGCATTTGTGCCCACAAACCAGTCAACCAAAGCTTATGTCAACAGCACAATCTAATAAACGGCTTTGTGTTTGCATTAGCGAGACAGAGAAAAAGCTGCAGTAGCTTCTCGGCAGCTCTAAAGCAGACCGGTGCCGCCTCGCCCCCTTTCCTCTCCTTCGATATTGCCACGTTCCAATCGATTAGTTCCCAGAACCGCCACAGCCAAAGCGCGAGGACGCGCGTCCACGGCATACCCTGCCGCCCACCCACCAATCAGCTCAGAGCAGTTTTCTCCGCCTCTGTCTTGGGATTGCTGCATGCGGCTGCCAGTCGGATGTTGTCACCAGGCTGGGCTAGCGCGCTCCCGCTCGGGTCAGGTTAGCGTGTGGAGAAGAGAGGAGCCGCTTTCAGTTGGTGTTTGTCGCCGTCGTCCTCGTGTCAGCCCCGCCCCTGCCGTCGAGAACGCGCCCGAGCCACTCTCCACCTCTCTTTACTCTCCTTAGCGGCGTTACCTGACAGGAGGTGTCATGGCCCCGCGCAAGACCCCCAAAAGTGGCAGTCCCAGCCCTGGAGCCAGGAGAGGTCAGTATAACGGCCGCCCAGCTGGGCCTGCATCGTAGCCGAGACCGGGAGGATGTTATGGGGAAAACTGATGCGCATTCCTCCTCCTTTCTGGGGCTCAAGGTTTGGAGAACCTGCTGAGCTTTGCCCAGAGGTGCCAGGTGGGTGGGGCTGGGGCTCTGCCTACTGTCACCGCCGCGCGTTTCGAAATCGGCGCCCTGAAGTTCGCTTTCACCCATCCGCACCTGTGAATTTGCTGACTGTCCCAAGGCACCAGTCCATAAATGCCAGCTCTGGTCCTCTGCGGCCCGTGTCTTAGATGCGTCTCCCTTCTGTTGTTGTAGAAGGAATGGGAGAAAGGGGTGCGTACAGCGCAGGGATAAGGGGCAGGGGAAATAAAATGGAACCCAGGATTTCATCTCCTGGAGAGCTTCAGCTGCAAGTTCTTGGAGCGCTGGCTAATCCCTTCGGCTGTGACCTCCTCCTTGATTACACACAGGGTAGAGACGCGCAATGCCAGGAGCCTCGCTTTATTTCTTTCCTCTTCCACTAAGTACACAGATCACACCCCTGTACTGGGAGATTCAACTTTAGAGACTGCCGTTCTGCGTGCACTTATCTGGGAGTTGGTGTTACTTCCACATAAAGAGACATAAGATTGTGCTTCAGGGCTTCCAAACCTATGCACACTGAAGTAAAATACCAAAGAATTCAGGACACTTGCTTCTGAGTAAACATGTACCAAGCCTTGACAATAAAAGATTGGGGCTGAAATGGTTACTTCACACAGGAGCTAACACAGATTAAAGGTTGACTGATGAGGTGATGTGCAGGCATGTGTGAACTCTCCCGACTCTTAAATCTTTCTGTCCCTTTCCTTCTCCCACTTTTTTTCCTATCAATTGCCAGTGCTTTCTGTAATGCTGCAGCTCTGCTCCATTCACAGCCCAGTTGTGGATCATCTCCAGGATCCATGAGGAGGAGCTAGTGCAGCCTTTTCTTGGGGGATTATCGTCCAATAATGCAAGGGGGTCTGCATTATGCTCAGAGTGTGTTACTGTGTTTTATTACATAAAATTCTGCTCTGTTTTGCAAAGTATTTCATACAGGTATTTTTTCTTTGTCTGCATATGCACCATGCATTGAAAGCACACTACTTTATTTATTTATTATTTATTGTACTTATATACTGCCCCATAGCCGAAGCTCTCTGAGCGGTTTACAGTAACTAAAAACATTAAAACAAGTATACAAATTTAAAAACACATCTTTTAAAAACAATTTAAAACACAATTTAAAAATTTAAAACAATTTAAAAGACATGCTAAAATGCCTGGGAGAAGAGAAAAGTCTTGACCTGGTGCCGAAAAGATAACAGTGTTGGCGCCAGGCGCACCTCGTCACACATATCATTCCATAATTACTTCCCCTAAAGAATCCTGGAAAGTGTAGTTTAAGGGTGCTGGGAATTGTAGCTCTGTGAGGGGTAAACTGCAGTTTCCAGGATTCTTTGGGGGAAATCATGTGTTTTAAATGTATGGTGTGGATGTCACTAAAAAGATGGTTGTTAGATGCTTCTGGTGACTACTGTCTTGCCATGGAATTGTTTTGTGTTGTATCCTGCACTAAATAGTGTGGAAGATCCCTGAAGAATCTATTTCAAAGTGGTAAAGTGGCAATCAATTTGTTTGAAGTGAATACTACCCAAGTTAAAACATAGTAAATTTTAACTTTTCTGTGGAATGAGCACATTTTTCTGGTGGTGTTGCATAAACCTGCAGTGAAATAGTAGTACTGTATTACAATTCAGTCCTTAAAAAATTTACTTAGAAATCCCATTGATCATGCAGGTAAGAGTGCCCATTTTAGACAATACACTATTTTGAGGTGCATTGCTAGTGTAGCTAGTTATCTGTGAGAATCTGTAGTAGATGCTCTGATTGTTGGTTCTAGAGTTTTTTTGTTTGTCCAACACCAATTATCTGGTGTTCTGCTGGACACTACACTGAATTTCATGGAGGAATTTTGTTGTGAGTCCAAAACGATGTGGTATAGGCTTTGTAGAGTACTGCTTTGTTAGGGGGGTAAGGGTGAGAAAAAAAGATTTTTCTACATCATGCAATGAGGGTGGTTAGCTGACTGAATGCTGGATACATTTTCTGGAAACTGGTACATGATAATCTACCCCATAATCTTTTGTAGTGTTATTTAGTTAAATCAGCATTGTAGTCCATAGCCTGTAGTCTGGAAGCATCAAGTTTCATGTGCAAGTATAAAATATCTTCTCTTAATTGTATCCCTTGGAAGACTTGTATCCTTGCCAGTAAGGTATTTTCACTTCTTCTGTTTGGTTACTCCCTCATCTCTTCCAGTGTTTACGTGTCAATTGCCCATTAAAAGATAGAGAGGTATGACCAGATGGTTTACATCAGTTGCTGCTTTTGAATCAGCCCCCTCCCCTTCTTCCTCTGTACTGACATTTTAGTGGCAGAGAAATGAATGGTTCTCTTTAACTTGCAGAATACATGTAGGAACGAACTCTCTATAATAAATTGTGGTTAGTGATAAGAGGTCAGATAGATGTGTGGCTTGTTTTAGTATGAATAACTTTAGATTTTTATTTTTTGGCCAAATGCATGTATTTGGGGTGCTGAATAAAAGTATTCTGTTTTTTAAAGGTTGTAAACAATAAATATGATCAGTTCTCAAAATATGACTTTATTCCAACTAAATATATTCTGGACTGGGATGGAGGATTTGTGGAAATTAGGAATATTTTGTTTCTTTAGGTGATGACATGGGATGTTAGCTGACATGTTTTTCTTTTATTTCAGTTTCTTAATGTGGCCAGTGTGCTTTTCTGCCATGATTTTTGTTAAGCAGCTCACAGTTGATAATTGTAGCATCTCTTTTCTTATGTGACAAGGAAGAATATTTTTAGCTTGACGGAAACTTTCAGCCCAGTCCTAATTGTGTTCATTGACAAGCAAGTCACAAATGATTCATTGCCATTTACTTCCAAGTAAGTATGCTTAGAATGGCAGCCATATGTGTATTTATTTCAGAGTTAGTTCTGTTGAGATCAGTTGAATTTATTTCTTAGTTAGTATGTGTACAATTTAGAGCATTAATTTGTATATTCATCCTAACGAGCAATTTGGTGAGTGAGCTGTTTGCAAGATTTGATGGCAAATGGAACATTTTGGTTGGTGCTTATTTCATCCATCCATGTTAAAAAAACATTTATTTTTATCAACCCTGGTAGTAACGCAGACAAGATGTAACTATGGCATGTACCATCTGGGCCAAGTTTGCAGCCTCCAGGAATGGGTATTGCTGTTGTAGCAACAAAAGCTGGGTACAGCTGACACCTGAGCATCCAAGGCCAGGCCCAGAAGAATCCCCAAACTACAAATCTGAGTTTGCAAGGGGAGTGCTACCTTATCTAACACTGGTTGAACCATTATTCATGGGTCACCTCTACTAACCAGAATCACTTCTTTCTTGTCCAGATTAAGATTTAGTTTGTTTGCTCACTACTACTTCATTACTCCTTCCAGGCATCAAATCTGTATCTCTGCATTCACTACACATCATTTAGATACACAAACCATAGAGCTAGGATGATTTCAAGGTTAAGAACTTGGTGACTTGGTGATTCAAACTTCAGTATGTGCACATACCTTGTCCTCTGCTCAAATTTTTCTCCTCCCAAAACCATCACTAGGTTTTTGTACAAAAACCCATCACTAGGGCTTAATTAAACACGTGTGTAACACGTAGTTAAGCTATGAAACATAATGTTACATGAACAGATCCCTGTGTCTCAGGAAGGAAGTCTGAGGAACTGAGGCAAATAGTAGCGACGGGACAAAATTCACGGACATATTGACAAATTAAGAATGCAAAATATCACTGGGTCCAGATGGTATCCAGCCAAAAGTTCTTAAAGAACTCCAATCTGAAATTGCTGATCTTCAATTAGAAAAATCTAAGTTCAGCCTCTGTACCTGAGGACTGGAAATACTTAATGTTAACACCAGTTTTTCAGAATGGATCCAGTGGGGATCTGGGAAATTACAGGCAAGTTAGCTTAACATCTGTTGTGGGAACACTGATAGAGAGCATTATTGAAGATAGAATTCCCAAGCATATAGAAAAACAAGTCTAACTGAAGAAATTCCACAAAGGTAAGTTCTGTCTCACTAACCTTTAGAGTTCTTTGAGTGTGTAAATAAAAATACAAATAGGGGTGATGAAGTAGTCATTGGGTTGTATCTAATATCAGTCCTATTCAGAGCAGACCTGTTGAAACTGATAGACAAGACTAACTTGGATACATAAATTTCAGTGGGTCTACTCTGAGTTGAACTTACTTGGATATTGTGTATGTAAACTTTTTAAAAACGTTCGATAAAGTTCTTCACCCAAGAGTCCTAAGTAAGCTCAGGAGGACAGGTCCTTTTATGCCTCTTGGTTAAGGAACAAGAAAGAGAGAGTAGGAGTAAATTGTCAGGTCTCCCAATGAAGGAACGTAAGAAGTGGGAAACTCCAAGAATCTGTACTGGGACTTTTGTTTTTTAACTTGTTCATAAATGACCTGGAATTATAGGTGAGGTGGCAAGGTTAGTGTCATCAAATCATTCAGAGTGGTAAGAAAAAGGGATTGCAAGCAGCCCCAAAAGGATCTCTCTAATGTGGATGAATGGCTATTAAAATGACAAATGTAATTCAGTGTAAACAAGCTTAATGTGATACATATGGGGGCAAAAAAACCTAAATCACATATACAGCGACGGGGTGATGACTGACAAGAAAAGAGATCTTGGGGATTGTGGTTAGCTATATGAAGATGTCAATCCTGTGTGTGGTGGCTGTAAAAAGGCAAACTCCATGTTAGGGATTGTCAGGGACGGATCAAAAGTAAAACATGTTACTATCCATGATGGCTTTGTACTACCTTTAGTACCGGAGATGGTATGCTTCTAAATATCAGTTCCTGGGGAGTGAAAATGGGGAAAGTGCTTTCGTGTTCATGTCTTGCTGGTGGGGTTCCCATGGGCATTTCATTGGCCACTGTGAGAACAGGATCCTGGAGTAGCTGGGTCTTTGGTCTGATCCAGCAGGGCTCTTCTTATATCAAAGCTGAAAAGAAATGTGTCAAGAGCTCAGACACACCCCTGATTTATGTGGCTGATAGGTTTTACTTGGAACTGAATATAGTGACTTTTTGCATGCTTGGCAACGGAAAACAATAATGTTCATTTATAAGCTCACTGTTGCTTTTCATTAGTAAATAGCTTTTTCATTCTTGAAGCATGTACCTTTAGTTTTTCAGTGATGATGGACTTTTAAAAATTAAAACTAGCCTGCATCATAGTTGTAGATTTTTATAATCTTAGTTATATGTTTCATATTGGCAAACCAATGCAATTTACTCAAACCTGTATTATGTCCTCTGCTACTTTTTCAGATGGGGCAATAGTGTGTTCTGCTTCAATGTAAAAAGCACCTTATACTTGCAGTTCTTGTTCCATCTGGGTCTTAAAGAACCTTTGCAATGCAGTAAATATATGCTGGTATTAAATTGCTTCTTAAGCTCTTTGCCAAGCCATTTTCTGATATTGTAGCACATCTCTTTCCATGAGCACTAATGCTTGCCTTCTCATTTCATCTCTTTTTCACTCTGCTGCCAGGTACAAGTACATTTGTATAGTGGTCTGTCTGCTAAAGGGAAGTCCCTAATATTTGGGTTTTATGGACTCCTTCATCCTACCCGTTTGATTAGTAAGGGATTTATTTGTCTGCTATGTCTTTTGAACACTCTAAAGAAACACTTAAATTTACAGAATTGCACAAAATATTCAGAAAAACTGATTTCCACCCTCCTTTGCTTTCTCCAGGCTCCCCCACCCCACAGCTCATTACAGCCCCCCCCACTCACTATTTAGCAGCTCCTCTTCCTTCCTTCTCTGTCTCACATGCATACACACACAGTGGAAGAAATTATCCCAATGGGGTGGACAGTGTGAGTGGACCTGCAGTGTAAGGAGCGCCTCATAAAATTAGGCCAAGGGTTTGGGTGCCAACAGGATTGTCTGGGCCTTGTACAGCATATGGATTGGGCCCTCTAACCCACTCTCAAAACAAGCCACTTTGTGTCATATGTTTTGTATCATATGCAAATGTGTGTTTTCTTTTGCTGGTGGAGTGGAGTGCCCAGAAATAAATCAGTGTCCATGCATATAATAAAATGTCTGATAGACAGTATGTGAACAGAATGTGCAGCGGCCAGATTACTAGCTGGGGTTCTGTTTAGATTTCACATTTTGTTTCCGGGCCCAATTTAAGTTGCTCACATTAGTGTTTAAAGTCCCTTTTGGTAGTTCTGCCACCCTCAGAAGCTTTGGGGTGGTGGCCTAGGAGAGAGCATTATCTGTTGTAGTCCCTGAGTTGTGGAACTCCTCCCTACAGAGGGGCATCCAGCAACTTCACTGTACAGTTTTCAGTGGATGCTAAAGACATATCTCTTTACCCTGGCTTTTGACACCTCAGATGTAAATGTTTAGAACCCACCCCATTTTTTGTGAAATTTTCCCCCAGAACTGTATTTCCATACAATGGTCAAGTATGGAACCTGACCTGTTGAATTTCTGCCTGCTACATGGCTGTTAATGGCACAAGAACTGTGCTTTTCCCAGTGCATACTGTAAGCCAAAGCCTGGGCAGCAGTCCTGTACTAACGTACCTGTGAGTAAACCCCTTTAAACACAGAGACTTACTTCTGAGTAGATGTGTATACTGTTGTACTGTAAGATATGATACAGTACATTCTTATGAGTTCCTGGTCTTTAACTCCTGCATACCAAGAAAGGACATACTTAAGCAAAATATCCACATTTTGCATTTGTCATGAGGGGGGAGTTTCTGTAACATCTACCTGCACCTATTGTGTTGTAGTATTTGCAGAAAATAACTCCTAGGGAATACATGATCTCAGATGAAAAGAAGGACAAACTATGGAGATTCCAAGGACTAAAATGTGTCAGAAGCAGGAAAAGTGCACTAAAGGGGAGGGGACAACATCAGCCCGTTAGGACAACAGGGGTTCTGTCTCATGGTGTTCAAGCAACTCACTTGTCAATCACAGCTCTGAATTTGCTCATTGGCTAAAAAGCATTAAAGGCAGGAACAGCCAGGCTAGTTCATCTCACAGAAATTGTTTAGAAGGGTACATGCATGTTTTGCTCCATAATTTTCTTTGAAGGAGGACTAGAGACTTTTTAAAAAAATGAAAATTCAGAGTCTGGGAGTTCAGAGTGGTTGTAGTCATAAATCCTATAGTGTTACTATTAAGAGTATATTAAGTTTCTCTGCAGTAGAATCCATGTAGAGTTCTCATAGTGTACTGTCCTAAAGTTAGATTAAGATCAAGATTCCTTCTATATGATGAAGACATACCATGCTTCATGGTGTTCAGTTCTCTTTAGAACAAACAGATTCAATGCAATGAAGGCCTACTTGGTCTTAATGAAGAACCTTGCATCTTTTCTTGGCAATTTCCTATACCATGTGAAATAATGCACATTTTGATAGTTCTCTGATTTTTCCCTTCTAAACCAATACTATTTTCCCCTTGTAAACATATAAGTACATCTCATACTAATGGTTTATTGGGTTCTTCATTATAGGACATTTGTGCAGTGAGATTTTCCTTGCACCAAAGTGATTTCCTGATGAACATCATAAACTGGTAAAGTGTGACAAGACTGCTGTGCCTGATAAAGCTGTTTATTTTGTAACCAACTCATGGATTGACTTACTGCATGAAAAGTTCTTGTGTGTGTGTGTTTTCAAAAAATGCTGTAAAATTAGACAACTAGGGCTGGAAAATCTTTCAAATTAATAGATACCAGCACCAGAGGCTCTAGCTACGAACAAGATTTAATAAATGCTTTGAATTTCTAATCAGCAACATACCTTTAGGCACATGATGACAATTATATCTGATTTTTCCAGCCCTGGATAAAAGAACAGCATTCTGTGTTGAAGTAGCTGTATTACAACCTTTCCTGCAGCTATTACTTGCAGAGTTAAAGATTTGTCTAATGCTTGTATTTAAAGAAAACTACTAATGAGAGGTGTGGTTTTGGAATGGTGTTCTTTATTTGAAAACAAGTAAATACTTAACAATAGAATTCTATTTTAAACCTTATTCATTATTTTGAATATTTATATTTTGCCTTTTAATCAAATGATTTTCAAGGTACTTACTTATAATAATAAACAACCAAAAGCTCACATATTTACACACTTTGGCTGATGGATGGAGGTAGAACATACCTTCCTTCAGTTCTGTAGTGCCAATGCAAGTAGAAGCTGAAGTTTGTGGTGGGGGATGAAAGCATACTTGCTGCTGCAGCTTCTGTTCCTCTGCCTGTTGGATGGGGGCAGAATGTTGTTGTCTTCCCTTTTTTTTTCTGTGAGAGCAAGCAACTTGTGGCCCTTGGTCCCCTGGCCCATGACAGAGACCAGAGTGTGCCTCCTGTCTTTTCTGTAGTCCTGGGGCAACTGGCAGTATTCATTCAAATAAAACATAAGCTGTATTATACCAGGTCAGACCATTTGTCCGTCTAGCCCATTGTTGTCTACTCTGACGAGCTTTATTTGGCCAGGGTCTCACTCCCATCCCTATCACCTGCCACCTGATCCTTTTAGCATAGCAAGAGAAGGAGGCCTCAAAGGAGTTTGAAAGAAGAATGATTTCTCTCTCCCTGCCCCCCCGCCCCCATTCTGAAATTCCTCCCCTAGCCCGAGCAGGAGTGCCAGGCTCTTGTTCCAGGCTGTATGAGCACACCTTCATAGCTGAAAATTGCAAGGTGCACACTTGTTGTACAATGAAATGAATAGCTTTGCAGTCTCCTTGCATGCTAAAGGGTCATAGTGATGCATTAAAATAGAGCATTAAAAGCTTTGACCACATTGAGCAAACTTTATGTTGGACAAAAGTCAAACCTAAGGGCTGTTGATGCAACTTATCCTTTCTCTCCCTTAAGGGTGTATTTGGAAATACTGTGTAATTATGTGATCACACAGGACTCCTATTTCATAGTGCTACTTGGGTTTGAGGCATTTACTCATAAGTTACAACAGTGGGATACAGATAATGAATGCAAGATAATATGGGAAGAAAATTATGATAGTGTGAAAATATGATTGACAACCATCCTGTGTTGTAAGTGTTCTCCTGTTTCTCCTGTTCGGCTTATTTTGTACAAGCCACATGAAGAGGCTTTCAACACACAACTGTTAGTCTCTTTCTTTTTTGTCTTCAGTGATATAAACCCTTACTGTAAGAGGAATGGAAATCTTGGATGTACAAAGAAAATGTATTTGGTCATGGTGGTGCCACCATTAGCTGAGCCACAGTATGCAGTATGCAGTGGAAGTGATGGTGGTGCCTGCTCTGTAGAATTCCCCCTTCCCCTGAAATACATTTTACCCAGGCCTTTTCAGGCTACTAACTCCCATCTTAGAATAAGATATATTCCTGCCTACAGTGGGCAGAATTTTATAGTGGTTTGTTGCTTTAATACGTTTTATCATTATATTGTTTGTATTTTTGTGTACTGCTCTGATAGTACTCAGACGAAGAGTGGTATATAAATATTTTAAAGTAATGTACACAGAGGGTTGTATTCAATATATCGCTAAGATGAACGTTCCATCAGCGCAAGGATTTCTCCCCACCCCCATGCCCCCTAAATTTGTTCTGGGTTTCACCCCACCCTCCAGAGCAGATTTGGGGATTGCATAGCGGGAGGAGTGAGGGAAAATCCTGTTGCACTAGTGATAATCATTGTGCTAAGAATTTAGTTGGATGCCTCCCAGAATGCCTGCTTTTGTGTTCAAATGGAGGATTTGAACATTGGGATGAAACCTAAAGATTTGTTTATGTCCTCAAGTTTCTTCTAATAATATAACGATGTACTAAATCAGTATGATTGAGATCTAACATGCCAGTAAAGGTCATCCAGTTGAAATTTAGAACAGGGATGAGGAACCTCTGCCTCACAGACTAATCTTGGCCCGCCAGCAGGAACAATTTGTATAGTGACCTCACTGTTCAAGATGCATCTGCCTGCATTCACCCTTCAACTGTGTCAGGCTGTGAGCATGCTAGTCACCTACAGCAAAGAGTTTCCAATGGCCACACCTGGAGGGGGAACGGGTTGATCTGCCGATCAGTTGCAAAATCTCTGAAGTGAATTAAAAAAAATGTACTCAAGTTGATCCCACCAGGTTTTAGAGTAAAAAGCGGTGGGGTTTGACTAGCATTGTGTGCCCCTGTTTTCAGAAAAGAGATGTGGTGACACACTGGAACAGACAAAACAGTGAGTGTATCTCTACCCTCAGACTCTTGATACCTAGCATTACGTCCCCTTGGAGCAACCTTGATATTTGCTTTCAGTAGAGGGCAGTGTTACAAACCCGTACACTATAAAGCGGCCTTGTAAATAAGCGTACAAAACTGCTTAGCCTGCAAACATTTTTACTAGCCTGGTGCTAATAGATGGTGTGTTTCCATGAGTCTTCTGACAGATCCTCTTATAAGTAAAAAAAAGTATGTTAGTAATTTTGTTTTTGCTTTTGGTTTTTGCAGGCTTGGTTTCCATGCGAGGCATGGTGGGGAAGGGGACTTCCTCTCCTCTACACCCAGCATAAGGACCTGGGCTACTTGAGGGAGGGATAGACTGGTCTGTGCTTGCTCTGGCAAGCCTTGCCTACATACAATTCCTTGTTGAAATTGAAATTGAAATTGAAACTTTATTTTTACCCCGCCCTTTTTCCAAACTGGAACTCAGGGCGGCTTACAAATAAAACTACGTGTAGTTAAAAACATAGGAAAACATACAATTAAAATACAATTAAACTATGCACAACCTTAAAACCATAAAAGGCACTTAAAAATCTAAAAACAATTTAAAATAATACAGATGATAATGTAAAACAATAAAACAAGCCTTGTAAAGCCCAATCCTAAACACCTTCTATCCCAAAAGCCTGTCGGAATAAAAAAGTCTTTACTTGCCGACGGAAGGACGGCAAGGAGGGGGCCATTCGTGCCTCCCTAGGAAGGGAGTTCCAGAGCCTAGGAGCAGCCACCGAAAAGGCCCTATCTCGCATCCCCACCAATCGCACTTGCGAGGGTGTTGAGACTGAGAGAAGGGCCTCTCCTGAAGATCTCAGGGCCCGGGCAGGCTCATATAGGGAGATACGGTCTGACAAATAGGCTGGACCTGGGCCGTATAGGGCTTTAAAGGTCAAAACCAGCACTTTGAATTGTGACCGGAAACAAACTGGCAGCCAGTGGTCCAGTATATGGTCCCTGTAACCAGCCCCTGTTAATACTCTGGCTGCAGCTCTTTGTACCAGTTTAAGTTTCCGAACAGTCTTCAAAGGCAGCCCCACGTTGTCTATAGTGAATAGGCAAGTGATTAAATACAAGGTTGTTGTAAAGAGACATCACTTCATTAATACCTTTTGGAACAAATGAAAAATATTGGTAATACATGAAAATAATTCTACATGCAAGAATGTGTATGGTCTTCAAAATTAAAAATATTTTAGTATGGACAGAAAATGTGCAAAACAGTTGGTATGCAAAGCTATAAAGTGCTGCGCTTGAGTAAATGAAATAAAATTGCCATGCACAGCAGGGCTGTGGAGTCGGAGTCGTGGAGTCGGAAGCAATTTTGGGTGGAGTCGGAGTCGGTAGAAATGTAGACTCCGACTTCAAAATAAAATTAATATTAATATTTATACATTAATATTAATACATTAATATACATTTGCCATTTATGAAGGAGTCGAGTCGAAGTCAGACAGTAGAAAAATTAATATATATTTGCCATTTATGAAGGAGTCGGAGTCGGACAGTAGAAAAATAGAGGAGTTGGAGTCGAAGGTTTGACATTCCGACTCCACAGCCCTGATGCACAGTTCTTGACAAGCCTTCTCAAGGGGATGTGTGTGTGTGGGGGGTCGTTGCTGAGTCAACATTGTGGCTCTGCAGCATCATGCTTAGTCAGAGTTAGTCAAGGAAAATTTCCTAGGAAGCATAGCCAGGTTAATGAGGTGCACTGCTTTTGATGTAACTGTAACGTTAATAAAAAGAGAAAAAAAATCACAGCCGCGTCTGAGACGGGATTTCTTGACTTCGGGTAGGACAATACCTGAACCACCCTCAAGATAACTCTCAAGGTCAAAATGTGATTTTGTATTGTTTTTGACATGTGGTTAAGGACCTTGTTAAGAACATTGTGCAAGTGTTACAGCCACATCACACAAGCCACTGAATGGTTGTGCTTCATGCAGCAAGTGTAATGTTTGAAAATACTATACAAACTAACTACCCAGTTGTATGAAGTGTTTTTATATTAGCATTACACATTCCTGGGTGGTGCAAGGGATGAACTGTTGCACAATGTAAGCTGATAGATGAAGGAGTTTCAGAAGTTATGGATGCTATGTAGAACACTACCATGTTAAAAGTTTCTGGCAGCTTTCTTGGGATGGTAGTTACTTGCACCAACTTTGTATACAGAAGCCAGTGAGATTCATAGGATATTTTAAAGTTATAATTCTATCTGTGGAGATTTGCCTATGTCAAGGCCAGGCTAGGACCATACCTGAATCTAGACTTGGAGGGAGTGTCCTCCAGCTCGGGGGGGGGGGTCCCAAAGACCATTGGCTGGAACTTGAGTGAGGCAAGCTTGAGGTTGGTGCCTGAAACGCAAAATACGAAGATACAGTAGTTCTGTTGACAAGCTTAAGGTAGAAGGTTAAGCTCTGGTTATTTCTGCCAGTGCAAGCCAATCTAGAGGATTCATGCTATCTTCCAATTTCAGTTTCCAGGGTTACTCTTGAATGCTTCCTTCTCTGCCCGAAGAGGGCTCTGAGGCCTGAGTAGGGATGGGGGAGAAATTCAGTTTAGTTCTCATTTTCATGTGAACTGCCTAATTTGCTCTTTCTGAAACAATACATGAACCGAAATGCAACTATTCTTCGAAGTTCACACTTCTCTGGATTTTGTGATGCACTTCTCCAACCAAAAAATATATAGAAAATGCACATGTTATGGAAAAGTGTGCATAATAAGGCATACATCATTGAAAATAACTTACAAAAATAATATATTAGGGGAAATTGTTTGCCAAAATATGTTTTGGGAGAAATGCACATCTGTTTCCTCAAGTATATATAGCCAAAGAACACCAGGGAAGACCTTAATATTTTGCCCAATTTGTACTGTTGTAGCAGCCTAGTGGAGTTGCTTTAAGTTGTTGTTTAGAGGCCCCAGAGGGTCACAACAATTTAAAAATACATAATTAAAAACAGTTAAAAACAACCTAAAATTGCATATATATTTATATATATATCAGGTGTCAAAGTCCAGGGTAAAGAGGTTGTCTTCTGCTTGCTGTTACTCTCTAAAATTGTTTTAAACTTTACATTGGTGATTTTTCCAATTTATCTAAAGTCAATAAATGTATGTATGTGTGGTTTATAGTTTCAAGGCAATGAAGTTACAGAGTTTTTATGTAGGTCAACTTGCTAAACCTCAATTTCTAAACCTTATCAAGTATATTTAGATCTGGCTGTTAGAAAACAAATGCTGTATCTTCCTGAAGAGAGAATTGTTGAGGTGTTTTCAGGCAGTTTTTGCCTAAGAGCTGTTGCACTCTACCTTACAGGAAGTGTGGTGTGTCCCATAATGCTGTCACTTTTGCTGTGTACTGAACTGTAGCCTATTTGAATCATTATTTTCCCCTTCTTTACCGTTAGTATTGTAGACAATTATTCAGTGGCTGCTCTTCAGTTTTGGAACACACTTCTAAAGCCCATTGGAATCCAAGCCTGTAGATCTTCCGAAAGTGCTGACAGCCTTTCCTATTTAGGCTGGAATTCAACAAGTAGGCTGTATGTGTATGTGTGGGTGTAGTCTTAATGTCTGTTTTCTAAAAAAGCCATCGGAAAGAAGATGGATAGAGGAAAAAATAGAAAAGGGATTATTTACAAAACTTCCTGCTTGAGGAGGGCTAAAAACTAAGGCTGCAGTGCGTTTATAAATATAAGTGTTGGCCTGTACTCCATTATATTAGTGTTCAAAGCTTGGTTTGCAAACAGTGAATGAAAAGGAAGCATAGCTGCATGTGACTTTTTTTTTTACTCTTTACAGGATAATTGATAATTAAACTTTATCTGTTTCTTGTTATTTTGGAATTCTGATAGCAGTGGTTGTGTGTTGACAGGTTACCAGCTGTGGCTTCCAGTGCTGCCAGTGCTGCACCATCCTTAGTAGCTACATAATGTCTCTGATATTGCTATTCTGTAACTGTAGTTTAAGATGTGTATAGTCATGTTTATAGATTAGATATAAACTCTCCAAAATGTCACGTGATCGCTTAATGTCAGCATCATGGAAATGTGTTTGGCTGGTCCCCAATTGCACAGACAAGCTTTGTGCCCTGACTTTTTTGTTTGAGCTTGTACAGAAGGTTTAATGCTGTTAGAATTTAGTCACTGTGGCATGCTTTCCTGTAGTCATCTTTTTAAAAAATCTGTTCTGTTTTGCTTCTCTAGTATGTTGGTGTTGAGAGATTAAATGAGACAGAAAAGACCCAGGATGCTTTGTTTGTAGGAGGGGGCAAATTTGATTGTCGTCAGCACTGGGTTTCCATATGGGTACTTAAAAGCATTTGGCTTGCAGATGATTGCGCTAAAAATAGCTTTTGAGCAGAGTTTGCAGCCGGGTCCAATTTCGGGTTTTAGCTGAGTTGGCCATAAGGAACTTTCTTTGCTGTTGTTAAAAGGTTTACATGAAGGTGATTTTTTCCTGATTCCATCTTGGACGCTGGTTTTATATTCAGGTTTTCTTTATTCATGGATAAAAGAGACTGATGCCATGGGTGAAGATTCAGGTATACACCTCTAGCAGTTTGGAAAACCTAGTGTTTGTGACTCTTGGGTTGGGCAGCAAAATTTCAAATGCATTGTAGCATTACTTTAATCTGAAGATTAAGTAGAATGTTCGCTTTTAAAAAATCTCAGTATTGGGAACTTTATCTTTCTAGTGCTGCATGACCCTATGAAATAGCTTCAGTGCAAACAATGAGATTTACTTCTGACTTGATATATACGATGTATATGTCTAGTTAAAGGTAAATTTCACTGTGTTCAGTGGGGCTTAATCACAGCTGTGCATGTAGGATTGCAGCCTATTTGGTCTTGAGATTTTGACAGAGAATGACACTTTTTAAAATATAAAGAATGTACACAGATCCTTTTATAACAAATAGGACATAGTAAAAATGAGGTGAATGAATATTCAGGCTGTTACGAAGATCTAGTTTTTGGAATTTTATGTGTTTTGAAAGTACAAAATTGTGAAGCATTGAGTGCTATACGCATGCAACCCACTCAAGAACAAACCAAACATTTACTGAAAACACAATTTTGTGTTATGAATGTTTTACTGTCAGCCACTAGGATTCCTCTGAGCAATTCTAATCAGAATCTTATCTTTTTTTCTTTAAGTTTTATCTTACAACATATAATACTTAAAGTCGTGAGCTTAGAGCATACTTTATTTGCCAATTTAAACTCACTCCAAAAAGCTAAATCAAGGTTGAAGCCCTCCATGCAAAAACTGCTAGCCATGTTGAAAGCAGGTCAATTTCCAAATCTGGTAAGACTTTGCTTTCACCTACCATATGTCTACATAGTTATTATGGCCCCATAAAATATAATTTCAAAAATAAACCAAATGTTACGGCATTTTCAGTGAAACCGAGTTTTAGCTTTATTTAAATCTCAGAGGAAACTATCTGCTGCTAACTCTGAGATCATTTTTACTTATATAGGCTCTGTAATATCACTTGCTAAATACTATATTTAACTCTGCTTCAGTCTGTGTATCATGAGTGGCTTCACTGTCTATGAACGCCTACTAAATGTTTTGTTGAAGGACTTTTATTAATATGGATTCTAGTTTCTTAATGCTGCTTACATTGCCTTAACACTTAAATAGTAGGTGATATAGTGGACATTGAGTGTACATGACACATTTTTAATTTCAACTGATATAAAATATGTAACCTAGATTATTTGTCTCTCCATTTAAACATAAATTAAAATTAAGGAGCTAAAAAGGGGCTGGGGAAACTGAGACCATAGCTTAGTATTCAATTCAGATGGGGCAGACTGCTAACACTCTGTGAAATCAGAGTGGAGAAAAACCATGTTTAAAGTCTATCCATTGTCTCTTAAGATTGAATCTGTGATTCTTTGTCAAACAATTTGAATTGAAGCCAGCACTTCTGTGTGAAAAAAGCATGGGGAAAACTATCTGACTTTTGAAGTTAGCAATTTTGTGTATAAAACAATAAACCATATATTGTATATGTGGCACATGACCTTATCAAATCAGCATGGGCATTTAGTTTGTGTCATGCAGAAATTGTTCTGGCCAGTAATTAACTTTCTCCTGGAAAGCACATGGCCCACAATCCAGCATACCTAATTTTGGGCATAGCTCTTGTCTTCACATAAATAATATTGCTTAGTGTCCTTGCATGTGTACATCCAAGACAAATCTATTTGACAACCTCTTTCTCCCAATCTGTAACATGCCAGCAACGTGACAGATTTTGCATTATGCTTGTATATAATTCTTTGTTCCAGAGGGTCTCCCAGACCTCAAGAACAGATTTTTTGCTCACTCAGGGAGCTGCAGAGGGATGGAAGAGGCAGAAAGCCCTGTTCCATGAACAGGATGTAAAATAGAATCCAACATTAGAGAAATAAAAATGGGAAACTAGATTTAAATAAATGATTACGTGCCTTCTTTTTATTCTTGGTGATTTTAAATGACATTGATTTAAATCCATCCAGCTTGAGTTAGTGGATAACCTATTGAAATAATTGCATGTAATTAGCATTATGAAACTCTTCAATCTAAATTTTGTGTAAGACAACAAACTTATGGAAATTTTGCGTAAGAAAACAGAGAATGTAACTATAGGCCATGCAGTCCATTAGTAATTCACTTTATTTATTTTACAGAAGCAAAACATGGAGGGAACAAGAATGGCAAGAAAGAAGGCCTTTCTGGAAGTTCATTTTTTACTTGGTTTATGGTAATTGCACTGCTGGGAGTATGGACATCAGTTGCTGTGGTTTGGTTTGAACTTGTCGATTATGAGGAAGTGCTAGGTAAGAGTTCCAGCAGTATTTGAAATAACGTAAATTTAAGAGTTAACATTTCCAAACATTATTTTGATTCAAAACTTTGGGTCGCATCCAGTGCTGCAGCTCCACTGATTCAAGGGACTTCTGTAGGTACAATGAGCTTCCTCTTCCCCTCTAGCCTGCCGCATGCTCTCAAAATCAGCTCCAGAAGGTTGGGGGGACATTCTGGAGCAGCTTTTTGGGGTGTGCAGAGGAAGGAGTGGAAACTGAAGTCCATTTGTGTCAGCAGAACCCCTCTGTAGCAGCATTGGATACAACCTTTTTACAATTATAGATGCTTATTCATTGCTCATTACCAAGCATCAGAATTGTAGTAAAAGCAATGACTTGTAGTACACTTAATTAGTTTCTAAGTTTGGTGATCAAAGGGGAAAAAAGTATATTGTGTGAATTCATAACCAGTAATACAGAAACAAATGGGGAGATAATTATATTAAATGAGAATCATGTAGCTAATTTGTTCAGGTTCTGATGATGTGAATAATGGTTTCTGTATTTTTACCATGCATGCAGCCAAAGCAAAGGACTTCCGTTATAACTTGTCAGAGGTTCTCCAAGGTAGGATTATAGAGAAATAAACTGTGCTTACACTTCATGGGCTTGAAATATAAAAAGTATATTTCTTAAAAATATAACTATTCTGTCTTTCCTCCCTGACTTTGAGAATATATTTTTCTTACTAGCTGATGGTTGACACTCTTGTTGGAGTTAACAAAATCTGCTGTAACCCTTTAAAAATCATTGTGAAATGGTTTTAGATATGTAAGCTTTCTCAGCTGCTATTTTTCTTTCTTTTTGGGGGGATGAGTCTCAATATTTATTTAGAAAATTTATAAACCACTTGGTCAAAAGGAAGAAAGAAATTCTCCAAGCAATGTACAAATAAAATAGTAAAATGCTCGGTGGAAGGAGTTGCATCACTTGTATTCCTCCTTCCCTTCTCTGGGGAAGGCGTATGGGTGAAGTTGCATCCCCTATGTTCTTATAAGAGTGGAAAACTTTTACAGGTAAAGGGCTGGCATGCAGGCTTTTCTCTGCTTACATCTACATGCTGCTTTTGGGAATTTTGCTTTGGCTGATTTGATTCTAGAGACTGTTGAAGACTCAGGGTAATAGAAATGGCTTAACCAGTTGGATATCATGCCAAAATCATCTGTAGGATTGATATCTGATAGATGCAATTAGGTGGGAAGACACTGCAAGTGTCTACCTCTCCCACAGCAACCGTTAATCTGCTACTCCATATGTAGTTGTGAAGTGGAAGGCAGAGGATCTGGCTGTGTGTAAAGAATGTCATTCATCCAATATCCAGGCTAGAAATATGTTTGTGAGTCTTAAGAATAGGGGAAGGCTTTTGGTAAAATTTGTGACTTTTCAAAGCATATAATTACAGATGTGGATTTTAGCTAATTTATTGCAGTATTTTGAAATCATGTGGAAACAAATAATTGTTTATGACTGAAATGTTGCCATGAAAATATTAGTGTTTTTCCTATTGGGAAGGAACGTTCTATTATAAATTCATTAAAAAATAAATACAGGGTTGTATTCAACTAAGTTATACTCATAATATACCCACTGAAATGAATGGACCCAAGTTAGGCATGTCCAGTGATTTCAGTTGGTGAGTAGATTAACACTGGATACAACCCACAGTCACTATCTGTTCTGTTTAGACATCACACCAAATCATATGGTTTGCATAGCTGAGTCCACAACAGCACAAAGCTGAACTGAAAGAATCAAACAAACTATTTTACAACTGTTGGTCTGCTTTTGTTTTCTGTCTTTGCACTCCTGCCTCTGGGTTTGCATTGGCTTTCAGAGGCAGAACAATCTTCTTATCTATGCCTTGTCAATCATAGTTAGGCTTCCTTTCTTCTGGTTCTGGTTTATCCATATCGTTTTCAGTGTAGCTAATGAAAATAAATTGAATTTGTTGCTGGTATTTTCAGCTTCATTGGATATTTTGATGTTAGTTGTTTGGAGTAAAGCAAAATTGCTCTTTGAGCAACCACCTTGGCTACACTCTGTTTTAGCTTCTTGTCAATATTACTCTGGCTTCTGCCCTATACAGTAAGCCATGGCAAAAAAATCTGTGTTCTCCAAAATTTGAGCCCTCTCAAACAATTGGTCTGCAGTTCCTGCCAGGTTGGCATCCATTTCTTAAATTGAACTCACTTCTCCATTACCTTGTGTTGAGTGTTTAGGGCTATGGATCTGCCAGTACCTGAAATACAGCAAATTGCAATTTTCGTTGGAGCAGGAATGTCTTCATGCTGCATGCATCTGTATCTCCTGAATGCACCAATTTACTGTCTGAGAGTAGACATATACTTAACTGTTGTGCTGGTTCCAGTGTGTCTCTGTCTCTCTTTTCTTGAAACGGTGACACACAATGCTAGTCAAACTCCACCCCTTTTTACTCCTAAAACCTCATCAGATCAGCTCTGGTACTTTTTTTAAAATTCATCTTCAGGGAAGTTTCAAAACTGATTGGTAGATCTACCCCTTTGTCTTCCAGGTGTGGCTAATGGAAACACTTTGCTGCAGGCTCAGACAGAGACAGTGATTGGCCCAACACTTTGCTGTAGGCGGTCCTGAAAGGTCTGAAGTCAGCAGTAGGGAAGCAAGGTGTGGCCAGCAGAGGGCAGTGTCACTTCAAAACGCAGCCAGAAAAACCATTCTGGCTGCTTTTGAAGCAACTAGTGTGCCCATAGCCTGAAACAGTTGCATTCAAGGTTGTGTTTGATTTGCTGCTTATGAAATATTGTACCTTTTGGCATAAAATCTGTAATTGTATTAATAAGCAATCACTATGTAGTGATTAGCAGTAGCTTGTATGTGCACATGCATGTGTGCGTGCGTGCACACACACACACTGTTTAGTCAGCTGGTGGGTGCATTCCTTTTCCTGTTGAAAGCCTATGGCAAAATTTCCACTGATGTGAATGGAGCAAAATGACAAGTCATTGTTATTTGCATAGCCATTTCAAGTATGAAATTGTTACAGTCGCTTTAATACCAGCAAGTATTGAATTGCTGATTTAGCAGTCTGAAAGGATTTCAGATTTGCATAAATATATGCTATCTCTTAAATTCAATTTATTTATTTTAAAAAATGGATATCATCTCAAAACCATTAGTAACTTTGCATTTGTATGTTGGAACGACATCTTTTCTAAAATGTTGAAGTTCATGATTTTTTTTTGCTACATTCCATCACTCATGCAGCAGATTAATCTTGAAACAGATTACTAAAATTAGTTTGTATCTGTCCACTCTAGGAAAACTAGGGATCTATGATGCTGATGGAGATGGAGATTTTGATGTGGAAGATGCCAAGGCTTTGCTAGGCAAGTAGACACTTCTAAAACTGTCTTAAATATTGCCTTATATTGTAGCATTCAGACTGATAATACAATACAATATAGGTTTCTAACACTTCCCTCAGTGGCTTAATATTGGTGAAATTATGTAGTACTGAACAATGTATTGTTATAGTCTTGTTCTTATATACAGTTTGAAATGTTTAATATGATAAATGTTGAAAAGAGATAATATGTTTAAAAGTCTGGGCCACTTCTCAGGATGTCTGTATAAAAGCATCCTCAAAAGCATTGGTCAGAAATTCTAAATCTAGTTGAGAGGACATTTGTAATGATTTAAGCTTATAAAGTTCTGTATCCCACTAGTTACTGCTACTTCATCCCCATCTCTGTCTTGGACATACTAATAAGGACTGGGTATGCATACCTAGATGTAGCAGGAGCTGCTGGTAAGTGTCCTGAAGGAAGTTGGAAGATGTCTTTCAAAAAAGGACTTTGTATGGTTCCTCGCCTTGAAACCTTGTTTTTCATTGAAACGTTGGAACACATCTTCCATTCAGAAAGAGTTTTGGAATTGTGCTTATTTAAAAGGGTGCAGGGACAAGCATAGAATTGGTATCTGTCCCATTAATGGCAGTCTTGCTTAGCTCTTAATGGGAATTTCATAGCTCTGAATGGTCTTGTATTGCTCCTGTGGGTGTATCTTGCCCAATTCTTCCCTTTGTTTTATAGACAACTGGCTGGAAATAATGGAATTTTACATCAGTTGCTGATTCTGTACTATATTCCTTGCTTCTCTACCATCTTGTTGTGCTGTGAACTCTAGATGGGAAGAGAAGAGGTGTGTGCAGAAAAGACCAGAAGAGGTCTGGTCTTTTCCCGTCATTTAATCTGAAGTGCTCGTTGTTCTTTATTCTAGCTTTGTTTCTGAAACCCATGAGGAAAATAGGGATGACTGTATTCTTTGATTAGAATGGAATGTTAAGAACAAATTTGCTCAAATACAGTAGAACATTACTAAATATAATAGAACATTCGGAGTCAGATCTGGTTCATCCAAACTCATTGGGTAGCATTAGGGCAATTAATTACTAGTTTCAGTTATCCATTCTTAAAAGGATAATTATATTAAGCATCTATGAGGCCATATAATGAAGGCTGAAAAACCTAGAGCAGAAATTAAAAGTAAAATAAGTATGATAAAACAGGCATTTTATAAGAGACACTTGCAGATAGGAGGAATAAATCTACCTCTGAAAAAGAAGTGTGTATGTGTATATGTTATAGAGCTGATACATATTTGTGTGTGCGATATGAAAGAAGAATACTGGACACATTTGAAATTGAGAAACAGGTGTGCCATGTAATAAAAAACAAAACAAAAAGTGGGATAGGATTTTAGAGGGATGTAAAATGTAAAGAGCAGATTATCAAACATATTGGGGCACAAATAAAAGATTAATCCAAGATACAATTGAAGGAAAATTGGCAAATGACAAGACATCAATACAGTTACATAAAGTGAATCAAAGAGGAAAGTATAGAGACATACCTGAAAACCAGAAGACTGACAAGACAGAAAAGAGTGGAAGACCAGTCTACAGGGGAAGAGGGATTTATGACAGCCTTCCCAATTTGAGCAGCTCGATTGTGAAGAAAAATAGAATAATACTAGATTGATAAGAGGAATTGTATAAGGTAGAAGTGGAAGAGAGAATAATGTTTAGAAGTGGAGGAAAGCCTAAATGGAGACAGGACAAGTCTTGGGATCTTCTTTTTCAAATAAAAACGTCCTATATTGTGTCATTCTTGTGCCATATTCACATGCTGCTTAAATGTTATGTAGTTTCATTTTGGTACAAGGTTATTGATTTAACATTAATCCATGTGTTCCCCAAGATCTTTAGTTCATCCAGGAAACTTATTAAATGTGGATTGTATTGATGTACTTGGCAAATATTTTCCAGTGTCTTCAGACACTTCCTTCATTTGATCATGTACAACCTTTTACACAGATGTAGTGCATTGTTTTTATGTGTTCTGGCTACTCTGTACTTAACAGTATTATTTAGTACAAATGTATTTATTTATTTATTTATTGTTTGATTTATATCCTGCCCTTCCTCCCAGCAGGAGCCCAGGGCGGCAAACAGAAACGCTAAAAACACTTTAAAACATCATGAAAAGACCTTAAAATACATTAAAACAAAACAAAGTTAAAAACATTTTTAAAAGCTTTAAAAACATCTTTGTTTTTAAAAAAAGGGTTAAAATATTATTAAAAAAACATATTAAAAGCAATTCTAAGTCAGACGTAGACTGGGATAGGTCTCAACTTAAAAGGCTTGTTGAAAGAGGAACATCTTCAAAAGGCGCTGAAAAGATAGCAGAGATGGTGCCTGCCTAATATTCAAGGGGAGGGAATTCCACAGGGTAGGTGCCGCCACACTAAAGGTCTGTGTCCTGTATTGTGCAGAACGAACCTCCTGATAAGATAGTATCTGCAGGAGGTCCTCACCTGCAGAGCGCAGTGATCAACTGGGTATATAAGGGGTAAGACGGTCTTTCAGGTATCCTGGTCCCGAGCTGTATAGGGCTTTGTACACAAAAACTAGAACCTTGAACTTAGCCTGGTGGCAAATGGGCAGCCAGCGCAATTCTTTCAGCAGCAGGGTGACAAGTTGGTGATACCCTGCCCCAGTGAACAGTCTCACCACTGCATTTTGCACCAGTTGCAGCTTCTGGACCAACCTCAAGGGCAGCCTCACATAGAGCACATTACAGTAATCCAGCCTGGAGGTTACCAGTGTGTGGACAACAGTGGTCTGGCTATCCCGGTCCAGAAATGGCCGCAGCTGTCTTATCAGCTGAGGCTCGTAAAAGGCACTCCTAGCCACGGAGGTCACCTGGCTCTTTAGCGACAAAGATGGATCCAGGAGCACCCCCAGACTACTGACTTGCTCTTTCAGGAGGTGTACAACCCCATCCAAAGCAGGCAACTGACCAATTATCCAAACTGGGGAACCACCATCCCACAGCGCCCCTGTCTTGCTAGGATTCACACTCATTTTATTGGCCCTCATCCAGCCCACCACCGAGTCCAGACAACAGTCCAGGGCATGCATGGCCTCTCCCAATTCAGATGTAATGTAGAAATAGAGCTGGGTATCGTCAGCACACTGCTGACACCTCACCCCAAATCTCCTAATGACCACTCCTAAGGGCTTCATATAGATGTTAAACAGCATGGGGGACAAGATGGTACCCTGTGGCACCCCACAGCACAACTGCCAGGGGGCCGAAAGACAATCACCCAATGCTATTTTCTGAGAGCGTCCTTGGAGATAGGATCGGAACCACTGTAAAACAGTGCCTCCAATACCCATCTCACCAAATCAGCCCAGAAGGATACCATGGTCAATGGTATCAAAAGCCGCTGAGAGATTAAGTAAGAATAACAGGGTTGCACTCCCCATGTCCTTCTCCCGATAAAGGTCATCCATCAGTGCAACCAATGCCAATTCAGTCCCATAACCAGGCATAACAAATAGAATAGAAATCAGCACATTCAGACACACCCTGAATAAGTTGCTTAATAGTCCACACAGCACAAACAACTTAAAAAAAAAGCCAAGATGGAATGATATTTTTATTCTTAAATTTATATCCCACCCTTTCTCTTAAAGAAGCCCATGGCAGCAATAGGCAGGAGCTATCATAATTATTTGTGAATAATTATTTCATCCATTTCAGGATTATTCTTTGGTCTTGTATATTAAATATGGTTTCATGTTATGCCCTTGACTGACCTCTGGAAGATGAAATGGGCCTTGTCATAATTCCCTCTGAGTACTCTGATTCAGACTAGGACTGGGAGGTACTAGTGGGGAGGGAGGGATGAAACAAAGGAGCAGAGGCAGTGGAATGCGTCCAGGTCTACTGATGAGGCGGGAGTCCCAGAGGCTGCCTCTGCTTTGCCTGTGGAGGAGAGGGAGCCATTAGAGACTGTGGAGGCAGTTTCCCTGCCAGGGAACGTGGGTTCAGCAATGTCTCTCAGGGAGAGGTAGCACATCAAGAAACAAAAGACTCATCTCCCTAGGTGCAGTGCCCATCTTCAGACCACGAATTGCCATAGGGACAGGGATTTTGCAGTTAGTTGGGCATTCTCCGCCTCTGCTTGAAAGCTTGCTGGGTAGGCAGGGAAACTCATTGGAACAACTTCATAGCTCCCATCAGTCTTGAATTTCTTGCTATTCATCTTGAACACCTGAACCTTGGCCTTGATTCTGGACCGGACTTATTGTTGCTACCCCTTTGCTTTGTAAGAGCACCTGGACTATATGCTCCTCTTTCTACATCACTAAGCTGCTATTGTTAGTCTTCAATAGTAAGCACTCACTTCTTTACTTACAAGAAAGTGCACCTGTTGCTTTTTGGGCAGGAGCCATGAAGGCCTAATCTCTCAGTGTGAGTGAGTGAGTGAGTGTGTGAGAAAGAGAGAGACTGAGTGCTTGCATCACTTGTTTCAGTAGGCATCACTAGTTTACTGGTGCAGGAGCTTAGAATCAAGTCTAATCCCCTGTGCAATACAGGAATCCAAATTAAAGCATATCTGACAGGTGGCTGTCCAGCTGCCTCTTGAATGCCTCCAGTGTTGGAAAGCCCACCCCCTCCCTAGGTAATTGGTTCCATTGTTGTACCATTCTAACAGTTAGGAAGTTTTTCCTGATGTTAAGCTGAAATTGGCTTCCTGTAACTTGAGCCCGTTATTCCATGTACTGCATCCTGGGATGATTGAGAAGAGATTCTGGCCCTCCTGTGTGTGACAACTTTTCAAGTATTTAAAGAGTGCTATCATATCTTCCCTTAGTCTCGTCATCTCAAGGCTGAACATACCCAGTTCTTTCAGTCCCTTCTCATAGGGCTTTGTCCCCTGATCATCCTTGTTGTCCTCCGTTGAACCTGTTCCAGTTTATTTGCATCCATCTTAAGGTGTGGTGTCCAAAACGACACAGTACTCAAGATGAGGCCTAACCAGTGCCAAATAGAGGGGAACCAATACTAATACTTCACGTGATTTGGAAACTATACTTCTGTTAATGCAGCCAAAAATGGCATTTGCCTTCTTTGCAGCCACATCTCACTGTTGGCTCATATTCAGTTTGTGATCTTAGAACTGTGCATTATAACCATGCCTGGTCTGTGAACTGCTAACTTTTTTTCAACCATGTACAGGTAACTATTTTTAATCTTTAGAAGGAAGATGTAATCTGTAGAAATTATTCTTAATTCAGGTAACCATTCTGTCATATATTGGGGGTGGGAAGAGAATGGGATAAGAATGTATGTTATGAGCAGGAAATATACTTTCTTCAACAACAAAAATGAAGAAAATGTTTTTATAGAAAGGACCAATTTCTTGGGTAATGAACAATATGCTTTTGTGCTGAGGATATTCCTCCAGGGATGGAGAAGTCTTGGTAGTGGTAGACCTGAAAATTAAGACTATTGAGAGAGGAGTCTGTGATGGCTTTGTCCTGGCTGATGCAAATTTTGTGTCATATAGATAATGGGTGGGAGTTAGTGGCAAGTCTGCACCATTGACAAACTGGCAAAAGTTGTTGAGATGCTATAAGGAAAAATTACGTTGCTAGGTAGAATGTTGAAGTCCATTCAACATAGCATTTCAGAAATGCTACCTGTTCCATACAGGGGGCCATCTATATAGGCAGACATGAGGAGTCTGAAGGTGTGAATGACATGGTAATGGCAGGAAGAAGGATTTAAATTTATTAGACACTGGGGAACATTTTAAGACAAGCCATGTCTGTGCAAAAGAGATGAGCTCTATTTCAATTACATTTGAACCCGACTCCTGATGCTTTAGCTTGTGCTCAAAAAGATTGTAGAGCAAATTTTAAAGTTATTTCCTACAAAAAGTAGTCAAGACCTGGGGTGCATCCAGTTTGGGATAACTCTTACCTTACAGAGATGGTGATGTACATGTTTCAGGCTCTTAAAGTGGCCACATAAAACGTTTGAATAAGAATATAGAAACAGATAACAGCTATAAAAGAAACTGATGGGAGTTGGTGACCAAAATATATGGAGGGCACCAGCTTAGGGAAGGCTGAAGTAGGGACACAATGTATAGATATTTATTCTGGAAGATGCCAACCCAAAATAGAGGAACTGTAGCGCTCAGTGCTTGTAATTAATTCCTAAGTGATGTTGAGTCAAGAGTGAGCAGTGAGGAAGCCAAATTATTCAAACCAGAGGAAAACAAGTAGACTAGGAAGAGGCCCACAAGGATCTCTCCAAACCGAGTGAACAGGGAACACAATGGCAAATGAGATTCAGTGTAAATAAAAGACAAGTGTTACACTTTGGGGCAGACAATCCTAATTTCACACATTTTTTGATGATGTATGAACTGATGATAAGCAATCAGAAAAGAGATCTTCAAGTGATGGATAGTTTAATGAAAATGTCAAATGTGGGGTTGTAAAATGTCAAATGTGGGGTTGTATAAGAAGAATTGAAATGTAAAAGGCCAGTATCATAATGTGTTATACTTCCATGATGTGTCCATATATGAAATTGTGTGTAATGTTCTGGTTGGACCATATCAAGAAAATACCACATTGCTTGAAAAGGTGGGAAAAGAGAATAGAAACCAAAATGATCCAAATCGTTGGAGCACCTTTTTTAAGGCTAATGAATATATAAGTTTCCTCATTAATGGCATCTGGTAATGAACAGTCTTGGTAAGATCAGTAATATAAATATGTCTTTACCAGTGTTTCTTCATATCTGGGATTAATTGGTATGTTCCTTACTGTTTATCAAAGCCTTTCACATTTCTTTTTACCATACTGTTTTTACCCTTTATTCTAGTTAAGACTGCTGATCATGATACAGGGTCTCTTAAATCCTTTTACTTAAGTTTTTTTTTCTACCTAACTGCTACCTCTCTCTCTCCCCCTCTCTCTCTTTCTCTTTCCTTTTATTCTTGTGTAGGCCTGACCAAAGATGGCAGTAATGAAAATATTGATTCACTTGAGGAAGTCCTTAATATTTTAGCAGAGGAAAGTTCTGATTGGTTTTATGGTTTCCTCTCATTTCTCTATGATGTAATTACTCCTTTTGAAATAATAGAAGAAGAAGAGAGCGATGCAGCAGATGATGTTGATGGTACGTCACAGAATGAAGGGGTTCAGGGAAAAAAGACATGTGTTATTGTGGATTTACAGAACCAATGACTTTAGTTCAGGGATCAAGTTTATTGACTTGTGGAAATGTCCATGAAATTATCCAAGTGCAAAAGGGTGCTGGGGTAAAACCTAAGGTAACCCCCCCCCTCGGACATACCAGCCATATGATGTAGATTCACTTGTCCAAAAGCCTTTTTGAGAGAGAGACTGGAGTATCAACACATCTGTCAGTAGTAAGACAAAAGTGTCTTCATTAGAATGATTGATTGGTTTCTGTATGGCTTTGCATAAGTTTGTGCATTCTTAGCACTAACCTGTGCTGTGTGTACTTAGCACTAACCTGCACAAATACAATGGTAATAACCTATACTATTCACCCTTAAATGGTTCATCTATCACAGTGTTAAATGACTGTAGACTATTCTGGCATGACTGACAAATTATGTATATATTTATATTTTATATTAAGATTCTGCCTACTATTGCATTATGTAAGAAAACTATTGTTGAAATTATTTGAATTTGCTACCAGTGATTATTTCTTAATTTTCTGATTTATTAGATGCTCTTACAGACTTATAGAGCTGAATATTGAGAATAGTTAAAATCTGTTATGTTGGTAAACTATGTAAAGCAATAGCATGCAATTGTATATTTTGAAATGGAGCTTTCAGTTTTATTTTCTTTATATACTACTTACCTCTTAAGGATAGTTTCATTTGTAAGATTTTAGTGGACATTATATGAAAGTGGGAACCTGTAAATATGTATTTCTCATGTAACGCTGAACTAATTAAAGATAATTAATACAAACTGTCTTCTATGTCTTCCTAAACTGAATGGCTGACTCAGATTTGATGTTTGATCTTTCTGCCGTGCATCCCTCCCCCAGTCTCATAGCGAGATGACTGATTATATAGATGTCCCAGTTCAAGCAAATTTCCATGCCCAGATTTTTGTGTACCAAATTACCCTGCTGGAAGAGATGTATGTGCAATTTTGATCCTTGTGTGTGTGATCACATCCAGTGCTTGTACTAAATACACACTGCTGAACAATACTCAGCCTTTTTTTTTTGAGATTGCTGACCAAGTCTTAGGTTGCAATCTTTTACACTTATCTGTAAATCCCACTGAACTCAATGGAGCTTACCTCTGAGTAGATATGTATAGAATTGCACTGTGTCTCAGAAACAGCAGATGTGATGGAAGTTTTCATGAGTCATGCTGATATTAATGTGGGGGTTTAAGTAAAGTCTACCTCCTGAAGAAGAGACCTATGAATTTTCAAAGATTGCCTAACATAATAATATTGAGCATATAATGTGGAAAAGCAGCCTTACATTTTGCACAAGCTTCTGCTTGCTTTGCTGTGATGTGTGTAAGATTTGAAGAAAATGCACTTTGTATTTTATTTGTTCAAATCGAATACCTGAGCTGAACTCTGAGCCCTGGATTTCTGTGACCACCTTCAACTGTATCTAATGCAAAGCATGCCCACACCATGTAAAATAGGAGATTTTTACAGTTGGGGATAACTATTGTAGAAAGATCCAAAAACAGCCATTTATTCATTGACTAATGTTGTATCCTTTGTATCTTCAGTTGCAATTGAATAAATTAACAATAACTTTTGGATACTGTAGTAGTATCATGGTATGGGATGAAGAACTTGCAAGAAATTGACCTTTGTTTATTTGGAGTAATCTTCACTAAAAATACTTCTGAATATCTGACAGTATGAGTTTGAAGTTGTTAGTTGACACTGATGTATTCCCACTTGAAAATGATAATTAGTCATAACTTTTTACAACCAATAATTCAGGATTTCTGGGTCTAAACACTGGCCTTGCAGTATTTGTCCATTTTGAGGTCCTTCAGTATTTTTCCAGTTTGTTAAACCGTGGTGAGCTAGACTGGCACTACTCTAAAATAATAGTTCAAAATAACCTTCGCTTATTGCCCCTTTTCATGTTAGATGTTTAGCAAGACATTTTATTTTATTTTATTTTATTCATTAATTTTTATTCAAAGTTTCAAAAAACAAAACAAAACAAAACAAAAACAAATTAATAACTAATACAATAAAATAAAATGTTGACTTCCGATTTGTCGCAGATCAGTTATAGGTCTATAGTATATAACAAACCTGTCTCTTAATATATTACAAAATCACTTTCCTCCAGTAGTTATCTTAATTAATCATCAAATCTCATTAACATCACTTTATTCTTTCCACAAAAAGTCAAAGAGAGGTTTCCAGTCCTTGAGAAATATATCCATCGATTTTTCTCCAAATAAACATGTCGATTAATCCATCTCATCAAGTCTGCTAGGTCCAGTAGTTTCAATAGCCATTCTTCCATTATCAGTATTAATTCCATCTTCCATCCTTGCATCCATAATGATCTTGCTGTCATAGTCATATAATAAGAGTCTGATGGGAATTTCCTTCCTCACAAATATTTCCTTGCCATCAATTCTGAATGTGTTACTGAAATGTTGTTGTAAAGTCATATCACTGTTCCTCTTTTTTACGAAATGCACTAGCACATCAATTGAGAGTTTTTCTGTTGTCACATATCTGTAATTAATTCTATAGATTTTCTCTATTTCAAGCTCCATCACATTATTCCAGTCCAGAAATTTTTTTGAAACATTGATAGCTTTATCTCTGATATCTTCATCAATTTCTTCAGGGACAACGCTGAATTCCAAACAGTAGTCTTTATCTCTAAGGTCCATAAACTCCAAATCTTTTTCCAGTTCCACATTTGATATATCTGTTCCAATCTCCAGGACTTGCATCTTCCCTTTAATTTTTCTTTCTTTTTCTATTGCTTGTCTAATTATATCTTTGATCTCATCAACCTCCTCTCTCATAAAATCCCCTATTTCTTTCAGCTCCTGCTTCATTTTGCCAAATTCAATTTTCATCTCTTGTTTGCCATGTCTCAGTTTTTGTTTCGTTATCTCAGTCTCATCCATTATTTTCTGAAACATATTTACTTCCAGGGTCTCAGCCACTTTCTTAATTGTCATTTTTAAAACCAAGAAGAAGAAAAACCCTTCAATTTCCAATATAGCACTATTCCCAAGCAAAGAGCAATTTATTTCTTTTTCCAGCAACAAAGGAGTTAATATTCCAAACCTGATGACATCATAATGTAGACAGCACAAACTGCCTTATCTCTTATGTGTCCAAGAATGCAAAACAAATTTAGTTCACAGCATCCAAATAGTTAGTGGCATAAAGAACAAGCAGATTCGTCAAAATGAAGTAGACCAGAAAAAATAGTCCCAGACATATAATACTCAAAAGTTCATATAAATCAAAAATTTTCTCCTCAGATTAGATATCTCTCATCTGTTTGTATCTTTATAATGCTCAATTCCAGGCCAGCTTTTTGCAATAAAAACAAAGATAAGCTATTTCGATTTCCTTCCTCCTTAATTCCGTGTATAAAACAGAAAAGTTATAACTCACCCAGGGATTCTTTACTGCTGATTCTTTTAACAAATCTCTTTTACTGCAGCAATTTAAGCCAAATGATAAGGATAGACAGAAGAATGCTTGCCTGTTAGAATCTGTTTTTCTTTGAAGAAAAGAAAAACGTCTTGCTTAATCAGTTTGAGCTTGCTTGAAATTCCCTGGCTCCGTCCGACGTTGCTGGCCGGTCCTTCGTTCATAGGCAATCCTAATGAATTCAAGACCCCCAACAAACACAACGAAGCTTGTGGATGATCTCTTCATTTCTCTCTTGCCTGGGAGAAAGTTTTTACCAGTCAAAAAAACCCTTTTGACTGGTTTTAAAACTGAAAAAGCTTCCTCTGAGACGAGAGCTCGTCTCAGAGGCAGGCACAAGCGAAGCAATCCTTCCCGGAAGTCCTCCACATTTTATTTTATTTTCAATTCCCCTTTCTATTCTTTGTGGAAAAAAATAATTTGAACCTCTAAGCTTCAATTTTGAAGCAAAGGTGTAGTGAATGAGGCATCTTTGATTGTATATATTTTACTAAACTATAGGCTAGAGTAGGGCCCCGCTTACCGGCGCTCCGCTTCCCAGTGTTCCGCTAATGCATCGGCTTTCCTCCCCTCTTTTAAAGCCACTCTTGCGGCATTTTTGCGCAACGCGCCTCATTAAAGTCAATGGGGTTCTGCTTTACGGCGATTTCCGCTTTACGGTGGGGGTCCGGAACGGAACCCGCCGTATAAGCGGGGCCCTACTGTATTCTAAAATGATAGGTTAGTTGACCAAACTGTTAGGCTATAAATACACAATTACAGAACCTTTATTATTGAGGGCTATAATCTAATTCTTGATAGAAATGGGTTTCATAGTTGTAAGTATCAGAACAGGACCATAGAAAGAAATTTATATTTGTTACCCAGGATTTGTACCCTGTTATCTAATGACAGCAATAATGGTTCAGCTGTGGAGTTTGTTTCAAATGTTAGAATAGTAATTGCCTGTTTAAAAAGAATGCATTGGTATAATTTGTTTCTGTCTGAATATTTTAAGTTGTTTTTATTGCCAAATGTTTTTCAAAGTTTAAAACCTCTGGATCTTTAATAGTACTTCCACATTCCTTTGATGAAACTGTAAAACTTCCATCATGTCTGAGGTAATTCAGTTTTTGATCTGTTCTATATTAAGCTTGTTCTTTGTATAAAAAGGAAATAAAGGGAAAGTAAATAGGGTTGAACCCAAAGAAATGCTGGTGAAAGAGAATGGGTAAAAGATAGCTTTTATTGTTCTCCTTCCCTGAGTCCTCACAAAAGCCCTTCCTGAGGGGGAACTTGCTGCACGGGGTAGTCTCTGATGAATAGGACTAAGGAAGAGGAGGGAGAACACTGAACATTGGGAGAAGGCCTCTTCTGTGAGATTTTTCCTCCTCTGCACCCAGCCTAAAAATCAAGCAGGCTGACAAAGGAGGGATGGAGCACCCTATGCCACCTGTATTAGCCTGCTGCATTTGTAGCCTATAACGTTCTTTACTAGTCCACTTTTTCTTAACAAAAGACGGCTGGCAGAGGTGGGGCAGAGTGTTACTCTTATGAATAAAAAATAGACAGATTTTTTTTCTAAAGGCTAGTAACTTGTGTGGCCTTATTTTCAAGGCTTGCTTAGATCTTTGAGAGAATACTATGCTTATCAGAAACCTCTACCAAATGTATTTCAGTAACTTAATAGGTCATAACATTGCCTGCTGGAACTTTTATGTTTTATATCCACAGTTTATATCTAGCATTTTGTGAGAATGGCTGTCTGCTTTCAATCAACATGCTTATCCCTTTATTTATTTGTTTAAATGTTTATTTATGCTTACCTTCTGCCTTTCTGCCAAATCACCGAAGGTGGCTTCCAGTTTAAAATAATGGCTTAAATCTCAGAAATTAATTCAAAAGGAAAAGGGAAGGAAGAAGAAAATAAGCAAACTTGTGCCAGCTCTCTTGCGCTATTGCATAATAGTGAGATAGAATGGTCATTGCAGTAGGCAGTTCAGGGAAGGTAAGGAGCCTAATAGCAGGTGGTCCCATTCAGGTTGAAGGAGGGAGCCATGCTGCCTTGCTTTTCCCTCTGAAGCAGCCACATGGAAGGTTTACATGTTCATGTGGTCAGGTTATCAGGATTAGAAGTTAGTCTCCAGAAATAGCGTTTTTTGTTCATGTGGAAAACTAGTTCCTCTTAACCCCTTTCATATGTTCAATATCTGCATTTGTTCATGGGTTGCTTCATTATAGCATGTTGAACTCAGTCCATCTATATGGCACAGGTATCTTTTATATTTTATACACTGTCTCATCTGCATTGTCTAATTGTTCTCAGTCTCTTTTGTCTCTGTGCCCCCTCCCTGGTACTGTCCTTTAATTAATTCATTACATTAACAAATCCAAAATTGAAGTGACCTTTGGAGTTTCCTCATGATTTCAGATTGGTCATGTTCAAAGGAACATATCTTGGCTTATGTGATTGAGCCACCTGTATCTACATGTAGCCACTTTGCTCTGCCCTTTGTGTGAGTGGGGAAACGAGCCAGGAAGCAGCAGTTAGTCACAGCGTTCTGTTGAATTTGAATTTGGAAGCTTTTAATTAACTTTAGTTTCCTATCAAGCCAGGATATGAAGATTTTTTAAAGTTTGATTAACATTGTGTCTTGTTTTGGAAGGCATTAAATGTTGTTCCCCAGTATGGACATAATGGGAATCGATTGATTGATTGATTGATTGATTGACTGATTGATTGATTGATGATTCATTCATTCATTCTCACACACACACGCGCACACACACACACACACACACGAGTCTTCCGGCCAAAGACCCTCAAGGTGGCTTACAAAAAACACAAATATAAAAATACAATATAAAATGCATCAATAAAACAGTACAATTTACAAAAATAAAATAATAAAATATTTTAATTTAGAAAGATGATCTTGGAGAAGTGCGTGGTTTATTTATATGGCCTGGTGAGGTGTGCAATTCTCCATTCTTGTGAACAGTCAGGTGGTGAGTCTAAACTAGACTGGATGCCATTCACCCAGTGAACAGCTTCCTGAGTTGGAGACGCATCTATAAAGATGCAGGACATCAGGAGGGTCTCAGTTGAGGCGTCTGAGATTCTGGACGTGCTGGCTGGGGTTGATGGGAGTTGTAGTCCCCAGCATTTGGAGGAGTCTCATCAATTCTTGCTGCTGGCAGACTTGTTGGGAAGACAAGAGGGGTGTTGCAGGGGGGACCATGTACACTGCCCTGTGCTCCTTGGGAGAAGCCGAGGGGTGTCGAAATACACGGGCAAACGAAATAACATGTTTAGCTTGTTTTTCTACTAGTACAAAGGAAGGAGTGAAGTGAATGCGTGCAAGTGGATGAAGTGTGTTTAATCTTGGTTTATTAAGCTTAGATATGATCTTCCAAATGCAGTTATTGTTAAGGCAGTTATGTGATCATATGTTGCTTATTTTGCAGAGCAATCCAAAGTATACAAAATGTAAATGTACAGGCATACCCCGCTTTAATGTTCGCAGTGGGACCCGAGAGTACACGTTAAGCGAAAATAAACTTTAAGTGAAGCAATTGTCTTCACTTGTACTGCACGCAATCACCATGAGATGGCAGCGGCGTCATGCCAATAAAGTGTACGTTATTGCTAAGCGTGCTAATGTTAAGCAGGGTATGGGGACGTATGGATCATGTACGTTATAGCGAGGTGACGTTAAGTGAAGTGACGTTAAGCCGGGTATGCCTGTACTGCCTTCAAGTTGATTCCGACTTATGGCGACCCTAGGAATAGGGTTTTCATGAGGCTGAGAGGCAGTGACTGGCCCAAGGTCACCCAGTGAGCTTCACGGCTATGTGGGGATTCGAACCCTGGTCTCCCAGGTCATAGTCCAACACCTTAACCACTACACCACACTGGCTCCCGTGGGCACTCCTGGAGTTGCATAAATTACATCAGCCTAAATTAAGCTGGAGTAAGTTACACCTATTCCAAACTCCATTGAGGAATGGGGCTACTGCCAGCTGAGCTGGCCCTTGAGCCTGGCAGAGGGAAAACAAGCCTTTAAAACAGAGTGAGTTTGGGGACGTTTTTTGCTAATATAACCTCCACTGGGTTGCTAGGTTATATGAATGGGGCAAATCTCCCTTGCCCTGTCCTGCCCTGCCCAACCACACCACCAGAACACCCTTTTAGGGCGGACTTACCCTACCCTCAGCTGAGCCGGCTTTGACTGAGCTGGGTTAGAGGACTTACACCAGTATATCTCTGACTGAGTCAGGATGGAGACTTTCGCCAGTGTAGTCCTGGCTGAGCCTAGGTTCCCTTAGGTCTAGTACTTTGTGCTGAATATAGATATCATTCATAAAATTATAGTAGGGATAAAGGATATTCATATCTGAAAAACAAGCTTTTGTTTTGATTAATATCTCACTTTCAAAGCACCATGCATCTTTTTTCTAAAGTAAGGTTATTGAAAAAGATCTCAGACATAGTTGCTCCTTAGTTTTAGCCTTATAGTAACAAGCAGACACAAAAAACTCCACTGGACTAACCTCACCCTTTTCTTAGGCACAGGACAAACTCACACTAATTCATTAGTTTAGAAATAGATAAAATATTAAGGTAGAATCCTTTCAGTTTATGCTTGCCTTCACTTAAGACTTATGTAACCCATACAGCACCAGCACTTGTTCATAATTGACAGTTTGTGAGCCAGTTGCCTATGAATAATTCCTAGTTAGTATTCTCTGATAGTATCTTCTCTTTGCTTTCTCAATATAGCTGCCCCAGAACTAACCCACACAACTCTGCTTATTTATTTTAGTATGTCTGTCTGTCCATCCAACCAGCCAACCACCCTGGGATCCACTGAGATGAATAGTGGGTTGTAAATGTTCATGATGATGATGAAGAGTGGGTTATAAATGTTCATGATAGTGATGGTTAAAAGAGGCCCCCTAACTGGAGATCTTTAAAAGCCAGAATAAAAGCAAAATGCAACAAGCCCTGACCTAGCAAGATTAAAATACACTAAAACTCTGCTAGAATAAAAAATGCCTTTACAACCCTCAGAGCGGGAGGCAGTTTCATAATTAGCAGACTGACCCCACCAGTTGCAGCTCTCTCAGTTGATGGAAAGAGAGATTAGGCCGATCATACCTGTAACATGTTATGGCTTCCTTGAAGGCTTGATTTAATAGAACACCTTCAGAAAATATAACTCTGAGGTATAAGTATCTTTTAAGGTCTGATGTAATTTTGCTACTGTTTTACACTAGTAATTTGTTTCTCGCCATTTATGTGTGTAGCATCTTAAAGACTGAAAATAATGCTTGTAACCTATTTCTATCTTACAAAAATCAGGGGAGCAACCTGGAGGGGTTGTCAAGAGAAAAGCTAAAGTCAAAGGTACTTTGCTACTGGAGCATTGGTGACTTTTTTGCACACTTATTGTTAATGCCTGAAATGCATGTGTTTTACTATCTTGGTAAATGTGTGTACTAATTCTGGATGCTGTCTGTACCAATAATGTGAGATTTCTCACTCAAAATTTATTGAACAAAAAGTATCATTTAGGTTATCTGTGGCGCCTTTCATAATTAGCTCCAAAATAGTTTAAAGCACTTTCCTTCCAATCCAGCTACAGACTTTGTTTGTGGAAGTGTATACATGTCCTGCTGGATGGGGAATCCTGTGTGGAAATGGAAGCAGTGCATGTAATTCTGTACCCCAAACTAGGCTTGGAACTGGGCATGTGTAGCCTGATGCAAATATAAAAATTGGATTCCTTCAGCAACTATCTAGGAAGGAAAAGTTAGGACACTGGGTTCAGTGTTCCTTATCAAAACATTTAACTATTAGAATTCTAGCTGCATTTCCTCAGCTATGCATGTGAATGTCTGATGACTGAGAGTACACTTTTGGGATCTTTAGGGAAACAATTTTAATAATTTGGATAGATGAGGCTTCCACCCTATGCATGGCGCATGAAACGCTGTATGGTTTTCATGTTTTTTCTTTTAATTTTTTTATGTATGATTTTCCAAAATACAAGTATATGGTTTCATATTGTTAAACCTTTTTCGGTGGCTTTCTACTCTCAAAATATGTAGGACCTTTATTAATCTGAATGCCCACATCTTCCTATTGAAGAAAGAATATAGTTAGGGTCCACTTCCTTTTTCTGTTTTTATTGTAATTTTATTTATTTATTCATTTATTTATTTGTTGTGCTTTTATACTGCCCTTTAGCAATAAGCTCTCAGGGCGGTGTACAACAATAAAAACAGGTTAAAATACAAGTGAGTATAAATAAAATGCACTATAAAACATATGTGAAAACAAGATTGCAACAACAAAAATAAAATTAACATTTGAAATTTAAAATTTAAATTTAAAAAGCCTGGGCAAAGAGGTAGGTCTTTACCTGGCGCCAAAAATATAACAAAGAAGGCGCCAGGCGTATCTCGTCAGGGAGATCGTTCCATAATTCGGGGGCCACTACTGAGAAGGCCCTAGTTCTAGTTATTGCTCTCCGGGCCTCGCTATGCGTTGGAACCCGGAGAAGGGCCTTCGACGTCAAGCGCAGCGAGCGGGTAGATACATAGCGGGAGAGGCGTTCCGCCAGGTATTGCGGTCCGATGCCGTTAAGGGCTTTATAGGTAAGAACCAACACTTTGAATCTGGCCTGGAAACATATTGGTAGCCAGTGCAGTTGGGCCAGAATAGGTGTTATATGGTCAAATTTCTTTGTCCCAGTAAGAACTCTGGCCGCAGCATTCTGCACCAGCTGAAGTTTCCGAACCATCTTCAAAGGTAGCCCTACGTAGAGTGCATTACAGTAATCCAATCTAGAGGTTACCAGAGCATGGATAACTGTGGCGAGGTTCTCTCTGTCCAGGTAGGGTCGTAGTTGGGCCACCAGCCGAAGCTGGTAGAACGCATTCCGTGCCACCGAGGCTACCTGAGCCTTCAGTGACAGGAGCGGATCTAATAAGACCCCCAAACTACAGACCTGCTCCTTTAGGGGGAGTGTAACCCCGTCTAGGGCAGGTCGGACGTCAACCATCTGGGCAGAGAGCCCCTCCACCAACAGCATCTCAGTCTTGTCAGGATTGAGTCTCAGTTTGTTAGCTCTCATCCAGTCCATTATCGCGGCCAGGCAGCGGTTTAGTACATCAACAGCCTCACCTGAAGAAGATGAAAAGGAGAAGTAGAGTTGCGTATCAGCATATTGCTGGAAACGCACTCCAAATCTCCTTATGACCTCACCCAGCGGCTTCATATAGATATTAAAGAGCATGGGGGACAGAACTGAACCCTGCGGGACCCCATATTGGACTACCCAAGGATTCGAGTAATGCTCCCCAAGCACCAACTTCTGGAGACGATTCTTGAGATAGGAGCGCAGCCACTGCCAAGCAGTGCCTTCAACTCCCAAATCCGCAAGACGCCCCAGAAGGATACCATGGTCGATGGTATCAAAAGCCGCTGAGAGATCCAGGAGAACCAACAGAGTTATACTCCCTCTGTCTTTCTCCCGGCACAGGTCATCATACAGGGCGACCAAGGCTGTTTCTGTACCAAACCCCGGCCGAAAGCCCGATTGAAATGGATCTAGATAATCAGTTTCGTCCAAGAGAGCCTGGAGCTGGCGAGCGACCATGCACTCTAAAACCTTGCCCAGGAATGGAACATTTGCTACCGGTCTATAGTTGTCAAGGTTTTCAGGGTCCAGGGAGGATTTTTTTTAGGAGCGGTCTCACCACCGCCTGTTTCAGGCAGGGTGGTACCACTCCCTCTCGTAAAGAGGCATTGATCACCTCCTTGGCCCATCCGGCTGTTCCATTCCTGCTAGCTTTTATTAGCCACGAGGGGCAAGGGTCCAGAGCAGAAGTGGTCGCCCGCACCTGTCCAAGCACCTTGTCCACATCCTCGAGCTGTACTGTAATATCATAGTCTGTTTATTCCCAGGATTTTAGTAATACTAACTTTAAAGATTTTTGTTCTCAGTGGATAGCTCCTATGCTGTGACAAATTCTTTGGATGCCCATTGCCTCACATTAGGCTTCATTGAATTTGTTTTCATTTTCTCTAGGGAATGAAAATCACTAAGGTATTTTACTGTAACCATTCTTCACAAACGCCTTAAATCTCTTCATTTTAAGTTTGGTGTACAGGAAAATATCTTATGAGGCTAAATAGTGTTTTAGCAAATCTGTGGTCCAAAACCTATGAATATGAATGTGGGTCTTGGAGGAAAAGGCCAGCTATAAGGGAGCTTTGACCATATCTGTGCCTGCTGAATCTCCTTAAATGCCTCTCCAAGGCCATATTTACTGTATCTGGGATCACTTCTGACTTTAGATTTGACTTCAAGAGGGTAAGATAACTCACCAAACTAATGGGGAAATTTTCGGCAGGTGCTTAATTCTTGACCCAGCCTGCCAGCTCTTCACTGCAGATTATACTCTGTCCCCAACTATGGTTTACTTTTAATGTCTAGTAAGGTCCTAAATCTTTAATCCACAGATGTGTGTTGATTTTTTTTGCATGCCAGCCAATATTTGATTGGATTTAGAATTGCATTTTACTTGAAATAACTGGTCATTTTATCACACTAATCACATAGTTATAGAACTAATTATTCTGCTTTCAGAAGGAAGTTTTTTTAAGTTAAAGAAGGCTACAATACTACAGATCTCTCTTTCAGTATTAATCTCTTGAAATAACACATTTAACAGATTGACATCCTATCTTTCCCCAAGTCATTTTCTTAAGCCTTAGTATTTATAGTCTTTTAAAAGTTATTTTATAATGATACAACGTTGTTGACTTCCCAGGTACATTTCTCTATGTAACAGTTAAGATTGTTTTTCATTAAATCCTGCTAAATGAGAGTCAGGCATTTTCCGTAGGATTTATATATATATTGTGTTTTCTGCACTGAAAAATTCAACTGAAATACTCTATTTAGCATGTTTATTAATTTTTTTATCAATGCGCAGTGGTCAGCATCTCTTGAATCATCCAGAGATCTAGAATCATCCGGACATTGATAAAATTAGACTTTAATGCAGGGTGGTGAACCTGTGACCCTCCAAATGTTGCTGGACTCCAGCCAGCATAGCAAAGGGTTATGGAAGATGGGAGTTGTGGCCATCCAAATTATGTTGGACTACAAATTCCTCATTCCTGCTTTATAGAGTCACAACCATTTCAATTTAAACTTTATATTTAAATTAGTACTCTTCCTGGGATGCCAAACTTTGTTTTTTTATCAATCCTTTTCAAATATATTCCTTGTCTTTTAAATTTTAACATTGTGGTTAGATTCAGCATTTGTGAATTGAAATTAGTTATGATTCAAGTTGATTTCTATTGGAACTAAATTCAACAAACTTAGTCTTGTTCCAACCCTAAGGCATAAGAACAAAGGTCAGATGTTCTCTCTCACTCTCTCTCGCTCGCACGCACACACACACACACACACACAGTAGTTCAGCAACATCTGAAGAGCACTGATCCCCCCCACTTTAAAGTATGTGAGTTAGATACAGCGTACAATTGAACTGATTCACATTCTCATCTCTATCTCCAGTCCACCCCAAAACCATGGGGTTGTATCCAGAGTTCTCCTTGTGCAGTGGGACTTCCCCTTCTTCTCATCTCCCTGTGCATCCCCCAAAATCTGCTTTGCAGAATCCTTTGGAACAGAATTCAAGAGTGCCTGGGGGGCTGCAGAGGACAGGCAAGACAGGGGAATTCCTTTGAGCAAGTGGAAGGCTGTTGTGGAAGCAGAAAAGCAGGGCTGGAAACAACTAATGGAGCATAGCCCAGGATTGGTTGTGCCAGTTATGGACCTCTTGTAAAGACAACAAATATATTTTAGAAACATTAATCTCCATTCAACAGCTTAGTGTTTCTTTTGTAATTCTATTCAGTAGTTCAGATTTCATCAGGTAGTATGATATTGCAAACTGTTTTAATCTGCTGGCTGTTTGATAATTTTTCAAACAATTGAAAATTTTGTCTACATATTTGTTTAAGAAATATCAGCCTCCCCTTTCTATAAAGCTGCTTACAAACACACAAACAGTTTAAAATAGGATCAAATATAAGAATTTACCAAAAAAAGAACTAGTTTAAATACTACTAAAATATTGGTAAAATAGAAGTATTCACCTGAAGCAGAAGAATATGTCTTGAGAAACCCTAAAGAACACAGAAGCTATTTCCTTGGTAGCTATGCACCTAACTCTTATGGTTAAGGACATACTGAGCAGGGTAGTGACCTTGGCGACCCTAGTCCTGGGCCATCTAGGGCTTTATAATTCAAAGCTAGTATGTTGAATTGCATTTAGAAAGAAATAGCCAGTGAAAATTTATTTAATCTGCCAAGATATAGTTCACCCATAAACTGCCTGCCATGTTCTATACTAGCAGTTTTTCCAAATGCTTTTTATGGACAGCCTCATGTATAAAGTATTGCAATAATCTCGGGCTAGATGTTAATGAGACATGGATAACTGGCAAGATTTTAATTTAAAGCTTCAAGAGTGATACTGAAACAAACCCAGCGGTTACTAAAATATCTTTCTTCAGCTTTTTTAAAAAGGCTACAAGCTATGCTAACTGCAGTTCTGCCTGTACTAATAGTGTATGATCAAGTTTTTTGTAGTGAAAATATTAATTTGAGATCTGAAGTTGGAATATGAGTATGCAGTTGGTTTACTAAGATGTAGTGTTTTAATGTATGTTCATTAATGAACATTTCCCCTTTTTTTAAAATTGGAAAAATGAAAAAGTAAAAGAAATCAAAGAACCAGCCAAGAAAGTTAAAGAGAAACAGGAATTAAAGAAGGAAGCCAAAGATGAAGAAACAAGGAAAACCAAGAAGAAAATTGATGATTTGGAGAGAAAGGATAAGAAAGTTGCTGATGATAAATCAAAAAAAGAATCTGAGAAAGTTAAGCAAGACAGAAGAGATGAAAAGGAGAGATCAGGCTTAGATAAGAATCGTAAAAATAAAGAGATAAAAGAATCTGCTAGTGACAAAGAGAGAGAAGTAAAAAAGATAGCTAGAAGCCTTTCTAAAGCATCTCATAGCTCAGCAAAAGAAGAAGAGAAGAGAACAAAAGTGAAATGATACTATTTTTGTATCTGAAGGTTGCTTCGGTCAGACCTGATAGCATGAGAATATAATATAGTACCACTAAGGCAATTTGTCTAGAGCTTGTTAGAATAGACAAGACAACACAATCATTTGCACAAACAGCCTTAGTATATGTATAAATTTGTAGGCATGAAATAAGATAGACTGCTATGAAATTCCAGTTTCTGCATAGTATGTCTGATCATGTCTTGTACATTCTTTTTGTACTGAGATCAGTTATATAATGAATGTTGGTTTTGGTACTCAAAATGTCACACTTAAGACTAATAAAAATAAAAGAAAATACAAAAAAATTGTAAGTGTTGCTTTACACTGGGAAT